>NC_090648.1:444729157-445329157 GCF_040937935.1 Hyperolius riggenbachi
GACCCATGGGTTATAGAGACTTTGACGAAAGGGCATACTTGGACCTTCAAATTACAGCCCCCAAAGACACACGTGGCAGGAACGAAGATTCCACCAGGACCTCAGGAAAGAGAGGTGCTTTTCCAGTATGTGGAGGAATTGATGCAAAAGAGGGCGATTATAGAGGTACCACATATAGAGAGGTTCAAGGGTCTGTACTCCCCTCTATTTTTCGTAAGGAAAAGGTCAGGGGACCTGAGGCCTGTGTTAGATCTCCGCTTCCTCAATTCCCACATAGAACAGGAAAAATTCAAAATGGAGTCACTCCAGAGCATACTACCAACTATCCAACTCAACGACTGGCTAATCTCCATAGACTTATCAGATGTCTACCTCCACATACCGATAAAAAAATAATTTCAAAAATATCTACGATTTGCAATTGGAGACTCACACTACCAGTTTCAGGTGCTCCCCTTTGGGATTTGTACCGCCCCTCGGACGTTCACAAAAATTCTTGTAACTTTAATAGCTTTACTGCGGCAGGAGGGTCTTCGGACTCACCACTACCTCGACGACATCTTGTTAGCCGCATCATCGAGGGAAAGGCTGCTTCAACACAGAGACAAGCTGCTGTCAACCTTAAAGCAGTACGGATGGCTAATAAACTAGAAAAAGAGCAGATTACAGCCTACCCAAAATATAGTATTTCTGGGTGCAGAGCTGGACACGAAGAGGAACTGGGTAAAGATTCCGCAGGACAAAATGCAGACTATAATCTGCAGGGTAACGGACGCGATGCAGGCCGACAAACTAACCGCCAAACAGTGTCTGATGATTCTAGGAACATGTACTTCCACGATTCCCATGATAAAGTGGGCAAGGTGGAATATCAGAATTTTCCAGAAGCAGTTCTTAGACCAATGGAAGGGTATCAGCTACTATCACAAGATAGTACTCACGCCAGACATGAAGAGACAGCTATCATGGTGGACGACCAAGGAGAACTTACTCAATTATCACAATTTAGTCATGGACAATCCGAGGATCATTACAATGGACGCAAGCCAGTGGGGCTGGGGCGCACAGTTGGAGAACATGCTAGCACAGGGCAGATGGCACAATCAGCAACATCTACCAGCCAATGTTCTGGAAATAAGGGCAGCATTCAAAGCTCTGACCTTCTTCTCGAAACATATCCACGGCTCAACAGTAACACTAAGGATGGACAATACCACAGCAGTGGCTTACGTGCACAACCAGGGAGGGACGCACAGCTGGACCCTACTCAAGGAGGTGGCGCCAATTATGGAGTGGGCGCAACAACACCTGACACTCCTACAAGCTGTACATATACCGGGAGTGCAGAATCAAGTGGCGGATGCGCTCAGTCGCAGCTGGCTCGACCACAAGGAATGGGCACTAAACCAGGAGGTATACAGGAACATCTGCAAGAGATGGGGACAACCACAAGTCGATATGATGGCGACTCCAGGCAACACCAAATGTCCGGTGTTTTACTCCAGGCACAAACATCCCCAAGCAGCAGGTTGGGATGCTCTGACCACGAAATGGAGATTCAGCCTCGGGTACGTGTTTCCCCCAACGCCATTGATCCACAGGCTCCTGAGAAGAATACAGCGGGAACAGGTGGAGGTGATAGCAGTATTACCTTGTTGGCCTCGGAGGCCCTGGTTCCCACTGCTTCAATGTCTAACATTGGAACCTCCAATGAGACTGCCCTGCACAAGGAACCTGTTATCTCAAGGCAAGATCTTCCACCCTCGACCGCAAATACTATCTTTAATGGCGTGGAGACTGAAAGGGAGAGGCTACAGGCAGTAGGCTGCTCTCCGGACGTAATTAACACTTTATTGAAGGAAAGGAAGTGTACTACCAATAGGACCTACCACAGAACATGGGAAAGATTCATCGAATTCCTCCATAACAAGGACACACAGTTAGCCGTATTACGGGTGACGGACGTCCTAGACTTCCTTCAGAGGGCGGTCGAGTTGGGCCTAAGCCTTAGCACGATAAAAACACAGATTTCTGCCATCTCTGCTCTGACCTTAAAAAAGTGGGCGCTAGAGCCGTTGGTAGTGCAATTCATTAAGGCGGTAACAAAGATCAAACCGCCCAAGAAAAACTGGTATCCGCAGTGGAGTCTGCCTCTTGTTTTAAAGGGTCTCGGCAAAGAACCCTTTGAACCCTTAGCTAACTGTAGTCTATACAATCTAACGCTGAAGGTAGTACTTCTTACGGCCATAGTGTCCGCGAGAAGAGTCTCGGAATTACAGGCATTAAAGAGAATCTGTATTGTTTAAATCGCACAAAAGTAAACATACCAGTGTGTTAGGGGACATCTCCTATTACCCTCTGTCACAATTTCGCCGCTCCCCGCCGCATTAAAAGTAGTCAAAAACAGTTTTAAAAAGTTTGTTTATAAACAAACAAAATGGCCACCAAAACAGGAAGTAGGTTGATGTACAGTATGTCCACACATAGAAAATACATCCATACACAAGCAGGCTGTATACAGCTTTCCTTTTGAATCTCAAAAGATCATTTGTGTGTTTACCTTCTGTCCCCTTCTTCTCTCATGCACTGAACATTACAGGCTTCCTGCAGACAGCTCTGCCTGTGCCTGTGTTTGTAATTCCTCAGTATGTGTCAGCCAGCTACTTTCATAGCCTAACAGAGGAGGATTTTTATCCAGCTCTCTTCTATCACTGATAAGATAGCAGAGAAGCTGCTGGCTTATGTAAATAAAACACACACTGGAGTGTGCATAGAGGAACAGACCAGCAGGAAGAGTTGGCAGCCTTCCAGACACAGGCCGACAAGTCTGACAGGGGAAAGATACATTGATTTATTACAGAGACCGTGATAGTACAAAGTGCTGCAGTGAGCCAGAACAGATTAGAATAGGTTTAGGAACTCGTAGGATGGTAGAAAAAACGTAATTTTTGTTACAGAGTCACTTTAAGCTGTGAAAACCCATACATGGAATTCTTCCCAGATAGGGTTACGGTGAGGCCAGTGCAGGAGTTTGTGCCCAAGGTAGCTAGTGAGTTCCATTTTAATCAAGAATGGAGCTTACCAACATTTTCAGACCCAGAGGCGGACAATCCAGACTCGCTTAATATTCCAGTCCTGCTGAAGGAGTACATCAGTAGGACTTCTCAGATACGTACTATGAGCAGACTGTTCGTCATACCATTCGGATACAGAAGGGGCCAACCGGCAACCATCTGGACGATAGCGACCTGGCTGGTCAAAGCTATTGCGTCGGCATACAGGGGCATGAATCAAACTCCCCCAAGGGAAGTTACCGCCCACTCAACGAGATCGGTTGCAACATCTAGGGCAGCTTTTGCGAGGATCTCACCAGAGACAATTTGTCGAGCGGCCAATTGGTCCTCGCAGGGGCGTAACTAGAAATCACTGGGCCCCCCTGCGAATATTTGGATGGGGCCCCCCCCCCATAGGTGCCAAATAATCGTAATGGGGCAGCGTTTCACTGTAAATTAATTGTAAAGTGGGCAGCATTTTACCAGACAATCGTAATGTGGGCCAGAAAATCATAATGTGGGCAGAGTTCACCAGAAAATCATAATGTGGGCAGAGTTCACCAGAAAATCGTAACGTGAGCAGCAGTCACCAGAAAATTGTAACGTGGACAGCATTCACCAGACAATCGTAATGTGGGCAGCGTTCACCAGAATATCGTAATGTGGGACAGAAAATCGTAATGTGGGCAGCAGTCACCAGAAAATCGCAATGTGGGCAGCAGTCACCAGAAAATCGCAATGTGGGCAGCAGTCACCAGAAAATCGCAATGTGGGCATCAGTCACCAGAAAATCCTAATGTGGGCAGCAGTCACCAGAAAATCGCAATGTGGGCAGCAGTCACCAGAAAATCCTAATGTGGGCAGCATACACCAGAAAATCGTAATGTGGGCAGCAGACACCAGAAAATCGCAATGTGGGCAGCAGACACCTGAAAATCGTAATGTGGGCAGCAGACACCAGAAAATCGTAATGTGGGCAGCAGACACCTGAAAATCGTAATGTGGGCAACAGACACCTGAAAATCGTAATGTGGGCAGCAGACACCAGAAAATCGTAATGTGGGCAGCAGGCACCTGAAAATCGTAATGTGGGCAGCAGACACCTGAAAATCGCAATGTGGGCAGCAGACACCTGAAAATCGTAATGTGGGCAGCAGACCTGAAAATCGTAATGTGGGCAGCAGACACCTGAAAATCCCCCTCTAGCTAGTCAATGTGTGTGGGCAGCGGGCAGCGGGCAGCAGCGGGATACATACCTTCTTCCTTGCGTTCCATCGCGGCGATGGAACGCAAGGAAGAAGGTATGTATCCCGCCGCCGCTGCCCGCTGCCCACACACATTGACTAGCTGGAGGGGAGCGCAGAGGGTAGAGCCCCGAGGTGAGGGAGAGGGGGGAACTTCCCCTCTCCCCGCCGACTGTGGGCAAGGCTTTCCCCTCATGCTGCCACCCCTCCAGCCCCCAAAAAACGGCCGCGAGCGGGCCCCAGGGGGGGGCCGGGCCCCCCCGCGGGCGCAGGCGCTGCAGGGCCTATTGCTACGCCCCTGGGTCCTCGACTAATACATTTATAAGACATTATAGAGTGGATCCGGGAGCATTATCCACGGTCCAATTTGGGAGAGAAATATTGTCATCGGTGGGATATAATGTGACAAATTCAGAAGTGTAAAATATATGCACTACTGTGATGTTATGACTGATAAATAATACTGCATTCAAAACCCCTCCCTGTTAATTTTTATAGGCTAGTTAAATCCCCGTAGTATTGCTGCCATTAAGCTATACAGGAAAACGGAAAATTGTATACTTACCTGCAGGTAATTTTCCTTTCCTGTTTAGCTTCATGGCAGCATACGGAGGACCCACCCGACATTAACAGTCAAAATTGCAGACTACAAAAAGAAAGCAGGTATGAGGGGGCAGGGCTAAAATTTATAGAGACCAGTCCTGTAAAGGGTTAGGAGGCGGGACTACCCCCCCCCCCCCCCCCCCCGTAGTTTTGCTGCCATGAAGCTAAACAGGAAAGGAAAATTACCTGCAGGTAAGTATACAATTTTCCGTTTTCATTACCACACGTGTTATTGTGAATGGAGGCCATTGTGTCCTTCTTCTCTATCAATTACATTAGAAGCTGTGAAAAAAAAACGTGCAGAAAACTGAGGATAGGAACACAGGCAGAATTGCATATGCGTTTTCCACAATGTGCTATGGGGAAAACTCATGCGGTTCTGCCTAGTGTGTTTCTCTAAGACAAGTGTGATCCCTGCCAAAGGGAACCTGAAGCAAGAGGGATATGGAGGCTTCCATGTTTATTTACTTTTTTTTTCACCAGTTGGCTGCTAATCATTCTGGTATCAGTAGTGTCTGACTCACACACCTGAAACAAGCTTGCAGCTGATCTTGTCAGATTTTTGTCAGAAACATCTGATCTGCATGCTTGTCCAGGTTTGGGTCGATTTATGGACCCAAGCAAATTTTTTCAGTGTTTGCAATCTTTTTATTCATAATTAGGGAAAATTGGGGAACATGTGAGTGGTCAGTGTATGTTGTGTGAATGAACACCTCTAAACCAATTGAGTCTCAAGTTGAAAAACTGATGAAATTGATCAATAACGTGTTGTGCTTTCCATTGTCAGCCAGATATAATACGTGATCCGCAATACAGACTAACCTTTTCGATAAAGCATACATGTCAAACATGTATTCTTCACCACCTCGTTTCCCCCCATTCCTTCAGATTGTAAGCTTGCAAGGGCAGGCCTCTCTCTCTTTTGTGTCTGGATTTGTTATTCATTTCATAGCTTGCACTCTACATTTGATTCATCATGTTACATCTGTCATTGTAACCAGCAGTTCTGTATTTTTTTTACCAATGTCCATATTTGGTGTATATTATTGTCTGTATCATTCTGTACCCCTTGTTGTTTTCCTACTTTGTATAGCGCCACGGAATATGCTGGTGTTTTACAAATCAATAATAATAAAGTTAAATTAATCTGGCCTGTGGTGCTATCAAATTTGGCCCGCTAATGGTTTCCCCACTTTGCATTATGTTTGACCCAGGAGCACCTGATTGCTAAGCCTATATGGCTAAATGCTGAAACCATGACGAGAGAGATGAGACAATAGCAAGGGCGGACATGAGCCAATAGCAAGGGCAGGCATGAGACAATAGCAAGGGCGGACATGAGCCAATAGCAAGGGCAAGCATGAGCCAATAGCAAGGGCGAGCATGAGCCAATAGGAAGGGCGAGCATGAGCCAATAGCAAGGGGAAGCATGAGCCAATAGCAAGGGCGAGCATGAGCCAATAGCAAGGGAAAGCATAAGCCAATAGCAAGGGCAAGCATGAGCCAATAGCAAGGGCAAGCATGAGCCAATAGCAAGGGCGAGCATGAGCCAATAGGAAGGGTGAGCATGAGCCAATAGCAAGGGCGAGCATGAGCCAATAGAAAAGGAGAACACGAGCCAATAGAAAGGGCGACTATGAGCCACTAGCAAGGGCGACTATGAGCCAATAGCAAGGGCGAGCATGAGCCAATAGAAAGGGAGAACACGAGCCAATAGAAAGGGAGAACACGAGCCAATAGAAAGGGCGACTATGAGCCAATAGAAAGGGCGACTATGAGCCAATAGCAAGGGCGAGCACGAGCCAATAGCAAGGGCGAGGGAGGGGCATACTGTCACACACACCAATGTGAATCAGTGTGGCACAATATTGTAGGACGTCCTGCCATAATATCATGTGCGTGGCCACGCATGGGATTATTGCCTATATATGACTTTTAATACATTAATCGATGAAACATAGGGCTATACAACCATCACCATTGTATAGACCTATGGTTTATCAAATAAGATATTAAAAGTTATGTTTCAGGTATTATAATACCATATATATATATATATATATATATATATATATATATATATATATATATATATATATATGTATATATATATATATATATATATAATATATATATATATATATATATATATATATATATTATATATATTTTATATATATATATATATATATATATATATATATATATATATATATATGTATATAGTACAAAGGGCCCAAATAGGGATTCCTCTGGATCCCAGTGCTTTGCTGTATGATGCCCTATCTCTCGTTTAGTGATTAGTGTTTGCATGTATGTTATATCCTTGGATGATTTATGTTGGGTCACTAAACCACCAGGGATGCTATATTTTAGAGGGGGGAGGGGAGCACTGGAGAAGCCAGATGGTGGAGGGAGAGGGGCCACTAGACACCAGGGAACTGTATAGGATAGGGAAGAAGGCCACTAGACACCACTATAGGGGAGGCGAGTTCCACTAGACACCAGTAAACTGTTTATGGTAGGGAGAAGGGACATTAGCCTCCCTAGCGTTCTGGATGAGCTGAGCTCGTCCAGAGACGCTAGAGGGCACCGCTCAGGCCCCGCTGGGCCAATTTGAATATTTTTTTAAAAAAATATGCAGCAAGCACTTTGCTTGCTGCGTGTCCTACCCAATCGTCACTGCTCGCCGACGATCCGCCTCTACCCGACGCGAAAGAGGGCCCCCCCCCGCAGACCCCGTGCGCAGCCTGGCCAATCGCTGCCAGGCTGCGCTTTGGGGTGCATCGGGAGTCCTTGTGACGTCACGACGTCGATGACGTCACTCAGTTCGTCGCCATGCCGATGGGGGAAGCCTTAAAGGAAATCCCGTTCAGAACGGGGTTTCCTTATGGGCGTGATCAGCGGCGGTGATCGGAAGGGTTGGAGGGAAAGAGCAGCAAGGGGAGAATCATGTAGCTAGCGCTAGGCTAGCTACATAATATTAAAAAAAATCGGGCGAAAAAAACCGGGAATCAGAACACCCAGCAGGTTAGACACCAGGGAACTGTATAGGGGAGGGGCAACTAGACACCAGAGAATTGTATAGGGGAGGAAGGGTAGTCACTAACCATCAGAAAACTGTATAGGAGAGGGAGGTCCACTAGCCACCAGGGGAACAGTATAGGGGCGGAATGGGAGCCACTAGACACTAGGAAACTGTATAGGGGAGGTCGGTTCACTAGACACCAGGGGAACTGTAAATGGAATGGAGGAGACAACCAGACACCAGGAAACTGTATAGGGGATGGTGGGGCACTTTAGTAAAACCTCGTTTCTCTTCATGAGTCTTGATTTTTGACAAATCCCTAGTAGATTTAGTGTTTTTATTGAAGTTCAGTTCTTAAGAATGTTGGAAAATTGTCAAATGGATTTGTGCTGAGACCTGATGAAAATCAAGTGGTGCAACAATTCATTCTCAGACAATTTTCAATCAGGAAGATATCAGTCATAGTGAATGTTGGTGAATGTTATATTCTGGGCCATTTCTGGCATTGTGGTGGTCCAGGTGAGGCACCTTCTGCCTCTATTAACTACTTACTGCAGCAGAGGCAGTATATCTACGCTTTTAATTGTAGCAGTGGCAAAGATATACATACCTAGCCTCGCTACATACAGTTCCCATTCACCGATCAAAGTGCCTGTGATAAAAAAAAATACATAAATCCCCCATTAAAGTTAACCCTTTAACTCCCCCACTCTCACATAGGGCTCAGACACACTATAAGGGCTAGTTCACACTGGGCAATTTTTCAGCGATTTGCTGATCTCTGGCGATCAGCAAACCACTGCTACTAATGTATCCCTATGCATACATTGACAAAGCAGCGTTTGTGATTTAAATCAATTGGAAATGTGCTGCATGCAGCGTTTCGGGGGCGATTGCGCTGTGATTCTCATTTTACTGAATGGGAATTACAAGCACAAATCACGCTGAATCACGAGATTTGGCCCGCAAATCGTGATTGCAGAGCCGAACGCAAGCGTGAACCGGCCCTAAGCACTTTTCTGAGCACTTTTTGGCCTCCTTTCTGAGAGTTTTTAAAAAAAACGCTCCCATTGACTTACATTAAAATCACAATAAAATCACAGTAAAATTGCGATTGCAGTAAAATCGCATGATTTTACTGCGATTGCGTTTTTACTGCGATTTTACTGTGATTTTAATGAAAGGTAATGGGAGCATTTTTTAAAAATCTCTCAGAAAACTCTAGAGGCTAAAAAGCGCTCAGAAAAGCGCTTAAAGTGTGTCTTACCAAAACATTTGAATTTATATATAAAAAATACATACAAATATTTAAAAAATATATAACAATTTTCAAAAATGAAAATTTGTAAATACAAAAGACAAAAACATTTCAAAAACTATTACTGTACATTCTAATTTTCAAAAACAAGAAATTTCATTTAGATGGGCCCGGTGCCTGCTATTTATCGGGCGCCCAAATTTCTGCTTTGGACACCCAATAGCCGATATCTGCATTAGCGCTTATTGGGCACCCAAATCATCCATTAGCCTGCTTCTGCTTCTCTCTGGGGCTGCTAAACAGCTAAATATTTGGCAAAGGTGGCATTATCTGTCCGCCTTCAGGGCCAGCGCTTTTAAGGGGCATACTGGGCAATTGCCTAGGGCGCAGAGCAGTCTGATGGACCCCCAGGACTTCCCCCCCAGGACTCCTGCAAGGTGTGTGCGGAGTGTTCCAGCCAGCGCTCTTCTCCTTTGGTCTGTGTGCTTCCAACTTCATCCTATTGGGGGCACCTATTCTCTCTCTGTGACCCGGGTCAGGAAGGCCCTATGTACTGTAATTCTTGCCCAAGATCCATTTTGTCTAGAATTGACCAAGTGTACAAGGCATTAAATAGCTCCTAACTGTCCCTCTTTTGGAGGGACCGTCTCTCGTTGGGAATCAGATCCCTCTGTCCCTCTTTCTTCCTCGTTTCTACTGCTTTCAGGGCTGATGTACAGATCTATGTAAATAAATGTATTTATCTACTGAAAAATGTGTTTAACTGACTCAAAATTTTATTACCATCAAAAATGATATATTTTTTATTTTCAAATGTTAAAATGAAGGAGAACTAATGATGATAAAGAGGACCAGTGTGGTTTGAATGAAAAAACTAAATCTTTTGGTTCTGAATTCTTGAGATATACATGGCGAGGTGTGTGGTGGGGGCGTGGTTAGAGGTGTGGCAAGGGCAGGTCTTAACTACTTGCCGACCTCCCACTACCAATAGGCGGCGGCAAAGTGGCACCCCCAGGACCGCGTAACATCGATCGGCGGCAGGACCTGGGGGACTGATCAGCCGGGGATTGCACGCACGGATGCGCGCGCATCCATGGGCATTAGGCTCCGCCCACCCGCGACGTCAACCTGCCGGCCAATTAGTAGCGCCGGCGGGTTGTTAACCCCCGGTCTGCCGCAAGCAAAGTGTATAATACTCTTTGTTAAGCTAACAAAGTGTATTATACTGGCTGCCTCCTCCCCTGCTGGTCCCAGTGATCGAGCGACCACCAGGGGAGGAGGCAGCCATTGTAGTACTGACACACACACACTGATCCTGCCCCCCTACCCCCTGATCGCCCACAGCACCCCTCAGACCCCCCCCCCCGATCACCCCCTCAGACCACTGGTTGCACCCAATCACCCCCCTAATCACCCATCAATCACTCCCTGTCACTATCTGTCAACGCTATATTTTAGATTAGGTCCTAAACGGCTCCTGATCACCCCCCACAGCCTCAGATCCTCCCCAGACCCCCCCCCCCCCCCCGTGTACTGTATACATCTATTCTCCCCTGTAATCACCCACTGATCACCTGTCAATCACCTGTCACTGCCACCCATCAGATCAGACCCTAACCTGCCCCTTGCGGGCACCTGATCACTCGCCCACACCCTCAGATCGCCCGCAGACCTACCCTCAGATCACCTTCCAAGTGCATTGTTTACATCTGTTCTCCCCTCTAATCACCCACTGATCACCCATCAATCACCCCCTGTCACTGCTACCCATTAGATCAGACCCTAATCTGCCCCTTGAGAGCACCCAATTACCCGCCCACACCCTCAGATTGCCCTCATACCCCCCCAATCACCTCCCCAGTGCATTATTTACATCTGTTCTCCCCTCTAATCACCCACTGATCACCCATCAATCACCCCTCGTCACCACCTGTCACTGCTACCCATCAGATCAGACCCTAATCTGTCCCTTGCGGGCACCCAATTATCCGCTCACACCCTCAGATCGCCCTCAGACCCCCCTGATCACTGCTTGCATCAATTCTCCCCTCTAATCACACCCTGATCACCTATCAATCACCCCGTCAGCCCCTGTCACTGCTACCAATCAGATCAGTCCCTAATCTGCCCCTTGCGGACACCCAAACACCCGCCCACACCCTCAGATCGCCCTCAGACCCCCTCTGATCACCTCCCTAGTGCATTATTTACATCTGTTCTCCCCTCTAATCACCCACTGATCACCCATCAATCACTCCCTGTCACCACCTGTCACTGCTACCCATCAGATCAGACCCTAATCTGCCCCTTGCGGGCACCCAATTACCCGCCCACACCCTCAGATTGCCCTCAGACCCCCCCTGATCACCTCCCCAGTGCATTGCTTGCATCTATTCCCCCCTCTTATCACACCCTGAGACACCCATCAATCACCTCCTGTCACCACTTGTCACCCCCTAGCACACCTACCCATCAGATCAGGTCCTAATTTGTGCCGTGTGGGCTCCTGATCACTCAGCCAAACCCTCTGATCCCCCTCAGACCCCCCCCCCCCCCTCCAATCACCTCCCCAGTGCATTGATTGCATTTATTTTCCCCTCTAATCACCCCCTGAGACACCCATCAATCACCTCCTGTCACCTCCTAGCACTCCTATCCATCAGATCAGGCCCTAATCTGCCCCCTGCGGGCTTCTGATCACCCGGCCAAACCCTGATCACCCGCCCCACCGCAGTGACAGAATTTTTTTCCCCTTATCACTGCTGGTCTCTACAACCTAATTGTGGCTGAGACCAACCATTATGCCACACAATACGCAACCGCCAATCCAAGAAGCTACCATGCCCAGCCTTTTCAGTGGAAACCACTCCAAGTTTTCGAACGTAACATTTTTTGGGGCCTTCTCCTTAACCTATGGGTCTATTCAAAAAGAATGTATTGCGGTCTTATTGGTCTACGCACCCAATACATCACATGCCCACGTTCTCTGCTGCCATGTCCAGATCGCGATTTAAGAACATCCTGCGCTTCCTGCACTTCAGTGCCAATACAAACTGTAATCTAAGAGGCCACCCTGCTTATGACCGGTTCCACAAAATTCGGCCCCTCATAGACCACCTGTCATCAAAACTTGCAGATGCTTATACACCTGAACAGTTATTTTAAGGCATTTGGTTTCCAGACTACTCCTCACGGTTTAGGGCCCCTAAAATGCCAGGGGAGTAGAGGAACCCCGCAAGTGACCCCATTTTAGAAAGAAGACACCCCAAGGTATTCTGTTAGGTGTATGATGAGTTCATAGAAGATTTTATTTTTTGTCACAAGTTGGTGAAAAATGACACTTTGTGAAGAAAAATTATAAAAATCAATTTCCGCTAACTTGTGACAAAAAATAAAATCTTCTATGAACTCACCATACTCCTAACAGAATACCTTGGGGTGTCGTCTTTCTAAAATGGGGTCACTTGTGGGGTTCCTATAGTGCCCTGGCATTTCAAGGGCCCTAAACCATGAGGAGTAGTCTTGAAATCAAATGCTTCAAAATGACCTGTGAAATCCTAAATGTACTCATAGGACTTTGGGCTCACATATGTGGTATCAGCGATACCACGTGTGACACTTTTTTGCAGCCTAGGTGCGCTAAGGAGCCCAAAGTCCTATGAGCACCTTTAGGCTTTACAGGGGTGCTTACAATTTAGCACCCCCAAAATGCCAGGACAGTAAACACACCCCACAAATGACCCCATTTTGGAAAGTAGACACCCCAAAGTTTTCAAAGAGGGGCATGGTGAGTTCGTGGCAGATTTCATTTTTTTTGTCACAAGTTACCAAAAATTGAAACTTTTTTTTAGTTTTTTTGTCACAAAGTGTAATTTTTCGCTAACTTGTGACAAAAAAAATAAAAATCTTCTATGAACCCACCATGCCTCTTAGTGAATACTTTGGGATGTCTTCTTTCCAAGATGGGCTAATTTGGGGGGTATTTATACTAGTATCCTGGAATTCTAGCTCCTCATGAAACATGACAGGTGCTCAGAAAAGTCAGGGATGCTTCAAACTGGGGAAATTCACTTTTTGCACCATAGTTTGTAAACGCTATAACTTTTACCCAAACAAAAAAAAAAAATCCAATAAGTGTCTATTTATTGATCAAAGCCATGTAGCACAATAAATTTAGACAAAAATGTATATAGAGATTTTATTTTATTTGAAAAAAGTCAGCACAGAAAGTTAAAAAAAATAATTTTTTTGACAAAATTCATGTCTTTTTTGATGAATATAATAAAAACTAAAAATCACAGCAGCAATCAAATAGCACCAAAAGAAAGCTGTATTAGTGACAAGAAAAGGAGGTAAAATTCATTTAGGTGGTAGGTTGTATGACCGAGCAATAAATCGTTAAAGCTGCAGTCGTCTGAATGGAAAAAAAGTGTCTGGTCCTTAAGGGGTTTTACGACTGCAGTCCTTAAAGGGATACTTAAAGGACTTACAAGGCCAATCATTGAGAAAAAAAAATAAAAAAAGTTAGCTACCTGCGTCAGCTTGTAAGGCACGGAGGACGCCGTCCGCACCCTCCGTGCCGTTCTGCCGGGTCCCCGCTGCTCAGTAGTCCCCCGAACGGTCCCTGACCGCGCGGCCAGGGTCGGGCTCTCCAGACTATACAAAGATGGCGGCCGGAGCTGGCCGCGGCTGCGCAGTCCGCATAGCCGCGAGTGCGGCTGTGCAGCTCTAAGGCCAACCCCCCGATCCACGTAACAGGCTGTTTCCTGTAGCGTGGATCGGGGGGGTTGGCCTTAGAGCTGCGCAGCCGCACTCGCGGCTATGCGGACTGCGCAGCCGCGGCCAGCTCCGGCCGCCATCTTTGTACAGTCTGGAGAGCCCAACCCTGGCCGCGCGGTCGGGGACCGTTCGGGGGGCTACTGAGCGGCGGGGACCCGGCAGAAATGGCACGGAGGGCGCGGACGGCGTCCTTCGTGCCTTACAAGCTGACGCAGGTAGCTAACTTTTTTATTTTTTTTCTCAATGATTGGCCTCGTAAGTCCTTTAAGGCAAAAAAAAAAAAAAAGAAAAGATTTTTACTCACCTGGGGCATCCCTCAGCCCCCTGAAGCTGTATGGTGCCCTCGCAGCCTCGCTCCGATCCTCCTGTCCCCGCCGGCAGCTACTTCCGGGTTCGGCGACAGCCGCCGACAGGCTGGGAACGCAAGTGACATAACATATACGCTATAGCAGCATAGAGGGTGATATAGCGGCTGGGAACGCGGAGAATCACTCGCATTCCCAGCCTGTCGCCGAACCCAGAAGTAGCCGCCGGCGGGGACAGGAGGATCGGAGCGAGGCTGCAAGGGTACCATACAGCTTCAGGGGGCTGAGGGATGCCCCAGGTGAGTAAAAATCATTTTTTTTTTACTTAAGTATCCCTTTAAGTGGTTAAAGTGTCCCACTTTCTTATCTCAATAAGTTGGGAGGTATGCATTAGTCCAATCAGATTCCTGGAAATAGGGAAGTGTTTGTAAACCGCAATCAGCTCAAGATTTCTTAGATCAATGCAAAGATGAAAAATTGGTAAAGATTATAACTGCTGATCGAGGGCAGTTTGAGTTTGATTTAGCCCGTGTTATTTTATAAATAAACTTTATAAATACCAGCTTTCTTTTAATGCAGTTATTTTGATGCAGTTGTACATAACAGTGTTTACCAGAAGATGGAGCCAAAAGTCTATTCCTAATGAAGATTACATAACATGGTGAAGTAACTTATTTTTTTAAACCTCTTGAAAATGTACAGGTACTCACATATTGAAGAAATTAAAGTGGAACTGAAGACTATCTAAAAAATTAATAGTTTCACTTACCTGGGGCTTCTGCCAGCCCCCCGCAGCTGACCTGTGCCCACACCGGTCCTCAACAATCCTCCATTCCTCCGCCGCGGCTCACTTTCACTTTGAGCAGTGGAAGCCGACTTCCCCTGTGCCCTGGCCATGCGTATCCTCGTACGCATTCCCACAGGCAGGAGCATCCTGCAAAGGCGCAGTATGCAGCCTGGGCATAGATTCGCTGCAGAGGGCTGGCAGAAGCCCCAGGTAAGTGAAACCTTTTTTTTTTTTAGATAGTCTTCAGTCCTGCTGCAAAGCCCAACTCACTCTTCACATAAAAAACAATCTGCCCATACAATATTCCGCAATTACCCAAAAATCCCATCTCCATACTTTAATCAATTTCTGGATGAGTGGTGAAATGTTTCTGACCAGGGACATGGCTAGAAATCGCTGGGCCCCCAGCAAAACTTTGGATTACAGTATTATGTAGCCCTTGTGCCCCCACCATATCCTGTATAGCACAGGAAGCCAGGGCTGTATTTACCATAAGCAGGGCAGTTTCTAGGCTAAAATGCACCCAGGGCAAGGGTGTACAAATTGCGCCTCCCCCGTGGAGCCCGGTATAGTTGCCTGCAGTATAGGTTAGCCAGGTCTAGTTGCACTCAGTATAGGTAGCCAGCTATAGGTCCCCTCAGTATAAGTAGCCAGGCATAGGTGCCCCAGTATAGGTGGCCAGCTATACATCCCCCCAGTATAGGTAGCCCGGCATAGGTGCCCCAGTATAATTGCCCCCAGTATTGGTTAGCCAGGTAGGTGCCTCCAGTATAGGTAGCCAGTATAGTTGTCCCAAGTATAGGTTAGATAGGCATGTGCCCCCAGTACAGGTAAGCTAGGTGGGTGCCTCCAATATAGGTAGCCAGAATAGTTGCCTGCAGTATAGGTTAGATAGGTAGGTGCCCCCAGTATAGGTTAGATTGGTAGGTGCCCGCATTATAGGTTAGATAGGTATGTGTCCCCAGTATAGGTTAGATAGGTAGGTGCCCCCAGTATAGGTTAGATGGGTAGGTGCCCCCAGTATAAGTTGGATAGGTAGGTGTCCCCAGTATAGGCAAGATAGGTAGGTGCCCCCAGGACAGGTTAGATAGGTAGGTGCCCCCAGTATAAGCTGGATAGGTAGGTGCCCCAGTATAGGTTAGATAGGTAGGTGCCCCAGTATAGGTTAGATGGGTAGGTGCCCCCAGTATAAGTTGTATAGGTAGGTATCCCCAGTATAGGCTAGATCGGTAGGTGCCCCCAGTACAGGTTAGATAGGTGAGTGCCCCCAGTGGCCCAGTATAAGTTGGATAAGTAAGAGCCCCCAGTATATGCTAGATAGGTAGGAGCCCCCAGTACAGGTTAGATAGGTAGGTGCCCCCAGTATAGGTTATATATGTTAGATAGTAGCTGCCCCCAGTATAGGTTAGATAGGTAGGTGCCTGCAATACAGGTTAAATAGGTAGGTGAAACCCCACTAACCCCCCTCCCCCCGAGGGAGTAGTCAGCCTACAGGAAGGGCGGCCAGACTTCTCCCTTGGCTGCCCTCCATGCTCCCCCCTCCACTGCAGAGTGAGCGCAGCAGGAAGCGCTGTATACAGCAACTCACCTCCCTGTGTTCCAATCCCGATCACTTGCCGCTGGTCTCCTCCTCTGCATAGCCGCTTATACACACTCTACTTCCTGGAAGGAGAGTGTGTATAAGCGGCTATGCCGAGGAGGAGACCAGCAGCAAGTGATCGGCGATTGGAATGCAGGGAGGGGGGAGCACGAAAGGGGGGCCCGGGGAGAGGAAGAGAGGGAGAGGTCGGACCACCTCCCCACAGCTGCAGCTCCCCCTCAATCATGGCGCCCCCCCCCCTCAGCATTCAGGGCGGCCACACGGGCTGCACCCCCTAGAAATGGGGCTGACCATAAGGCACTGTAGGCACGTGCCTACAGGCGCATGATGATAGAAAAGTGGCTCACTTCACTCCATGAGTGCCTCTCTTCCTCCTTTCTCTCCTCCCTATGCAGAGTCCCAAGCAGAGTGTAAATGAAAGGTTACTCACCCTGCTCTCCGCATTCCAGTGATGAGATCTGCCTCCCTAGGGGTGCCTCTAGCTGCTTAATACTGAGCTTCTTCTAGCTACCTAATACTTTGGAGTACCTCTAGCTACTTAATATTGAGGGTACCTCCGGCTACCTAATACTAAGGGGCACCTGTAGCTACCTATTACAGACAAGGGAAGTAAGGGAGAAGTGACAGCCAACACAGTTGCGGTGCAGTTTAGTGGGGAATTGTAGGTTCATAGAGGGCAAGGTGCCAGGACATTTGGGTCTATAGGCTCCTGTGAGGTAAATCGGGTACTGCAGGGAGCTGTGTTACCTGCTTCAGCGTCAGGTCAGGTCTGTGGCTGTGCTTCAACCCTTTCATGACTGCAGCTGGTTATTGTGAAACCTGGTACCTCTGTATGGCTTCCAGTGTCATGTGACGTCATGTGACGTGCAGCAGGAGCCATGAGGAGTATGAAATGCATACTTCGTATGGTCAGATGGCAAAATAAAAGTGAACGTCTTGAGTGCAGTGCCTCAGAGGCTTAGGGGAAATGTGTTGTGCTGGGAAATGTCCTCCAGCCTCCGGTACATAGGAGGCTGGAGGATGCGAGTGATTTGGATGGTGAGTTTGGTGTCTTTTTATTATAAGCACCACTGCCCACCAATGATTTAAAGGGGACACTGCCTAATTATTTTTTGTGATGGAAGGGGTTAATGCCTTTGCATTAGATTTAGGGGTGCACACTGTCCTATTTATGTGGAGGCACTCTACCTAATAATTTTAGTTAGGCGGGTACATGCTGCCTAACTATGTTTATGGTATCACTGCCAAATGATGCTGTTTTGATGGTAGGATGGTGAGCCCCCCAAAACACCCTCAGTATAGGTAGGTAGCCAGTTATAGGTGACCCCAGTGTTGGTAGCTAGGTACAGTTGCCCCCTGTATAGGTTGGCAAGGTACTCTCTTCACTTCCTGGTTCTGCCTGGTGCTGCCCCCAGACTTCTGTCGCCTGAGGAAGTCGCCTCACTTGGCATCATGGGCGGACCACACCTGGGTGGTGGCTGTCACTTGGAAGAAGAAATACCCGTTCTTCCGGTCCTCGGAGGTTCTGGATCCCTCGGGTGAGATCACCATTTGTTGCCATGACAACAGACAGCGATCTCACTATAGGTTTAGAACACTACCCAGAGGACAGAGAGAGTATTGCAGCGCTGGATACCAGGGAGGGGAGTGAGTGCTGGGGTTGCTGCAGATCTCTCTGTGGTGTGATTTTTTTTCCTGGTTTTAGAGGCTAAAAGCATGTGAAAAAAATTGCAACGCTTTCAGACCCTAAAATCCGGATATAATCATACCGCAGGGAGGTTAAAAAGAATATACAACTGTGGGATTCTAAAATTAAAATAATTTTCAGGAGTAGGAGGATAGATACAATTGGTTGACTGATCAGTTCATTTTCACCTCAGGTTTTTTTTTAAGCAGAAGTTACAGAGTTTGCATGCATTATCTTTTTTCTTTATTTTTTTATCGGGCTAAAATAGGTGTAGGCGACACTGTGCATGAATAAAGCTGCTCCTTATAAAGGACAGCAATCCTACCAGTCTTGAAGGTCACAGAACGCTGCTTCCCCCGCCTGGAATGTATTTACACATCCGTTTCTGGGGACGCGCCTTCAAACACCGACACCTTATTTTCTGTTCTCAGAGCTGCTCTGACGCTCGTCTTTTGATCACACACTCCTCAGTTATGTTTGTCCAGTCAGTTACACAGGAATAAATGTCAGCATCTATAGCGAAACCTCTGCTGTTTTCTTTTTTTACCCATGGGTCTTCTGGTTTTGATCAGCAGTTTCACACACAGCAGTAACCATGGTGATTTCTGATTCCCCTGCTACTGGAATATCATAAAAGAAAAGGCTAAGCTGGGAAATAGAAGTGCACTCTGATATGCACGGTTGAGCAGTTATTTAACTCTAGATAATAAAAACCATACAAAGGGGAACTCTATGATGCACTGTTTTATATATCAGTTATTGCAACTGATCTCTGAATTCAGTGTTCCATTGCTTGTATAATCCCGAGGTGGGCTCAAAAAATAAAGTATGCTCCCTAGCTGAGCAAATAAGGTAGGCGCGAAAAACGCCGCTCCCCAGCTCAGAAAACCCTGCAGCCGGGAATCCCTCTCCATGCAGGGAATCCCTCTCCCTGTGTTTACCTCCGAGATAGCGACAAATATTGTCACTAATCTCGGGGGGCTATGGTGGGGGGGGGGCAGAGAGCGGCAGTGTGGGGACACTGATGCATGTCATGAGGCAGAGAACGTGCCTCTGTGTCCCATCTTCCCCCCCATTTGCCCACCTCGGGTTCTCTTTAACCACTTGCCGACCGCGCACTCATACCGCGCGTCGGCAAAGTGGCAGCTGCAGGACCGCGTCGCCGGCTGCAGGCTAATTAATCAGGAAGCAGCCGATCGCGGCTCGCAGGCTAAATGTAAACACAAGCGGAAATAATCCGCTTTGTTTACATTGTACGGCGCTGCTGCGCAGCAGCGCCGTAAGGCAGATCGGCGATCCCCGGCCAATCAGCGGCCGGGGATCGCCGCCATGTGACAGGGGACAGCCTGTCACTGGCTGCACAGGACGGATAGCGTCCTGTGCAGCCCAGATTTGCCAGGGGGGACAGGGATGAGAGGGAGGGGGGGAATTTCGCCGCGGAGGGGGGCTTTGAGGTGCCCCCCCGCAAAACCCAGGCAGGCAGGAGCGATCAGACCCCCCCAGCACATCATCCCCCTAGTGGGGAAAAAGGGGGGGCGATCTGGTCGCTCTGCCTGCACCCTGATCTGTGCTGGGGGCTGCACAGCCCACCCAGCACAGATCAGCTAAAACAGCGCTGGTCCTTAAGGGGGGGTAAAGGGTGGGTCCTCAAGTGGTTAAAGTGTACCGGAGACCACATTAATTGCATGATTTATACTTACCTAGGCCCCATGAAGACTGCGGGCTCCATTGCCGTCCTCCCCGGCCGCTCCGCTCTCCCATCTTGAGCTTTGTTCGGTTGGCCAGTTGCGGCCAGTTGTGTTCTTCTGCGCATGGACGGCCACATGCACCTTCCATCATGCTCCCATGGCCTGGAGAATCCTGCACCTGTGCAGCAGTGCTCTGCAGGCGCAGAATGGCCCTGGCTGTAGTAGCGCAACGGGGGGCATGTGCCCGGTTGGGCCCCACATGCGCAGAACAGCACAACTGGGCAATCTAAAAAAGCTCATAACAGGAGAATGGAGCAGCCGGGGAGGACGGCGATGGAGCCCTTGATCCTCATGAGGCTGGAAAAAGCCTCAGGTAAGTATAAATCAGGCAATTTATTGTGGTCTCAGGTTTCCTTTAAAGAGTAACTGTCCGGCTGCAAAAGCTAATTTAAACCTCTATTCTCCTGTGTTAAACAGTTTAGAAGGAAGCCAAAAAGGCAATACTGAAGTTAAAAATTCTCTTTTGATGTGTGCTGAACAGCAAGGCTGTTAGACCCAAGCTCTTAAGAGGCCGCGACGCCGCATACCATACTGCAAAGCATTCTGGGGCCCTCCTCTCGGCTGCTATTGAGAAGTTACAGCCACATGTTACAACGCAGTCCAGCTCACAGCACTGAAAAATCTCCGGGCAGAGTATACTGCATGAGTCCGCTATTGTTCCTAGCCACATGGCTAATTAATATTCACTGCACAGTAGTGTTATCTTTTTTGTGAGTGGAATAATCAGGAAGCAGGGAGGACATGACGACACATTTGGCTTCATAGGAGACATACAAACATGGAACCTGCCATGAGCTTTCAGGAGCATCATTCTCTGCAAATACTATATAAAAATTCTGTGAAATCCAAACATGGACAGTGAAATGCATATGTAATGTAAGTACAGCCAATCTTTAGCTACTGATATATGTGTTTTTTTTCTCTGAGACCTTATACCTAACAGCTCCTCTTTAACCAGTTCAGGACCACAGGCTTACTGTGACAAACAAACTGCTCACCCTCAGCCACTCCATTCCTCCTCAGGAAGGTACACACAGTACAAAAATGCTGCCCCTGAAATCTCTGCGCCTGATGCAAATGTTTCACCTTGCTTTATGAAAGAACCGGCCCTGTTCAGCGCAGCTTTAACAGTGTGCTGCACGGCCATACAACTTAGCACACAAATGAATCTGCCCTCCTTTCTTGCCACTAACAGTGCTTTCTGTTGGTGGCATCTGTTTTTTTTTTTAATTAATTTTCTTCTTCTTTTCTTTTTAAATAAATTTCCCTATTTTCTAATTTCTTATTATTTTCATCCCCCTTTCCTTCCCCCCCCCCCCCCCCCCGAGATCCAATCAGTGATCACCTCTCATAGGCATCAGCCTATGAGTGGAGATCGCATTGTGAGCCACTCGAGCTGACAGCTTTGTCACTCACTAAGCTGTCCCCTGTACAGTGCTGTGTCACATCGTAGCACTGTACAACTGAAAAAAAAATCTTTATTTACAATGTCTGACAGCCTGCTAGCCCCGATCGCGGGCTAGAAGGCTGATGTTGGAGCTCCGCTCCATCACTCATCTGGGATGCGCACAATCTCCGCCCACCGCTCTTGATGCTGATCGGCGTTAGGTGGTCCTGGGGCTGCCACCTTCCCGACGCTTATCGGTGTTAGCCGGTCAAGAAGGGGTTAAAGAGGAACTGTAACAACATACTGTATAGTAGAATGCAGTAAATTATTCAGGATACCCACTTTTACAGTAAATATCCTGGTTTCAGCATCAGAAACACTTCCTATAGCTATATGTTGCTGGATATTGCTATGTAGCTCCACCCTCCCACAGATGCTTAGCCTAGGCTGTTTATTATGCCAAATTCTGGCAGACCAGCTATTTTTTTTGTACTGAATCTAGCACTCTCAGTAAATGAACATTCCGCAGAGATCACTTGCCAGTACTAAAGATGTTGCCGCCTAATTTCAGAAAATGAATCAGAGAGAAAAAAGAATTTACAATGGGCAAACAGTGACTAAATAAATGAATATTGTGTAAAAATAAGCAATCATTAAGTTACTTTGCTTCCAGTTCCTCTTTTTCCTCTCTTTAAAGTCCTACAACTACTCCTTGCTGATTTCTAACATCTGTAAAAACTCTTCTAACATTCCTTCTCCAAGCAATATGTTCTATCTGATTCACATATTTATGGTCTGGGGATACCAAAGAGATTTTATAACAATTCTTATATGCAAATAAAGTGCCATCTGTTATCAAATCAAGGCTGGACCTGAAGTTTATAAACTTCTCTTGATTTCATTTTTTCCGTCATTTATGCCCATTACGAGTTCATTTTTTGCAACAACCTTTGTAAATTACGTCAAGTAACAAAGTGATAAATCACCGTGCAGAAAGACAGAGAGAATGCATAGGATTTTCCAAGCTGTTGTGAAAAGTGTTAAAGGACATCCGAGGTGACGTGACATGATGAGATAGACTTGTGTATGTACAGTGCCTAGCACACAAATAACTAGGCTGTGTTCCTTTTTTTCTTTCTCTGCCTGAAAGAAGCCTGAAACATCAGGTATGCAAGTAACAGTTTTTATTCGGGTCGGGTACAGGTTGGATTGGGTCAGACTATAGCATAACCCTCACTGATAAGTAAATATAGCCATAAAATACTTATGGCAAGCCGGGAATGTTTTTTCTTCCCACCCTGATAGCTTTCTACTCTGATAGGTATTTCTCCTAGAAACTTTGGCCTCCTTCCATGGGCGGTTGAGCTGTGTGCTCGGCGGGCGGTTGCCAGGTGGTGGTGAGTGGTTGCCAGGCAGCAGTGGGCAGTTGCCAGGCGGCACCAAGCAGCTGCCAGATCTGTGCTGTGTCTCTGGGATAAGAAGCTGCTGGCTGCAGGATCTACCAATTTACCACACCAAGACCAACTTCTATAAAAGCAGCAGATCTGTGCTGTGTCTCTGGAATAGCAAAGTTGCTGTTTGCAGGATTCACCAATTGACCACACCAAGACCTACTTCTATAAAAGATTGGAGCTCTAAGCTGATAAAGTGGAATCGAAGATTTAAAGTGCCTGTGAGGTTATTGATAAAATGCTAGATCCACCTGGTGTCTGAAGTGGCTGACATCTGGTGAGCGCAAAATTTGGAAATGTGAAGCAAGCTGTGTGTTCACAAGTGGTGGACCGATCACAAATTACGGGGTGTTGTGGACTATTAGAAACAGTATTACGCTACGTACAGCCTTTCATTCTTTCTAGACTATATCTAAAATAGTGGAGAGTGCAGTTCAGCACTTTACATTATTGACTGATTGGAAAATTGTGACAGCAATTCCACTAAATTGTATCATCTGAGTATATCAGAACTATTGTTAACTGGATTGTAATCTTGTTCATAATTTAGTTGGCCCAGCCTTTTGGACATTTTTATTGGAAGTCCTAGCCGGAGATCAGCGGGGAAAGACAATACAGACGCATGGTAAAGATCGAGGAAGAATAAATGTTATTTGTCTTGTCTTATGCCACTTATCGAAATTTAAATTAGATAGCACAGGGTGGCAAACTTACCTTTGCTGGTGCCTATAGCCATAACGCCACTACTTCCTCCTTTTGCATCGGCTATAGGTGGCCGCGTGGGCAAGTTAACTCCCCTCTTCCGTGGTCAGCCCTATTTAAAGAGACTATGAAGTCTCTTTTTCCCTGCTTTTGTTATATAATCCTGTTCACCATGAATGCCCCAGTGAAATCGCCGCATCCCTGCAGGAGATGACTGATTTATGACAGAGAATTAGCCCTACAAAGCTCCCGGGCTCGCTGGGCTTTACTTCCTCGAAGAGGCAGAGCTTTACACTGTAGTGCAGCCTCCTCCACAGTCAATCTCTGCGGATCGCCGCCTCTCCCCGCCCCTCTGTCTTTTTTCACTGAGAGGGGCAGAGAGGAGGCGGAGACCCGCAGAGATTGATTGCGGAGAAGCAGAGTTACAGCTCAAAGCTCTGCCTCTCCAGGGCAGCACGATCTGCGACCTGCAAAGTCGTGGAACTTTTGCAGGTTGCTTTCTCTCTATTAAATCGTTCATCTGCCGTGGGGATGTGGCGATTTCACTGGGGCATTCATGCTTAACTTTATATGATTATATTACAAATTATATGATTTATATGATTATATGACAAACGCAGGAAAAAAAGAGACTTACTTCAGAGTCACTTTTATTAAAATTTGGTTTATGAGTAGCTACTGTACGTACTCATAGCTACTCGTAGTGAACAACACTCATTATGAACTTGTTTGGTAAACAGCCATACTTCAATCTTGGATGTAATCGGTAACTGTATTTTACAATTCAAATGCAATGGATCCTTTAATTATACATAATATGAGTGCATGCTGCAGAGAATATACTTTTTTATTTCACAGTTCATTATCATGCATGCATTAGATGGCCCCTCTGCCATGACTGACAGTGTGAGGCATTTAAAATAATTAGCTTTTTAACACTGGAGGACTTTTCACGAAAAAGTGTCCTTTTTGTGTATGAGTGGCAGGTAAAGTCTGACAGGAACTGTCATGTTGTCTCCATCTGTCATAACCCGGACAGCTTCTACTTTCCAATACCAAAATGAAAACTTCAGGCTTCATTCTCTCGGAGAGGTGGTAGCATGCCAAACTTTCTGATCTGTCAGAACTTCCCAGCTTTATACAAGTGCTACAACAGAAATGTTCACTTGAGGGCAGTAACAAGCCAAGATACAGAAGGAGATGACAACGTGATCTGGATGTAGAACTAGTAAGTATAATAGGAATATACAGTAGCAGTGTATAGATCAGGCATGGGCAAACTCGGCCCTCCAGCTGTTACATAACTACAAGTCCCACAATGCATTTGCCTTTATGAGTCATGATTTCTGGCTGTCAGACTCCTGCAATGCATTGTGGGACTTGTAGTTCCTTAACAGCTGGAGGGCCAAGTTTGCCCATGCCTGGTATAGATAGATACATAGCTCGCTTTCCCTTTTGAATTTCATAATGTTCTCTGTATTATTAGGCCTAGGACCCATTACAGCGCAGCCTATAAAGCTTTTTGATTGGCGGCGACCAGCAAAGCACTGTAACAGTCGAACCCTGTGGCAGTGGCCACTTGGTGCTATGCGATTGCTGCATGCAAGCAGCGATGAGCAAATCCGATCCGGATGCTACTCGGATAGTAGCTATCCGGATTTCTCCCAGTAATGCACTGCGGCCTGGGCGGGGGATTTAATCCTTACCTATCATGACGTCTTCTTCGTCCGTCCCTCGGCGCCTCCCACGATGCGCTCCACTCCGGCGTCACGTGACTAAAAAACACTTCCTCCTTCCGGGTTGAAGGAGGAAGTGTGTAGTCACGTGACGCCGGAGTGGAACGCATCGTGGGAGGCGCCGAAGGACGGACGAAGAAGACGTCATTATGGGTAAGGATTAAACCCCCCGCCCAGGCCGCAATGCATTACTGGGAGAAATCCGGATAGCTACTATCCGAGTAGCATCCGGATCGGATTTGCTCATCACTGCATGCAAGCTATCTCGGAGAAACCGCCTTAAAGCAGAATGAAACCTAGCATTTCTTCTTTGCTCTAATAGATTAATTACAGCATAATTTAAACAACCAGTGTTTTTTTACTAAAACAGCATTCAAAGGGTTACACACAGGAATTAGAAGTTCCCTGCCAGCAAAGCTGGACGTATTGGAACTGTAGATAATGTTATCTTGTGTTTACTTAATTGTATCAAGTGAGCAATGTGACACATTCTCTGACTGTGCAGAAGCTCTTGGACACAGAGAGACACTGAAAGCATTTCTGCCTTCAATACAACATGAATAAAACCAGTTAAGAATAAAATGCAAAGTCAGCTCTCAAAGCAAAAAACTGTACTTTTGGGAACTTGTAAATTCTAAATGAATAATTATACTTATGCACAAATGAAAATATGATAACCGTATGGCATATAAAAAGTAGGAATTTTTTTTTTATTGAATACTAGCTGATTGTCCGGCGTTGCCCGGGTATGTATTTGGCTGGTGTTGGCTCTGCCCACTTTTTCTAACCCTAACACACAATTACTCAATGACCAAGTTTGTGAGCTTTGCCGTCTTTGGCATCAATAATTTGCATTGAAATGAAAAAAGCTGATTGGCTGTTTGTGACTCCTCCCCCTTTTCTGAATTTTAACCCCAGTCACCCAATGACCAACTGTACCAGGTTTGAGGTCTGTGCCATTAACAGTGCAAGAATGTTAGCAATTAAATATTCCCCTTGAAAAACAATAGGTGAAGTTTGATTCACTTTTGTAGGCTTCACCCACTTTTCTAAATAATAATCCCAGTCACCCAGTGACCAACTGTGCAACGTTTAAGAACCCTGCCATTAACAGTGTAAGAATGGCTGCAGTTTACATTTTCCCAGTGAAATTTGTATTTGTCTCCACCCACTGATGACCCGGCATTGTCCGGGTATGTATTTGACTGGTGTTGGCTCCACCCACTTTTTCTAACCCTAACACACAATTACTCAATGACCAAGTTTGTGAGTTTTGGGGTCCTTGGCATCAATAATTTGTATTTTCCCATGAAATGAAACAAATCTGATTGACTGTTTGTGGCTCTGTCACCTTTTCTGAATTTGAACCCGAGTGACCCAATGATCAACTGTACCAGGGTTGAGGCTTGTGCCATTAACAGTGCAAGAATGGCAGCTATTTCAATATGCCCGTGGAAAATCAACAGTTGAATTTTGATTGGCTTTTTTTAGACTCCACCCACTTTTCTGAATATTAATCCCAGTCACCCAGTAACCAGCTGTGCAAAGTTTGAGAACCCTGCCATTAACAGTGAAGAAGGGCTGCAGTTTACAGTTGTGTTCAAAATTATTCAGCCCCCACTGAAATTGAGTGTTTTGGCCAGTTTGCCATTGATTTTAATCATTTCAGTCATCTTGTTTACAATTAAATCAAAGAGGCACTTGTAAGTCAGACAAATATAACATAACATTTATAATGAAATAACCACAAATGTCTTTTCTGTGCTCACATCATTATCAGTCTTATTCAAGTGACATTCATTCTTAGTACCTAGTACAACATCCTTTTCCAGTTATAACAGCTTTTAAACGTGAAGCATAGCTTGACACAAGTGTCTTGCAGTGATCAATGGGTATCTTAGCCCATTGCGCAGACCAGTAAGTAGAAGAAGGGGGGCGCAGAAGGACATAACCGCTAGGGAGCTGGTGACGCGCTGTGCAGCCAAATGGAAGAAGATTACCAGTGCAATCACCTACCTTGACTCCTCCTGGGCTGCCTGCGTCAGAAGTCAAGTCATCATCATGTCAACACCACGTGATGACACCTGATGTCCTGTAGCGGTACCCCAGGCTGTCAATGCGCTGTGCCCATGGTGGAGTTGGCTTACCGGCCTCTCTTCGCCTGTGTGTGTTTCTGCTCCCTGCTTCCTCCTGGATGAGCGGCTGGTCACAAGTAAGTAGGCAGATCTACTTGTGACCTGTGGCTGTGTGACTGTACCTAAAGAGTAAGGGTTCGCAAGTCCATGGGGGTGGAGGGAAAGGGGGCACAATTTTTACACTCTCGCCCTGGGTTCAATTTAGCCTAGAAACTGCTGTGCATACATACATACATACATGCATACGATTTTATATATATAGATTATGTCAGGGTTTTATACTGCTTAAAATAGCTGCAGGGCCAATTCACAATTGCTCTGCCAATGTTTAAAATTGCGGTACTTTGTGATTTGGAAATTACGTGTGTTTTCTGAAATTGCAAAGCCGCTCTGTAGTGGCCTAAAGCGGTAGATCTTAGGTATTTTGAAAGATTCATAAGAAAATGTCTGTCATGGTGCTCTTGTGATTTGTGCCTCATGGCATGGTGACGTAGTGGTTAGCACTCTTGCCTTGCAGCGCAGGGTTCGTGCCCCAGCCAGGGCACTTTCTGCACAAAGTTTGTATGTTCTGCATGGGTTTCCTCTGGGTGCTTTGGTTTTGTCTCACATCCCAAAAACATACAGGTAAGTGAATTGGCTTCCTCCACAGATTTTGGCCCTAGACTACGATACATACTCCACACTATACATACATATGACTATGGTAGGGATTAGATTGGAAACCCCTCTGAGGGACAGTTAAAGTGACACTTAAGCGAAAAAAAAAGGTTATAATATAATAAATTGGTTGTGTGGTATAGATAACTGATAGAACATATAGACAAGATAAGGTAAAAAGACAGTGGGAGCCTAACATTATGGGGGGTGGAGAGGGGGGTGGGGACAGTGTAAAGATTAAGGAGGTTGGTAAAACTTCAAGTAGCCCATTTCAGGTAAACAAAATTGGTAAATGTGGTGGTAAAAATATAAAGTGCATGATAACCAATGCTCGGAGCCTTGCAAATAAAATAGATGAACTAGAGTTCATTCTGAATGACAAAGGCTATGACATTGTGGGAATAACCGAGACATGGATGGATGAAAGTCATGACTGGATAGCCAATTTAAAAGGATACAATGTGTTCAGGAGGGATAGAACAGGGAAAAAAGGTGGAGGGGTTTGTCTCTTTGTTAAGAATTCTTTTACAGCTGTCCTCAACGATGAGATGGAGGAAGATTGCGAAGATGTGGAGTCCGTTTGGGTAAATATTCATGGTGGAAATAAAAGTTGCCAATTGCTTATTGGGGTATGCTACAGACCACCCCATATTAATGAAGCTGCAGAACTGCAATTACTACAGCAAATTGAAAAAGCGGCAAGTAAAAATGAGGTCATAGTTATGGGCGACTTCAACTTTCCAGACATTGACTGGGGTATTGAGGCTACCCATTCTGGTAAAAGCAGCAGATTTCTGGCAGCACTACAGGACAATTACTTGACTCAAATGGTAACGGAACCAACTAGGGGGAATGCGTTACTGGATCTGATCATTTCGAATAGACCAGATAATGTATCAAATGTGCAGGTTCAAGAACATTTGGGAAATAGTGATCACAACATGATAACGTTTGATCTGGTGACTGATAGGCCACGGGGCAGCGGGACCACTAAAACTATGAATTTTAGAAAAGCAAAGTTCAATCAAATTAGGCAGGCACTAAGTTTGGTGAACTGGGATAATGTACTACAAGGGGAGGACACTGAAGGGAAATGGCAAGCTTTTAAACGTATTCTCAATCAATATTGTAGTATGTATATCCCATATGGAAACAAAATGTCTAGGAATAAAAAAAGGCCTCTATGGATGAATAGAAAGGTTATAGATAAAATGAAGAGGAAAAAGAATGCCTATAAGGTCCTAAAACAGGAGGGGTCCGAGGCTGCACTCAGCAATTACAAGGAGTGCAATAAAAATTGTAAAAAAGAAATTAGGCTAGCAAAGATCGAAGCTGAAAATCAAATCGCTAGGGATATCAAATCTAACCCAAAAAAGTTTTACAAGTACATCAACTCTAAAAAAAGAAAGGTTGACTGTATAGGACTCCTAAAGGATGAAGGTGGAAACTTAATGGTGGATGACCAAGGTAAGGCAGAGTTATTAAATGCTTTCTTTGCTTCTGTCTTTACAAAGGAAACAGCACTGTTGCAAATTACAGAGGCGGATGAGTCTCAATCTTCTAACTGTAATATTAAATACTTAACGCAGGAAGAAGTAAAGGCAAGACTAAATAAATTAAAAATAGACAAGGCACCTGGCCCGGATGGCATGCATCCTCGGGTCCTAAGGGAATTAAGTTCAGTTATAGATAAACCCCTTTATCTTATCTTTTGTGACTCTCTTGCAACTGGCAGAGTCCCAGTGGATTGGCGTACAGCCCACGTTTTCCCATTATTTAAGAAGGGCAAAAAATCAGATCCAGGAAATTATAGACCTGTAAGCTTAACATCAGTTGTATGCAAACTATTTGAGGGGTTACTAAGAGATACTATACATGACTTCATAGTAGAAAATAATCTTATTTCTCAGCATCAACATGGGTTTACTAAAGACAGGTCCTGTTTGACTAACATGCTCAGCTTTTATGAGGTAGTGAATGCTAATATGGATATTGGGAATGCTGTAGATGTGATATACTTAGACTTTGCTAAGGCATTCGACACTGTTCCCCACAAAAGTCTGGTGCAAAAGATGAGGATGCAAGGACTGGGGAAGAGTCTGTGTGCTTGGATAGGGAACTGGCTAATGGACAGAAAACAAAGAGTTGTGGTCAATGGATCATACTCAAAATGGGAGACTGTTAGCAGTGGGGTCCCACAGGGGTCTGTACTGGGTCCAGTGCTCTTCAATTTATTTATTAATGACCTAGTGGATACAGTAGTGAGCAATGTTGCTATTTTTGCAGATGATACAAAATTGTGCAGAATCATCAACTCTAAGGAAGATAGTGTTATATTGCAACAGGATCTGGATAGGATGGCTATATGGGCACATACATGGCAGATGAAATTCAATGTTGACAAATGTAAAGTCATGCATTTTGGTCGTACCAATGGTCTAACACCATACAAAATAAATGGGATACAGTTGGGGACATCAAACTTGGAGAAGGACTTAGGAGTACTCATCGACAACAAGTTAAATAATCGTACTCAATGCCAAGCCGCTGCAGCTAAAGCTAACAAAATTTTGGGATGCATTAAAAGGGAAATAAAAACTCGAGATGCTAGCATAATATTGCCCCTGTTTAACTCTCTAGTAAGGCCACATCTGGAATATGGAATTCAGTTCTGGGCACCACATTACAAAAAAGATATTGCAGTTTTAGAGCAGGTGCAGAGACGAGCAACAAAATTGATACGTGGGATGGAAGGTCTCACTTACCAAGAAAGGTTAGATAAACTGGGTTTATTTAGTCTAGAGAAAAGACGCCTTAGAGGAGATCTAATTAACATGTATAAATACATCAGAGGGCAATATAATAGCTTGGCGGATGAGCTTTTTGTCCCTAGGCCTTCTCAAAGGACTAGAGGACATGATCTGCGCATGGAGGAAAAACGTTTTAGCCATTTATTTAGGAAAGGGTTCTTTACAGTAAGAGTGATTAAGATGTGGAATGCATTGCCACAGGAAGTCGTTATGGCAAACTCTATACCTGCATTTAAAGGGGGCTTAGATGCTTTCCTTGCGTTGAATGACATCCATGGCTACAATTACTAGGTAATGCCAATGATGTTGATCCAGGGATTTTATCTGATTGCCATCTGGAGTCGGGAAGGAATTTTTACCTTGTAAGGGTTTTTTCGCCTTCCTCTGGATCAACAGGGATATGTGAGGGAGCAGGGTGGAGTTGTACTTTGTACTGGTTGAACTCGATGGACGTATGTCTTTTTTCAACCAAAGTAACTATGTAACTATGTAACATTAGTAGCAAAGAAAAAAGTCTCATATTTTTATTTTCAGTTATATACGGTAGTTTTTTTAATAACATTGCATCATTCTCTAATATTTGCAATTTACTCACTACACTCAGCATTCTAAATGATTTCACAGAGCTGGCTAATGACCTTTTGACCTTTCCTCTGCGGGGGGGGGGGGGGGGGGATACAGTGACAGACAATTAAGATAATAAGCTTCAGAAGTGAAGCTCTTTTGCATAGATAACAACTGGAGTGTCTTAACTCTTCATGAACTGGAAACAATATTAGACTCATAACTCTGCTGCTAATGTTTTAGTTCTTAGCTGTACTACACATACAAATCATTATATCATAAGTTTATTTTCACTTCAGATTCCCTTTAAGTGACAAGACAATATACTCTGTTCAGCACTGTGAAAGATGTTGGCGCTTTATAAATGCTAAATAAGAATAATACCCTTCAAAAAAGTCTATTTGGAGAATTGTCTAGTAACTTTGTTTCATCATCTTCATCCAAAGTAATTGGAGATACCTTCATTTGCTTTTGTTCATGTTTACCTTCAACCTGAACCATTTTGCTCATAACAATTTAGAAACACCAGGGCCTTTATTCAAATCACTTTTTCTCCTAAGTTTTCTCCTCAGAGATACCGTAAGTATTTTATCTTCTGTTTAAAATATCTTTTAGTTTGAAATTGAACAAAAAAGTACCAACAAGTAGGTGATACAAGTACTGTCTAAATTATTTTTTTTAGAGTATTAGAGTATTTTCTTGCTTGCTGGTGGCTGAAAAGGCATTTTATTGATAAGGCGTTATTAGATGCAAGGTGGTGAATGGGTTTGTATTCACATAATCTGTATGTAAAGCATGGTCTTGGAGCCAATGAATCTGGTATTGTTTAAGAAAAACTGAAAGCAATACAGAAGAGAATCTGTAAATAAGATACTCACCTATGGAGAGGGTAGGCTCTGGATCCCATTAAGTCTTCCCAATCCTTCCTCTGTGCCCTCATTCCGGTTCTGTTCCCCTATGACAGCGCCTTCAGGATTTCTCGAAAGGCTTTGAAAACTATTGTTTCCCCGAGTGCTTGCAAAGACAAGCGGCTCTATACTGCACATGCACGAGTGCGCACTCGCACGTGTGCAGTAGGTCCCGCTCATCTTCAGTAGCACTCGGAGACGTGAATACTTCCAAATCCTTCATGAGCACTACCGAAGGCGTATTCAAAGAGTTGGTCAAATTAGTTTCTCGGGGGGATGGTGTTTGGGGTGTGTGTTAGGGGAGCGATGGTAAGTACTGATCAGTGCTAGAGGAAGTTAGTATTAAAGAGACTCCGTAACAAAAATTGCATCCTGTTTTTTATCATCCTACAAGTTCCAAAAGCTATTCTAATGTGTTCTGGCTTACTGCAGCACTTTGTACTATCACAGTCTCTGTAATTAATCAATGTATCTTTCCCTTGTCAGACTTGTCAGCCTGTGTCTGGAAGGCTGCCAAGTTCTTCAGTGTTGTGGTTCTGCTATGCACTCCCCCCTCAGGGGGGAAAGAAACACACAAATGATCTCTTGAGATTCAAAAGGAATGCTGTATACAGCCTGCTTGTGTATGGATGTATTTTCTATGTGTGGACATACTGTACATCAACCTACTTCCTGTTTTGGTGGCCATTTTGTTTGTTTATAAACAAACTTTTTAAAACTGTTTTTAACCACTTTTAATGCGGCGGGGATCGGCGAAATTGTGACAGAGGGGAATAGAAGATGTCCCCTAACGCACTGGTATGTTTACTTTTGTGCGATTTTAACAATACAGATTCTCTTTAAGGTTTGGTCAATGCTTGGGTCAGAGTTCAATAATAGAGGTTAGTGTTTATGTTAATAGTATAGAATGAAAAATGATGGATAGGTAGTACCATTGTGATCACCATACCTGTTTGTAATACTCTGCAATGGACTAGTACGCCTAGGGGTCATGTAAACATGCACAGTTTATTCTTCAAAGTCAAACATTAACCACTTGAGGACTGCAGTGTTAAAGGGAACCAGAGACGAAGCCTGGGTAAAAAATGAGAAAAGATGTTATACATACCTGGGGCTTCCTCCAGCCCCATAAGCCTGGATCGCTCCCACCCAGCCATCCTCCGCTGCCTCTATCGCCGGTACCGGGTCCCGTCACTTCCGCCGGCCGCGACCAGTTGTGCGCAGGGGCTCCCTCCGGCTTTGTGCGCCTGCGAAGTGCGGAGGGAGCGCACTGTGCTTGCGTTTACTGGCTCGACTGGCCGAAATGACGGGACCTGGTACCGGCGGACAGAGGCAGCGGTGGATGGCGGCGTGGGAGCGATCCAGGCTTATGGAGCTGGAGGAAGCCCCAGGTATGTATAAATAGGATGTTTATTCATCTATGGTTCTCTTTAAACCCCCTAAAGACCAGGCCATTTTTCACAAAAAGGGCCACTGCAGCTTTAAGGCCTCGCTGCAGGGCCGCACAACACTGCACACAAGTGATCCCCCCTTTTCTCCCCCACCAACAGAGCTCTCTGTTGGTGGGGTCTAATCTATCCCACCATGTTTGTTTGTTTTTTTTAAATAAATATTTATTTGTTTTATTTTTAAATAAAATTGTGTATTTTTTTTTTATTTTTGCAGTGGCCCCTACCTCTCTCCCCCCTCACTGTGATCGGCTGTCATAGGCTTCAGTCTATGAGAGCGGATCACCCCTGATCCTCTGGAGGGAACAGCCCTGTCACACTGCTGTCCCCAATACAGCGCTGCCTTAGATCGCAGCGCTGTACATGGTTGTTTCACCGTCCGACAGTCTCCGAGCAGCTATCGCTGGGAGACTGATGGCGTAGTGGAGCTCTGTCATTCATGCGGAGATGCACACATCAGCGCGTGCATTCTCCTGCAATCCCCGCCCCAAGGACCCGGGGTCCTTGGGCTGCTGCTGCGTCCACGCCCCTCGGCGTGACGTGGTCAGCAAGAGGTTAAAAGAACACTATCAAAGTTCTTCAATTTCTGGCAGCAGCATAAATTAATGTGATAACCAGAGTAAGAACTGACATAGCATATATTTTTTGCTGTGCAGTGTCGTTTTTATTTCAAATACCTTTCTAGATGGTGTCCCCTTAACAAACTGATGGCGGCGGATAAGTGGGCCAGCTTGTGGGGTGATTCCTCTTCGAATCTCCTACTGTGAGACCCCCCCCCCCACCAGAGCACATTATACAGCGCGACCCGCTGAAGTAAGGTGCCATGAGCACTGGCCCAAGGACTCTGTTGCATTCGCAAACTCTGCAACCTCTATTGCTACGCCACTGTTCCTAACACTTCAGGTTTGCTTCAAGGAGATTGGGCCCCTGAGCAACTGCTCAGATTGGCTGTTTGGTAGCCCTGGTCCAAGTTATGCCCAACGAAGATCTAATCCTACCTAAAACTGGCTAATCCTTTTTTGGAAGAATTTTACGTTAAGGTAGCCATACACTGGTCGATATGCCATCAGATTCGATCAACAGATAGATCCCTCTCTGATCGAATCTGATCAAAGAGAGATCGTATGGCTGCCTTTACTGCAAATAGATTGTGAATCGATTTCAGCATGAAACCTATCACAATCTGTGGTGGTGCTGCCGCTGCCGCAAGCCCCCATCCCCCCCGCCAGCTATACATTACCCGCTCCGCCGGCACGTGTCCCCTGGTCTCCGCTGTCTCTTCTCCGTTCGGTTCCGGACCGGCAGGCTTCACTTCTTTCAGTCCGGGAAAGTTTAAACAGTAGAGGGCGCTCTACTGTTTAAACTTCCTGCCGGGACAGGAAGTTCAGTGAAGCTGCAGCCCTGGAGCCCAGTGGAGAAGAGACAGCGGTGACTGGGAGGACTCGCGCCGGGCGGAGCAGGCAATGTATTGCCGCTGTATTGTGTCGGTCGACGGGCATTCGAACGCCGCTATGGACGCACTCCCGACCCGCCGGCGATTGAGCAAAATCTTCCGCACGGACGGCTTGACGGGAATCGACGGGAATGATTGATTTCAGACGGAAATCAATCGTTTGCGGTTGCGCAATGATTTCACAGCGGATTCGATCACAGTGATCTGCTGTATATCGGCGGGAAAATCGTTAGGTGTATGGGCCCCTTAAGTCTTAATTTACTCCTTCTACTAAATAATACATTTGTCCTAGCCCACAAATACATAATCTAGACAATTTTATTCACGCCAGAGGAAATGTATTCATGGCCTTGTCTGCAGCCCCGGAGCACACCGTAGCAGGCAGAGCAGGCATTCATTTTTTAGATTTTTCTGTGAGTTAAGGAATGACATTCTTGTGCATTTATTGTTCTCAGCGGCGGTAGCTTTTTGTTTGCAGTTAGATCTTGTGTTACAGGGAGTCGCGCTGAATCCTCCAGACTCATTCAGATGCAGCATCAGCGCTCAGGCAATAGAAATTGGGCGAAACAAGCGACAATAGGGAAATAGCTTATCTGATGTAGACCACGTCTTTTTTTCCCCCTCGTATTTATTTTCTGCAGCCTCTACATGTGCACATTAATAGTTTGTCAAATCTCAATTATGCTGCCAATGAATAATTCTGAACTCTTAAACCTCTGTGCAGAGGATGCTCAGCGCACAGCTTTTCAGAAGCGAGAGGTTATGTTGAGGCCATTTTGATTTTAAACAATGTGTTTAACCACTGCGGCGCGCAGGTTGAAGAACGCAACGATGAACGCTGCCACGAAAGCCTGGAGAGATTAAATGCACTCAATACACAGCATGGTGACGTAGTGGAGAGCACTCTTACCTTGCAGCGGTGGGTCCCTGGTTTGAATCCCAGCCAGGGAACTATCTGCACAGAGTTTGTACGTTCTCCCCATGTCTATGTAGGTTTCCTCTGGGCACTCTGGTGTCCTCCCAAAAACAAACAGATAAGTTAAGTAGCTTCTCCCTAAAAATTGTCCCTAGACTATGATACACTACATACTGTGTACATACATACATATGACCATGGTAGGGATTAGATTGTGAGTCTGACAGTTAGTGACAAGACAGGCGGGACCACGTGATGCCGCATGCGTCCAAGAGTACGCATAGCGGCATCACGGACGCCAGAGTGAGCTGCACAACGCGTCTCACTCTGACGTCCACATCGAAGAGCACCAGGCCTTGCGTTAGGGGCACGTTATGTGCCCTATAACGTCCCCTAAACGCAACGTCCTGGTGTGTCACTAGCCTAAAAGCAGGAAAAAATTGATACTGAACAGTAGCCCCTCTACTTTACTCACCTCTCCAGGATCCAGTGCTGCAATTCTCCCTTCTGTACTCCGGGTGGCACTCTGTCCCTATGGTGAAATTGTCGTCTGTTGTCATGTGACAATTGCTGATCTCACCTGAGGGATCAAGAGCCTCAGAGGATCGGAAGAAGACTGGCTGCTAGGCTGTAACTACAAATCATGGGGCCCCGAAGCAAAAATTAGATGGGGCCCCCCAATTTTCACACCCTTTCCATTGCCTACCCCTGGTGACTCTCACAGCTTGGGGCCCATCTTGCAAGGGTCACAAAACAAGTGCGGACATCATAATGCTCACACCCATAACAAGTGTAACCACAAAACACCTGATCTGAAGGATGGATCCCTTTATCAGAGGGAGTGAAGTAGTAGTTGGAGCCAACCTACCACTTTGCCGCCCCCCGTGGTCACAGAGGCTGTTCTCCTGTAGTTACGCCCCTACTGCCAGGCTCTGGATCCCGGGGTAAGTGAGTTGAAAAGCCTGCTGTGCATATGCTCTCCAACCCCGAGCCAGGCTTGGGATTACCGCTAGCAGCATCTTTTTTCCTCCTCGAACCTGGCTTGGGAATACCGCCAAGGAAGTTAAGGGTTAAAACCATTTCTCAGTAGAAAAATTCATAAATGTCTATAGTTCTGTACATCAGTTATGAAAGAGGGACAAATCAAGAAGAAACGGAGACAGAAATATTTTGTGGGACTGTCCACCTGGAATAGGAACAGTTGGGAGTCATGCAGGGCCAGTTATAGACTTTTTTCTGCCCGAGGCAAACTTGTGAGGCTGCGACCCCCCCCCCCCCCCCATTTAGAATGATCGCAGAGCACCTGACAATTTCTACTGCACATGATAGCCGCGGTGCGACCAAAGAAACACCCTCAGTATAGGTAGGTAGCCAGCCAGGTATATGTTCCCCAGTATACGTAGGCAGGTAGGTGCCCACAGTATAGGTTGCCAAGTATAGGTGCCCCCAGTTTAGGTAGCCAAGTATAGGTGCCCCGAGTATAGGTAGCCAGGTATAGATAGCCAAGTATAGGTGCCCCCAGTATAGGTAGCCAGGTATAGATAGCCAAGTATAGGTGTCCCTAGTATAGGTGGTCAAGTATAGGTTCCCCCAGTATAGGTTAGCCAGGTAGGTTCCCTCAGTATAGAAACCCATGTATAGTTTTCCCCAGTAATGGTAGCCAGGTATAGGTGCCCTCAGTATAGGTAGTCAGGTATAGGTGCCCCTAGTATAGATAGCATTGTATAGTTGCTCTCAGTATATGTAGCCAAGTATAATTGCCCCCAGTATAGATACTCAGGTATAGTTTTCCCCTGTATAGGTAGCCAGATATAGGTGCCCCCAGTATAGTTGCCCCAAGTATAGGTTAGCCAGGTAAGTTCCCCCAGCATAGGTAGCCAGCCTGTCCCCCCCTCCCTCCCCAGCTGCCGCTCAATTACCTTTGCAAGTCGGCAGCCTTTCCTCCACCACAATCTATTAGCGGTGACCTAGCCGTAGGCAGTGAAGAGACAGGAGAGCGGTTCTCCTGGTAATGGCACGTATCTTTTAGATGTTATCTTTTTTCGTGTACATTCAAGGGAAAAGTTAAATTTAATTGATAATTTGAGCATGATTCAGATCTTTAAATGTGTATTGCAGTTGTGATTGTATGTGTCTTTTTATCCATAGGGATTAGGTAGAGATTGGTAGATTCCAGTGGCAAGCAAGTAGTGAACAAATATTCTAGTGATAGGCAGGAGAGGTGGCAGGTAGATTCCAGAGACATATGTGATAATTACATTGTACTAGGAGGCAGTAGGTGACAAACAGTAGATAACAAGTAGCAGGCAGTGTTTGACAAGTAGTACATGACAAATATTAGTGGGTGCTAGTAACATTGGTTGCTAAGTAGCAGTGGGTATCAGTGGGCACCAAGTAACAGTAGATGCCAGGTAGCAAGAGATTCTAAGCTATAGAATCAGAACGTATTTATTCGCCACCCGGAATTATTTGTGGTACACATAGCAATGGCAAAAAGACAGATAACAGACACAGCATTTACAACATGGGAGGTAAGCAAAAGAAACAGCAAAAAAGTAGTGCATAGGGGGAGTCGCTAGGGAGCACCGCCGAATCACCGATAGTTCCCCCCATGATAGTGCCCCCCCCCCAGTTCCCCCCCATGATAGTGCCCCCCCCCCCCCTTCCCCATGGATAGACACTACTTCACTGCTTCCTGGGGCCCCTGCACATTAGTACTGACTCACTTGTCCCGGCACGTGGCAGCTCCTCCGTCAGTGCAGTCTTCAACCACGCTGTCATCCTCTTCTGTATCCAGCGCATGTTATGTGTAAACATACACCAGATAGAGAAGAAGTGGACAGTGTGGTTGCAGACTGCACGGACAGTCGCTGCCCACCAGGAAAAGTGAGTCAGTACTAATGTGCACAGGACCCGTAAAGGGGGGTGGGGGATGTGACGGGCGTGTGGCAGACAACTTGGTAGTGTCAGGCGGTGCAGGGGCATCTGCAGAGGTTGGGGACCCTGGGGCAATTGACCCATTTGCCTGTATAGCAGCGCCGGTTCTTCTGTGGGGGGGGGGGGGGGGGTAGGACCTCTTTGTGGAGTTGTGGTCTGTGTCCGATCCTCTTCCCTGTTGTCCAATCATGTATTAGGGAAAAGGGGTTTGTGGCTGGAGACTTGGTCTGCTGAGTTCAGCAAAAGAGCTTTCCTTCAGTTCTAGAGGCTTTCCAAGTACAGGAAAGCTTTCCAAGTACAGGCTGGCTAGGCATTAGCCAGCCTAGCCAGCCTGTGCCCAGAAATGCCCGATTCCTGTTTACAGAAACAGAGCGAATATTATTTTAGAAATAACAGAAATAAAAAATGTGCATACTGACGTCACATCTACTTGAAAAGGCCACTATAGAGTAAAGATTAACATTGTGTTGTGTTTCTCTTACAGTCATTCCTGAAATGGAAGCAGAAAAATTGTTTCAAAAAATTTGCAGACATAACACTTTCAGTATGTGGTAACTCCTCATGTGTCAGGTCAATTCAGGTGTCAGTTTTGGATTGATCGACCTACAGACACAGCTTGACTCTCGGCTTGGGGGTGTAGAGGGCAGGGGGTGGATGCACTAGTGGCATCACACTATGGAAGCTTCCTTTGAAGTTCCCACAGGAGTAAAAGGAAGGGGTGGCGATCCATATTTGCTCAACAGAAGTTAAGTGGGGAGATCCTTGTTAGCAGCCCCACTGATGGACACGGAGCTGTCAGATTTTGAAAAGTGTCAGATATAAAATAATAGCAGAGTGAAGAATTTGTTTTACAGGGATCTGAAGAATTATGTAACATGGGCCCTGATTCATCATGTACCTGTAAGATTGCTGTGCTTCAATATGTGCCTTAGGGTCGGCCCACACTAGACCCGGTTGCAGAACGCAGTCCACTGTCTAGGCTCCGATTTTCAGAAACTGGAATGCAAAAAGACCCGTTCTGCCCTTTTGCAGCATACGTTTCTGATCCGTTTGCGTTTTTTGCCCACCCCAAAGAAAAACTGGATGCCTGAGGGGGTAACAGTCAGGACAGGAGGGGGGGGGGGGGTAGCAGGCACAGCAGTGGGGAGGGGGGTCGCCACCCCCCTCACCCGGGTCCCACGTTCACGCTCCCACTCCAGCTATATCAGGAATCAGGAATTCTTTATTTCGCCACTGGGTCATGCCCCAAATTCGGTTTGGTACAGTACATATAGCTCAAGAAGGAGACAACGATAGGTAGAATAGAACAGCAGGATCGGACCTTAACACCTATATACAGCGGACAAGCAGTTGCATTTACATTTACATCCCATTGCAGTTACATTTCAATTACATTTGCGGATTACATCCTAGAGCAGCAGTTTACATTACCCGTAACAGTTCCGAAACGTCATAGAAATGGCCGATCATCACTTAGTTTTTGTATGCTGATGGGGGAAATGTATGGGAAAAGTAAAGAGCAAGCGAGATGGGAAGTAATTACCTATCTTCCTCTGCTCGCCGTGATTTCCTCTAGTATCAGCTGAAAGGATCCGCACCGTCTTTAAAAGCAAGTATTTATTAAAGCTCTTTAAAATATCATGAGTATAATCAAAGTGAACTCCGGATCACCATTGACGCATAGCGTTTCGGATATGCTCCTTCCTCAGAATGGTTCCAGTACACAATGTCATAGTCACACATGCAATGTTCATTAAATACACAGACAGAGGACCTGATGGAAAACTGCAACACGCCCACCCTATCTGCATATATGCATATTCATGTCAGCAGGAGCCAATGAAAAACATATACCAAAATGTAAACACTGCAGAGATCCATGCGTACCCGACAATCCAACAAATACCTGCATCAGGCTGATCGCATAGCAGGAGTGTCATCAGAGGCTCTCCACACCGAAGGCACTCTCTCACACATAAAAGACATGTCCCCCACATCCCATGTGCATTAGATCATTGTGCCTCCATGTCTAGTCAGCGGTGTCGGCTGATCCCAAGCTCTGCCGACTAATAACCGCCTCCCCTCCATATTAGTACATTCCCCTTGCCTCACAGCCTCTCAGCAAGTTACCCCGTGGATAACAGCCTATCAGAAGAGCGCCGACAACGTCCGCTCGTCTGGCTGTCTATCAACTAACCAATCAGCGTGGCTCTCGACTTCCGCATCAATTTCCGTATCTACGGAGAAAACTCCGTGTCAAAACGGAATTCCGCATCCATATCCGGAATTCCGCATTCATATCAAACGCAGCAATACCTCCTGCGTCCGCACTAAAAACTTCATCTGACGTCAATCAAAGGCCAGTCTGCAACGTCCAAAAACACAGGCAACTGCCCTATCAAGCCTATTAACAGGCATATCTATAAAGAATATTAAAATGAGCCGCTTGATTGTAAAAGTTATATTACTCACGATACCACGTTGGGGTTTAGTTCAATTGTCCCACACACATGATCTCCACAGTTATAGCTCCACCTGCTGAATGAATAAAATTCACCAATAAATGTAAACATACATAAACAAGGTTTTCATGACAGTCATATACTCATAATAAAATGTTAACATCATATTCCCTATTCAATCCTTTAGGTTCTAAAGTCTCCAGCTTTTTTATCCAATAATTTTCACGTTTAAGCAGCTGTTTATGTCTATCCCCTCCTCTCCTCTGCACAGGGACTCCTTCCAAAACCTGAACCCTAAGCTGTGACAAACTATGTTGATGTTTAACAAAATGCTCAGATACCGATAATTCCATATTTTTTGTCCTAATACTCGATTTATGGGATGCTATCCTATCTCGCAAAGCTTGAGTGGTCTTACCAATGTATCCCATCCCACAAGGGCACTTCAACATGTAAATTACGTATCTGGAATCACAGGTATATAAACCCTGTATTTTAAACTTTGTACCCCTGCTGGGATGAGTAAAGGTGTCACCCCTGCAGATAAAACTGCAGAGGTGACAACCTAAACACGGGAAAGTTCCATTTCTCACTGGTTTCTGTCTCTTTTCTGGACCTATATCTCCCCTTACCAATATATCACGCAATGAAGGTGCGCGTTTATAGGACATGAGAGGATAGTTGTAAAATTCCTGTACATATGGCAATCCTTCTTTCAACATGGGCCAAAATCTGTTAATGATTTTCGCTATTTCATCTGATAGAACGTTATAAGTGGTCACACAGGTCACCCTATCACTATAACCTACACCAGCACTTCTATGTTTGGTAGACCCAGTTCTCCATCTTTTGCCAGTTCGCATCTCAGTATTACCTTCCAAACACATAATTGGATAGCCTCTAGCTACAAATTTGTATTTCATCTCATCTAAACGAGATGCTCTGGTAACAGGATCACTAACAATCCTTTCTATCCTTTTAAATTGTCCCTTAGGGATATTATGTTTTACATGGGGCACATGAAAACTAGCAAAGTGGAGAACTGAGTTCCTATCCGTTGGCTTTGTATAGAGATCTGTAATTAAACAATCTCCCTGTCTGATTACCCAAGTATCCAGAAAGCTCACCCTATCATAACTACACTCGATGGTTAACTTAATTGTTGGACAACTCGCATGCAGCTGGTCCCTAAAGGCCTCAAGGCTCGAACGTGGCCCCGCCCACAAACAAAAAATATCATCAATATAACGTCGCCATAACAAGGCATGTTTAGAAAAAAGAAAATTCGAATAAACAAATGCATCTTCATATAAACCCATAAATAAATTAGCATAGGACGGGGCCACGTTCGAGCCCATCGCCGTACCCCTCTGCTGCACATAGAATGAATCACCAAACAGGAAGTAATTGTTCTTAAGTAATAGTTCCAATAATGTCACCAAGAAAGATCTCTGTTCCCTATCAAAATCTGTACTGATTAGTAGGTAGTGTTCAATAGCCTCTAATCCTGCTTCATGGGGTATAGAGGTGTATAAACTATTCACGTCCATAGTTACTAACAAAACTTCCTCATCAAGGCCTTTCATATTAGAGATGGATTCCAAAAATTGTTGTGTGTCCCGTAGGTAAGAGTCCAAGGTAAGTACTATAGGATTTAGAATTCTATCCAAAAAGATGGCTATATTAGAAAAAATCGAGTCCACCCCAGACACTATCAGACGTCCTGGGGGATCCTGAAGTCTCTTATGAATTTTAGGTAGAGTATATATAACTGGAATCCTGGGATGTTCTTTTATCAGAAATCTCTTTAATTCCCCATCAATCAACGATTTTTCTTCAGCCTGATCAAGTAGATAACTGATTTCCTCTAGTGGCAGCATTGCCGGAAGTCATGCAGCTGCTACTCTCTCAGGCTACCTGGGGGACACCTATTGGGGGTGATGTGAATGGGAGGAGCAGGCAGTAGGCAATGCGGATCTCCCTCCCTTTTGTGTGTAGAGGCAGATCCGTTTTTGCATTGTCCTTCACTACCCCTCTGTGTATCCGGGAGCGATCAGGGTCTGTGAAAACCCTGCAAATCCGGACCCTGCATTTAGTTTTTCAGCACGGATTCCCCGGATCGCCCGCGGATCAGTTTTTTTTTAACAGGGTGAAGACGGACACTATTTTTAACATTGTTATCTGTGGCTCCGGTTTTGATCTGGGCCCCAAAACAGAGCCTATTACACCACTTAAATTATGTCCCTATCACAATGTATGGCGCCGATATTTTATTTGGAAATAAAGGTGCATTTTTTCAATTTGCGTCCATCACTATTTACAAGCGCATCATTTTAAACATTATATTAATATACTCATTTGACATGCTTATTTAAAAAGTTCAGACCCTTAGGTAACTATTTATGTTGTTTATTTATTTTTTTATTTTTCATCTTCTATTAAAAATTGTATTTGGGCAATTTGTGGTGTGGGAGGTAAACAGATACCGGTAATTTTAAATGTAAAATAATGCATTTGCTTAATAAAAAAATAGATGTGGGTGTAGTTTTACTATTTGGCCACAAGATGGCCACAGTCAAAAAGTCCTGGAAGCGTACGATCAGGCTTCCAGGACGCATTAGGAGGACGGGAAACTTTTTGTGAATCAGAAAAACAACAGCCTCTGTTAAAGTGGATCCGAGGTGAACTTTTACACATTGCATAATTGTGTTCCTTTCCTATTGTTTATAGGGCATTCTTCAAGCCAAATACTTTTTTGTTTTTGTTTTAATACTCTAATATCCTATAAACTAAAAAAGCCACATCCACAGATTTTCAGAGAGCCTTGGTAGTAGCAAGGGCTCATGGTAGCTCAGTCTGGGCAGGAGGAGGGGGAGGTGGTACTAGCCATTGATTTTAGAGGCAGAGGGGAGGAGGGAGGAGAAGAGGGGATTAGGCTGATGGTTTAAGATACAGATAAGCCTGCCTCTTTGTAATGTTTACAAACAACATGGCTGCTGTCATTGTATCAAAGGAATAAATAATCATATCCTATTAAAACGGTTTGCAGCTATATTGCTGTGTAAACCATCTAAACTTTAGATAAGATATATAAACAAGTTACTTGTTATAGTTAGTTTTTCATCTCGGATCCGCTGTAAGAGACTATCTGTTTTTCTGCGGGGTTTGTCCAATTGGGCTTAAGAGGTTAAGGTGCCCATACATGGTACAATTTTTCATTTTTTTCGATTAGATAATTTAGTTCGATTATTCCATTAGATTGATAATAACGATTTTTCCAGCATGTCCGATCAGGTTTTTTTTTTTTTTTTTAAAAAAACAGGATAATCGAAATCTCTTGATCGAAAAAAAAAGTATTTTCTACTTTTATTTAAATCAATCATTTAGATAAGCAAAGCATAGAGGTAAGCATTACCAGCTTAGCACTAATAAATGGCTTTAAAAAGCAGTTGAAGGAGGGCCCCTCTGGTCCAGGGACCCTGGTGCGGTCCCTACCTCTGCATCCCCTATTGCTACACCACTGGTCACACTCTCATTACAGTCAATGGCCCGCTCGGTAATCGCATGTCATTTGCTTCGTTAGCGTTCTACATTTGTTTTTTTTTCCCTTAGATTTTAAATCGGACATCTTTCTGCTTTTTTTTCCTGCATGTTGCTTCCATTCGTAATTCGAATGTATTTGGTCAGATCTGAAAAATTTGTGAGCTGTGTGACAGAGTAACCAAGCAGCTCAGGGTGACACAAACTACTATGAGCTGTGTGAGAAATGAAGTTTTAAGCAGGGATAGACCTGGGTGAATAAATAAAGTGCCCCTAGCACTAGTGGTAATGTGTACACTAATATAGAGTATTAAAAAAAAAGTAGTTTCAATTGATAGTATTCCTTTAAGTGTGCTCAACTCCACAAAGAGGCACCCCACAGGCTGTGGCTGGATAGTGTAATGGTTAAGGGCTCTGCCTCTGACACAGATGACCTAAGCTCAAATCTTGACTCTTCCTGTTCAGTAATAATAATCCGAACATTTGTATAGCGCTTTTCTCCTATCGGACTCAAAGCGCTCAAGAGCTGCAGCCACTAGGACGCGCTCAAGAGGCCACCCTGCAGTGGTAGGGAGACTTGTCTTGAACTCCTTGCTGAATAGGTACTGACCCAAGCCAGGATTCAAACCCTGGTCTCCCATGTCAAAGATGGTGCCCTTGACCAGTACACTATCCAGTAGTGCAGCTCCTATTCAGTAAGGTGTCCTTGGGCAAGACTGCCTAACTCTACTACTGCCTACTGAGCGTGTCCTAGTAACTGCAGCTCAAGCCCTTTGAGAAAGAAAAATTCGGCTGCCATGGACATTTTTTTTTTTTTTGCAACGGACATACACTTTGCTTATTAAAGCTTAACTGTCAGGCATAAAATCAAAAATCAATTCTCTATTTTAATCTTAAGTAATAAGAATGCTAACCAGGCAATCCAAAAGTTAAAACGCACTCTTACTTTTATTCTCAATAGAATATAATTTCCCAGGTCCCCTGGCCCTTATTTGGTACATCTGCCGCGCAAAGGAAGTTGCAGGGCATGCTGTTTTTTTTTGTCATTCTTTAATTTCTTCCCCTTTTCCCCTCAGACATAACTAATGCAGCCTGATTGGCTGAAGCCTCTTTCACTCCTGTTTTCCCCTCTCACACCTCTGCACTGCAGTGCTGTGTGGGAATGTCTGAAGACTGGGAGGAGGGCGGGCAATGCATACACAATCAGGCAGAGGAGAGTAAGGGAGGAAATTAAATCAGGATTGGCTTCAGAATAGACACAGTTAAAATGGGAAATGCTAAGAAGGATTTTCTCTTTGTTTACTATAGAAAAATCACTAAAATCAGAACGTGGACTTTTTTCTGAGATGGTATGGCTGACAGCTCCTCTTTAATGTAAGTCAATGGAAATGCAGAAAGTTTGAATTTGATACACAAACATTTTTGGAGTTGATTACTAAAAAAACTCACGCAAATTAACTTTATTAGTATACACAAAAATTGCAGTTCCCCCAAAATTGCATGCAAAACATGCACACACAAAAAAAGTAAAAGCAGAAAAGCAGATACAAAAAAAAATGGGAAAATGCATTCGGAAATTGCAGGGACTATTGTAAGAGCTGCCTACCTTATATACATAGTTATTTATATGTAAGGAAGGCAGCTCTTACAATAATCCCTGCAATTTCTGAATGCATTTTTCCATGTTTTTGTGTATCTTCTTTTTTTTTGGGGGGGGGGGGGGGGGACTGCAATTTTTGTGTATGCTAATAAAGATAATTATTTTAGTTTAGTTTACTTTCAGAATACTCAGTGCTACAGTGGGTTAATATACTTTATAGGGTGTGTGTATATATATATATATATATATATATATATATATATATATTATCTGTATTATAAATGACCTATGCTTTTCTCCTTTGTACAGATACTGATGACTTTAATATGATCTGCTGCTTGTCTTCCTGTGCTAAAACCTGCATTAGAATTCAGGGCTTGCTCGCCAGCACTGCATTGGTACTGCTGCTGCATTAATTTTACAAGTTACAGAGAAAAAAACTGACACTCTTCAGGGAATGCAATAAGAGGTGCATTGGCGTCACACGTCCTGAGCCTTTCTGTTTCCATGCAGCAGTGCCTCCGAGGACAGCAGTGACATTTCTGTATTGGGGCTGACAGAACAGATTTTTAGACAATCTTCGCAGGTTTTTCAACTGCGGCTCAGGTCAAGCAATCTTGATCCACAAAACTAATCTACTTGCTAGAATCTCCATTCCCTTGTCTGACCCGTTCATACAGCCTGTCCTTGCTTCTGTTTATTACAAAGTATCTGGTGGCAAAATCTCAAAGCAAACAGGTCAATATGTGACCTCTGTCTAAAGCTGTTTATGATAGGAACAGGCTGTGTGTCAGTCACACTTCCCTTAACAGCTTTAAAGTAGAACTACAATTGCATTTTCCTCTTTGCTCTAATAGGTTACCTACAATTCTAAGAACAAACTATTTTTTTAAGCGCTTGAAAGGGTTAAAGAGAACCCGAGGTGGGTTTGATAAATCAGATTAGGACACAGAAGCACGTTTTGTATATAATGACCAGCATTATGATGCAGGCTTCACTTAGTATATGTTATTGAAGAGAAAAACAGTTTGTACAGTCATATATATTGATATTTATGCAAATTTTTATTGACATAATGTAATTTTTTTCATTACTGTGTTTTTAACGTCTTTTATTAAAAGAAATCAGAAAGTTTGGTCACAAAGTAATTTGTTAGTCCGTCTCTCATTTGCAGTGCAGTAAAAGACCTATGTAATGTAGCAGCAGCAACAGGTGGTAGTCCACTTGGTGTAATTTCCTCTTCCACCTGTGCGCCATCTAAGGTTCTGACGTAATTATGCAATACACAGGTGGCTTTGACAACAGTGATAGCATATTTAGGCTGCATTTTCATGGCAGTGTGGAAAATGCGCCACTTACTAGTAAGAATCCCAAAGGCACATTCAACAACCTTGCTTTTGTTAGGTGGTTGTTGAATACCACTTTGTTATGCAACAGATTCCTTTGAGCATAGGGTCGCATGACATGCTCAGAAAGGGCAAAAGCCTCATCACCCACAAACACACAGGGGTAATTAGGTTCTTGTGTGCCAGGCCAGGGTCGTGGTGAAGTCAGATTCAAATTGACAGCTTGCAGTTTAATTCCAAACCGACTATGGTGAAATATAGCAGAGTCATGAGTACTACCATAACCACCCACATCAACATATATAAACTTGTATTCAGGATCAACCACAGCCATTAAGACAAGAGAGAAGTGTTTTTTATAATTGTAATAAAGACTGCCACTGCCGGCAGGCATGACTACTCTCACATGCTTGCCATCCACTGCTCCTAGGCAGTTAGGAAAACTATGTTTCTCTTAATAAATCTGAATGTTAGACTCCCACATTGCAGAATCAGATGTGGGCATAAACTCTGGCTGAAGCACATTCCAAAGCAAGGTGCAAGTGTCCAAAACCAGATAATGAATAGTTGTTCTTCCCATCCCAAATTGATAGTGCAGTGCAGCATATGAGTGTCCTGTTGCCAAGAATCTGTGAATAGAAAAAGCAATGATTACATTTTGTTTTGCAGTTGCTGTCCTTCGGAGAAGATGGAAGTCGGTACGTGATAGTTACCGTAAAGAGTTAGAAAAACAATTTTAGGAATCAAAAAGTGGTTCTGGCAGCTCACAACGGGTTAAATACAAATTCACATCATTACAAAATTCCATTACACCACATAATGATTATCCGGCGTAAGTATAGCGCAAATGTTCACCTATTGCTATACCACCATTAAACATATGCTTATGATATATATTTATATGTTTCATTCAAGAACTGAAGATAGCCTACCACCAGACCCAGCAGAGGAAGAAGCAGAAGCGTTACCACAAACAGACAGTGAGGTGGAAACACAAGATGTCTGTTCCCAGGACCACGAGACAGCCACACAGGATGAAAGTGAATGTACTCCACCAGATCACACACAGTACAGCTCACTATCGACCAGGCCACACACCAGAGGGTTCAGGGCATCAACACAAGGCAGTAGAATGGGGAGTGGTATAAGCAGGGCTGAATATGATGATAAGTTAATCAGTTCAATAGCAAAGACTGTGGATCACATGGAGAAAAGAGAGGATGAAGTAGCCAAATTAAAAGATCCATGCACACAGTAGCTTTTAGGTTTAGTGTCTTTTCTGCAAAAAGTTCCAGAACACAAACAATGGGCAGCCAGGCTTGCAATTTCAAATACACTGTTTTTTACAAACTGACAGACTGCCATCAGAAGGTAGTCAAAACTACGTTACTCAACCACACATGTCTGCCCTTGGCCATCAACATCACTATACTCAATACCAAGCACAAAGTTACCATCCTCATCATATGTATGAGCCACCTACTTACCCAGCTATGCATAGGACAAACATCAGACATGGTCGCTATGCTCATTTCCCTTTACCACCACCTGCACGTAATGAGCCACCTCATACATATCATACTTCATCATTGTCTCATGAAAATCCAGTGTACACTGACTTGAACTATCAAAACACCTCACAAAGCAGCTCTGACAATACACCAGTATCTTTCAATGCGGGTAATACAATGACAGAACTCCTGTTCCAACAGGATTAATAGTACTTTCAGGTCATGATAAAACAATGTTTTATGTTAAAATGTTATAAAAAAAAAAGTTAGGTACTTTTCCGTTAGCCGGACGCATCCGGCAGGTGGCGCAAATTACATTAATACTTCACGTAACAAAAGTGTTAATGTAACCGATTATATCCGGCAGGTGGGGCTAATTACATTAACACTTCACGTATCAAAAAGTGTTAATGTAACTGATTGTATTGTGTTTGAAGTGGCTGTCTCGCTGCGGCCAAATTTATTGCAACAATGTAACAGATAAACACAAACCAACTTTTAGCTAGTGGAAGGTGAGGTGTTTTTAATTTCCTTTTCTCCCATTTAGTTGACTCTTGGGTTTTTGGATTAGTTCCCACTAGACTGCTGATAAAAACTAGCATTATATGGTTAGAGTAGGACTCACCAGATCGGGGACACTTTGGCGCAGTTGGTGAGCTTAAGCGCGTTAAAGCGTAACCAAGAGCCCCTGTCACTGTTTTTCCTGTTGTGTGCTGCAGCCCCTCTGTATGTTATATATATTTCTTGTGGGGATTGGGGTCTCCACTGCTGCGTGCATACTTTGCAAAAAAAATTGCATTAAAAGTTGGTTTGTGCTGCTCACCCCTTGATAATTGATTATAATTTTCCCCTTGTGAGCCTGCATAACCACGCCCACCTCTAGCACAGTTAAGCATATAAATGAGTGCATTGCACATGTCCAGAGAGTTCGTTTGGTAGCTAGTGGAAGGTGAGGTGTTTTTAATTTCCTTTTCTTCCATTTAGTTGACTCTTGGGTTTTTGGATTAGTTACCACTAGACTGCTGATAAAAACTAGCATTATATGGTTAGAGTAGGACTCACCAGATCGGGGACACTTTGGCGCAGTTGGTGAGCTTAAGCACGTTAAAGCGTAACCAAGAGCCCCTGTCACTGTTTTTCCTGTTGTGTGCTGCAGCCCCTCTGTATGTTCTGTTAATGTAACAGATAAAGCTGCCGGCTTCGGCTCTCACTCTCCTCCCCCTTGCCCTCTCACCTATACAATACTGGCAGCCGGCGGGGACATGCGTGTCCCCCCGGAGTCGTTAGTCGCGGCAGGGACCAGGCAAGACTATTATATTACAGTCTGCACAGGAACATAGCAGTTGACCTCTCTTTGCAGCAAATACTGAAAAGTGAACACCAAGGAACAGTGAAATTTTTTTTTGCAAGAAGTTCAGTATATACAAATGAGAAAACAGTATATAAAAACCACAAAAATGAACTCACTACCTAACTAAAAAAGGAATGCAAAATATATGAACACACAACAGAGCTCTGTACAGATTCTGCAGGCAGGAGCAAGATCAAAATATAAATATCAGATCAAACCAGGGTAAAGTTGCATACACACATTAGATTAAAGTCAGCTGAGGCGGCCGATAACAACACCTAAATCAATAATTCGGCATGTGTACACCAGCTCCCGATCCCTGCTTGCTGTTCAGTGTTGGTCCAGTAATGTCACCTGAGGGATTGAATCCCGAACCCCGTTGGCCGACATCAATCCGCCATGTGTACGGACCTTTAGAAAGAAGCAGGGATAAGGACCACAGCTCAGCAACACGGGATCTGGCCCACTGAATATTCTGGCGAGGTCTTTAGATAAGCAGGAGCCCAAATAAACAAATATAAAAGAGTTATGAGTGGAAATTTGGGTGCTGATACATTAGCAAGTGCCGGGGCCGTCCGCAATGCAAGCGTCCACTATTTGTAGCCACAAATTTCTGCCCATAGCCGCTATTTCTGCCTATGGCTGCGCCCCAAACTTCTGTGCGCCCAAATTTCCTGTTTCCAGGAACGTCTCCTGACATCTATCAAACGTCTATAGTTATCATGGAAGGAATCGTTTTATTTTTTCCATGACAATGGCGTTACAGTTTAAGCGTCACTTGCACGCCATAGAATGGGTTACATTTATTCAATGTGGGTCACTTGAAATTACTGATTTTGATTGCTCAGGCTCTTCCCAGATTGTAATAAAATGCTGCGACGGCCAAGACATCTAAATTTAACACGCCAATCTTGTAACATTTGAGTCTCATCTGCTCCTTTGTTGCTCTGTCACAGAAATAGAAGACATCTTGATGAGAATGTGGCGCGTCGCGCAGAGGCTGAATGGTATTAAATAAGGAAAAACACAAGTTTCAGCAACTTCCATTCTGACTCCCAATCAAGTCCTGCATGCGTTAATTTGGACAAAGCAGGCAATCTGCCCTCTATTGATTCCCACATCAAACTGTTGTTAGTCACATCGATAGTCTCAGCAAGTGCCTGCAGCAAAAAATGTAGACTGTGCAGAAAAATCTCTTTGGGCATTTTATTTCATTAAGACTGGCAAATATAAAGAAAGGACAAAACTGCCGGGCAGTACCCAGGCACGTTGATAGGTACAGATGTGCTGGGCAAAGAGGTGATTGTGCCATAGGAGACCACCGCCGGTTTTCAGAATGTGAACATCGACGTTTGAACTGTATGCTGAAAAAAATGTCTGTTGACGAGTCATGCCCAGCTTCTGAAATGAACAAAGCAATCTTCTACACGCAGGGGGACATTTATCAATGCGTCTGAGATGGTCTGAAGGCACATTTGCCTCACAAATCAGCTGCTGATAATGTAACAACTTTGTGATGGCGGCATCTGCTATCCCCATTTACCTACTGCAAGAAAAAAATAAATGGCTTTTCACAGATAACCTTGAAAGGTGCTGCTAGTAGTGTTTAAAATAAGAAATGTTGGTTTTCAAAAACTTCAGTCATTTGTTCAAGCTGATCAACGAGGCCAAAGTTATTTCATTCTGATTAGTTCTTGCGCTAGAGTTGTGTACAAAAGACAGATAAGCCTCATATACACATACGAGACATGTCGCCTGGAAGGGATTGGGACACGATCCATCAGGTGACAGTGCAGGGCTGAAGCTTTAGGCTATGTTCCCACTAAAGTGGAGAAAGGACATTTTTAGTCCATTCTCTGCTCATCGTTAAACAGACAGTGAATGGCTAATGAGGGTCAGACCTATACCAGTACTGAAATTCCAACTGTTTGTGTTGTGTTGTACGTCTTGTCTTCCCATACTATGCCTATGCCATGTGTACCACAAATAATTCCGAGTACAGCTCTGCTGTACTTGGCGAAATAAAATTGATTCTGATTCATAAATAGGAGCTATTCACACTTATCACTCTGCAGTGTATCTGCACTTCCGTGTAGTTTGGGATAATCCCGGGCGTGTCTGCATCTGCCCCGGTCTACACGTCCCGCCGCTGATAGCCGTCACTTGCTCCAAGTACACAGGGAAGAAACATAACGATCCCCATTGGGCTACAAAAGATCAATGGGAATCCTCAGCAACAGGGAGAATTCTCATTGTTCCTGGTGGACCAATAAAAATTCTCTCTGTGCTAGGGAGAATTGGCCTAATGAAGCCTATGGAGAGTCCCATGCTCCTGTTGGCTTCCGGGCTGAAAATAGAGGGACAGAGCGACGTTGATCGGCAGCAGAGGTGAGCGGTGATTGCTTTGGACAGATGCAGAGTGGATGGCGCAGAGTGGATGCAAGATGGACAAAGCGCATCCACTAGGCTTACCGTGTCCATTTTGCATCCGCTCAAGTGGGAACCAAGCCTCATAGACACATCAATAGCCTCCAGATTAGTGACATGCTCTGTTGCTATGCAGAAGGGAGATGGCCGGATGAAGCAGTGCACAAGCAGTAGCACAGAGCAGGCGGCATCAGTAGAGAGAGCATTGCCCTCCACCTGCACTCGGTTGAGTTGTTTTGCCAGGCAGATTGCTCGCTGACAAGACAAGGGGGGTTGGGGGCCTCAGTGCACATGCTAGATTCTCTGCAGAGGTGCTCTTTATTGGCTGTCTCTGTCAAGTTTAATATAGCATGTGTACCTACTGTAGCTATAGATCAGGTGAGGAGTGGGCCAAGGCAATCCGTGGATGGAGAAAACTGAAAGGAGACAAGACACAAGGAGCCAACAGTGCAATATATTATGTCACCAGGATAAGATATGTAAACAGGATCACTCACAAATTTCAGGTTGCACCAATAAGGCTTACAGAGGAAAACCCGCCCCCATTCAGGCTTGCGATGGTCCTCAAAGGTCGCACTCACAAGGTAGGTCAAAGGTAGGGCCTAGGAATAAGAGCTATGCTAAAAATACAAATAAAGGCAGAGTGGGTCGTTTCAGTGCTCACGAATAACAATAAAAAACAATCTCATATACCATAGACATACAACTAATAATAATAGATTGCACAATCATAACTCTTATTTAGGTTAATCAAATCCAAAAAGATGTGGCTCGCTTCCCAGCTATGTACATGTAGCAAATAAGTAACGCCTCTGTTTGGGTTCTTTTCAATCCTCCCTTCAGTTAGCAACTCATCAGATCCGGAGCGAAGCAAAGAAAAACAGCGCTGGAGATTTCGGCAAAGTCGGCGCAGGCATAGGCTGTAATAGGAATTACACAAAGCATTTCTTCTGCATTTCCTGCTTCATCTGGTCAATAAAACAACAAACTGCCTACTGGCCAGTGACAGATAGACTGAGCGCCGATACAGATTATTAGTATTGAGGCACTTGAGTTTAAACGTGATGTCTGACCATAATTTGTGCAATAAACTCTTGAAAATGTAAACTGAGTTATATTGGCTGCCTTGTCTTCCGTGGGAGAGATAAGCCATCGACACCTCTCCTTTTTTTATTGGTTTTTAATTATTTCATATTTTTGAGCGCCGCCATTTACCAATTGTGACCTAGCTGTAGAAAATTCCTCAAGATCATTTTGGGTCAAAATCTAACCTGCGTTATCATTGACCTCCTCTTTGTTGGTCCACCATTATAAGTGCTATTTAGCATGCCTTTACCACTTTGGCAGCACCAATGTTCTATGGACTAGATCCTATCCAATGCATTTTTTCAGTGGTGCTCAAATACCCCTTTTTAAAATTCGAGTTTGGTCGAATTCGAATAGTAAATTATTCGAGGTCAGTCGAATATTCGAGTCGAATAATTTTTACTATTCGATTCGACCTCGGACTTCGAGCTCACTATTCGAGTCGGTATTCGAGCTCACTATTCGAGCTGACTATTCGAATTGGCCTTAAATAGCTTCCAACACTTGTTTTGAGGGTGAATGATGCAAGAAACATCTTTTTTTCCAAGTAACAACAGCAAGTGATTATGTGGGGATGTTCCTTTAAAAAAAAATGTGGAAAGAGAAGTTGTGTCCTTAATTTTGTTCAGTAGTGTTACTGTATATACTTGTTCTTCTTCTTCTTTATCTTTCTTCTTCTTCTTCTAGATCTTCTTCTTCTATATCTTCTTCTTCTACTTCTATATTGTCTTCTTCTTCTTCTTCTTCTTCTTCTTCATCATCTTCTTCTTCTTCTTCATCATCTTCTTCTTCTTCTTCTTCATCATCTTCTTCTTCATCTTCATCTTCATCTTCTTCATCTTCTTCTTCTTCTTCATCTTCATCTTCTTCATCTTCTTCTTCTTCATCTTCTTCTTCTTCTTCATCTTCTTCTTCTTCTTCTTCTTCTTCTTCTTCTTCATCTTCTTCTTCTTCTTCTTCTTCTTCATCTTCTTCATCATCTTCTTCATCTTCTTCTTCTTCATCTTCTTCTTCTTCATCTTCTTCTTCTTCATCTTCTTCATCTTCTTCATCTTCTTCTTCTTTTTCATCTTCTTCTTCATCATCTTCTTCATCTTCTTCTTCATCTTCTTCTTCATCTTCATCTTCTCCTTCTCCTTCTTTTTCAATATCGTCTTCTTCTTCTTCACGTATTTCTCTTTTCAATTTTTTTTTTAAAGAAATGCAGCTATTTTTGAGCGTAACAAATAGCTGGTGGGCGCACGCATGTTGGAAGCGCCATTGTATGTGCTCCCTGGCAGTGGAAACACAAAGACAGCAGGAGGTAAATTCAGCAGCAGGAGGAGGAGGATGAGTGTGTGGCAGCAGGCAGTCAATGAGGCAGGCAGCTCGCCGTGACATAATAGCCCTGGTACCTAGCGGTGATACCAGGGCTGTAAATAAACACAACAGGAGGTCCCAGACAGCGGTCGTGCAGCCCACATTGTGTCCAATACACAACTGGGACAACACAGTTTTCAACCCGGGCACCTCAGAAAAATTAAACCTTTTTTTTTTTTTTTAATGGTTTGTTTGGTTTTGGTTTTGCAACCAATATAGCTATTGTTTGACGTAATAGCTGGTGGCAGAGTGGCAGCAGAAGGTAATTCTGTGTACCCTGGCAGTGGGAAACACAGACAGACAGCAACAGCAGCAGGAGGAATGGAGGAGTAATGTGAGCAGCTATTGTTTGACGTAATAGCTGGTGGCAGAGTGGCAGCAGAAGGTAAATCATCTGTGTAGTGTACCCTGGCAGTGGGAAACACAGACAGACAGCAGCAGCAGCAGCAGGAGGAGGTATGGAGGAGTAGTGTGAGTGTGGCAGCAGGTAGGCAGCGTGACATAATAGCCCTGGTACCTAGCGGTGATACCAGGGCTGTAAATAAACACAACAGGAGGTCCCAGACAGCGGTCGTGCAGCCCACATTGTGTCCAATACACAACTGGGACAACACAGTTTTCAACCCGGGCACCTCAGAAAAATTAAACCTTTTTTTTTTTTTAATGGATTGTTTGGTTTTGGTTTTGCAACCAATATAGCTATTGTTTGACGTAATAGCTGGTGGCAGAGTGGCAGCAGAAGAAGGTAATTCTGTGTACCCTGGCAGTGGGAAACACAGACAGACAGCAGCAGCAGGAGGAGGAATGGAGGAGTAGGCGAGCAGCTATTGTTTGACGTAATAGCTGGTGGCAGAGTGGCAGCAGAAGGTAAATCATCTGTGTACCCTGGCAGTGGGAAACACAGACAGACAGCAGCAGCAGCAGCAGGAGGAGGTATGGAGGAGCAGTGTGAGTGTGGCAGCAGGTAGGCAGCGTGACATAATAGCCCTGGTACCTAGCGGTGATACCAGGGCTGTAAATAAACACAACAGGAGGTCCCAGACAGCGGTCGTGCAGCCCACATTGTGTCCAATACACAACTGGAACAACACAGTTTTCAACCCGGGCACCTCAGAAAAATTAAACCTTTTTTTTTTTTAATGGTTTGTTTGGTTTTGGTTTTGCAACCAATATAGCTATTGTTTGACGTAATAGCTGGTGGCAGAGTGGCAGCAGAAGAAGGTAATTCTGTGTACCCTGGCAGTGGGAAACACAGACAGACAGCAGAAGGGCAGTACACAGCAGCCCACTGTAGGTGTAAAATGTGTGGCTGCAGGCGACGTAATAGTCAAAGTGAACCAGGCTGGCTTAGTGAGCAGGAGCCAGGAGGTGGTAAAGGGTGGTAAGGCACATTAACGATGGTTCCGGCAGCCAGTTCATGTCCCCCTCTCGCCGACAACAGGGGCCAGGAACTCGCCTTCCACCCACGCCTGGTTCATCTTGAGAAACGTCAGTCTGTCCACAGACTTGTGAGACAGACGTGAGCGTTTCTCGGTGACCACGCCACCAGCTGCACTGAAGCAGCGCTTGGACAGCACGCTGGAAGGGGGGCAGGACAGCACTTCCAGGGCGTACTGCGCCAGCTCGCTCCAGATCTCCATGCGCTTGACCCAATACTCCATGGGATCAACAGGGGCATCGCTGTCAAGCCCGCTGTACGACCCCATGTAGTCAGCCACCATGCGGGTCAGGCGCTGGCTGTGACCGGAGGAGGATGCTGCTGCATGCATCTCCTCTCTAGTCACTGCTGCCGGAGCCTCTACAGTCCTGTAGAGCTCGTGGCTGAGAGACAGCAGGTCTGTGGGGCGCTTGCTGCTGCTGGATGCAGGCACCTGCTGCTGCCTCTGTGCTGGCTGCTGGACAGTGGGGGTGGAAGGCTGGGGGAAGGCTTCCTCCAAGCGCTCAACAAGGGCCTGCTGCAAGCTCCTTATTTGTTGCGCTGGGTCTCCTCCTGCAGGCGGCAGGAACTGGCTCAACTTCCCCTTGAGGCGTGGGTCCAACATCATGCTGATCCAGATGTCCTCCCTCTGCTTCATCTGGATCACCCTGGGGTCCCTGCGCAGGCACGTCAGCATGTGCGCTGCCATTGGGAAGAGGCGGGCCACGTCTGCTGGCACATCGACGTCAGTGCTGTCCTCATCCTCCTCCTCTGCCGCCTCATCCTCTCTCCACCCCCGCACCAACTCAGCTGCGCTGTGCTGATCCCCCTCATCAGCAGCCAGGTCAGGGACCTCCACCAAGTCCTCCTCCTCCTCGCCCTCAGAGGTGGACTGCGCAGCTGGTTGCCGCTCCTGCTGGTCCAAGGCTTCCGCTCCCTGTTCCAGCAAAGCATCGAGGGCCCTGTTCAGCAGAGAAACCAGGGGCACCCACTCGCAGACCATAGCATGGTCCCTGCTCACCATGTTTGTGGCCTGCAGGAAGGGAGCCAGCACAAAGCACACCTGCTGCATGTGCCTCCAGTCATCATCGGGGACGATGGACGGGATGTTGCTGGTCTTGTCCCTTCTCTGAGCTGCGGAAACAGTGGCCAGGGCAAGGTACTGGTTGACAGCGTGCCTCTGTTCAACCAGACGCTCCAACATCGCCAGGGTGGAGTTCCAGCGAGTCGGAACGTCAAGGATCAGCCGATGGCGTGGCAGATCCAGCTCCTTTTGCACGTCTTCCAGGCTCGCACAGGCTGCAGCCGAGCGCCGGAAGTGACGCACAACATTCCTTGCCGTTTCCAGCAGTTCGCCCATCCCCTGGTAGGTGCGCAGGAACTTCTGCACCACCAGGTTCAGCACGTGGGCAAGACAGGGGATGTGGATCAGGTTTCCCCTGTCTATTGCGGCAACCAGATTGGCCCCATTGTCGGCCACCACCTCTCCGACTCTGAGGCCTCTGGGGGTCAGCCAAATCCTCTCCTGCTCCTGGAGTTTGGCCAACACATGGGTTGCCGTCAGCTTGGTCTTCCCAAGGCTGACCAAGTGCAGCAGCGCTTGGCAGTGGCGGGCCTTCACGCTGCTGCTGAGGCGGGGGGTTTGGCCAGGTGTGCCGGAGGATGGCAGAGGATCGGAGGAACCTGCTGCAGTTCCCCTGACCCTGCGGGGTGGCACCATCCACTGTGTTGCTGCTGCTGCTGTGCCCGCTGCTGCTCTCCCATCCTCACCCCCTTCCACCAAGCTGACCCAGTGGACAGTGAAGGACAGGTAGCGGCCTGTCCCGAAGCGGCTGCTCCAGGAGTCCATGGTGACGTGGACCCTTTCACCAACCGCGTGCTCCAGCCCTCGCTCCACATTGGCCATCACAAAGCGGTGCAGTGCAGGAATGGCCTTGCGGGCAAAGAAGTGTCTGCTGGGGAGCTGCCAGTCTGGGGCTGCGCAAGCAAGCAGCGCACAAATGTCGCTCCCCTCCTGCACGAGCGTGTACGGCAGGAGTTGGGAGCACATGGCCCGTGCCAGCAAGCCGTTCAGCTGCCGCACGCGACGGCTGCTGGGAGGCAGAGCCCTAACCACCCCCTGGAAGGACTCGCTCAAAAGGCTCTGGCGTGGCCTTTTGCTGACACGGGAATCAGCAGACACAGCAGAGGAGGCCACTGAGGACTGGCTGCCAGAACAGGCCTCAGTGTCGGCGGCAGGAGTTGCAGAGGGGGGAGGAGCAGTGCGTTTCCGCACTCCTGCTGGTGCTGCTGGAGGAGCAGGAGGGCGGGTGGCTGCTGTTGCTGCTGCTGCTGCTGAAGGCTGTGCAGTGATGGGTGTGGTGCCACTGCCAGCACCAGATGCCTTCAGCCTCTGGAACTCCTCATGCTGGTGGAAATGTTTAGCCGCAAGGTGGTTGATGAGCGAGCTGGTGCTGAACTTTAAGGGGTCTGCACCTCTGCTCAACTTCCGCTGACAGTGGTTGCAAGTGGCGTACTTGCTGTACACAGTGGGCATGGTGAAAAACCGCCAGATTGGTGACAGAAACATCCCCCTACGGCATGGAAGCGCTGCTGCCTGTCTCCCTGTGGTGGTTGGGGGGGGGGGCTTGGGTGCGGCTGGTGGTGGTACTGGCTGATGCTGCTGCTGCTGCTGCTGAGCCTGAGACACCAGCAGGCTGTGGGACGCTGCCAATGCTTGCAATGATGCGCCTCCTTGCAAGGCCCACAAGCGCATCCTCCTCCTCCTCCTCAGAGCTGCTGAGGACGACATCCCCTGGAGGTGGTGGCACCCAGTCTCTGTCTGTCACCGGGTCATCATCATCATGCCCCTCCTGAAACATGTCCTGCTGGGATGATGACCCCCCAAACTCCTCTCCTGATGCATGGATGGGACGCTTGACTGTCGCCACAGTCTTGCTGTCCAATCCCTCCTCCCCCAAAGTGCCCATCAGCATCTCCTCCTCAAAATCGCCAACAACAGCAGACAATACCCTGATGGTGCCTGGGGTAAAAAGACTGCTGAGTGACAGGTCGGCGACTGATGGTGAACTGGCCTCCTCCCCAGGCCCTGCTGGGCGGCTGCTGCGAACAGGGGTGGTGGTGGTGGTGGTGGTGAGGGTGGAGGCCTCGGATGCAGAGCTGATGGCGGGCTGCTCATCCTCCGTCATGAGTTGCACCACAGTGTCTGCATCCTTTTCCTCAATGGGACGTTTCCGACCCGGCTGGAGGAAAATGGGAGCAGGTGCTACACGCTGCTGCTGCTGTGTCTCTGCAGCGTGAGTTGCAGATGCTCCTGCTGGGCGGCGCCCAAGGCGTCCACGGCCAGTGGCTATGGGAGGAATGTTAGCCACTGACGCTGCTGCTGCTGCTGCGGAACTGTGCATGGTGGCGCGCCCGCGGCCGCGGCTTGCCACAATGCTGCTCCCTCTCCTCCTGATTCCCTTGCTGCCCTTCCCCTTGCCCAAACCGCGCTGGCTGCCACTTCCAGACATCTTCAATGTTTTGGGCGTATAGAGAAAAGTTTTTTAAAAGGGCGGGTGAAAAGTGGGGTACTTTAATGGAGTGGGTTGGTTGGTGAGGTGACTGAGTGAGTGTCCCCTAGTACAGTAAGTAAGTAGTAACAGTCAGGAAGTACAACTACCAGTTACAATAATCAGTAGTAATCACAAGTAAATTTAGTGTGTGTACACTCAGACAGTGAGTGCACGCACGCAGGAGCTAGTAGCCTATGAACACAGTGACTGAGTGTCCTAGACTCCTAGTACAGTAAGAGTAAGTAGTAACAGTAAGTAGAACTAACTAATTACAATAATCAATCAGCGATCAGAAGGAAATGGAGTGTGGGTGTGTGTACACTCAGACAGTGAGTGCACGCACGCAGGAGCTAGTAGCCTATGAACACAGTGACTGAGTGTCCTAGACTCCTAGTACAGTAAGAGTAAGTAGTAACAGTAAGTAGAACTAACTAATTACAATAATCAATCAGCGATCAGAAGGAAATAGAGTGTGGGTGGTGTGTGTACACTCAGACAGTGAGTGCACGCACGCAGGAGCTAGTAGCCTATGGACAGTGACTGAGTGTCCTAGACTCCTAGTACAGTAAGAGTAAGTAGTAACAGTAAGTACAACTAACTAATTACGATAATCAATCAGCGATCAGAAGGAAATAGAGTGTGTGTTGTGTGTGTACACTCAGACAGTGAGTGCACGCACGCAGGAGCTAGTAGCCTATGAACACAGTGACTGAGTGTCCTAGACTCCTAGTACAGTAAGAGTAAGTAGTAACAGTAAGTAGAACTAACTAATTACAATAATCAATCAGCGATCAGAAGGAAATGGAGTGTGGGTGTGTGTACACTCAGACAGTGAGTGCACGCACGCAGGAGCTAGTAGCCTATGAACACAGTGACTGAGTGTCCTAGACTCCTAGTACAGTAAGAGTAAGTAGTAACAGTAAGTAGAACTAACTAATTACAATAATCAATCAGCGATCAGAAGGAAATGGAGTGTGGGTGTGTGTACACTCAGACAGTGAGTGCACGCACGCAGGAGCTAGTAGCCTATGAACACAGTGACTGAGTGTCCTAGACTCCTAGTACAGTAAGAGTAAGTAGTAACAGTAAGTAGAACTAACTAATTACAATAATCAATCAGCGATCAGAAGGAAATAGAGTGTGGGTGGTGTGTGTACACTCAGACAGTGAGTGCACGCACGCAGGAGCTAGTAGCCTATGGACAGTGACTGAGTGTCCTAGACTCCTAGTACAGTAAGAGTAAGTAGTAACAGTAAGTACAACTAACTAATTACGATAATCAATCAGCGATCAGAAGGAAATGGAGTGTGGGTGTGTGTACACTCAGACAGTGAGTGCACGCAATCAGGAGCTAGTAGCCTATGAACACAGTGACTGAGTGTCCTAGACTCCTAGTACAGTAAGAGTAAGTAGTAACAGTAAGTAGAACTAACTAATTACAATAATCAATCAGCGATCAGAAGGAAATGGAGTGTGGGTGTGTGTACACTCAGACAGTGAGTGCACGCACGCAGGAGCTAGTAGCCTATGAACACAGTGACTGAGTGTCCTAGACTCCTAGTACAGTAAGAGTAAGTAGTAACAGTAAGTAGAACTAACTAATTACAATAATCAATCAGCGATCAGAAGGAAATAGAGTGTGGGTGGTGTGTGTACACTCAGACAGTGAGTGCACGCACGCAGGAGCTAGTAGCCTATGGACAGTGACTGAGTGTCCTAGACTCCTAGTACAGTAAGAGTAAGTAGTAACAGTAAGTACAACTAACTAATTACGATAATCAATCAGCGATCAGAAGGAAATAGAGTGTGTGTTGTGTGTGTACACTCAGACAGTGAGTGCACGCACGCAGGAGCTAGTAGCCTATGAACAGTGACTGAGTGTCCTAGACTCCTAGTACAGCAAGAGTAATTAGTAACAGTAAGTAGAACTAACTAATTACAATAATCAATCAGCGATCAGAAGGAAATAGAGTGTGTGTTGTGTGTGTACACTCAGACAGTGAGTGCACGCACGCAGGAGCTAGTAGCCTATGAACACAGTGACTGAGTGTCCTAGACTCCTAGTACAGTAAGAGTAAGTAGTAACAGTAAGTAAGTAGAACTAACTAATTACGATAATCAATCAGCGATCAGAAGGAAATAGAGTGTGTGTTGTGTGTGTACACTCAGACAGTGAGTGCACGCACGCAGGAGCTAGTAGCCTATGAACACAGTGACTGAGTGTCCTAGACTCCTAGTACAGTAAGAGTAAGTAGTAACAGTAAGTAGAACTAACTAATTACAATAATCAATCAGCGATCAGAAGGAAATGGAGTGTGGGTGTGTGTACACTCAGACAGTGAGTGCACGCACGCAGGAGCTAGTAGCCTATGAACACAGTGACTGAGTGTCCTAGACTCCTAGTACAGTAAGAGTAAGTAGTAACAGTAAGTAGAACTAACTAATTACAATAATCAATCAGCGATCAGAAGGAAATGGAGTGTGGGTGTGTGTACACTCAGACAGTGAGTGCACGCACGCAGGAGCTAGTAGCCTATGAACACAGTGACTGAGTGTCCTAGACTCCTAGTACAGTAAGAGTAAGTAGTAACAGTAAGTAGAACTAACTAATTACAATAATCAATCAGCGATCAGAAGGAAATAGAGTGTGGGTGGTGTGTGTACACTCAGACAGTGAGTGCACGCACGCAGGAGCTAGTAGCCTATGGACAGTGACTGAGTGTCCTAGACTCCTAGTACAGTAAGAGTAAGTAGTAACAGTAAGTACAACTAACTAATTACGATAATCAATCAGCGATCAGAAGGAAATGGAGTGTGGGTGTGTGTACACTCAGACAGTGAGTGCACGCAATCAGGAGCTAGTAGCCTATGAACACAGTGACTGAGTGTCCTAGACTCCTAGTACAGTAAGAGTAAGTAGTAACAGTAAGTAGAACTAACTAATTACAATAATCAATCAGCGATCAGAAGGAAATGGAGTGTGGGTGTGTGTACACTCAGACAGTGAGTGCACGCACGCAGGAGCTAGTAGCCTATGAACACAGTGACTGAGTGTCCTAGACTCCTAGTACAGTAAGAGTAAGTAGTAACAGTAAGTAGAACTAACTAATTACAATAATCAATCAGCGATCAGAAGGAAATAGAGTGTGGGTGGTGTGTGTACACTCAGACAGTGAGTGCACGCACGCAGGAGCTAGTAGCCTATGGACAGTGACTGAGTGTCCTAGACTCCTAGTACAGTAAGAGTAAGTAGTAACAGTAAGTACAACTAACTAATTACGATAATCAATCAGCGATCAGAAGGAAATAGAGTGTGTGTTGTGTGTGTACACTCAGACAGTGAGTGCACGCACGCAGGAGCTAGTAGCCTATGAACAGTGACTGAGTGTCCTAGACTCCTAGTACAGCAAGAGTAATTAGTAACAGTAAGTAGAACTAACTAATTACAATAATCAATCAGCGATCAGAAGGAAATAGAGTGTGTGTTGTGTGTGTACACTCAGACAGTGAGTGCACGCACGCAGGAGCTAGTAGCCTATGAACACAGTGACTGAGTGTCCTAGACTCCTAGTACAGTAAGAGTAAGTAGTAACAGTAAGTAAGTAGAACTAACTAATTACGATAATCAATCAGCGATCAGAAGGAAATAGAGTGTGTGTTGTGTGTGTACACTCAGACAGTGAGTGCACGCACGCAGGAGCTAGTAGCCTATGGACAGTGACTGAGTGTCCTAGACTCCTAGTACAGTAAGAGTAAGTAGTAACAGTAAGTACAACTAACTAATTACGATAATCAATCAGCGATCAGAAGGAAATAGAGTGTGTGTTGTGTGTGTACACTCAGACAGTGAGTGCAGTGCGCACACGCAGGAGCTAGTAGCCTATATGAACAGTGACAGTGAGTGTCCCTACGGGTACAGTAAGAGTAAGTAGTAAGTAAGTACAACTAACTAACAATAATCTATCAGTAATCAGAAGGAAATAGAGTGTGTGTACACACAGACAGTGAGTGAGTGCACACACGCAGGAGCTAGCTAGTAGCCTATAAACAGTGACAGTCAGTGAGTGTCCTACTCCTAGTACAGTATAACTACAATACTATTAGTAAAGGACAGCAGAAATACTGGTATAGATGAGAGAAATAAACAGAGGACAGCTGCCCACAGAGGCAAGGCCCCCCTGAGGCCTAAACCTGTAAGCTTGCAGCAGCTGCCTGTCTCTAATGTAACACACAAGCTACTAACTAAAATACAATGTCTATCTAACTAACAACAATATAGGTGTATATGGCAGGTGTAGGTGAGCAAAAACGCTAGGTAAATGACCACAATAGAGCACTTGCTAAGCCAAAGCACAAAGGAGCAACTCTCTCTCTCTGTACAAGTCTCAGGCAAGCATGGAAAAACCTAACATGGCGGCCGCTATTTATAGGGTAGGGGCTGGCCAGGGTCCCCCTCTGTGATTGGCTGCCGTCAGAGGGCCTGGGAGCCCTCTGATTGGCTCTAAGGACATCAATCTGGGCTATGACGCTATTCGAGCTCGGTACCGAGCTCGAATAGCGCCGGGTTGCTCGAATAGCTCGAATAGTGAATGGGCTATTCGAGTGTACTCGGATAGCCCATTCGAATAGCTCCAGCTATTCGGAGCTCGAATACCGAGCTCGAATAGCTGAAAAAGAGCTCGAATATTCGAGCTACTCGAATATTCGAGCTCTGCTGAGCACCACTGCATTTTTTTACCCTACTGTAACCTATTTCCCTAACGTACTGTATGGAGTAATATATTTGTGCAGCTTTTTGCAAACTTCCATAGTAGCAGGAAAAAATCTTCCCTGCAGCCAAATAAAGTTTTACTTAATTTGGCTGCAGTGGCGGACACACCCAGCGGCGGGGCCCTGTACAAAATACCAATTGCAGGCCCATGACAGGCAGCTAAAAGTGGGTGTGGCCTTAACTAAATTGGGTGTGGTTACACATTACAGTCTATGCCTACCTTCCCTGAGGACCAGAAATATTTCTTGATGCATACATGTGACAACTGCATTATACAGCTTATTGAACAAAAGCAGAACTTAAAGTCACTTAAAATATTCCCGAAGATGGGCCGCGCCATACTGCGCACATGCGAGCGCCCTCTCTCGCACACTCACGCGTGTGCAGCATGGAGCTGCCTGTCTTTGGAAGGACTCGGCTCCTGAAGACTTCCGAAGTCCCCCATGGCAGGGGATTTGAATGGAGGAGCTGCCGCTGCAACAAGGGCACCAGGAGAAGGTAAGGTGAGTATGTTTTTTTATTCTTTTCAATAGAGACTTCCAATGACTTTAAGGCCTCTTTTACACTATACCCTGAAAAACTGATGCATTTTAACTTTCCATAGCAGTGCATTGTCAAAAAGCTTTCAGTTAAAAAATGTGTATAGTGGGAACTAGCCGCAGGAAAACACGAGTACTACTTTAAAAATCACTTGTCCTTTCATTTATAACCAGGCCCGGATTTTTACTTTTTACTGCCCTAGGCCAACAGTCAACCGCAAACCCCATTCCCCCCCCCCCCACACACACACACATGCGCTTTGTGGGCACACGCACAGACAATATTATATCCGCCACACACACACACATGCACTTTGTGGGCACACGCACAGACAATATTATATCCGCCACACACACGCACGCACGCACGCACACACACACCTGCTGCTAAGGCTTGTGATGGTGGTCTGCAATCTTTTGAGCTCACCTTGCCTTTAGACAGGTCCTCCCTCTCTGCATGCCGATAGATGGAGCAGGAGAGGACAGAGTTCACTTTTGTGAGTGACGGTGGGGTGGGCTACAGACTTCATGGCTGCTGCCCTTTTGGATTATGTGGCAGCCCCAGACAAATCAATTTGCTAATATGGTAGGACATTAGACTGTGGTGGGGATTAGAGTGTGAGCTCCTCTGAGGGCAGTCAGTGACATGACTATGTACTCTCTAAACTTCTGCAGAAGATGCCAGTGCTATATAAATTGGCTGCTGAAGAGTTAAAACCACTTAACGACCGCCTAACGCTGATAGGCGTCGGCGGGTCGTTAGTGGTATAGCATGGAAACGGCCGCTTGATCGAGCGGCCTTTCCATGCCAGTTCACGGAGGCTGTCTCCGTGAACAGCCGGAGAGCCGCCGATCGCGGCTCGTCAGCGAACTGTAAACAGGCGGGGAAGAAATCCCCGCTGTTTACATCACACGGTGCTGCTGTGCAGCAGCGCCGTGACGTAGATCAGTGATCCCCGGCCTCTGATTGGCCGGAGATCGCCGGCATATGATAGGCTGAAGCCTATCCTTCAATGTGCAGGACGGATATCCATCCTGCGCAGCCCATGGAGGGAGAGGGAGGTAAGGGGAAGGAGTCCCCCCCGCAGATCACAAACAGCCGGAGGCGATCAGACCCCCCCAGCAGGACATCCCCCTAGTGGGGAAAAAAGGGGGGAAGTCTGATTGCCAAGGCTCAATCCTGATCGGTGCTGCGGGCTGGAGAGCCCACGCAGCACCGATCACTGCAGAAAGCCCTGGTCCTTAAGTGGTTAAGCTGCATACAGAATTTTAATGTATTAACTGGACCCATTCCATTTTTACAACATATAAAAATATACATAGGAATTTATTTATTTTTTGCCTTGTAGTCATCTAAACCTGTTGATTGAAGATCTTATTGTGAAGAACACCCTGTGGGGAGAAAACCAAAAAAAATGTTGCTGTAGTGTACATCCATTAATGTGTCCTTTTTACCTCAGAACGTAATGCGGGGAAATTGTATTCATAAATAAAAGTGCAACATTTTACCAATAAAGTTAACATAGGAAAAAAAGTTGAGCGTCTGTTCGCCTTGGGTGAGGGAGCATAATGTTACCATTCATTTCTGAAACGACTCCTCTTACTTAGCCGCGTACCCTTTTAGGTATATAATTAACTTGCATAATGGAAGAGAAATGAAATCAATCATAACTCTGTGAAAACGTGTGATATAATTATTCATATACTGCAGGCAAAGTACAAACACATCAACTTAACCGTCTGCAGCCTCCATCCAAACTGCAGATCATGCTACCATTTATTATGCTGCGCTGCACAGTAAGTGTCGTGGTTGCCATGGTACTTTGTGTAATTCTTGCATTTAGCCTGCAATAACCCATTCACATCGATTTTTCAAATCTTTCTATTAGTGTTCAGCAGAAAATGATTCACCCACATATGTTCTTTACTGAATCGGATCAGTTCCGTGGGAACAAATTTCACTTTGAAACAACAACTCGGCAAACTGATATGTCATAGCCTTTTGAAAGAAGCTCTTGTAGGCCTTTCCCAGATGTACTATAGTATGCTTTAAAGAGAATCTGTACTCTAAAATTCTTACAATAAAAAGCATACCATTCTATTCATTATGTTCTCCTGGGCCCCTCTGTGCTGTTTCTGCCTCTCCCTGCTGCAATCCTGGCTTGTAATTGCCATTTTTATCTAGTGTTTACAAACAAAAGACATAGCAAGTGATAGGCTCAGTGTGTGAGTCATACAGAGTGTGCAGGGGGCCTTGAGAGGGTGTGTATAGCTTCTATCCAATCACAAGCAGCACAGCACATGCCAGCCTGACTGCCTCAGCCTGACAGAGCCGACAGAGGAGAGAAGATAAGATCATATAACAGAGATAATACAGCTACTGTGCAATTAGGAAAGGCTGCAGTTAGACAGAGCACATTACAACAGGTATAGGAACTTATAGGATAGAAGAAATGAGGATGAAAATTTTGTTACAGAATGTCTTTAACATTTTGTGTGATTAAAGCATAGCTCCCAACTGTCCCTCTTTTGGAGGGACAGTCCCTCTTTGGGGACCCAATCCGCATCTGTCCCTCTTTCTCCCTCATTTGTCTCTCTTTGTCTCTCTTTCAAGACTGATGTGCAGATCTATGTAAATATATGTTTTTTTGCTACTAATGTCCTATTCATTATCCACACTACACATACAATTCCTTATATCATATTTTTTTATTTTTTTTATTTCAGGTTTCCTTGAATGTTCATATATGTATATGAGTCCAGTATACCCCTTTGCAATGCACTATAATGTCTCTGAAAGAAAAAGGGTTCTATTTTCTGTATTTCAACAGTGTTAGAAGGAACCACAAAGCAGCTTCCAGCTGTTAAAGGGTATTAAGTGAAAAGAACAGTCAATTTTTACTTAGCTGGGGCTACTTCCAGCCCCCGCAAAAGCTATCAATTTCTACGAATTTTTTTTTTAATGTAAAATGCATGGTAACTTATAGAACAAAATGTATTCTGATTTGCTGAAAAGTTTGTAGTCCTTGCTTGGGTCATATCAGACAAAAGCAAAGGCTGGCAGTGGATTTGCAATATGCAATCATTGAACTATTTTAGCTCAGAATTTTTTTTTTAAAGGACAACTGTAAGGAGAAGGATATAGAGACTGCCATATTTATTTCCTTTTAAACAATACCAGTTGCCTGGCAGCCCTGATGATCTATTTGGCTGCACCAGTGTCTAAATCAGACCAGAAACAAGCATGCAGCTAATCTTGTTATATTTGACAATAATGTCAGAAACACCTGATCTGCTGCATGCTTGTTCAGGGTCTATGACTAAAAGTATTAGAGGCAGAGGATCAGCAGGAAAGCCAGGCAACTGGTATTGTTTAAAAAGGAAATAAATATGTCAGCCTCCATATCCCTCTCTCTTCAGGTGTCCTTAACCTTCCGGCGGGAATTCGGGGTAAGACGCGCAGGAGGCTTTCTCCGGCCCTGCTGGGCCGATTTTCTTAATTTTTTTTTTTGCTGGACGCAGCTAGCACTTTGCTAGCTGCGCCAGCACACTGATCACCGCTGCCCCGCGCCCGATCGCCGCTATACGTTGCGGCGCGCGGGCCCCCCCCCCCCAGACCCCGTATGCTGCCTGGCCAATCAGTGCCAGGCAGCGCCGAGGGGTGGATCGGGACTCCCAATGACGTCACGACGTCGCTGACGTCATCCCGCCCCGTCGCCATGGCGACGGGGGAAGCCCTCCAGGAAATCCCGTTCTTTGAACGGGATTTCCTGATCGGAGATCGCCGAAGGCGATCGAAGCGGGCGGGGGGATGCCGCTGTTAAGCCCTGGGCTCGCTACATGATTTAAAAAAAAAAAAAAAAAAAAACTGCCGCGCTGCCTCCTGGCGGAATTTTTCATACCGCCAGGAGGGTTAATTGTAAGTGTGCCTGTGTTAGTTTTCCAGGACTGTTGTTCACCGCTGACTGCCATCACATCCCAGTTTTAGTAAATCAGACCCCTTGATCCATTCACCTGAAATAGTTGCACAGATCATGTATGATCAGTATCATTTTAATTCTTTCCAATCCTATATTGAAGTATGTAATTGGCCTTTTTCAGCATGGGACCAATGTTGGACATAGTCCCACATAGGAAAATTGCTGCTGATAGGGGGCGCTAATAAAATCCAGCACAGCGTCAGTCCCTGTAGATCAAAGTGTCATTTTGATCAGCGCTGTCCCCATCCTCCACCGCTGTGGCGTGTAATCTAAATATTACATGGGTGCATTTGTTGCTCATCACTAGGGATGCCGTTGCCAGACCTAATCCGGCATGGCGTCACCCTAGGTTGATTAAAGTGTTGGACAAAGGCCAAAACTTTGATCCCCACCGGCACCATGCTGCGACACCTAATGATGCAATTTTGCTGGTATGCACGCAATGGGGGGAGCTACAACACGCAAGCTGGTGCCAACCCCATCACCTCCCCCGATATGTATGAGGAGGTAGAGACCCTCTTGATCCCCACTTCTACAGCACTCGCTGGATTACCCACGACACGTCCCCTCCACACACACACCTGAAAAAGTGCATGTTGGGCAGGGCGTGGCTGATTAAAAAATTGGATTTAAAAGGGTTTATGGGATACTTACTGTAAGTCATAAGGGAAAAGGCAGTTTCGCTTACCTGAGGCTTCTACCGCCCCCCCCCCCCCCTGCAGCCGCCCTGTGTTCGCGCCATTTTTCATTGATCCTCCAGTCCCCCGCTGTAGATCAGTTTCTATTTCGCAGACTGAGCCTGTCGCCGGCCATTGCACAGGTGCAGTAGAGATTTTCTCATACTGCGCAGGACGCTCCCAGCGACGGGAGGGCGAAGAAGGATGCGTGCGGCCGTGGTCGCACAGGTGCAGTGGCCGGCGACAGGCTCAGTCGCTGAAAATGAAACTGGTCCGTGGCGAGGATTGGAGGAGTGTTGAGGACTGGCGTGGGCACAGGGCGGCTGCAGGGGTCCAGTAGGAGCCCCAGGTAAGTAAAACTGCCTTCTCCATTATGGCCTAAGGTTTCCTTTAATGATCTTTGGCTGTGTGGCGGTATTAGGGAGGGCACACCAAGCTCCACATCACATCACATTAAAGGGATACCAGAGAGGAACGGTGCAAAAAAAAAAAGAACAAGCTTTTATACATACCTGGGGCTTCTTCCAGCCCCATAAGCCTAGATCGCTCCCACGCCGCCATCCTCCGCTTCCTGGATCAGCGGTACTGGGTCCCGTCACTTCTGGCAGACGCGGCCAATTGTCCGCATCACAGGGGCTCCCGGTACCGGCGGATCCAGGCAGCAAAGGACGGCGGCGTGGGAGCGATCCGTGCGTATGGGGCTGGAGGAAGCCCCAGGTATGTATAGAATCTTTTTCCTGGGGCCTCTGGTTCCCTTTAATATCTGCTCTTCACACTACTGCCTGATCCAGGTCGAATCCCAGATCGCGCAAATCAGTCATCTTATTTGTATTAATTAGGCAATGTTTAATTTACACCCAAATTGAAAATTATTCCTGAACCATGAAAATGTAACAAATCATTTATTTTAATAGGATCAGATCTTGGTAAACACATTACTAAAAGTGTAAGGGATTAGTGTTTTGCATTTTTTAATGAATAAAATGTAATAGTGGTATCTAATCATATTTCTGCAAGGCTCGTACCAATGTAGGGAAGTAATTTGAATCAAGCTGTTTAAGCAGGGTTATTCCAGGATACAACAACCAGGCGACTTTAAAATAGGAAGATTGGTGTTGGAACAATTAAAACCTCACTCCAAGCACCAAACTTTTTCGTAGACAATCAGTTGCAGAGCATGTCTTTACTTGCATAAAAATTCCTTGATTAGCTAATGTCAAATAAATTACTTTAGGTTCAGAGCGCAGACATTGACCACTTTCTGCATCGCATACTGTCTCTCCTATAACTTTCAGTCCTCTCTAAGTGATTTACTCTGTGCCGGTTTCTCTGAACCGTCAAATACAAATAGCTAGGGGAGTCTGCTATGCTAATCTTGCTGGTACTTAAAGGGAACCAGAGATGAACGATTCACACAAAATAAACATATCAGTTGATAGCTTGTAAAGAATAAATGCTCTACCCGATAATTTCGCCACTCTGGTGTGCCTTTTTGAGTGCTTTTTATCCATTATTGCTCCAGGAAATATCCAATATGGCCGCCGGCTCATATTCCTTCTGCTTCCAGGTTATGAGGTGTTATGGATGTGCTGTCTAGGCTATATGAGACTATAGACAAGCAGGGCTGCTGTAGGCTTTCATCTGTGTGCTTTCAACTTCATATCATAACTTAATATTTTTATTGAATGTTATGTCAGAGTTTTATCCCACTTTAAAGGAAAAAAATCTGATGATGAGGGATGTGGTTAATTTACATGCAAGCAATCCTAAACCTACTGCATTCAAAACACATGTCCACAACAAGATGGTACACTAATAGCAATAGAAGCCACTCAGAATTGTCAAAATGGAGGATCTTAGTTTTAAAAGAAACAAAATAAAGCTGCAGTTGTTTCTTTTTACTAGGCCAGTTCACTCCGTCATGGTTTAGAACTGGTCCCTAGTCTATGGAAGGGTACCCAATGGGGTGATCTGCCCTAGTAAGTACATCAGTTTTTTGGAAACTTAGATCCTCCATTTAGACAACTCTCAGTTGGTTTTATTGTTGTTAATGATAATGTTTGCTATAGAAATGGTCAAAGTTATTAAAATAATACTGGCTTACTTGCAAATTTAATATAAAAAGTTAGAGAGGAGGAGAGAGAGGAGAAGAGGCCGGCACTGCAGTCAAAAATTTATTCCATGGTGTCAAAAAAATTCATGCAGAGGTAATACATATATCATTACAATCGTGTGTCATACCAATCTGAAGGCTGTGTGGGTAGCTATGGGGCATTGTTTACAGGAAGTGGGCGGGTTTTACCGGCGCGGACACGCCGAACGCTGGTCATGGAGCACATTTATACCCCAGCCAGCAGCCAGCCCGCATTATAGCCTCCGTGGAAGCGCATTCTAGCGCGAAACGGCCGTCAGGCAACTAGTGCCCAGCACCCACCGCTACCCACACAGCCTTCAGATTGGTATGACACACGATTGTAATGATATATGTATTACCTCTGCATGAATTTTTTTGACACCATGGAATAAATTTTTGACTGCAGTGCCGGCCTCTTCTCCTCTCTCTCCTCCTCTCTAACAGTATGTGGCTTATCTTTTGACCAGAGCACGCAGCCATAGCCAGTGGTGTGACAGGCAACGTGGGGTCTACCAGCTCCTTGCTTAGGAACCAAATTCTGCTGCAGTGCCAACCTAAACAACCTCTCCATCTAGAATTAATATAAAAAGTATTTAGTCTGGGTCTGGGCCATTTAAAATTCCATAGGGCGCACCTTTGATTGACCTTGTTCGAAGCTGCATACAATTTCAATTAACCACTTGAGGACCGCAGTGCTAAATCCCCCTTAAGACCAGGCCATTTTTCTCTAAATAGGCCACTGCAGCTTTAAGGCCTCACTGCAGGGCCTCACAACTCAGCTCACAAGTGATCCCCCCTTCTCCTTTTCTCCCCACCAACAGAGCTCTCTGTTGGTGGGGTCTGATCGCCCCCCGGATGTTTGTGTATTTTTTTTATAAATATTTATTTGGGTTTTTTTAAAGAGACTCTGTAACAAAATTTTGAGCCTTATTTTTTCTATTCTATAAGTTCCTATACCTGTTCTGATGTGGTCTGTCTTACTGCAACCTTTTCTAGTTGCACTGTCTCTGTAATAAATCTTATCTTCTTTCCTCTGTCGTGTCTGTCGGCAAGAGGCTGGAATGTGTGGAATGTGCAGCACTGCTTGTCATTGGCAGAAGCTTTACACACCCCCTCCAAGCTCTGCATGAATCACACAGTAAGCTGTTCTCAGCCTATGATACTTTGGTTAGAAGCCAGTCATTTGTTTGTAAACACTGCCTAAAACTGTTAATTACAAGCCAGGATTGCAGCAGGGAGTGACAGAAACAGCACAGAGGGGCACAGGGGAACATAAGGAATAGAATGGTATCCTTTTTATTGTAGGAATATTAGAGTACAGATTCTCTTTAAATTACATTTTGTCATTTTTCTTTATATTTTAATACCCCTCCCTCCCTCCGTCTGCCTATCACAGTGATCCGCTATGATAGGCGTCAGCTGCATTAGCAGCTGACGTTGAAGGGCATGTTGTTTACTGCAACACACACAATTGCTCACTACCAGTTCAAGCAATTTCCTACCTTTATCTGCTCAGCAGGCGCCAATCAGCCTTTCAGGTGTAAGGTCATACACCCTTTGCCTGCCATACCAAATCTAGCAGGAATTGCATAAATTAGCATACTTTCTCCCTCCCTTCATTTCCTAGTTAGTTCCCATAGGTGTGATGACTAGAGATGGCGTGAACCGGGTTCTCAAACCTTCGCCAAACGTTCGATTCGAGCAAACTTTCGCGAACCGCAATAGACTTCAATGGGGAGGCGAACTTTGAAACCTAGAAACACTTATGCTGGCCACAAAAGTGATGGAAAATTGATTCAAGGGGTCTAACACCTGGAGGGGGGCATGGCGGAGTGGTATAGATGCCAAAATTCCCGGGGGAAAATCTGGATTTGACACAAAGCAGCGTTTTAAGGGCCGAAATCACAATGAATGCTAAATTGCAGGCCTAAAGTACTTTAAAACTTCTTGCATCTGTATACATCAATCAGGAAGTGTAATTAGAGTACAATTTCACACTGACACACCAAACTCACTGTGTATTGCACCGCAAACCGCTGTTTGTGTTGTGATGGCCGTGCTGGACTTTTGCGCACCATGACGAGATTGATCTTCCTCTGTTATGTCAGGTAATGTCTGACTGCCTTATCAACTTTCAATGGTTTTTTTCTCTACCATTGTTAAAGCTTACATCTATTTTTTTAAATACTTGTTCTGCTTGCTGTTCAGTACCTGCAACGAGAATCTGTTATGGAGGGCAAGTCTGCCATTGTGAGTTACCACGGGTAATGGCCGGGGAATCAGGGTTCGATTCTGGTCCAGAGTGGGAGCCTGAGAAGTGGCTACCACCACCGCACATCCAAGTAAGGACCCATTTGCTGTATAAGTAATGTACCTGCCCTGACCGTGCTTTGCAGATCAGGCATCCGTGGTCAGGTGGACCCTTGACCCAACGCTGTGTACCAGAGATGACACCACTTGCCTACAGTTTGGGTATCGCCTTTTTAGATAAATAATTGCGGCCTGGTATCTTCCACTGCGGTGTCCCAATGGCCACAAATTTATGGAAGGCCTCAGAGTCCACCAGCTGGTATGGTAACAGCTGGCGAGCTAACAGTTCCGCCAAGCCAGCTTTCAGACGCCGGGTAAGGGGGTGACTGGCAGAAATTGGCTTCTTCCTCTCAAAGATTTCCTTCACGGACACCTGGCTGCTCTGGGCAGAGGAGCAGGAACCGCTCAAGGGCAGAGGCGGAGTGGAGGAGGGTGGCTGTGAAGGTGCAAGGGAGAAAGCGGCTGAAGATGCTGCACCTGAAGGAGGAAAAGGAGAAGGATGGTGACTTTGCTTTGTATGCTGCTGTTGCACAGGTGCTCTTCCCATTGCAGTTTGTGCCTTTTCTGCAGGTGCCTTCGTAACGCAGTTGTCCCTACGTGGGTGTTGGCCTTTCCACGGCTCAATTTTTGGAGGCAGAGAGAACAGATGGCATTGCTCTGATCTACGGACGACACACTAAAAAAATTTCCAAACCGCTGAGCCCCCCTGGGGTGATGGCACTATGATGGCATCAGCAGCTGACGTTGAAGAGCATGTTGGCTGGCGCCGGATACTGCTACCAGTTGTTTCTGACGATGAGCTCCCCCTGCTTCTTTCAGCAACTCGTCTCCTCCTACTCCTTTCTGGCTCCCCCTCTGAAGTGTCCCCTTGGTCATCTTGTCTCTTAGGATCCCACGTGGTATCCGTATCATCGTCATCATCATAATCATCCTGCCCAGCTTCGCTTGCCTCAGACACCTCCAAAACGGCACCAACAGCAGGTACTTCATCCTCTTCCTCCTCACACGTTACGTCCATAGTGTCGCCGCCTAACTCAGACATATGAGGTAGTGTAACTTGCTTAGTGCCTTCATCTGGTTGTAACAATAATGGCTGTGAATCAGTTAATTCCCCACCAATTAACTCCTGCGAAGTGTCAAATGCAGCTGATGTGGTGCTTGTAGTAGCGCTGGTGGCTGCGGAAGATGAGGTGTTCTATGTTAAATAGTCAACCACGTCCTGACAATCTTGGGAGTTGATGGGACGTGCTTTCTTCTGAGCACTGTACTTTGAGCCAAGGGCCTCTACCTGTTTTGTCCGTTTTGTCAATATCGGGGGGGGGGGGGGGGATGAAGTGGAAGGTATGCACTGACTTGACTAATACAATGTGCAGTCACATAGGTGCAGTTAACAGGTATGCACGGAGTGGTATATCACACTACGTGCACTCACGTAGGTAGGTGGGTGCGCTGTGAACAACAGGTAGGTATATGCAGTGATGGGTATTACAATGTGCACCTGTCAGTCACAGACAGACAGGTACCGGACAGGCACAGTGACACTGCGTGCGCTCACGTAGGTAGGTGGGTGCACTGAAGTTAACAACAGCAGGTAGGTATATGCAGTGGGTATTACAATGTGCTCCTGTCACACACAGACAGGTACCGGACAGGCACAGTGACACTGCGTGCGCACACGTAGGTGGGTGGGTGCACAGTGAACAACAGGTAGGTATATGCAGTGAGTATTACAATGTGCACCTGTCACACACTGAAAGGTACCGGACAGGCACAGTGACACTGTGTGCGCTCAGCTCACGTAGGTAGGTGGGTGCACTGGGAACAGCAAATAGGTATCTGCAGTGATGGATATTACAATGAGAGAAATTTAGAGCCCAATATGGTGTAGTATGTCAGAGATACGAAGGGAAATGAATAAGTGAGATGGTTATACTCACAAACATGGGTTACCGCTCAGGCAACCACTGTATAGGCAGGTGAGGAGATTAGACCTGTCCTCACTCAGGATTAAGAAGTCGCTCTCTGTAGATCAGAAAAAATGGGGTAGGATCACCCCTAAACCTGGGGTGGACTCAAGTATACTGGTAGGTGATCAGAGGCGCCAGCAGAATAAAATTAATATAAAATTGTTAAAAATTGCCGAGAGGGAAAGTGGTGGACTTCCCCTCAATAATTAGACAACAAGGTCTGTCATCAAATCAAACGAATACATTTATTTAATAGTACCCCAAAATCTGCAACGCGTTTCGTGGGAACAGACCCACTTCTTCAGGCTATAAAACGGGGACAACAAACACAGCAATCAATGTGCAGTGAATTTAGGTGCTAAATTCACTGCACATTGATTGCTGTGTTTGTTGTCCCCGTTTTATTGTCTGAAGAAGTGGGTATGTTCCCACGAAACGCGTTGCAGATTTTGGGGTACTATTGAATAAATGTATTCGTTTGATTTGATCACAGACCTTGGTGTCTAATTATTGAGGGGAAGTCCACCACTTTCCATCTCGGCAATTTTTAACAATTTTATATTAATTTTATTCTGCTGGCGCCTCTGATCACCTACCAACATACAGGTATTAGTCACTGAATGTGCTGGGCCTGGCAGTGGCACACACAGTAGGAATTACCAAGGCTGTCTATGCAACACAAGAGTCAGTGGGACACTGTGTTATAATTTAAGTAGGCCTCAGGTATTTGGACTGAGTTAGTCAAAAAGGCTTGGAGTGCAGATCGGCCCTTTAAGGGGATTTTCTCTGAGAGAGAAAATCTGCAGTTCTGTCAGCAGAACTAGAACATACCAAGAAGCTGTTCTAGTACAAGGCCGCAGGTCTCCCTGACCTGCGCATGTACCGCCACTAGAACAATAAACATCAGCCATGTTATGTAAATATCCACATTCCTGCATATAGGTCAGAAGCCTGATTGATTATTAATCAAGTAGGTGTGTATGATGACACCACGAGTGGGTCCACCAATAGTCTGATCTAGGGGGTGGCGAAGATGATGTCATATTTAACTCTTTCCTAGTCAGTATTAAAGGCTGAGGGAGCTATGGGAGCTCATTCTGCTCTTTACTTTCGCAATAGCTCGCAAGGCTGACTGGGACCTCTAAGTATGTGCTTCCTTTCTGTAATCTGATATAATGTATGCTGTACATAGGTAGTCTAGATGTAACATAGAGTAGATACAAGAAGACCTGGGTATCTTCAGCAGGAAGGTACTCACGCAGCTGTAACGCAACATGGAAGTCTGCTTTGCCAGGAGATGATAAACTGTATCTATCTGTATTTCTGTTACTTGAATAAATAACGTAAACATTGAGGAAGTCTATCTCCTACTTGCTGTGTGGAGAGTCAAGTGATCTCACAGTCTGTGAGACGTAACTGTAAGAAGTTACTGGTGTCGAAGCAAGGTGATATAGAAGCAGGTTCTAACAGTGGCGCTGAAACCCTTCCCTGCCTAGCAAAACAGGCAGACAGGGGCCGGGGCCGAAGAAGTTTTCAAGATATTCCACAGCAAAACAAGCGGAATAGACGCGGACTGTAAAGCTTATCAAGCTGAGACTGATAAGTGGTGTGGGGAGTGTGCGTTGCGTGAGCCAAGCAAGCACACGGGCTGCAATTCGAGGATCAGCGGCGAAACTCTTGGATGTTAAACTTTGACTGTAAGTGCACAGCAGTCAATAGCCTAAACTGGACCGCAGGTGACTGGAACGCTCCGAGGCCGGCTGGCAGCTGCCGCTGGAGATTGATCCGCTGAGCCAGTGTGGGTACACAGAGATGACTCTCAGTAGTTCCAGGGATCCACTCAGTTTTGTGAGGAAGTTGCCAAAAGCTGGTCGAATTGGCAGGCATACGAAGTCCGCGGCTCAGGCATGTATGATTTACGTTGTTATATGGCGTTATCTGTGTTGTATTTGGTGTTACAACAAGGAGAGGATAATGTGTTAACACATTCTGTGTTAATTGCAGTGTGGAGGCTGCGGGTTTCTCATCTCTCCCGTGCGTGTTGGGAGGGGTGAGGTTAGGAGCAGCTCTGTGGTAAATATGTGGTGCTGTGTTCAGAGTTTATGTGCTTTGATTTTTTTTAGGATTCAATGTTCCTGTGTTGCTAGAGCGTACATGGTATGGGTTTTAATGTTTCTGTACTGTATGTTACGCTTTAGAATGTGGTTACATCCACATTTGTCACAGGCATGTTTTTTGCTGCTGGCGGTATTTGCTGCGGTTGTTTTTTTTCTCTCTTTCGTTTTCTCAGAGAAGCTGCCTGCGTAGGAGTGTTGACAGCGAAGCTACAGTCTGTTTGTACTGGATGGGAGGGAGAAGAGAGAGAGGGATAGCTGAGTAGACAGGAGAGGGGAGTTGAGACAGTTGTAAAACTTAGAAGTACGTTTTTTCTTCGGTGAGCTGACGTTTTTCCAGAGCCCGATCAGTGTGTTTTTTTTTCCTCTCTGTCCGTAGTGGATAGCGTGGTGAGAGGTGCAAGCTTATCTAGTTCCAGTAAGGGCCGCTAAAAGTTCTAAATGTATATATATAGGTTTAATGTTGTAGTCATGTCAGACTGATAAATGTACGTCTCAGAAGTACTAGCTGTTAATATGGTTTAGAGTTACGCTGCGCGCTTGAGTAGTTCTGAGTTATGGCGGAGATATGCTGCAGATGATTTGTGAGGAGAGAGAGTTTTCTACGTCCCTGGGTGATGCTAAGATGTAAAATATTTAGCATTGCAGCTGTGACGCAGTTTGTCTCAAGTTTGGCAAGCATCCCAGAGAGTATAGGTAGCGGAAGGCTGACTCTCGGTAAAATGTATCGATGCTGTGTGTAACTATGCATAAAAAATGTATGTTCTGTGTGAGTTTGTTTTCTCTCCTAAAGTTTATAGGATCGAGAGGCTGCTATGGGAGCAGCCATCTTAGCTGGCAGTCCAGGACTCAAAATGGCGGCAGTGGAGAGGGCCCGCCCCCAAGAGTCATGGCCCCCACACGTCATGGCAGGGGGGAGGAGGGGCTGGGGGATCCACGTCACGTCAAGCTGTGCTCACGGCTCCGGGCAGAACAGCTGAAAGGGAGGGGGGTAGAAATACAGAGACATGCTACTGTGTGTCTCGGTTCTCGAAGTATTTCCCCAGAGGTTTTCCCTGAGTCCATGGAAAGGAATGCCAGGATACGTGCACCAAGCTATTACTGTCAGATTAGCAGGAGCACGGATAGGAAGTGTGTCCCAGCTAGGTGCAGGGACACACGTAGCAGTGCAGGTCAGGAAAGTGTCTGTACTGAGTTGCTTACGGGATTATTCCTGTAAGTGGGGCACCTTAATGGGTGGTGCAGCATGAGTTCCCAATAGAGTATAGGGGGGGATGGTGCATCAGGGGGGTGCCGGAGTTGGAAAAAAGGGAGTTAACCAATCCGGGTTTCCGTCGCCGCTGCTGCAGAGCGATAACGTTTTTTTCCGTTTTTTTGTCGTGGATAGGGCCAGAGCTGGACTAAGAGGTCTATGCTGGGCTGGGGCTGTTTTTTGTGCGGTTTTTTTCGTCCACTGATTGGTCAAATATGTTTTTTTCCAGCTCCTATCAATTGTAGCACAAAGAACAAGAACTGACAGCAGTTCATGGGGCAATTATACAAATGAAAGAATTGCCATGTACAGAGTGACAGTGTACCAGTACGGTGTTGGCCATGTGACTATCTGCCACGTGGGCATTCAGGGATCTGCATACAGGCATGTGACGCTGGTATGCTTAGCCCTGCACCCGGTGTAGTTTAAGTGTTAAATGCTCCTTCCTACAGGGAGGCAGCCATTTTTTTTGCAGTTTAGATAGTGGCACGGCAAACATTGATCAGAGGGTACAACACACAGAACTTCTAGCAGAGCTGGTATCGCGATGAAGTTCTAGATAAGTTAATGCGAAAATGAGTAAGAGCATTGCAGGCTCACCTGCAAAGCAGCAACAGGTGTGGCATCCGTAATCTGTGCATGTGACGGCCGCGCATGGACAGATAAGGGGGGATGTGGAGTGAGCTGCAATGAGGTGAGAGCTTCCAGAGGTGAAGTCCGCGGGAGCATATTTTAAACAGGTAAGTACTGAGGATAGTACTGAGGTAGGGGGGTGAAGTTTAACTCCAATCTACCAATAAGAGTAAACAGAGTTCATGAGAACCATAAAGCAACGAGATCAATTACGATATATATTGATCAATTTAAAGTGTACAGAGTACAAGCCGCAGGGCGAATCCCAAATCATTAATAAGAATTGATTTGTTTGTATTTTGATTTCAGGAGTTGGGCAATATGGAATCGAGACAGCTGCAGTGCTGGCAGCAAAGATGGAGATGTCAGTCAGGAAAGCGAAAGGTTCCAGATGCCAATCTAAGCTTGGAGAAACACGAGATTCCTGAAATTGGAAAGAGACTAAAACACGAGATTCCTGAAATTGGAAAGAGACTAAAACACGAGATTCCTGAGATCGGAAAACGTCTAAAAAAACTGACTGAGCAAAGCATAGTGCAAATTGCTAATGTTTTTCTTTCCCAAGGTGGTGCTTTTATAATGAAGAGTACCGTGCTGATGGTGATCCTAGGTTGCCATTTCGTCCTAGGAGAACGAAGAGAGGACATTCTCGTGTATAATAAGGGGTTAATGAGAACACAAGTGCCAGGTGCAGACAAATTTCATGGCACAAGGTGGGTGAAAGGTCTGAAGGGTCAGGTGTGCGGGCAGTGGGAATTGAATGGCAGTGTAAATCTGCTATTGGGTACCACACTCCCAGAATCGACGCACCGATCCAAAGGTTTGTTAAAAGGTACATTGCAGTACAATGGGTACGTGCAAAAGGTGGAGTGTGTGATTCAGGGGTACCTTGTCTTGGTTATGCAGAGTGAGATGGTTCCAGATTGGAGAGGAACGAGCAGGAGGCGTCAATTCTCATACCAGAGAGACGCAAGGGACAACATCACACTCTGGAGCTACCAACAGAGAGTGCCTCTGAAACAACTATACACACGTAAAGGCTGGAAAGCCGAGGGTTGGTGGTTCTCGAAACACGAAGTAAAAATCGAGATCAAGCCACATTTCCAGGTGACAAAGAGGGTGGGGAGAGCGGTCCCGGGGGAGGGAAAGCCAACCCAGGGAACCCCATTCACCTTACACGGATCACAACAGGGGACGATATTACCCAGTCCATATGCAGCCATTTATCCTCATGCTAGTTGGGTAAGTGAAGAGGTACTCTTAATTGAAAGATTGCAGAGAGTACAGTCTTAACGACCTCAGGTACATATTGTGCCGCAGGACGTAAGGGGGGAAGAGGTCCAATCAGGACAGTTGGGGGCATATTTTGTCAGGGAGATGCTTAAAGATCCTGTCCAACTGAGATTGGACAAGGGGAGGTATAGCGATTTTTCTGGAGAAGGATCTTTTGCATGGCAGCTTCGAGATGTTTGGGTGAACAAAGGGAAACGGTGCAACATTCCTTTAGGCACCGCCACTTCCTTAGTTCCCACCTCAACCCGTGTCTCACACCAGGACCTGAGAGGTCAACCTTTTTTGGTGCTAGACGGGGAGGTGAAGCAAGTAGAGTTGTCCTCATGCGGGCAATTCTTGCAGAAGTACCTGCGTTGGCCGGAGCAAGTCAAATTTAGTGAAGAAGCCTGCGGGCTCAATAACGCAGAATGCGAGGCTACTATTCAAAAGATCCACCCTGAAGCCCAACCGATAGTTCCGGTGGCTGAAGGAAAGGTTTGTTTTTTTAACATAGTGTCTAAGGATACATTCAAGGTATATTCTCATAATTGTTCCGATAAGGGGGAGTTTCCAAGGGGAACATATTGGGTGAGCGGAGATCCCATATGGATCCAGTCATCCAGGTTGGATGACGTTATTTCTCAAAGTGTTAAGAGAACACTAAAGTGCAAAGTTTCACGGGTAGTTCCCATCCTGAAAGAGAACATGACATGGGACGAAGGGGAACAGGGTTTGATCCAAGACGACCACATTTTGTTACAAAGGTTAAACAAACAGTACACTAAGTTAGAGGTAAGAGTTCACCATGATACAGGTGATCTTAACGAGGTAGAACACAAAAATGAGCAGGTGAGTGCCAGTCTGACCTGGTGGACAAAGGTTCCGGTGATGTTCCAGGGACACTCGGACTGGGCCTCTGCAGTTCCAAAGTTCTTTCTACACCCACTGGTCGTCTGGATGGGGATGACAACGTTAGGCATCATTATCCAGGTGAGGTTGCGTGTTAAAATTACGTAAAACAAATTAACCTGGTCCAGAGATTGGTGCCTCATAAACAATCTCATGAACCGATATTTTCAAATTAAGGGATATACAGGGTTACGGGTATAGGTTTAGTAGTACCGGTGATGGAGTTGATTGTATAAAGGCGCTCTTTTAGAAGGCACCTGGCACTGCTCCATTGAGTAACAAACAAATAAGTTTCACTTTTCTGTGGTCATGCAAGTTTGTGAGTGATACGTAAGTGACGCAAATGCTGAGCATGTGGTATAGAGGGATTTAGAAGTAGGGCCTCCCCAGAGAGCCTGGTTACAGGAAGACCAAGAGGTCTTGCTCTCTCTTTTCCAGGGGTAACCGCCTAGAGCAGAGAAGTTGTGTGAGCACGAACATCGAAAAGTGAAACATAAAGGAAAGAAACCCGGTACGGTTAGGTTCAGAAGTGGGGATCTGCGGATCAAGCCTTTTTAGGGGGGATTGTTATAATTTAAGTAGGCCTCAGGTATTTGGACTGAGTTAGTCAAAAAGGCTTGGAGTGCAGATCGGCCCTTTAAGGGGATTTTTTCTGAGAGAGAAAATCTGCAGTTCTGTCAGCAGAACTAGAACATACCAAGAAGCTGTTCTAGTACAAGGCCGCAGGTCTCCCTGACCTGCGCATGTACCGCCACTAGAACAATAAACATCAGCCATGTTATGTAAATATCCACATTCCTGCATATAGGTCAGAAGCCTCATTGATTATTAATCAAGTAGGTGTGTATGATGACACCACGAGTGGGTCCACCAATAGTCTGCTCTAGGGGGTGGCGAATATGATGTCATATTTAACTCTTTCCTAGTCAGTATTAAAGGCTGAGGGAGCTATGGGAGCTCATTCTGCTCTTTACTTTCGAAATAGCTCGCAAGGCTGACTGGGACCTTTAAGTATGTGCTTCCTTTCTGTAATATGATATAATGTATGCTGTACATAGGTAGTCTAGATGTAACATAGAGTAGATACAAGAAGACCTGGGTATCTTCAGCAGGAAGGTACTCACGCAGCTGTAACGCAACATGGAAGTCTGCTTTGCCAGGAGATGATAAACTGTATCTATCTGTATTTCTGTTACTTGAATAAATAACGTAAACATTGAAGAAGCCTGAGGAAGTCTATCTCCTACTTGCTGTGTGGAGAGTCAAGTGATCTCACAGTCTGTGAGACGTAACTGTAAGAAGTTACTGGTGTCGAAGCAAGGTGATATAGAAGCAGGTTCTAACACACTGTAATGATCAGTGACGTATCTGATGATCAGAATGAGCTCTATCAGAACAATAGTCAGTATTTTATTCAAAAAGTGTGATCACACGTGTTTGGGTGCACAGTAATGTACAGGAGCACTGGCGAGTGATAGCCCAGAGTGACAGAGGCTATCACTCACAAAGAGTGGTCGTACAGGCAAAGTCGGTAACAGATCAGTCAATCAGCGGTACAGAATCGTCAGGCAGAATCGGAGTGCTAATGCTAATGACACGCAGCGTGTCGCTACCAAGCTGTTTACCTTATGTCTGCCATTCACCGCTGCTCCCCCGCATCCTCTATAGCGCCGCTCCCCACATGCGGCCCTTCCCTCCCCGCCTTTGTAAGCTGATTGGAGTAAGCTTACAGAGGTGGGAAGGGACGCCGGCAGGTAGCGACGCTATAGAGGAGGCGGGGGAGCTGTGGTGAATGACAGACATAAGGTAAACAGCTTGCTAGCAACACGCTGTGTGTCACTAGCATGGTGTTTTTTTATGGGGGACAGCAGAGCACAGGAGGGGCATGTGGGGCCCCAGTACAGACACAGAGGCTGGTGATAGTATGCAGAACCAGCCTCTGTGTCCTAATAGCATTCTTCAAACCCACCTCGGGTTCTCTTTAAATTTCTTGGGTCCATAATCTCCAACAATGTAAAATGGCATAACAATACTGTCATCATCATGAAAAAAGCCCAACAGAGGATAAACCACCTACGGCAGCTGAAAAAGTTTGGCCTTCATCAAAAATTTGTAGTGCAATTCTTTAGTGACATCAACTATACTGTTTCATACCTCCCAACTTTTTGAGATAAGAAAGAGGGAAACTATAAGACACACCCCTGCCACACCCTTTATCAGTCCCCACCACACCCCTAGTTATGGATACCAGAAGGAACTCAGCAGCAAAAGACGCAGTTATATAATTCAGACCAGGGGCGTAGCTAGAAATGACTGAGCCCCATAACAAAAAAAAATGTATGCCCCCCCCCCCCACACACACACACGACCTTCCAACGCCACAGACCTCGAACCTCCCACCCAAACATTCCTCCAGGACCCTCCACCCCAACCCTCCCACACCCCTCTAAGTACAGTATAAGTAGCCAGGTCTATAGGTGTCCCCAGTTTAGGTAGTAGTCAGGGGAGTAACTCGAAATCATTGGGCCCCCTTGTTTTAACTCATACATGAACATTATAGATTTTCCAAGTTGAAAATACACTGTGAAGATAAACAATTTCATCCATCCGACTCCTGAAAAATATATTCATTTTTTTTTTAGAACCTCCCAGTTTTATTTTCTGTTTTAAAAAGCTAAAAAAGTAGGTTTAATGCTATTGTCTCATATGATGATGATTCAACTTTTCCCATAGTCTCGCAGTTAGCAATCATGTAACCCCCAACAAGATAAATTCAGCAATCATGAGGCGCCCCTATCAAGACAAATTCAGCAATCATGTGACCCCCAACAAGACAAATTCAGCAATCATGAGGCCCCTATCAAGGCAAATTCAGCAATCATGAGGCCCCCAACATGACAAATTCAGCAATCGTGAGTCTCACAACAAGACAAATTCAGCAATCATGAGGCCCCCAACAAGACAAATTCAGCAGTAAATGAGGCCCCCAACAAGACAAATTCAGCAGTCATGAGGCACATAAATAGACAGCATTTCACATAAATAGGCAGAAAGCCCCCTTAATATGGTAGACACCTCTCACCTGGCTTCTGAATTCTCCTGTACTGGCTGCTGTGCCTGGCAATAGTGTTTTTGGCTGGATTGGGGATGATGTGCGGGCTGAAAGGCCTGGCAGTGATGCTGTGGCCTGGCTGGCAGTGATGCTGTGGCCTGGCTGGCGGTGATGCTGTGGCCGGGTTGGCTGGCAGTAGTGTTGGGCGAACACCTGGATGTTCGGGTTCTGGAACGTTCGCCGAACATGGGCGCGATGTTCGGCATGTTCGGGCCGAACCCCGAACTCCCCGAACATCCCGCTTTTGGGGGCCCTATGGGGTTGCAGGCATAAGGGGGGAGCATGCCCCGATCGCGGGGGGGGGGGGTCGGAAATTCCCCCCACCCCCTCCGCTAGCGCTCTCCCCTCTGCCCGCTCCCCCATACAAAAGTTTAAGGAAAGTAAAATAATACCGGTGGTAGTGGCTGGCAGTGGCACTGTGAAGTGAGTCAGGAGGAGGAGTCCGGAGAGTGACGCGTTGAGGGAGGCCGGGCAGCGGGCGGTTCAGCGGTAGTACCCTTGTGGTACTTCCGCCCTTTCTCTGACCTCACGTCCTCTGCGTGATGACGCATACGAGGGTACGCGTGACGCGTACCCTCGTATGCAGAGGACGTGAGGTCTGAGAAAGGGCGGAAGTACCACAAGGGTACTACCGCTGAACCGCCCGCTGCCCGGCCTCCCTCAACGCGTCACTCTCCGGACTCCTCCTCCTGACTCACTTCACAGTGCCACTGCCAGCCACTACCACCGGTATTATTTTACTTTCCTTAAACTTTTGTATGGGGAAGCGGGCAGAGGGGGGAGCGCTATCGGAGGGTGTGGGGGGAATTTCCGCCCCCCCCCCCCCGCGATCGGGGCATGCTCCCCCCTTATGCCTGCGACCCCATAGGGGGGCCGTATTCGGCCGAACAGGGGCCCTGTTCGGCCAGGCATTGAGCCGTTCGGGCGAACCCGAACAGTTTGGCCGAACACCACCAGGTGTTCGGCCGAACTCGAACATCACCCGAACAGGGTGATGTTCTGCAGAACCCGAACAGTGGCGAACACTGTTCACCCAACATTAGCTGGCAGTGATGCTGTGGCCGATGCTATGGCTGTGTTGGCGGTGATGCTGTGGCTGGGTTGGCTGGCGGTGATGCTGTGGCTGGGCTGGCGGTGATGCTGGGCTGTGCTTGGCTGGTTGAAGTAAATGCTGGCCTGACTGGTGGTGATGCGGTGGCCTTTTTGATAGTGATTCTGGGCTGGTTGGCTGGTGGTGATGCTGGGCTGGCTGGCCTGGATAGTTTAGCTAGTGACAGGTGCCCCCTAGTTAAGGTAGCGCCAGTAGTCCCCCAGTTTAGGTAGTGACAGGAGCCCCCAGTTCAGGCAGTGACAGGAGCCCCCCAGTGTAAGTAGTGACAGGTGCCCCCCAGTTCAGGTAGTGACAGGGACCCCCCCAGTGTCTGCAGTGACAGGAGCCCCCAGTTTAGGTTGTGAGTGACAGGGACCCCCAGGTTAGGTAGTGAGTGACAGACGCCCCCCAGGTTAGGTTGTGAGTGACAGGGACCCCCAGATTAGGTAGTGAGTGACAGGCGCCCCCCAGGTTAGGCAGTGAGTGACAGGCGCCCCCCAGGTTAGGTTGTGAGTGACAGGGAGCCCACAGGTTAGGTTGTGAGTGACAGGGGTCCCCCAGGTTAGGTTGTGAGTGACAGGCGCCCCCCAGGTTAGGTTGTGAGTGACAGGCGCCCCCCAGGTTAGGTTGTGAGTGACAGGGACCCCCAGTTGGTTTGTGAGTGACAGGCGTCACCCCCCAGGTTAGGTTAGCCCCCCCTCCCCCCGGGCCCGCTCAGGGCCGTGTTTGGGGTGCTGGAGGGGTGGCAGCATGAGGGGAGAGCTTGGTGGCAGGTCGGCGGGGAGGGGGGAATGCCCCCCCCCTCCCTCACCTCGGGCTCTCCCCTCTGCGCTCTCCCCTCCAGCATTAAATAGGCTATATGCAGGCGGCGGGGCAGCGGCGGCAGATACATACCTTCCGTGCGCTCCAAGGATGCATCTCTCTCTAGCCTCTGACGCGACTTCCGGTATAAACAGGAAGTCGCGTCAGAGGCTAGAGAGAGACGCATCCTTGGAGCGCACGGAAGGTATGTATCTGCCGCCGCTGCCCCGCCGCCTGCATATAGCCTATTTAATGCTGGAGGGGAGAGCGCAGAGGGGAGAGCCCGAGGTGAGGGAGGGGGGGCCCTTCCCCCCTCCCCACCGACCTGCCACCAAGCTCTCCCCTCATGCTGCCACCCCTCCAGCACCTAGCGGGGCATCCTGCTGCGGGCCCCCTGTGACAGTAGGGCTCGGGCGGGCCCCATAGCAGCGCTATGGTTGCTATGGCTATTGCTACGCCCCTGATTCAGACTACACTGGTCCTCTCTATCATCCTTAGTTCTCCTTTTTAACATTTGAAAAATATATCAATTTAAATGATAGAAATAAGGAATAGTGTCTATTAAACACATTTTTTTCAGTAGAAAAACACATATATTTACATAGATCTATACGTGAGTCCTGAAAGAGGGGCAAATGAGGAAGACAGACTGATTTAGTTCCAAAGAGGCACTGTTTCTCTAAAAAGGGACAGTTGGGAGTTATGCTGTCTGGTTCGGCTCATGCTCCGTAAGAGAAAAGGTGAGACTGCAGCGCATCATCCGATCAGTAGAAATATAATTGGCTGTAGCTCACCTTCCCTGCAGGATCTTATGCTAGCAGGTGCAGAAAGAGAGCGACCAAGATTGCCTTTGACCCCTCTCATTCCATCTTCCACGCCTTCAAGAGAGAGATACCTGTTAGTTGCGGTGGCCATGCTTAGTGCAGAATCACGCTAGAGCTAGGACTTGAAAGCATTTCATCACAGAACTGAAAATGATCACTTCTCATCTTGTTTACTACTAGTTTAACTTATCTACTGTCCTTGACTTATAATATCTTTGTATTGTTTTGTCTGTGTCTGTTAAGTAACGGCCAAGTCACATTCCTTGTACATGCAAACTTACTTGGCCAAATAAAATAAATTCTGATTCTGATAAAGTTACACTAATATTGAAAACAAGGACAAACATTTCACAATGACGTCTGGCAAATATTCAGTTAGCTGAGGGATCTGAACTGACACCCAGGAACAGTAGTTTAGCTGCAATGGCACCTTCAGCTGGATGAAAAACAGGAAGTGAAAATAATAGGAAGTGAAAACCAGGAAGTGAAAATTAGGAAGATGAAAATACCAGTGCAATATGCCCGATTCTCTTCTGCAGGTATGCTACATGGTGCGTTTAAAGCAAGTGTAATTTGATCTCTCAGCTGTGTCAGCACAGAAGTTTGGCAGTCGAGGCAGACACTGCTTACATGTAAACACAGGATTTTAACTCTTTGTCTGCTTCCGTGATATCAGGAAGTAGACACACTGCAGATTTATTGCAGGAGTTCTGTATGCTGTAACAAAGAAATGTTTTTCCTTTAAAGGTTCTTATGCTGTTGCTTATCTTTTAGAGCAGAGAGGAAGTTCTGAGTTCAGGTCTGCTTTATTTAACACTTATTCACTCTTATTTCCATCCAGTAAATGCCCGAGCATCTCTTAGAGGCTACCACAGTGAGGAAGCGTCCCACGGATTTCTGCGCTGTCTTCTGCACTTGTTTTCAAAATGGAGACTTTGATAAATGATTCCCTGAGCGAATGTTTGCTTTTCACAGCAATCATGAAACAAATTGCCAGATTACTGCCAGCGCTGGAGTGCTCTGATTTGTATTCTTCCTTCATTCCGAGAAATATCCCACCAGATCAGGGAGCTAAAAACCGCCATGCTCAATGCCGAGAATGCTATTTACATGCAATAAATTACTTTCGCATGTTTTGCGGGGAGAAAATGAATTTAATTAGGATAATCATCTCAGTTGAGATAAAGTCAGAGCGGTATAATTTTAATTGTCCTGCTAATGTTGGATTGCGTAACATGATGATTAGGATGAGGGTGTCTGTGCTTCCAGTGCACAACACTTGTGCCTTATTTGGAAAACAGCTTGTTCACACATCAAAATGCTTCAAAACCTGAAAATCTAGAGGTGCCCATTAACCTCTTGAGGACCGCAGTGTTAAACCCCCCTGAAGACCAGATAAGGTTAGGCCCGGTTCACATTAGCGTTCCCTGTCCGGATCCGCCTGATCGGATCCGGACCGTATACTGTACAAACGGAACGTACGTTCCGCCAGTGGTGCTCAGCAGAGCTCGAATATTCGAGTAGCTCAAATATTCGAGCTCTTTTTCAGCTATTCGAGCTCGGTATTCGAGCTCCGAATAGCTGGAGCTATTCGAATGGGCTATTCGAGTGAACTCGAATAGCCCATTCACTATTCGCGCTATTCGAGCTAACAGCGCTATTCGAGCTCGAATACCGAGCTCGAATAGCGTCATAGCCCAGATTGATGTCCTTAGAGCCAATCAGAGGGCTCCCAGGCCCTCTGACGGCGGCCAATCACTGAGGGGGACCCTGGCCAGCCCCTACCCTATAACATGGCCGCCATGTTCCGTTTCTCCGTCCTTGCCCGACTTTGCACAGAGAGAGATTTGCTCCTTTGTGCGTTGGCTTAGCAAGAGCTTTATTGTGGTCATTTACCTAGCGTTTTTGCTCACATACACCTCCTATATACACCTATATTGTTGTTAGTTAGATAGACATTGTATTTTAGTTAGTAGCTTTTGTGTTACATAGAGAGAGACTCAGACAGCTGCTGCAAGCTTACAGCTTTAGGCCTCAGGGCCTTGCCTGTGTGGGCAGCTGTTCTCTCCTGTCCTCTGTTTATTTCTCATCTATACCAGTATTTCTGCTGTCCTTTAGTACTGATTGATTGTATTTTGTATTGTAGTTATATACTGTAACTGTACTAGGACACTCACTCAGTCACTGTTCATAGGCTACTAGCTCCTGCGTGTGCGTGCACTCACTGTCTGTGTACTGTACACACACTCTATTTCCTTCTGAATAGTTATATACTGTAACTCTACTAGGACACTCACTGGCTGTCACTGTTCATAGGCTAGCTCCTGCGTGTGCGTGCACTCACTGTCTGTGTACTGTAGTGTACACACACTCTATTTCCTTCTGAATAGTTATATACTGTAACTGTACTAGGACACTCACTCACTGACACTGTTCATAGGCTATTAGCTCCTGCGTGTGCGTGCACTCACTGTCTGTGTACTGTAGTGTACACACACTCTATTTCCTTCTGAATAGTTATATACTGTAACTGTACTAGGACACTCACTGTCACTGTTCATAGGCTACTAGCTCCTGCGTGTGCGTGCACTCACTGTCTGTGTACTGTAGTGTACACACACTCTATTTCCTTCTGAATAGTTATATACTGTAACTGTACTAGGACACTCACTGTCACTGTTCATAGGCTACTAGCTCCTGCGTGTGCGTGCACTCACTGTCTGTGTACTGTACACACACTCTATTTCCTTCTGTTTACTGATTGATTATTGTAATTTCTGGTTGTACTTACTGTTACTACTTACTGTACTAGTAGGGACACTCAGTCACTGTTCATAGGCTAGCTCCTGCGTGTGCGTGCACTCACTCACTGTCTGTGTACACACACTCTATTTCCTTGTGATTATTACTACTGATTATTGTAACTTCTAGTTGTACTTACTGACTCTGTTACTACTTACTTACTGTACTAGACACTCACTCAGTCACCTCGCCCACCAACCCACTCCATTAAAGTACCCCACTTTTCACCCGCCCTTTTAAAAAACTTTTGTGTTTACGCCCCCAAAACATCGAAAATGTCTGGAAGTGGCAGCCAGCGCGGTCTGGGCAAGGGGAAGGGCAGCAAGGGAATCAGGAGGAGAGGGAGCAGCATTGTGGCAAGCCGCGGGCGCGGCCGCGCCACCATGCACAGTTCCGCAGCAGCAGCAGCAGCGTCAGTGGCTAACATTCCTCCTATAGCCACTGGCCGTGGACACCTTGGGCGCCGCCCAGCAGGAGCATCTGCAACTCACGCTGCAGAGACACAGCAGCAGCAGCGTGTAGCACCTGCTCCGATTTTCCTCCAGCCGGTCGGAAACGTCCCATTGAGGAAAAGGATGCAGACACTGTGGTGCAACTGATGACGGAGGATGAGCAGCCCGCCATCAGCTCTGCATCCGAGGCCTCCACCCTCACCACCACCACCACCACCCCTGTTCGCAGCAGCCGCCCAGCAGGGCCTGGGGAGGAGGCCAGTTCACCGTCAGTCGCCAACCTGTCACTCAGCACTCTTTTGACCCCAGGCATGATGAGTCAATTGTCTGCTGTTGTTGGCGATTTGGAGGAGGAGATGCTGATGGGCACTTTGGGGGATGAGGGATTGGACAGCAAGACTGTGGCGACAGTCAAGCAGCCCATCCATGCATCAGGAGAGGAGTTTGGGGGGTCATCATCCCAGCAGGACATGTTTCAGGAGGGGGAGGATGATGATGACACGGTGACAGACAGAGACTGGGTGCCAACAGCTCCAGGGGATGTCGTCATCAGCAGCTCTGAGGAGGAGGAGGAGGATGCGCTTGTGGGCCTTGCAAGGAGGCGCATCATTGCAAGCATTGGCAGCAGTAGGCAGGTCCCCCAGCCTGGTGGTGTCTCAGGCTCAGCAGCAGCAGCAGCAGCATCTGCCAGTACCACCACCAGCCGCACCCAAGCCCCCCTCCAACCACCACAGGGAGACAGGCAGCAGCGGTTCCATGCCGTAGGGGGATGTTTTTGTCACCAATCTGGCGCTTTTTCACCATGCCCACAGTGTACAGCAAGTACGCCACTTGCAACCACTGTCAGCGGAAGTTGAGCAGAGGTGCAGACCCCTTAAAGTTCAGCACCAGCTCGCTCATCAACCACCTTGCTGCGAAACATTTCCACCAGCATGAGGAGTTCCAGAGGCTGAAGGCATCTGGTGCTGGCAGTGGCACCACACCCATCACTGCACAGCCTTCAGCAGCAGCAGCAGCAACAGCAGCCACCCGCCCTCCTGCTCCTCCAGCAGCACCAGCAGGAGTGCGTAAATGCACTGCTCCTCCCCCCTCTGCAACTCCTGCCGCCGATACTGAGGCCTGTTCTGGCAGCCAGTCCTCAGTGGCCTCCTCTGCTGTGTCTTCTGATTCCCGTGCCAGCAAAAGGCCACGCCAGAGCCTTTTGAGCGAGTCCTTCCAGGGGGTGGTTAGGGCTCTGCCTCCCAGCAGCCGTTGCGTGCGTCAGCTGAACGGCTTGCTGGCACGGGCCATGTGCTCCCAACTCCTGCCGTACACGCTCGTGCAGGAGGGGAGCGACATTCGTGCGCTGCTTGCTTGCGCAGCCCCAGACTGGCAGCTCCCCAGCAGACACTTCTTCGCCCGCAAGGCCATTCCTGCACTGCACCGCTTTGTGATGGCCAATGTGGAGCGAGGGCTGGAGCACGCGGTTGGTGAAAGGGTCCACGTCACCATGGACTCCTGGAGCAGCCGCTTCGGGACAGGCCGCTACCTGTCCTTCACTGTCCACTGGGTCAGCTTGGGGGAAGGGGGTGAGGATGGGAGAGCAGCAGCGGGCACAGCAGCAGCAGCAGCAACACAGTGGGTGGTGCCACCCCGCAGGGTCGGGGGAACTGCAGCAGGTTCCTCCGATCCTCTGCCATCCTCCGGCACACCTGGCCAAACCCCCCGCCTCAGCAGCAGCGTGAAGGCCCGCCACTGCCAAGCGCTGCTGCACTTGGTCAGCCTTGGGAAGACCAAGCTGACGGCAACCCATGTGTTGGCCAAACTCCAGGAGCAGGAGAGGATTTGGCTGACCCCCAGAGGCCTCAGAGTCGGAGAGGTGGTGGCCGACAATGGGGCCAATCTGGTTGCCGCAATAGACAGGGGAAACCTGACCCACATCCCCTGTCTTGCCCATGTGCTGAACCTGGTGGTGCAGAAGTTCTTGCGCACCTACCAGGGGATGGGCGAACTGCTGGAAACGGCAAGGAACGTTGTGCGTCACTTCCGGCGCTCGGCTGCAGCCTGTGTGAGCCTGGAAGACGTGCAAAAGGAGCTGGAGCTGCCACGCCATCGGCTGATCCTTGACGTTCCGACTCGCTGGAACTCCACCCTGGCGATGTTGGAGCGTCTGGTTGAACAGAAGCACGCTGTCAACCAGTACCTTGCCCTGGCCACTGTTTCCGCCGCTCAGAGAAGGGACAAGACCAGCAACATCCGGTCCATCGTCCCCGATGATGACTGGAGGCACATGCAGCAGGTGTGCTTAGTGCTGGCTCCCTTTCTGCAGGCCACTAACATGGTGAGCAGGGACCATGCTATGGTCTGCGAGTGGGTGCCCCTGGTTTGTCTGCTGAACAGGGCCCTCGATGCTTTGCTGGAACAGGGAGCGGCAGCCTTGGACCAGCAGGAGCGGCAAGCAGCTGCACAGTCCACCTCTAAGGGGGAGGAGGAGGAGGACTTGGTGGAGGTCCCTGACCTTGCTGCTGATGAGGGGGATCAGCACAGCGCAGCTGAGTTGTTGCGGGGGTGGAGAGAGGATGAGGCGGCAGAGGAGGAGGATGAGGAGGACAGCACTGCCATCGATGTGCCAGCAGATGTGGCCCGCCTCTTCCCAATGGCAGCGCACATGCTGACGTGCCTGCGCAAGGACCCCAGGGTGATCCAGATGAAGCAGAGGGAGGACATCTGGATCAGCATGATGTTGGACCCGCGCCTCAAGGGGAAGTTGAGCCAGTTCCTGCCGCCTGCAGGAGGAGACCCAGCGCAACAAATAAGGAGCTTGCAGCAGGCCCTTGTTGAGCGCTTGGAGGAAGCCTTCCCCCAGCCTTCCACCCCCACTGTCCAGCCAGCACAGAGGCAGCAGCAGGTGCCTGCATCCAGCAGCAAGCGCCCCACAGACCTGCTGTCTCTCAGCCACGAGCTCTACAGGACTGTAGAGGCTCCGGCAGCAGTGACTAGAGAGAAGGTGCATGCAGCAGCATCCTCCTCCGGTCACAGCCAGCGCCTGACCAGCATGGTGGCTGACTACATGGGGTCCTACAGCGGGCTTGACAGCGATGCCCCTGTTGATCCCATGGAGTATTGGGTCAAGCGCCTGGAGATCTGGAGCGAGCTGGCGCAGTACGCCCTGGAAGTGCTGTCCTGTCCCCCTTCCAGCGTGCTGTCCGAGCGCTGCTTCAGTGCAGCTGGTGGCGTGGTCACTGAGAAACGCTCACGTCTGTCTCACAAGTCTGTGGACAGACTGACGTTTCTCAAGATGAACCAGGCGTGGGTGGAAGGCGAGTTCCTGGCCCCTGTTGTCGGCGAGAGGGGGACATGAACTGAAGAACCATCGTTAATGTGCCTTACCACCCTTTACCACCTCCTGGCTCCTGCTCACTAAGCCAGCCTGGTTCACTTTGACTATTACGTCGCCTACAGCCACACATTTTACACCTACAGTGGGCTGCTGTGTACTGCCCTTCTGCTGTCTGTCTGTGTTTCCCACTGTCAGGGTACACAGATTTACCTTCTGCTGCCACTCTGCCACCAGCTATTACGTCAAAAAATAGCTATATCTGTGTAATTGGTTGTAGAACCAAAACTACAAAACCATTAAAAAAAAAAAAGGTTTAATTTTTCTGAGGTGCCCGGATTGAAAACTGTGTTGTCCCAGTTGTGTATTGGACACAATGTGGGCTGCACGACCGCTGTCTGGGACCTCCTGTTGTGTTTATTTACGCCCTGGTATCACCGCTAGGTACCAGGGCTATTATGTCACGCTGCCTGCCTGCTGCCACACTCACACTACTCCTCCATTCCTCCTGCTGCTGCTGCTGTCTGTCTGTGTTTCCCACTGCCAGGGTACACAGAATTACATTCTGCTGCTACTCTGCCACCAGCTATTACGTCAAACAATAGCTGCTCACATTACTCCTCCATTCCTCCTGCTGCTGCTGCTGCTGTCGGTCTGTGTTTCCCACTGCCAGGGTACACAGAAATACATTCTGCTGCCACTCTGCCACCAGCTATTACGTCAAAAAATAGCTATATATCTGTGTAATTTGTTTTACAAACAAAACCAAAAAACCATAAAAAAAAAAAGGTTTAATTTTTCTGAGCTGCTCGGGTTGAAAACTGTGTTGTCCCAGTTGTGTATTGGACACGATGTGGGCTGCACGACCGCTGTCTGGGACCTCCTGTTGTGTTTATTTACAGCCCTGGTATCACCCGCTAGGTACCAGGGCTATTATGTCACGCTGCCTGCCTGCTGCCACACTCACACTACTCCTCCATTCCTCCTGCTGCTGCTGCTGTCTGTCTGTGTTTCCCACTGCCAGGGTACACAGAATTACATTCTGCTGCCACTCTGCCACCAGCTATTACGTCAAACAATAGCTGTTCACATTACTCTTCCATTCCTCCTGCTGCTGCTGCTGTCTGTCTGTGTTTCCCACTGCCAGGGTACACAGAATTACATTCTGCTGCCACTCTGCCACCAGCTATTACGTCAAACAATAGCTGCTCACATTACTCCTCCATTCCTCCTGCTGCTGCTGCTGTCGGTCTGTGTTTCGCACTGCCAGGGTACACAGAATTACATTCTGCTGCCACTCTGCCACCAGCTATTACGTCAAAAAATAGCTATATATCTGTGTAATTTGTTTTACAAACAAAACCAAAAAACCATAAAAAAAAAAAAAAAAAGGTTTAATTTTTCAGAGGTGCCCGGGTTGAAAACTGTGTTGTCCCAGTTGTGTATTGGACACGATGTGGGCTGCACGACCGCTGTCTGGGACCTCCTGCCTGCTGTGTTTATTTACAGCCCTGGTATCACCGCTAGGTACCAGGGCTATTATGTCACGCTGCCTGCCTCATTGACTGCCTGCTGCCACACACTCATCCTCCTCCTCCTGCTGCTCAATTTACCTCCTGCTGTCTGTGTGTTTCCACTGCCAGGGAGCACATACAATGGCGCTTCCAACATGCGTGCGCCACCAGCTATTTGTTACGCTCAAAAATAGCTGCATTTCTTTAAAAAAAAAATTGAAAAGAGAAATAAGTGAAGAAGAAGAAGACGATATAGAAAAAGAAGGAGAAGAAGAAGAAGGAGAAGAAGAAGAAGAAGATGAAGAAGAAGGAGAAGAAGAAGAAGATGATGAAGAAGAAGAAGAAGAAGAAGAAGAAGAAGAAGAAGAAGAAGAAGAAGAAGAAGAAGAAGAAGAAGAAGAAGATGAAGAAGAAGAAGATGGAGAAGATGAAAAAGATGAAGAAGATGAAGAAGAAGAAGAAGAAGATGAAGAAGATGAAGAAGATGATGAAGAAGAAGAAGAAGATGAAGAAGAAGAAGATGAAGAAGAAGAAGATGAAGAAGATCAAGAAGAAGAAGATGAAGAAGATCAAGAAGATGAAGAAGAAGAAGATGGAGAAGATGAAGAAGAAGAAGATGAAGAAGATGAAGAAGATGAAGAAGAAGAAGATGAAGAAGATGAAGAAGAAGAAGAAGAAGAAGAAGAAGAAGATGAAGAAGATGAAGAAGAAGATGAAGAAGATGAAGAAGATGAAGAAGATGAAGATGATGATGAAGAAGAAGAAGAAGATGAAGAAGAAGAAGAAGAAGAAGACAATATAGAAGAAGAAGATATAGAAGAAGATATAGAAGAAGAAGATATAGAAGAAGATATAGAAGAAGAAGAAGAAGATATAGAAGATAAAGAAGAAGAAGAAGAAGAAGAAGAAGTATATACAGTACTGAACAAAATTCTGGACACAACTTCTCTTTCCACCTTTTTTTTTTTAAAGGAACATCCCCACATAATCACTTGCTGTTGTTACTTGGAAAAAAAGATGTTTCTTGCATCATTCACCCTCAAAACAAGTGTTGGAAGCTATTTAAGGCCAATTCGAATAGTCAGCTCGAATAATGAGCTCGAATATCGACTCGAATAGTGAGCTCGAAGTCCGAGGTCGAATCGAATAGTACAAATTATTCGACTCGAATATTCGACTGACCTCGAATAATTTACTATTCGAATTCGACCAAACTCGAATTTTAAAAAGGGGTATTTGAGCACCACTGCGTTCCGCATAGCAATGCAAAGGCTTTGCGGACGTTCACACACGTATGTTCCGTACAGTAAGGAGCCGGATCGGATCCGGACTCCGGAGGCTTTTCCAACATGCGCTATTTTTTGGGTCCGGCTCATCCGGCCCACGCACCCGGAACGGATCCTGACTGCACCATGCGTATATGGAAACCTATGGGGAACGGAAAGCACAGAACACACAGGATGCAAACACCTGACGTTCTACCCCACTTCCTATGCGGATACTAGCGGCCATTTCGGATGGGGACACATGGGCAGCAGTGGAGCAGCAGTGACTAAACGTGCTGGAGTGTGCTGGAGCTGTTTGGCAGTATGTCGGGAGGTGGAGGTGAGGCCTACAGCGGAGGACCTGATTCTACAGGTGCACCAGGTGCACCTTCTGCAGACCCCAAGGTAATTTTGTTATTTTTTTTTTTAAACCCCACGGATCCGGATGCATGCCTGATGCATGCCTGATGCAAACGGACCGGATCCGGATCGGATCCGGATCAGAACCGTACGGTTCCAATCCGGATCAGGTCCTGATACGATCCGGATCCGGTCCGTTTGCTAGCCAAAACGCAGGTGTGAACGGGGCCTTATTAGAGAAACCGAGAGCCCAATATAATGTAGTTATGTTCAGCATATAATTAGTAAAGATAATTAGTGAGAAGAGTATACTCACAAACGTGGCTTTCCACAAAGGCAACCACTGTATAGGCAGGTGAGGAGATTAGACCTGTCCTCACTCAGGATTAAGAAGTCGCTCTCTGTACATTAGAAAAGGGGTAGATCACCCCTCCACTAGGGGTGGACACGGTACAGCAAACGGGGAACAGAGGCGCCAGCAGGGTAAAAGTGGATAAAACCTTTAAAATTTGCTTGGAGGAAGCGGCGGACTTACCTCCATAAAGCAGACACGAAAGACTGTCTGTATAATAGTAATTACATGTATTATATAGTACCCCAAAAGTGCAATGCGTTTTGCAGGCCACGCCCGCTTCATCAGGCAATAAACGTGGGGACAAACAGAATTTTAGCAGTAGCAGGAGTAGCACCTGCTACTGCTAAAATTCTGTTTGTCCCCACGTCTTTCGTGTCTGCTTTATGGAGGTAAGTCCACCACTTCCTCCAAGCAAATTTTAAAGGTTGTATCCACTTTTACCCCGCTGGCGCCTCTGTTCCCCGTTTGCCCCCTAAAGACCAGGCCATTTTTCACTGAATTGGCCACTGCAGCTTTAAGGGCTCGCTGCAGGGCCGTAAAACTTAGCACACAAGTGATTCCCTCCCCCCTTTTCACCCCACCAACAGTCTGATCGCCCCCCAGATGTTTGTTTAATTTTTATCAATATTTTTATTATTTATTTTAAAATAAATTTCTGTATTTTTTTTAATCCCTCTCCCTCCCTCCCCCTGTCAGCCTATCAGCGCGATCAGCTGTGATAGGCAACAAAGAAAAAGAGAGACAATCGAGAGCCCCCAATAGTGTATTATTGTTGTATAATTGGCATAAGTGAAAGGTCAATTCGAATTATACTCACAAGTCTGGGTTGCCAGATCAAGGCAACCACTTCTATTGCAGATGAGGAGATTAGACCTGTCCTCACTCAGGTTAAAAAAGTCGCTCTCCGTAGAAAGAAAAAAGAGGGCATCAACACCCATCCACCAGGTAGATCAAATTGTGATATAGTATACAGAGGCACCAAAAGAGTAAAAGTAGTACCAATTAAAATCCATAACAGGTGTGGGTGGTAAGGGTGGGCTTAGCGCCTCACAGCGGATCGCTTTCTTGCCTCGGGAGGGGACAGCCGAGTGACAGGGCTGTCCCTCGTACAGTGCTGCATTAGATTGCAGCGCTGTACTCAGTAAATAGATGATTTCGCCATCTAACAGTCTCCGAGCGGCGATCGCTGCTGGAAGACTGAAGCTCTGCTCCGCCTACCAAGTGGAGATGCGTGCGCATCAGCACACGCGATCTCCTGCAAAACTAGCCCCAAGGACTTTACGTCAATCGGCGTTAGGCGGTCCTGGGGCTGCCGCCGCGTGCGCCGTCGGCGTGACGCGGTCAGCAAGCAGTTGATGGTACAATTTTTCACTGAATGCAATCTTTCAATGCGAATTGAATGATCGGAAGTAATCTGAAGGCAATTATCGATTGTTCACTTTTAGTGAACGATTCTGTCTTCAAATGCGATCATGAAATCCAACTTTCAGATTGGTTTTATCCTATTTAATTAATCGACCAAGAATCGTTCCTTATTGATTGCCTTCATAAATGGCAAATTTTCTATACAATTCGATTGTAAAAATCGCAATGAAAGCTTACATTTGGTGAAAAAAGTGTACCGTTAAAGGGCACCTTTACACTGATTCTAATATCTCTTTTTTTCTAAACCTCCCCATTATGCAGAAAAGGATTGAGATGAAATGAGGTCCTAGACAAAATAGCAGTTTTTGCGCACGACAGGTGGTCCCCTGTTTTTTTTAGTAAGATTTGGTCAACCAGGCCCCTAGTTTCTCTCTAGGCCCTAGGCAACTGCCTAGAAATGCCTTGTGGATGATCCAGCTCTGCCATTATGTCAATAGACACATTATTATCAAAAAATAGAAACCTGTTTAACCCTTTCTGATCCACTGTCAGACTCCAGAAACTTTTGGGCTCCCCCTGCCTGTGCTGACATCAGACGTAGTCTGACATGGTGTCATGCTACGCAAATTAAAAAGTTGGACTAAAGGACAACTAAAGTGAGAGCATTTAACACATTTTTGTGGTCACTTCGATATTTAAAGATGTATAGCAGGAAAGACTCTCCTGGGGGTACTTACCTCGGTCGGGGGAAGCCACAAGGTCCCAACGAGGCTTCCCCATCCCCTGTAGCTGCAGTGAATCCAGCGCTAGCTCCCCCAAAACCTCTTGCAATCCTTCCCCGACAACCCTGACAAGGGATGATTTATTTACCTCTCCGGGAATCAAAGGAGGTGCAGTAGCGACGCTTCCTTCGGGCTAGGCTGCAATAGCCGAGCCCGGTCGTACCCCGCTCTGCTTTGCAGGCACAAAAGACTTGTGCCTGCGCAGTAGAGCGGATCGATCGAGTTCGACTATTTCCGCCTTACCCTAATGAAAAGCCGCTAGTACGCCTGCGCAGGATCGCGGAGAGGTAAATATTTACATTGTTTCACTTCGGGGGGCCCGGGCACTTAACGGAGGGACAGCGGAGGATGGGAGAAGCCTCGTTAGGATCCAGAGGCCTCCCCCTCATGAGGTAAGTATCCCCCAGAGGGGTATTTTTTATTACAGGATTTCTTTAAATGGATTCTCAGGTGAGAGGTGTGCGGTGGCTGCTATATTTATTTCCTTTGAAACAATACTACTTACCTGCCATTTCTTCTGCTCTTAATGGCATCAGTAGTATCCGAATCACACACCTGAAACAAGCATATTGCTAACATAGTCAGGCTTCAATCAGAGGACTTGATGTTCATGCTTTTTCAGAGAGGTATGTCTAAAAGCAATGGAAGCAAAGGATCAGCAGGACAGCCAAGCAATGTGCACAGTTTAAAAGGAAATAGATATGGCCGCCTCCAAATTGCTCTCACCTCATGTTCCCTTTAAAGCGGGATTGTCAGCCATGAAATCAAATTCCATTTACCCACTGCTCTGTGTTTATTATGTAGAGTACATGCAGTCTGCATGCATTCCAATATAATCATAAATGTGGCTGCTGTCATGAATCTTATCTAAGTCAGCCTGGCTCTATTCTGGTACATTATAGGGAGAGGGAAGCTTGTCATCTCCCCTCCCACATTCCTGCTCCTCACTGATTGGCTGAGGACACTTCAGTGTGACAGGATGCTAAGAATGGAAATACACCTCACCCCTTTGCAGAAACTGTTGAAATATGATCTATGCTGTGCTCACATGTGTTAACAAAGCAAGCTAGATATGACAGTGCAGTTCTTACAGAGCTCAGTGGGGAAGAGGACTGGCAATGTATACACCATTTCAGAAAGGAGAAAAAAAGAGTAAGGGAGGAAATTACATTTGGTCAGAGACAATAAAGATGGAAAATGCTTGGAACAGGTTTTTATATAAAATTATAAATTATACTATATAAAATTAACTGAAATCAAAACATGGACAGTATAATACATATGTTATGTAAGTAGTATTTATCTACTTATATGTGTGTTTTTTTTTTCCTGGGATAATGGCCCATATCATGCAATTCACTTTTTCACCTGAGTTTTCTCCTAGGAGATAATTTTTAATTTTCGATTTAAAATAACTTTCCAGCACTTTTCAACTAAAAAAGTACTAAAAAGTAGGTGAAAAGTACTATAGAGTATTTTCTTGCTTGCTGGAGGTTTAAAGGGCATTTTATTGACAAGTTTAAAAATATCACCTAAGAGAAAACTTAGGAGAAAACGTTAATTGCATATGGGCCAATATGGCTGTTCCTACTGCTTTAAGAATTTCCCTAATGTAAAAAAGAACAATTTTCGGATGACCGGAAGTTTCTAGGCCAACAACATCCCCTTCTTCCAGTTGCAGCACTGCAGGAAGAGAGACTGCTGCAATTGTCTTCTGCCAGAAACAATTCTTATATCCCTGGGCCCTGATGACAACTTTTCCCAAGCTGAATACTTTAGCAACCTAACCATTCACCTTCACTCCCTTGTACAAACCCAGAACCTGGTTCCTATGAAATATTCATCTGGTATTTTGCAGGAATTTTAGGCTGCGTTTTTAAACATTAACCTATGAGACATTCCTCTTCAGCTGAAGCCGGTCGCCATTGCCTTAGGTCCATTTCCCCCGAAGAGCAAACAGCCCAGAGGACTGTCAGTGCTAATGGCGTCCTGCTTTAGGAAACGCTGAGGGCGAGATGAACGAGCGCATACTGTAAACATTTGAAAAATGTATTTGCCAGAGAAGAATCTTTGAAACTAGTTTTTAAAAGTTTGAAGCTCATATTTCATGGAGATTATTAATAATGAAAAAACAGGAGAAACAGACACAACTGATGGCTGATGTAGTTGAATGTTGTTTAAAAATAAAAATTAGCTTTGACCTTGCTAAGCGACTTTTTTTGTTTTTTTAATAAACTTTATATTCACGTTTAATAGGAAAAATGATTCACAGTTCTGATCCTTTCTCTTTCAGCTGTTTATAAAGCTTGTTTTGTTTTCTGCACATGGCCCTTTGAGATTGTGTTCTAATAATGAAAAGCGTTTAAGCTTACGGTTGGGATTAATTACAAATTTGATTTTAAATATGACTGTTTACATTATTGATTTGCCTTTAACCTTCCCTGTGCTAAATTAGCATACTTCAACATAGTTTAAAGTTAATTATTGGCAGATGAGTTTTATGAATACGCAAGGTTATACGAAATGAAAGATTTATAATTTCACAAGAATAATTTTAAAAAGCTCCCTACACAAAATGGATAATCATATTTTACGAAGGTGGAACGATGCTTTATTAGGCCAATTAAAAAAGTTGAGGGTACCGAGACGTTTTTATTGGCTAAGCAGCTGGACTGTAATAATCACATGACTAATAGACATGGTTAGTGAGATGGAAATGATATTGGGCCCAATCAGAATTTGGAATTGGGCCCAATCAGAATCAGCAGGAAGTCCATTTAATTGGCCAAGTTCCAGGCTGCATACAATTTAATTAATTTTGCATGCAAACTACAATTATTATCATGTAACTGATTATCGCTAATGGCTAACTGGAGAGTATTTGGCTTTGCACCAGACCTTAGCTAGTTTTACTCCTTTATTGCTTGATGAAGCGGGATACTTACCTAAGGAGAGGGAAGGCTCTGGGTTCTATAGAACCTTTCCGATCTCCTCATGGTCCCCACAGGCTCCCCCATTAGCAGTCTATAACTGATGGGTCATAGACTGCTCTCCTTCACTTTGGCTGGCTTCGAAAGTCTTTGGAAGCACTCGGGCTCACGAAGATGGGCTTCTCCGAACTGGGCACGTGTGAGCGCCCTCTCTTGTGCACTCGCGCATGCTCAGTACAGAGCCACCTGTTTTTGGGAGTACTCGGGCTCCCAAAGACTTACAAAATCTACTAAGGTAGAAGATTAAGATAAGCCTGCAGGGGAACGAGGGGACCATGGGAGGAATGGGAAAGCTCCATAGGACCCAGAGCCTTCCCTCTCCTTAAGTGAGTATCTGTTTTTTATTTTTATTCTCACTACAGATTCAATATAAATATTCAAGTGGAATGCCTGTTGGGTATCGACAAAGGAGGAAGAGGTGGTCCTTCTCCTATGTCAGAGTTAAGTCCATCCTACTTGATGCCCATTTACACTTCAGTTTCCGCCCCCTTCTGTTCAGTTGCCTCCCATTTACGCTCGCTCCCAATAACAGTAACTTACTAATTACGATTACGCAAAATTTTGCATAATTTTTTTTGAATTGGGACATTCAACTGATTTCATTGAATCCATTCGTAATTTTCACATAATTTTGTGCCGGCTGTAGCAGTTAATAGCAAAGCCCCCATCATCACTGATACGCATGCTAACTTCTTGCCGACTGTTCCACGCTAATTGGCGTGAGCGCGTCGGCAGACCCAGGACCACTCCGTGAATGGCTAGTGGTGGGGATTGCAGGGGATTGCGCGTCCCTGCTGAAATGACGGAGCTCCGCTCCGCCTTCAGTCTAGAATCGCCGTCTAATAACCATGTGCAGCGCTGCAATCTAAGGCAACGCTGTTCTGGAGATAGCCGTGTGACATGGCTGTCTCCTCTGTAGGAGACCATATAGTGGAAATTAGCCTGTCTAATTTCCCCTATACTGCCGCAATAGCAGTATAGGGGGCGATATTGTGGCTTGGAACTCGAAGAATCACTCGCATTCCCAGCCTGACGGCCGTTGACAGCGAAACCGGAAGTAGCCGCCGGCGGGGACAGGAGGATCGGAGGGACACGGCGAGGGCACTGATCAGCTGCAGGGGGCTGAGGGAAGCCCCGGGTGAGTAAAACTGTGTCCCTTTAAAGCTGCAGTGGCCTATTTAGTAAAAAATGGCCTGGTCACTAGGCGGGTTTAACCTTCCTGGCGGTAAGCCCGAGCTGAGCTCGGGGTAAGCCGCCGGAAGGCACCGCTCAGGCCCCGCTGTGCCGATTTGCATAATTTTTTTTTGCTGCACGCAGCTAGCACTTTGCTAGCTGCGTGCAGTGCCCGATCGCCGCCGCTACCCGCCGATCCGCCGCTATCCGTCGCCAGCCGCCCCCCCTGCCCCAGACCCCGTGCGCTGCCTGGCCAATCAGTGCCAGGCAGCTCTATGGGGTGGATCGGAAACGATGACGTCATCCCGCCCCGTCGCCATGGCGACGGGGGAAGCCCTCCGGGAGATCCCGTTCTTTGAACGGGATCTCCGATCGCCGGCGGCGATCGGAGGGGCTGGGGGGATGCCGCTGAGCAGCGGCTATCATGTAGCGAGACTTTGTCTCGCTACATGAAAAAAAAAAAATTAAAAAAAAAAAGATTTGCTGCCCCCTGGCGATTTTTTTGCAAACCGCCAGGAGGGTTAATACCACGGTCCTTAAAGAAAACCTGGACTGAAAATTAAAAGTCAAAATAAGCATACACAAGTCATACTTACCTTCCATGTAGTCTACTCCTCAGTGTCTTTCTCCTATCCCACGTCCTATTTGTTCACTGTGATCAAGGGAATTTTCTGTCCTCCACTTTGAAAATGGCCATTACCCATAACAGCTTTCTGGTCAGCACACAGTTAAACTGTAACATCGCCCACTTGAGCCGTAGGGAAACATGGACATTACCTGGTACATCAGTTTTCCACCCAGCTATAACTGACAGCAACTGATATATAACTGACAGCACCTGATATATTTCAGATCTGACAAAATATTGTCAGAACTGGAAGGGATTATTGTCAGAAGAAAATGGTGAGCTTCTGAGAGGAACTGATGGCAAGGTAACTATGTAATGTTCATTTGAAGTTACCTCATGTGTTTATTTTAAATATTTTTACTCAGTACAGGTTCTCTTTAAGTGGTTAAGGAGATGTTAAGCTGGTATGTTCAAAAACAAAATTAACAAATTTACCCAAAATTTCGCATTATGATTTTGCATCATAATTGCGAATTGCGATGCAAAATTACAATTATGCAAAAATTTGTGGTCACATTACTAGTTGAGAGTGTGTGTATGTATTCAATGCACAGTACATGTCACTAACGAGCATTCACTGCTTCTGAAAGCATTGAAGCAGTTTTGGGGTCGGCACCATCAATGAAAATGGAGGAGCTGCTTTTTAAGTGGGGACAACGGCTGAATGAGGCAAGGAGATGCAAGACAACATGACGGGCCGATTCAGCAGGAGGTAAACATTAAAGTGGACCTGACCTCTTGCACATGACAGAAAGAAAACAGAGAAAAGCACCCTGTATGTATTTAGAGAATTTAGCCTGTCTAATTTCCCCTCATCTGCGACTACTCACCACTGTAATTTGATCTCTTAGTTGTGTCAGCTAAGGAATCTCCTCTGCCATGGCAGAGCAGTTAATCTGTAATCACAGGATGTTAACCCTATGTCTGCTTCCATGAAAGCAGGAAGTAGACACACTGCATATGTATTGCAGGATTTTTATCAGCTGTAACAAAGAAATGTTTTTCTTTAAAGGTTATTAAGCTGTTGCTTATCTTTTAGAGCAGAGAGGAAGCTCTGTGTTAAGGACCGCAATAATTCACTCATGGCGACTACTGTGTTCATTTATATAACAATGTAAATGAACACAGTAGCAGCCGTGAGTGAAGTATTGCGGTAGCGATAATTCACTTGAGCAGGGCCACCCGCTAAGGAAGCAATGCGCGTAACTAAGGAAGGCACTCTCCTTACATGGCATGCATAGCGCACACTACAGCTCATTAACCGCTTAAGGACCAGGGGTATTTTGCAGGATCTGTGCTCTGCGCGCTCTCCAGCCCACAGCACAGATCGGGAATAAGGCAGGGTGACCAGACTTCCGCCGTTTTTTCCCACTAGGGGGATGACCTGCTGGGGGGGTCTGATCGCCGCCGCTCCGTGTGGCCGAGCGAGGGGGCTCCTCAACCCTCAACCCCTCCGCAGCGCTCCCTCCCTCTCCTTCCCTCCCTCCCCTTCGATCCATGGGCGGCACAGGACGGCGGTGCGTCCTGCGCCGCCTCTGATAGGCTTCAGCCTATCACATGGCTGTGATTCCCGGCCAATTAGTGGCCGGGGATCGCCTATCTCCTTTACGGCGCTGCTGCCGTATTGATGTAAGCAGCGGGGATTTCTTCCCTGCATGTTTACAATTAGCCTGCGAGCCGCGATCGGAGTCTTGCAGGCTGTTCACACCCTCCGTGAAACTGACATGGAGCGGTCGTTTCCATGTAAAACCACAAACGACCAGCCGCCGGTCGTTATGTGGTTAAGCTGCGCTGCTTTAGCAGAGCAGCTTGATGAATCAGGCCCACAGTATATTCACAATCCCACATATACACATACTGTATATATGCAGAAATGTCCAGCTTTGACAGTAGCTGTTCCAATTTATGGTGCTAGGCCAGGCTAATTGCCTTTGCTGCAGCAGCCTTCCTTCTATCTTTGAACTGAGCTTAAATTTTTACAAATCCGCTAATTAGTTTCCCACCTATATAACTGGAAAAATATTGAATTTCTATCCTCCCTAATACGGCTACTTTAATTAACACAAATTTTTCCAGTAAAGTTCGCCTTGATGTTGTTTACTTGACTCTCTAATGGTACAATATGTTTTAATTACCAGCTGGCTGCTAATTATTTGTGCTTTATTATAAGCGCATTACTGGGCTACGTATATTTTTCAAGTTAGTGTTTCGTCAGACAACAGAGGACACGAAAGGCACAAAACTTAATTTTTATTAGGCAGCTCTTTTGTTTTCATCCATTAGAATAACATTGACTTAAAGAAGAGGACGTAAGCTGACGTGAGCTGGAATTATAACGATGAATTACGTGCCTTACACACACAAAGTTAAATTGTAGCTGTACAAAAACAAAACTGATGAAACTTTATGCTAACATTAATATACAGGGTCTGTCTCTAATTTTAAAGAGAACTTGAGGCAAAACTGGAGTCAACTGAGCCACTTTTTGCCATCACATGTTGTTCCATTCATCCGCCGGGACACTGCAGAGGCCGGGGGGGGGGGGGGGGGGGGGGGGGAGGGGGGAGCACTGCATCGCACTGCAGAAATTAGGCTTCATATGACTCTGTGTCACAGTGAGGCGACAGCATCCCTGCTGGGCAGGAAATATGTCACTGGGGTTGCCATCGATCTACGCATGCGCGCACCACCCTTCCCCCCCCCCTCCCCCCGTGCACACTGCCAGCATTGTCCATTGACTTGCATTGCTGCTTAACCCGTGCAATAGGCACAGATCAGGCGGTAATGCGCTGCAGACTTTGCATCAGGACAGGACTGCGGTGATTTTGATACTTCTGGCGCACCATGTCGCATCACACGAACTGTGCAAGTCTCCATAGACTTGCAAATTGATGATCTGGCAACTCCTGTTATTGGGTAAAATTAACGAAAGGTAAAATTACCTATATTCTACTATCCAGAGCCGGGACAAGGTCCTCCAGCACTCAAGGCTGAGGCACCAAAGTGTGCCCCTCCATCTCTCCCACCCCAGCCGTCACACACTGATTGCTATCAGACTAAAGGTGGCCATACACGATACAATAAAATGATCCAATTTTATGGCAATTCGATAAATATGATCGGATCGCCCGAAAAAATCGAAAGCTTTTTTTCATTCCACTGAAAAATCCGATTTTTTTCATTAGTCCCTAAACGGCAGGTCGAAGTGGTGTTTCCATGGAAACGATCAGAACAAGCGGCCGTTCCATGTCAGTTCACGGAGGGTGTCCCATTATTATATCCTATATTGTCTCCGTGAACAGCCTGCGAGCCTCCGATCGCGGCTCGCAGGCTAATTTTAACACGCGGGGAAGAAATCCCCACTGTTTACATCATACGGCGCTGCTGTTGCAGCAGCGCCGCAAAGGAGATCGGCGATCCCTGGCCTCTGATTGGCCGGGGATTGCTGCCATCTGATAGGCTAAAGCCTATTAGAGGCGGTACAGGACGGATCGCTGTCCTGTGCCGCCCACACTGAGTAGGAGAGCACGGGAACGAGAGAGAGGGGGGAATTGCGATGCGAAGGGGGGCTTTGAGGAGCCCCCCCGCTTGTCACACATAGACCCCCCCAGCAGGACATCCCCCTAGTGGGGAAAAAAGAGGGGAAAGTCTGATCGCCCTGCTGCAATCACGATCTGTGCTGCGGGCTGGAAAGCCCACGCAGCACAGATCAGCAAGAAATCCCTGGTCCTTAAGTGGTTAAAGGTAGAGGTTCAGCAGGACAGCCAGGCAATATGCATTGTTTAAAAGGAAATACATATGGCAGCCTCTATATCCCTCTCACTTTAGGTTTCCCTTCAAAAATTCACAAGATTTTATTTAAGAGAAAACCATAACATCTGTATAGCTGTCTACAGCAATGTCCGTAATCACCGCCGACACATTCAGGATGTGGTTACCTAGTTCTGTACAGCTACAGCCACAGCAACAAATCAACAATCTGTGGAAACACAACTCGGCTGGTGTAGCGCTACAACTGTGTTATATCATTTACCTACCTGAGTGACCATCATGCAAGTTGAACAGTGCAAATGTTTATCAAAGGCCTTTTTTGATGCATCCATCATCGTTCTAATTGCGATAGCATCATGTCGCGGTAAGTGGTTATTTGAATTAGAGTTACATGTTTGCTGGTTATTCTTGTATCTGGAAAGGGCTCTGCCTTTGGCACAGGACACCTTTGAACATTAGCTCATCCTGCTCAGTAAGCCAGCACCTATTCAGTAAGGAGTCATTGTGCAAGACTCCCTAGCACTGCTACTGCCTATAGTGGCTGCAGCTCTGGCGCTTTGAGTCCGCCAGGAGAAAAGCGTGATATAATTGTTCTGTGTCTTGTAGACTCATTACTTTTTAAGTAATTGGAAATAGTTTTCTGACATAATATTCACCAGTAGCAACTTGTAATCTGTTCTGGATTCAAAAAGGTGTACACTTTTGTATATAAGACTGGACATTATATCACCACATGGTAATGTAATAAGGAAAATACTCCTGAAACACAGCAAAACTATTAAGATATTTTTTTCTTTAAAAAAGCTATTACAGAACTGCAAGGAATGAAATAAGCTTTTTCACTATATAATTTAAAATACAATTATAATAAACAAAACAAACAAACAAACAAACAAACAAAAAACTAGTATGGTTTATAGTCCTGGGTAAACTTACACATTAACTCATTTACTAATATCAATATATTTAGTTTATTTGTATGCATATTTATTAAAACAAGAAATACAGCAACAATCACCTTTTGTTATTTATATTCTATTATTCAATTATTTAATTGTATTCTTTATGATGTGCCTCCAGTTTATAGAAATTATAAAACAAGAGATAAAAACATTTTTAAACTAATTAAAAGATTTTACTTACAAACTCCAGTAAAACGATGAATAAAGTGGGCAGCACTGTGGCATTGTGGATAGCGCTCTCGCCCTGCAGCACATAGTTGTTTCCTCCTAAAATTGGCCCTAGACTATGATACATACATAGCCATATGACTATGGTAGGGAGGGATTCGATTGTGAGCCTCTTTGAGGCACTGTCTGTGTAAGATGTCAGCGCTATATCGACGGAAGAGGCAAAAATGGCGCACAGCGCCAAGGGTATAGAGATGGAGCAGCAGTAATGAACATAAAACGATATTTATCGTTTTATATCTTATACAAATTTAGGCAGCAGGGGTCGGGGTAGATGCAGCGGGCAGGACAGGCAGCGGGGTGGAGGGATTAGGCAGAAGATGTGTGCGAGGAGTACATTACCTACTCCCAGCCGGCGATCGCTCCTTCACTTCTTCTTTTAGTTTGCAGGAGTCCTCATCCAGCCAATCACCATGTGGAAACTGAAGCCGCATGGCGCACCGTTCTGCTAATAAATGTTTTATAAAACGTTATTTACCGTTTTAATGTATTTACATTAAAACGGTAGATAGCGTTTTATTATCGGCAGAACGGTGCGCCATTATTCACTCTGCGCCATTTTTAACTGTACCCTATATCAATACTAAATAATAATATTAATAAAGAGGCAACCACAGAATGGTAGACTTCCTGCATACCAGCTTTGGCCAGAGGCTGTATGGAAGCTGAAACATGCCAGTAAAATATTTTTGAATTAGATCCAGGAGCGTCCTGAGTTTCTTCATCACTTTTTTCAATACCTGTTAGCAGGATAACATGGCGGGTGAAGGTAGGCCGACAAAATGCCCGCGGGTATGTGAAAATTACAGTGTGAGCCACTGGAGCCAAACAGTATATATATAGTCTCCTTTTTTATGTAGTTAGTGCAGATGCAACAAAATAGAAGGTTTTCTTTAAAGACTGTGCTTTAAATAATACCCGAAGTGACATGTGACATGATGAGAAAGACGTGTATGTACAGTGCCTAGCACACAAATAACTATGCTGTGTTCCTTTCTTTTCTTTCTCAGCCTGAAATAATTAAATATGAGGTATGTAAGTGGCTGACTCAGTCCTGACTCAGACAGGAAATGACTACAGTGTGACCCTCACGGATAAGAAATTCCAACTATAAAACACTTGCCTAGCAGAAAATGGCTTCTGAGAGCAGGAACGAGATAAAAAGGATCAATAGTTCAACGATTTTAGCTCTGGCATACTTCAATGAATGTATCATTAAGCAAGAACAATATAACAGTTAAAATTTAAAAAGTAGATTTAAACATAAAATAAAACTGTAGAATATCTTAAAATTTCATTTTTAGGAGAAGGAAGATAGATACTATCGTTTATTTCATTAGTTTATTTTCGCCTCGGGTGTCCTTTAATCTTCCTGGCGGTAAGCCCGAGCTGAGCTCGGGCTATGCCGCCGGAAGGCACCGCTCAGGCCCCGCTGGGCCGATTTGCATAATTTTTTTTTTGCTGCACGCAGCTAGCACTTTGCTAGCTGCGTGCAGTGCCCGATCGCCGCCGCTACCCGCCGATCCGCCGCTATCCGTCGCGCCGCAGCCGCCCCCCCCCAGACCCCGTGCGCTGCCTGGCCAATCAGTGCCAGGCAGCTCTATGGGGTGGATCGGAATCCCCTATGACGTCACAACGTCGTTGACGTCGGTGACGTCATCCCGCCCCGTCGCCATGGCGACGGGGGAAGCCCTCCAGGAGATCCCGTTCTTTGAACGGGATCTCCTGATCGCCGATCGCCGGCGGCGATCGGAGGGGCTGGGGGGATGCCGCTGAGCAGCGGCTATCATGTAGCGAGACTTTGTCTCGCTACATGAAAAAAAAAAAAAATTTAAAAAAAAAGATTTGCTGCCCCCTGGCGATTTTTTAGCAAACCGCCAGGAGGGTTAACAACATCAAACTTCTCCTTTATCTGTTAAAGACACAAAAATGTTTAAAACATTATGGCCCATATACAATTAGTTTTTTCTACTGTGTTTTCTCCTAGGTGATAATTTTTCATCTTCTATTTAGAATAGCTTTTCCGCACTTTGCAATTGAAAAAGTACCAAAAAGTAGATGAAAAAGTACTTTTAAAACTATTTTAAGTATTTTTTTTTTGCTTACTGGTGATTTAAAATTTAACTCAGGAGAAAATGTTAATTGCATATGGGCCTATGGTACTTACGCAATTCATTTTTTTCCCTAAGTTTTCTCCTACGTGATATTTTTACACCTTATCAATATAATACCCTTTATGCCACCCAAAGCAAGAAAACACTATTTTCTTTTTGGTATTTTCAGATTGCTGAAAAGTTATTTTAAACCAAAGATGGAACATTATCTCCTTAGGAGAAAAAGTGAATTAAACAAGGCTCTATATATCTTGTTTGATTACTTAAGGAACTAAAAAGGAATCTAAATTGTGAATTTTAGGGAGAACATCAATAAACTGGTGAGGCGGAATAAAAATACTGGGAAATAATAAAATAATAGAATAAAAATGAAATAAGGTGAATTTTGAGAAATCGTCAAATTAATTATGGCCAGAATGGGAATAGAAAAAAAGAGGAAGGACTTTCTTCAGTTACTGTCCTGACCTCCACAGGCAAAGGGATAAAAAAAAAAAAAAAGAAAAGAAAACAAAATACAATCTTGTAATATGGGTTGAACTTTAAGCTACTTCTAACTTAACGGAAATGGGTTCAGAGTATAAAGCGGAAGAATCCAATACATTTGTCAAACCTTTTTCTACCTTTGAGGAAAGGGAAATGGCAAATATACCAAGTGATCTACAGAACTACAGTATGTTGGAACTGGATGAAGAGTCTGGGAAAACTTGGATGTTCTCCAGACCTAAAACTAAGAAACTGGTGGGCTATTCTTCATAAGGTAGGGCATTTGTTGCTTATCTTAATGCATATACAATGTCTGATCACTTTCTGAGATCTCCTAGTGGACGCTTTGATGGATCCACTCTATCTCTGTTTCATGCATATTTACAACTGACTAATAACAATACATTATTTGAGGGAATCTGGTTAAGTGATTGTCTAAAATATTTACTACTTGGGTGACTATCTGACTGATCTGATTTTAATATGATTATTTTTAGGAGTAGTTTTTATTTTAGTGCTATAGGTAGTTATTTTACTATGACCTCTGCACCTGTAACGTAAAATTAATTTGCCCGGCACCTCTATCTGATTTCTTATGTGAGAGTTCTTCTCCCACTTGTATAGGGATGTTCTGACTAGGGATGAGCGAGAATGATCTTGCAAAAAAAAGCAAAATGTGTGTGCGGGACATGCGGGCTGTGGCAATTAACTCACCTAAGGCCAGTTTTACACTGTGAACAGGTGGTAGCAGTGCGATGTGATTGGATGATTGCACTGCTAAAAAAAGCCTTTGAAGATTTCTGCATTAATATGCGGTAATCCCCTTTCTGGTCTAAAGCCTGTGGCGGAATTACAAATTGCACGAAGTGTATTGAAAAAATATGCTTCCACATATGCTCACCGCAACACCGACGCAAATACCATTTAAAAAACGATGTATCACCCTAGACTTACATGACTACTGGTCTGCCACACTTCGCTGTGCAAGGCGGCCACCAACGCGCGGATGCCCTGGCGTCGGCTGTGCAGGAGTAATGTCACTTCCAGTGCATCACACCAGTCAGGTAGTACGAAAGGCATCATAGACTTTCATTGCTGAGTGTGGTAACGCAATTACCGTGTGGTAATGCAACGCAATGAAAACACTCCAGTGGGAAAGGGACCTAAGCCACTGCCTCCCTTCCATGCACTCCATGCCACGTTCCATTTCCTTACACTTACACCTTTTAAACGGGAACCTTTGCTCCGAAATTGGAAGTGTAAGAAGATGGATTGCAGCATGGAGCGCATCAGAAGAGAGGCGGTGGTTTAGGTGACTTAGCCCCGCATACATTGTCCACACTCCTTGCTCACTCCGGGATGATTTCGATTTTCACAAAATCATTCTCCATCATCTCTAGTTGTGATCCAATGCTCAGGACAGACAGATTGACTGGAAGCTATAGCGAGCTGTAGAAAGCAAAGCATGAAATCATGGAAGATACTGGGCCTGATTTATCATCACGATGACATGCCATGGGGAGAAAAAACCTGAGGGTGCCTTTAAGAAAAAAGGTGCAGCATGTTCCACCCATGGTGCCAAATCAAGAATTTACTATGTTAATTCCTGGCCATCACTACAGGGCTTTATGCTCCAGCCAAGGGCATAGCAATAGCCATAGCAGCCATAGCAATTGCTATGGGGCCCTGGAGCAGAAGGACCCCAGGTGGTACTTAACCACTTGCCGACCGCGCACTCATAACGTGCGTTGGCAAAGTGGTAGCTGCAGGACCAGCGACGCACATCTGCATCGCCGGCTGCAGGCTAATTAATCAGGCAACAGCCGCTCGCGCGAGCGGCTGCTTACTGTCAATTCACGGCGGGGGGCTCCGTGAATAGCTTGCAGGCTGCCGATTGCGGCTCGCAGGCTAAATGTAAACACAATAATCCGCTTTGTTTACATTTTTACAACGCTGCTATAGCAGCAGCGTTGTACTAGATCAGCAATCCCCAGCCAATCAGCGGCCGGGGATCGCTGTCACATGACAGGCAGGAGCCTGTTAGAGGCTGCACAGGACAGATCTGTTCCTGTGCAGCCTCCGATCTCCGGGGCAGGGAGGGAGGAGAGGGAGAGGGGGAATCCTGCGGTGGAGGGGGCTTTGAGGTGCCCCCCCCGCCAGCCACACGCAGGCAGGAGCGATCAGACCCCCCCAGCACATCATCCCCCTAGTGGGGAAAAAAGGGGGGTGATCTGGTTGCTCTGCCTGCTATTTGATCTGTGCTGGGGGCTGTAGAGCCCACCCAGCACAGATCTTCTAAATCAGTGCTGGTCCTTAAGGAGGGGGGGGTAAAGGCTAAATCCTGAAGTGGTTAATGTATTCACCATTAACCTTCTTGTGTTTCTCTACCCTCTGACTTTATTATTATTTATTTATTTATTGTATTTATAAAGTGCCAACATATTACGTAGACTTTGCCTCAGTGCCATGTGCAGTGTTCATTGCATGAGAATGTAAATTGCCCAATTAACTCATATCCATAGGGTAGGGGCAGGTGGCATTTCTCAAGAGTGCCTACATCTGAGGATCCCATGACAGTTTTGCTATGGGGCTCCATAATATCTAGCTACGCCACTGGCTCCAGGCAATGGCTACAGCAAACAGCTGGCGATGCTCCTTTGAAATATGTCCTCTGAATGACAACGGTTTTGAGACTCTGAAATCTCCAAAAAATCAGGTTTTTACTTTAAAAACCTCTTTAAAATAATTACCAGTGATGCTCACCCGAGCTAGGTTATCCGAGATACTCAGATATCCTAGCTCTTTTTTTACTATTCGAGCTCGAATACCAAGCTCGAATAGTATTAGCTATCCAGGCTGTGCTATCTGAGCGCATTCGGATAGCAATCAGCTATCTGGAGATATCCGAGCTCGAATACGGAGCTCGGATAGCGTCATCAGCGGGTGACATCACCTCGAGTCCTCACAAGCGAATCAGAGGGCTCCCAGCCCTCTGACTGCAGCCAATCACAGAGGGGGAGCCTGGCCAAGCCCCCCTCTATAAATAGCGGGCGCCATGTTGCCTCACTCGTCCTGCTTGTGACTTACTGACTGACTGTACTGAGAGACTGCACCAGTGCTTTTTGTCTGTACAAGTAGTGCATTTATTGTTCAATACACCAAGCGTTTTTACACTCCAACACTTGATATTCACCTGTATTGCTTTGTATTGTAGATGGATTGTATTTTAGGCAGTTTAGTTTGTGTGATTAGGGACTAGGGAGGGAGACTGTCACTGGTGCTGCTGCAGCTGCAGCAGCTAGGCCCTGTGCCTAGGCAAGGCAGCCCGCCCTACTCTGTGCTCTAGTCTCTAGTTACCTGGGCTCTCACCTGTCCTACTCTACTTTACTGCTTCTGTTTTAGATATATTATTGTACAATTTTGTGGTATTTTTGTAGATTTTGCTCGACCTCTCAGCGGCTTTTGACACAGTCGATCATGAAATCTTACTCAACAGGCTACAAGAGTACTGTGGCATAGATGGCATTGTTCTCCGGTGGTTCAACTCCTTCCTGGCTGGCAGAACACAAAGGGTAGCCTTAGGGCCCTTCCTCTCCAACTCTGTACCACTAAAATACGGTGTACCTCAGGGCGCAATATTATCCCCTTTACTGTTCACCATATACATGCTGCCACTTGGAGAAATCATACAAAAACATGGCCTGACATATCATTGCTATGGTGATGACACCCAGCTATATTTGTCATTCAAACCTGACGTCACAGACCCTACTCCACAAATAAACGCATGCTTAGCTGAGCTTCAGGAGTGAATGAATAATAATTGGCTAAAACTTAATGCTGACAAAACTGAGGTTCTTGTTATCGAGGGCCAGGGCTCAACAGCAAAGCAGCTCCAGTCTCAACCAACACCGCTAAGGATAGGGAGCTCAGACCTGAACAACTCAGACTGTGTGCGCAGCCTGGGAGTACTGATTGATGGGAAATTAAGCTTCAGGAATCAAATCTCAGCTGTTGTGAAACATTCCTTCTTTCACCTAAGGAATATTGCAAGGATTAAAGAGAACCAAAGATGAAGCAACCTCATGTATTTTACCTTATAAATCAGTGGGAACATGACAGTAAACACCTAATCTGCTCTTTGTTACATTGTTCTCTGTTTAATTTGCCTGTTATCACCTCTAAGATAAGAATCCCGACTAAGCAGTCGGTCTGGCTTTGCTACAGAATAATTATAGCTGAGACTGTGTTCTTTGCTGTCTTCAAGTCCAAGCCTGCCCCCTGCTGGCTTTGCTCAGGAATCATTATAGCTGAGTCATTATAGCAAAGCCAGACTCAATGCTCAGTCCGGGATTCTTATCTCAGCTAGATAACAGACACTTTTAGCAGTGAGGATGGAACAGAGAGCATGGTAAGTGTTTTCTCTAATGTTCCCACTGATTTCCATGGTAAAATACATGAGGATGCTTCGTCTCTGGTTCACTTTAAACACCTAATTCCTTCAGAGGATCTTCCAACCCTAGTTCATGCCTTCGTCATATCAAGGTTAGACTACTGCAACGTCCTCTACACAGGCCTGCATAAGAAAGACTTACGCCGCCTGCAATTAGTACAGAATGCCGCCGCAAGGCTGTTAAAGAGCCAACCCCGCCATTGCCACATAACACCAACCCTGAGCTTGTCAAAAACCTGAGCGGTTTTTGCCTTTTTCATGATTGCTAACTCAGTAAAGGACCAGCCCTTAAAGCGTTGCTATCATATAAATCCGCCATAGTGGGGTCTGAACCCTCTATAACAGTAATTATAGATTGACGGTATACCTTGAAATGAATCAGAGCACTCAGTATATGATTTTATATAAAAAATTGTATTTGCTTATTATACAGCATATATACAAAATATGAACAGTTCCAAGTAGTGTTTCCTTATAACAGTATTCCATCTTATCAAGGCTTTAGAGCCAAGCAATTATCAATCATCTAAGTACATTCAAAAAAAGAATATAACAGTTGTGTTATGTAGAATAAGATCAAAAATAGTCTCATCTGTGTATCTAGTAGCTGTGTAAACTTGTAGTAATCTTCTTAAAGAAATAGCATAAAAAATAGCTTCTAAAAAACTTCTTGCTAACATCGTAGCCACCCTGGCGTTCTATTTCCCCAGGATTTCCGTGCAAAAAGTGGTTCAATTAATTTCCCATAATTTTCAACCAATTTTTTTTTTTGCAATCTTTTTTTTTTTGTATTGAATTCAATACAGGTTATTGTATTGAATTAAATTTTTTAAAAAAAGTGTTTGCTGCGAGATTTTGATGATGCTGTGTGACACTGGTTCCATCAACGCCGATCGACGGGGGACATGTGATCTCCAAGGGAGAAGCAAAATCCGCCAAGGGACATGGAAGAAGGCACCGGGGAAGCTATCAGAGGTACGCGACGAGGGATCAGCATGTCAATGGTGAGTATAAGACCCAGATGTATAGCCAGATGTATAGCCAGGTATAGTTAGCCAGATGTATAGCCAGGTATAGTTAGTCAGATGTATAGCCAGGTATAGTTAGCCAGATGTGCAGCCAGGTGTAGTTAGCCAGATGTATAGCCAGGTATAGTTAGCCAGATGTATAGCCAGGTATAGTTAGTCAGATGTATAGCCAGGTATAGTTAGCCAGATGTGCAGCCAGGTGTAGTTAGCCAGATGTATAGCCAGGTATAGTTAGCCAGATGTATAGCCAGGTATAGTTAGTCAGATGTATAGCCAGGTATAGTTAGCCAGATGTGCAGCCAGGTGTAGTTAGCCAGATGTATAGCCAGGTATAGTTAGCCAGATGTATAGTTAGCCAGATGTGCAGCCAGGTGTAGTTAGCCAGATGTATTAGCCAGGAATAGTTTAGCCAGATGTTTTGCCAGGTATATAGGGAGCAAGATGTTTGCCAGGTGTATAGAAGACAGATGTGCAGCCAGGTGTATAGGAGACAGATGTGCAGCCAGGTGTAGGGAGTCATATGTATAGGGAGCCAGGTTTGCGGGGTGCCTCTGCCCCCCCCCCCATTGCCCCCGATGCCCCCTGACTCTGGCCGGGTGTCCCTTCTGTGGGGGGCTCCCCTTCTGTGCTGGCTGGTAGTGGCCGGTGGGGATCCCCTCTGTGGGGGGGGGGGGGATCCCCATACTGTGCGTGCAGGTGGCTGGGTGGCCCTTCTGTGTGTGTGGGGGATATCCCCTTCTATGGGGGCTAGTCATGGTCTGTCGGGGACACCCCCTTCTGTTGTGGGGGGGAGGTGGGTGTCCCCATCTATGAGGGCTGTGGGTGGCCTCTCCCTCCTCTTCCCCCCATCCCTTCCGATCCCCCGTGCCCCCCCCCCCCAATCCCGTGTCACCCCCGTCAGAAGCCCTGATCTACTCACCTGAGGGCTTGCTCCTGCGGCGGAAGCGGCGCACTTCCTCCTCCATCGCGAAGTCTCGTGTTCTCTGTAATTACTGTACGCGGCTTGGTGACGTCACCAAGCCGCGTACTGTAATTACAGAGACCGGGACTTCGGCGATGGAGGGTGTGCATCTCGGCCAGCGCAGGAGAAAGCCCTCAGGTGAGTAAAGCAGGGCTTCTGACTGACAGGGGGGAGACACGGGATGGGGGGGGACACAGGATCGGGGGTGAGGGGGGCACGGGGGACAGAGAGGGAGGAGGGAAAGGCCACCCACAGCTCTCATAGAAGGGGACACCCACCTCCCCCCCCCCGCACAGAAGGGGGTGTCCCCGACCGGCCAAGACCAGCCCCATAGGGGGGATACCCGCCCCCCCACACACACACTACAGGGTCACCCGCACGCACATTACGGGGATGCCCCCTCCCCCCCCCTCCCCACAGAGAGGATCCCCGCCGGTACCGGCCACTACCAGCCAGCACAGAAGGGGACACCCTCCCCCCGCACAGAGGGGATCCCCGCACCAGCCACCCGCAGCACAGAAGGGGAATCCCGCATGCTGCTGAGCACATTCTCTGCTCCGATGGCTGCACAGGGATTCCCCAGGGTGGCTGGATGCTAGTTCTGCACGCTGTGGGTAGCACAGGTCGCTACCCACAGCGTGCTGACAGGCATCCAGCCATCCTGGGGAATCCCTCTGATGTGGGAAAAGTGCAGCCGGCGGGGCAGAGAAACAATAAATCTCCCTGGCAGTATTGACGAGCTCAGCTCGTCAATACCGCTTTCAGCAAGTTTTTCCTGGACGAGCTGAGCTCGTCAATACCACCAGGGTGGTTAATAAAACTTAATGCTGAAAAATTAATAAAGTAAATCACCAGAATATTAAGCATATTACCCCTTCTCTGATTATGTTGGAATGTCTTGGTACTTCCCCAGACATGAGATTGGTCAGGTTGACACTGTAACCAGACCTGTGAGAGCCTTCAGCAATTTAAGGCTTATTGAAACATACAGGGCTTCTAATATACTTATTTAAATATAAAGCTTATTATATAATTCTTCTTAAAACAATTAATCATATAAGAAATAATTGCATAATAAATCTTAATAATATAAAATTATTTTCCATATATTTGTCTTTCTGATGAAGAAATAAATATCTAATTTCATCCGGCAGAGGTCAGCCTTTCATAACAAATAACAAACAGTATTAATAATGTTGATTTCATAAGACCGCCAGGTGGCATCATGGAATGATCTTTAACTAATTGGGAAAACAACTTCTTTGTTTAATATTTATATAACTTGTTCCCAAAACATCATGTGTTATCAGCTTTCTGAGACTAGAGCACGTCAACAATTCTTCCAGAACCATAACAATCTCACGAGAATGTCTTACTGTCTCATCTTTCACGGGTAGAATACAGCTTACATGTTTCAAAGTAATAGATTCTATTATTTAGGGTTTTACAATAACTATTTCTTTCTTTAGAAGGACTGTATTGATCATTAATATTTAGATTAATAATATCTGTGTGTAATAAGTATGTGCATTTATAATTACTGCAGTAATGTGAGTTTAACTTGCTTTTCTGTCTTCACACAGAAGCCTCTTTAAATATTAAGGCCACGCACTAGCATAAACAAGAATGCTCTGACTTTTTGTAACTAGAATAATCTTATAGGCCTCACAGCCTGGAATATGTTATGTCACAGAGCAATATAAAGTACTCTAACTTTTCACTTTACAATGAAATTTTGTATAGAACATTAAAGCTTAAACCATACACTTATGACAGCTTTTTCCTGCATAAATAAAACCTCTAGAATTCTGACAAGCTCACTCCACTGGCTACCGATAAAATGGAGAATTCTGTTTAAGATTGGCTTACTGACATTCAAATCCTTGCACAATCTGGGCCCTGGATACCTGAAGGACTTGTTGCAACTACATCACACCCCCCACAATCTTAGATCAAAAGGACGTAACACCTTGGTCACCCCCAGAGTCCACCTCAAAACCTTTGGAGACAGAGCCTTTTGTCATGCTGCCCCTACACTTTGGAACTCCCTGCCACACCCAATCAGGACAGCCCCATCCCTGGAAACATTTAAGTCTAAACTGAAAACCTACCTTTTCAGTCTGGCATTCATGAACATCTGACTATCTGCTCTGTAACACAACCCAGCCTGAAACCCTGTATTAATCTGAGACACAGCTATGCGCTTTGAGTCCTATGGGAGAAAAGCGCTTTACAAATGTTATTGTATTATTGTATTAGTAAGCAAGGCCCAGCTTTACTGCTATACCTGTCCTGTATCTGCTCTCTGTAATCTAGTTACACCTGTTCTATTGTTTAGCTAGATTCTTCTATTGTTTAGTTAGTACTGTAGTGTACTCTAGTCTGTGTATAGGGACCGTCTGTCACCGCGTTACCTAGGGTCTTTGTGTGCGCAGTGCACGTCTGCGCTGTCCGCACCCTCTCGTTAGTGCTACACCCGTCCTATTGTTTATATTACTTGTATTGTGTATTCGCTGAATTGTACTGTACTGTAGTCTGTGTATAGGGACACCGTCAGTCAGCGTCAGCTAGGGTCTTTGTGTGCGCACTGCGCACTCTCTCGTTAGCGCTACACCGATCTCTGCTGTAGAGTACACCTGTCCGTCACCTCACACACCCACCACCACCAGTCCCACCCCATTAAAGTACCCCACTTGTCCCACTCGCCTTTACATACATACGTTTTTTTTTCATTTGTATAATCTTAAAAATATACGATGTCTGGCACTGGCAGCCGCGGTTTGGGCAAGGGCAGCAAAGGCATCGGCAAGAGAGGAGGTCATGGCAGCCACGCCACCACCACCACTAGTGTTGGGCGAACATCTAGATGTTCGGGTTCGGGCCGAACAGGCCGAACATGGCCGCGATGTTCGGGTGTTCGACCCGAACTCCGAACATAATGGAAGTCAATGGGGACCCGAACTTTTGTGCTTTGTAAAGCCTCCTTATATGCTACATACCCCAAATTTACAGGGTATGTGCACCTTGGGAGTGGGTACAAGAGGAAAAAAAAATTTAGCAAAAAGAGCTTATAGTTTTTGAGAAAATCGATTTTAAAGTTTCAAAGGGAAAACTGTCTTTTAAATGCGGGAAATGTCTGTTTTCTTTGCACAGGTAACATGCTTTTTGTCGGCATGCAGTCATAAATGTAATACATATAAGAGGTTCCAGGAAAAGGGACCGGTAATGCTAACCCAGCAGCAGCACACGTGATGGAACAGGAGGAGGGTGGCGCAGGAGGAGAAGGCCACGCTTTGAGACACAACAACCCAGGCCTTGCATGAGGACAAGAAGCGTGCGGATAGCATGCTTTGTACCACCATGCAGTCATAAATGTAATAAAGATAAGTGGTTCAATAAACAGGGACCACGCGGCAACGCTAACCCAGCAGCAGCACACGTGATGGAACAGGAGGAGGCGCAGGAGGAGAAGGCCACGCTTTGTGAGACACAACAACCCAGGCCTTGCATGAGGACAAAAAGCGTGCGGATAGCATGCTTTGTACCGCCATGTAGTCATAAATGTAATAAAGATAAGAGGTTCAATAAACAGGGACCACGCGGCAACGGTAACCCAGCAGCAGCAGCAGCACACGTGATGGAACAGGAGGAGGCGCAGGAGGAGAAGGCCACACTTTGTGAGACACAACAACCCAGGCCTTGCATGAGGACAAAAAGCGTGCGGATATAGCAGCAATGCTTTTTGCCGCCATGCAGTCATAAATGTAATACAGATGAGAGGTTCAATAAACAGGGACCGGAAACGCTAAACCATCCCAGATGTTCATCGGTCATGTTACTTGGTTGGGGTCCAGGAGTGTTGCGTAGTCGTTTCCAATCCAGGATTGATTCATTTTAATTTGAGTCAGACGGTCTGCATTTTCTGTGGAGAGGCGGATACGCCGATCTGTGATGATGCCTCCGGCAGCACTGAAACAGCGTTCCGACATAACGCTGGCTGCCGGGCAAGCCAGCACCTCTATTGCGTACATTGCCAGTTCGTGCCAGGTGTCTAGCTTCATGCCCGGTTTCAGGTCCAGCGGTGCCAGCCACAAATCCGTCTGTTCCTTTATTCCCCTCCAAATTTCCTCCCCTGTGTGCTGCTTATCCCCAAGGCAGATCAGCTTCAGCAACGCTTGCTGACGCATGCCAACAGCTGTGCTGCACTGCTTCCACGATCCTACTGCTGCTGGTGCTGGGTTAGCATTTCCGGATGAGGTACAGCTTTGAGATGCGTTGGAGGAGAAGGAGTCAGAGAGGTAGGTGCTGCTGTTGTTATCCAGCTGTTTGCGGCGTGGGCAACACCCGCGCCGTAGCAGGTGAGGAATCGCTGCCAGGCTCCACAAGGTTCACCCAGTGCGCGGTAAGGGAGATGTATCGACCCTGGCCGAACGCACTCGTCCAGGTGTCAGTGGTGAGGTGAACCTTGCAGGCAACGGCATTCTTCAAGCTTCGGGTTATTTAGCTGACCACGTGCTCATGCAACTCAGGCACTGCAGAGCGCGCAAAGTGGTAGCGGCTGGGAACCACGTAACGTGGGATGGCCACTGACATCATGCCCTTGAAGCTGTTTGTCTCCACCACTCGATATGGCAGCATTTCGCAGGCCAGAAGCTTGGCTATGCTGGCTGGCTGTTACTGCCACGGCCCGGGGGTCATTTGCTGGCAATTTCCTCTTGTGCTCAAACATCTCAGAAACAGACAACTCAACCGTAGCGCTGCACACCGAAGGGCTGTTGGTTGTTGTGTTTGATGAACACTGGGAGACCTCAAGAGCACTAGTCCGGAAAGTGACAGTGTCAGCATCGTCTGATGTTTGTGAATGTTGTGAACCACGCAATGGCTGGGCTACTGCTGCTGCTGAGGCGGGTCTGGTGGTGAGTCTGGTGAACCCAAGGGAGGCAGTGTTGCTGGTGGTACCCTGTCCTGCCGCGTTTGCCCACAGAGTGGGATGTTTGGATAGAATGTGGCGGCTCATGCTGGTGGTGGAGAGGTTGTTAATACTTTTCCCCCTGCTCAGGCGGGTCTTGCACACCTTGCAAATCGCCATGGTAACATCCTCAGTGCAGTCTTCAAAGAAAGCCCAGACTTTAACTGGCTGAGGACTCGGACCTCGTGCGTGATGTGCTGGTGCTGCTTAACCCACTGCTGGACGCTTGAGAGGTCATCCAAGTAATTATCTGGTCCTGTTCTTTTGGATCTGTGAGGGTTGTTGTCCTGGACAACATGGGCAGTATTGAGTGGGTTTTCTTGGGTGCTCCCCTGTGGCCTGTACGTGAACCGTCAGGGGAAACACCTCTTCCCTTGCCCCTCCCTCTTTCACCGGATTTCTTCCTCATTTCACTTATCCTTAAAGTACACGCTGACTGGCAGCAGTACAGTGGCAGTACAGAAATGCTATACAGTGGTGGGTGAGCGGTGTACCACTATTGTCAGCAGTGACACAGAGCACAATGCTATACAGTGGCGGGTGAGCGGTGTACTACTGTTCCCAGCAGACACAGAGTGGAAGTAAACACAATGCTATATAGTGTGGCTGAGCCGTGTACACAGAGTGGCATTAAACACAATGCTATATAGTCTGCTATATAGTCACCCCGAACAGGGTGATGTTCTGCAGAACCCAAACAGTGGCAAACACTGTTCGCCCAACACTACTGGGAGGGAACGCAGATTTTAGTACCTAAACACACGATACAACATGTTTTCCGGGGTCGGACTCTGAGGCACATACAGATGGTCCCGATCATCATCCTCATCATACAACTCTTCTCCTGAGTCTGACCCACCCACCACCTCTGCCACCCCAACATCCCCAGACACAGACCCCTCATCGTCCTCAACATTAACTTGGGATGCTGGCCTGAGCCAGACCTCCTCCTCCACATCAGGCCCCATCATCTCCTCAATGGCAGCCCTCATTAATCGCTCTGGCGACGGACTGATGGACACAACGTTCTCCTCCGGGGAGGGCTGCTGCTGACCACTGGCTGCTGGGGTGGATGTTATAGCTTGCGTGGGGCGTTGGCTGTTGCTGTTGTTGGGAGTGCTGCTCACAGCGGAGGTCTCTGGGGAACTCATGTTGAGCTCATATAGTGGTTGACGGTGAGTGGAGTATTACTGATCCCAGCAATATACACACTGACTGGCAGAGTACGCAATGCTATATAGTGTGGCTGAGCGGTGTACACAGAGTGGCAGTAAACACAATGCTATATAGTCTGGCTGAGCGAGCGGTGTACTACTGTTCCCAGCAGAATCAGAGTGGCAGTAAACAATGGTATATAGTCTGGCTGAGCGGTGTACACAGAGTGTCAGTAAACAATGGTATATAGTCTGGCTGAGCGAGCGGTGTACTACTGTTCCCAGCAGACACAGAACAGTAAACAGAATGCTATATAGTGTGGCTGAGCGAGCGGTGTACCACTATTCCCAGCAGACACAGAACAGTAAACAGAATGCTATATAGTGTGGCTGAGCGAGCGGTGTACCACTATTCCCAGCAGACACAGAACAGTGAACAGAATGCTATATAGTGTGGCTGAGCGAGCGGTGTACCACTATTCCCAGCAGACACAGAACAGTGAACAGAATGCTATATAGTGTGGCTGAGCGAGCGGTGTACTACTGTTCCCAGCAGACACAGAACAGTACACAGAATGCTATATAGTGTGGCTGAACGAGCGGTGTACTACTGTTCCCAGCAGACACAGAACAGTACACAGAATGCTATATAGTGTGGCTGAACGAGCGGTGTACCACTATTCCAAGCAGACACAGAACAGTGAACAGAATGCTATATAGTGTGGCTGAGCGAGCGGTGTACCACTATTCCCAGCAGACACAGAGTGGCAGTAAACAGAATGCTATATAGTGTGGCTGAGCGAGGTACACAGAGTGGCAGTAAACAGAATGCTATATAGTGTGGCTGAGCAAGCGGTGTACTACTATTCCCAGCAGACACAGAGTGGCAGTAAACAGAATGCTATATAGTGTGGCTGAGCGAGGTACACAGAGTGGCAGTAAACAGAATGCTGAGCGAGCGGTGTACTACTATTCCCAGCAGCGACACACAATGACTGGGGGGGGACCCTGGCTAGCGTGGCTGGAGCGCGAACTACCCTGCCTGCCTACCCAAAGCTAAACCCACAGACAAATGGCGGAGATATGACGTGGTTCGGGTATTTATTTACCCGAACCACGTGACAGTTCGGCCAATCAGAGCGCGTTCGGGTCCGAACCACGTGACCCGTTCGGCCAATCACAGCGCTAGCCGAACGTTCGGGGAACGTTCGGCCATGCGCTCTTAGTTCGGCCATATGGCCGAACGGTTTGGCCGAGCACCGTCAGGTGTTCGGCCGAACTCGAACATCACCCGAACAGGGTGATGTTCTGCAGAACCCGAACAGTGGCGAACACTGTTCGCCCAACACTAACCACCACCACCACCATGCGCAGTTCTGCGTCTGCACCAGTAGCTATTCCGCCATTAGCCACTGGCCGTGGACGCCTTGGCCGCCCAACAGCTGGGAGTCACGCTGCAGAGACACAGCAGCAGCATGTGGTGCAGATGTTCCTCCCACCGCCAGGTCGTAGCTGTCCTATTGAGGAGAAGGACGCAGACTCTGTGGTGGAACTGATGGTGGATGAGCAGGCCACCATTAGCTCTGGAACCGAGTCCTCCACCCCCGCCACCACTCCTGTTCGCAAGAGCAGCAGCAGCCGCCCAGCACTGCCTGGGGAGGAGGAGGAGTGCAGTTCTCCAGCCCCAGCGGGCAACACCAGCACCCTGTCACTCAGCACCTTCTTATCCCCAAGCACAGCGAGGGTATGGAGTGCTGTTGCGGCAGAATTGGAGGAGGAAGAAATGCTGATGGGCACTTTGGGGGATGATGCTTTGGACAGTCAGACAGTGGTAAGTGTCCATCAGCCCATGCATGCAGAAGGGGAGTTTGTGGGGTCATCCCAGCAGGACATGTTTGCGGAGGGGGAGGATGATGATGACAGGGTGAAGGACAGAGACTGGGTGGCAGATCCTGGGGATGTCATCAACTCTGAGGAGGAGGAGGAGGATGCGTCTGCGGGCCTTACTAGAAAGATCAGCATCGCAGACATAGGCAGGAACAGAAGTGGGCGTGGTATGCAGGCCACACAGCGTGCTGATCCGGAGAGTTCTGCCAGTGCCACCAGCCGCACCAAGACATCTGGCAGGGAAACACTTTCATGAGCATGAGGAGTTCATGAAGTTGAAGGAAGCTGGCAGCCAGTGGCAGACCCGCCACCACTGCGAAGCCGTTGGCAGCAGCCACCCGCCCTCCTCCACCTCCTCCTGCAGCACCAGCAGGAGTGCGTCAGAAACGCACTGCTCCTCCTCCATCTGCAACTCCTGCCGCCGACACTGAGGCCTGTTCTGGCAGCCAGTCCTCAGTGGCCTCCTCTGCTCCCTCCGGTGATTCCCGTGCCAGCAAAAGGCGTCGCCAGACCCTGCTCAGCGACACCTTCCAGGGGGTGGTCAGGGTTCTGCCTCCAAGCAGCTGTCGCGTGCGTCAGCTGAACGGCTTGCTGGCATGGTCCATGTGCTCCCAACTCCTGCCTTATTCCCTTGTGCAGGAGGGGAGCGACATGCGTGCGCTCCTGATGTGTGCAGCCCCCGATTGGCCAATCCCCAGCCGACATTTTTTTGCACGCATGGCCATCCCTGCACTTCACCGCTCTGTGATGGCCAATGTCGGGAGAGGGCTGGATCACGCGGTGGGTCAACGGGTCCACGTCACCATGGACTCGTGGAGCAGCCGGTTTGGGACAGGCCGCTATCTGTCCTTCACCGCGCATTGGGTCAGCTTGGTGGAAGGGGGTGAGGAGGGGGAGCAGCATCGGGCACTGTCAGAGCAGCAGCAGCAGCAACAATGCAGTGGGTGGTGCCACTAGGCAGGGTCACCGGAATTGCAGCAGGTTCCTCTGATCCACTTCCATCCTCCGGCACACCAGCCCAAACCCCCCGCCTCAGCAGCAGCGTGAAGCCCCGCCACTGCTAAGCGCTGCTGGAATTGGTCAGCCTGGGGAAGACCAAACTGACGGCGAACCATGTCCTGGCCAAACTCCGAGAGCAGGAGAGGAATTGGCTGACCCCCAGAGGCCTCAGAGTCGGAGAGGTGGTGTCCGACAATGGGGCAAACCTGGTTGCTGCAATCAGCAGGGGAGACCTGACCCACATCCCCTGCCTGGCGCACGTCCTGAACCTGGTAGTTCAAAAGTTCCTGCGGACCTACCAGGGGATGGACCGACTTCTTGAGGCGGCAAGGAAGGATGTGCGTCATTTCTGGCACTCGGCTGCAGCCGTCGCGAGCCTGGAAGAGGTGCAGAAGGAGCTGCACCTGCCACAGCACCAGCTCATGATCGATGTTCCAACTCGCTGGAACTCCACCCTGGCGATGTTGGAGCATCTGGTTGAACAGAGGCAGGCTGTCAGCCAGTACGTTGCACGAGCAACAGTTGCTGCCATCACTGCAACTGGGCGTGCCGCCACCAACCTCCCGTCCATCATCTCCATGGAGGACTGGGGGCACATGCAGCAGGTGTGCTCAGTGCTGGCACCCTTCCTGCAGGCCACCAACATGGTAAGCAGGGACCATGCAATGGTGTGCGAGTGGGTCCCCATGGTGTGTGTGCTGGACAGGGCCCTGTATGTACTGCTAGAAGAGGGTGCGGCAGCCTTGGATCAGCAGGAGCTGCAGGCAGCTTCACAAGCCACCTCTGAGGAGGAGGGCTTGGAGTTGGTGGAGGTCCCTGACCTTGCTGCTGATGAGGGGGAGCAGCAGAGTGCATCTGGAGTGGTGCGGGGGTGGAGAGAGGATGAGGTGGAGGAGGCAGAGGAAGAGGAGGACAGCACTGTCGGCTCTAGGGCTGCCGATGATGTGCCAGCAGACGTGGCCAGACTCTTCCCAATGGCAGCACACATGCTGAAGTGCCTGCGCAAGGACCCAAAGGTTATCCAGGTCATCTGCATGATGCTGGACCCACGTCTGAAGGGGAAGCTCAGCCAGTTCCTGCCTGCAGGAGGAGACCGTGCGCAACAAATGAGGGATTTGCAGCTGTCCCTTGTTGAGCGCTTGGAGGAAGCCTTCCCTCAGCCATCCGCCCCCACTGTCCAGCCAGCACAGAGGCAGCAGCAGGTGCCTGCATCCACCAGCAGCAAGCGCACGCGCACCACAGACCTGCTGTCTCTGACCAACGAGCTCTACATGAGTGTAGAGCTGCCTGGGACTAGAGAGGAGGTGCCTGCAGCAGCATCCTTCTCCAGTCACAGACAGCGCTTGACCCACATGGTGGCTGACTACATGGGGCCCTTCAGCGGGCTTGACAGCGTTGCCCCTGTTGATCGGAAGGAGTATTGGGTCAAGCACCTGCCGATCTGGAGCGAGCTTGCGCAGTACGCCCTGGAAGTTCTCTCCTGCCCCCCTTCCAGCGTACTGTCAGAGCGTTGCTTCAGTGCAGCTGGTGGAGTCGTCACTGAGAAGCGATCTCGTCTGTCTCACAATGTGGACAGACTGACGTTCTCAAAATGAACCAGGCTTGGGTGGAAGGCGAATTCCTGGCCCCTGTTGTCGGCGAGAGGGGGACATGAAGCTGCACACACACACATTACACCTGCTGCTGCTGCTGTATTTCTTCCTGCTGTCTGTGTCTCCACTGCCAGGGAACACATTAAAAGGTGCTGCTGCCCATGCGCCACCAGCTATTTATGCTCAAAAATAGCTGCATTATTTAAAAAAAAATTTAAATTATTTTAGAGGTGTCCGGGTTGAAAACTTTGCTGTCCCAATTGTGTATTGGACACAATGTGGGCTTCACGGCTGTCTGGAACCTCATGGTGTTTATTTACGGCCCTGGAACCACCGCTAGGACCCAGGGCCTATTATGTCTCGCTGCCTGCCCTCCTGCCTGCTGCCAGTCTGCCACACACTCAACCTCCTCACGCTGCCTGCTGCTGTATTTCCTCCTGCTGTCTGTATGTTTCCACTGCCAGGGAACACATTACAAGGTGCTGCTGCCCATGCGCCACCAGCTATTTACGCTCACAAATAGCTGCATTATTTTGAAAAAAAAAAAGTAAATTATTTTAGAGGTGTCCGGGTTGAAAACTGTGCTGTCCCAATTGTGTATTGGACACAATGTGGGCTTCACGACCGCCATCTGGAACCTCATGATGTTCATTTACGGCCCTGGTACCACCGCTAGGAACCAGGGCCTATTATGTCAGTCACATCACACTGCCTGACACACACTACTCCTCCTCCTGTAGTTGCATTGAGCTTCTGCTGTCTGTGTGCTGCTACCACTGCCAGGGAGAACAGAAGAAGAACTATTTTCTGCTGCCACCCACTCTCCTACCAGCTATTACCACACTACAATAGCTGCAACTACTTCCTCCTCCTGCTGTTGTCTGAGTTTTACCACCACCAGGGTACACAGAAAAAGTCGCTGTGGCTTGCATTGTGCCACTAGTACCTATTATGCCATCAACACAAATATAACTATGGTGTTGTTATTAAAATAAAATATTTCCACAAATGAAGTAAAAAAAAAAATTACAAAAGAAAGAAAAACCAAGACACATAATATAATGATAGAAAAGAAGAGGAAGAAGAAGAAGAAGAAGAAGAAGAAGAAGAAGAAGAAGAAGAAGAAGAAGAAGAAGAAGAAGAAGAAGAAGAAGAAGAAGAAGAAGAAGAAGAAGAAGAAGAAGAAGAAGAAGAAGAAGAAGAGGAAGAAGAAGAAGAAGAAGAAGAGGAAGAAGAAGAAGAAGAGAAAGAAGAGGAAGAAGAAGAAGAAGAAGAGGAAGAAGAGGAAGAAGAAGAAGATATAGAAGAAGAAGATATAGAAGAAGAAGAAGATATAGAAGAAGAAGAAGATATAGAAGAAGAAGAAGAAGAAGATAATTAAAGAAGATACAAGAAGTAGAAGATGAAGAAGATTCGAGTAGAAGAACATATGGAAGAAGAAGAAAAAGATATAGAAGAAGAAGATGAAGACGACGTAAATGAAGACTTCCAATTTACAACCATTTTGGACACACCTTCTCATGCAAACACTTTTTATGAAGTTAATTTACTATTTTTTATACCTTTTTTTATAACTACTACATCACCACATAATCACTTGATGTTTTTCTTCATAAAAAAGGTGGTTTCATGCATCATTGACCTCCAATACAAGTTTTAAAAGCTATTTAAGGCCAGCTCGAATATTTTACTCGAATACAGACTCGGATAGTGACGTCGGATATCCGAGTTCGAATCGGATATTCGATTAACTCGAATATCGAACTTCGAGTGAATTCGGATAGTTTACTATCCGAATTCGACCAAACTCGAATAGGATAATGAGGTATCCGATCAACACTGATAATTACCTCACCTAAAACGCTGCAACCCTGCGGCTGAAAATCCGATGAATCACCCCAAACTCCCCTGGGCACATTGCGGGGAGCGCTTCCATATAGAGGCAGAGCTTTTAGCTGTAGCTCTGCCTCTACACGCATCCATCTGTGCAGATCGCTGCCTCTCACCGCCCCTCTCAGTCTTCTTTCACTGAGAGGGGCGGGGGAGAGGCGGCGATCAGCGCTAATTTACGCGCATGGAGGCAGAGCTACAGCCCAAAGCTCTGCCTCACTGGGCAGAAAAATTCACAACCATGAATGTCGTGGATTTTTGCCCTTGGAGTTAGGGGTGATTAATTGAGTTTTCAGCAGCGGGGATCTGGCGTTTTAGGTGGGGCAATTATGTTAAAGAGGTTTTTAAAGTAAAAACCTGATTTTTTTTGGAGGCTTCAGAGTCTCTTTAATGCTTTTAAGCTCCTACACAGACAAATATTTAACTACCTGTACTGACATTGTTTTTTAAAATCTCTCCCCTGCACTCAGCAGTGTTTCTTTGCCACACAGACTTTTATCAGAAATACTGTGATTTATAGCCTTGAATTCATAGGGCCCAATCCAATTAACTTTTTCTCCAAAGTTTTCTCCTAGGAGATAATTCTTTGCCTTCTGTTTATATAACATTTAAGCTCTCTGCATTTGAAAAAGTACCAAAACGTAGGTGACAAAATACTGTCAAAATTATTCTCTGTACTTTCTTGCTTGCCGGTGGTCGCAACTCGCAAACTTGGAGATAAAGTTGATTGGATCAGGCCCTTAAAGTCAACCAGAGAAGAAGCACCCTCATGCATTTTACCATATATATCAGTGGGAACATTAGAAATAAAACACCTACCCTGTTCTCTGTTTTATCTTTCACTGCTCAACCTGCTTGTTACCAGCCCTGATAAAATCCCTGACTGAGCATTTAGTCTGGCTTTGCTCAGGAATCATTATAGTGGAGTCTGTCTTTTCTGATGTCTTTTTAAGCCCAAGCCTGCCCCCTTCTGGCTCTGCTATAATGACTCAGCTATAATGATCCTGAGCAAAGCCAGACTGAATTCTCAGTCGGGGATTTTATCAGGGCTGAAAACAAGCAGGCTGAGCAGTGAAGGATGAAACAGAAAACAGGGTAGGTGCTTTCGCTAATGTTTCAACTGATATATATGGTAAAATACATGAGGGTGCTTCGTCTCTGGTTCACTTTAAAGCAAATTGCCCAAGTAAGAATGGGCCGATAGGGTTTTATTACACTAGCGCTTTCTAAAGTGCTAGCGTTTGAGCGTTTTGCCGTAAATGCTTGGGTGTCTCTCTGCTAGCAGAAAATATAGAAACTGAAAGCAGAAGTCATCTGTTATTGTCTCACACTGCCCTCTAGTGACAAGTGCCCATAAATACACATTACAGCTGTAGTAATTAGAAGCAAGGAACTGTAACAAATAGGAAATAAAAAAAATGTGCTAAAATAAATTGGCCTGGAGCACTTGCAGGCCTCTAAATTAATTGGCTGCTAAAGAGTTAAAGCTATAATGGATCAAAATGGATACATAGTGTATTTTTAATTTTCTATCTTATTTTCCTTTAAAAATGCATAGAAAATAGGTAATTACAAAAAATGAATTTGTCCTGAAAAAACAATATATAGACCATTTAAGTGTGATAGGTAGTGATAAAGTTATTGCTAATGTAATCAGAGCTGCACTGAACCGTGAAAACAGCCTCAGTAGCGAAGTGATGCTTTAAAGAGAACCCGAGGTGGGATTTAATTATGTTAGTGGGGCACAGAGGCTGGTTGTGCACACTAACACCAGCCTCTGTTGCCCCGTGGTGTGCCTCCAGGACCCCCCTGCGCGCCGTTATACCCTCCGCAGTGCTAGCGACACACAGCGTGTCGCCAGCACAATGTTTACCTATGCGGTGTCAGTCAGCGCCGCTCCCCCGCCTCCTCTGTATCGGCGCTACCCGCTGCGTCCCTTCCCTCCAATCAGCGGGAGGGAAGGGACGCGGGCGGGTAGCGCCGATACAGAGGAGGCGGGGGAGCGGCGCTAACAGACACGGCATAGGTAAACATTGTGCTGGTGACATGCTGCGTGTCGCTAGCACTGCGGAGGGGATAGCGTCGCGCAGGGGGGTCCTGGAGGCACACCATGGGGCAACAAAGGCTAGTGTTAGTGTGCACAACCAGCCTCTGTGCCCCACTAACATAATTAAATCCCACCTCGGGTTCTCTTTAAGACTATGATTTTAAGTGTATAAGTCTATGATTTTTCTTTCTCTTTATTGCACAGAACCTGATAAGAAGTACTTGCCATTGGGAGCAGATATAACTCTTGAATGTAAATCGCCGTTGGCTGGAAAGGCCTCATTCTCTGGATCTTTCGAACGAAGGAAAAATATGAGAGAATTTACCTATATGGACTCGGTATACATCCAAATATATGACTTTTCTGAGAATAACAGAGGGATATATCGCTGCACCTCTGAAAGCAAAATTCTTTCTGTAACATCACTGGAGGTAGAGAGTAAGTATTTGGTTTTAAAATATAACTGTAACTATTCTTAAAGTGACACTGAAGCAAAAAAAAAAACTTGATATATGATATAATGAATAATATAAATAATTAATTGTATGTGTAGTATGAATAATTAATAGAACATTTGTAGCAAAGAAAATAGTCTCATATACATATTTTTTTTAGATATAGCTTTTTTTCATAAGATTGTATAATTCTGTCATATTTGCAATTAACAGCAATACTCTGTATTTTAAACAATGAAACAGAGCAAAGCTAATGACCCTTTGAACTTACCTTTTGTAAAATCTTATCTGATGCTGTTTTTCACTGTTTCTTTGATGTACAAGTGCTTCAGAAAACAACACTGTAGCCAACCAACCTGGTCAGAGAGCTCAGAAAAGCTCTTTTGCATAGATAACAACTGAAGCGTTATAACGCTTCATGTACTGGAAACAATAGGAGAATCATTGATTTGCTTCTATTGCTCTATATTTTAGCTGAACTACACATACAATTCATTATATCATAAGTTTATTTTTGTTAAGGTTTTTGTGGCTCAAATGAGCATATCATTTGTGGGACTGCCCCCCCCCCACCAATCAAAAGTCCCCTTCTCCCATAATAATCGATTGAAGCAGGTCATTTTAGCGCACGCTCACTGCTGCGTTGCCCCTGACTGGGGCGCCATTGTAGACGTAATGCTATTATGTTTATAGCGGCACCGTGGGATTTACAGTGCAGTTCTGGTAGGGGTGGTGGCGATAGCCAGATATCATTAGAGTTGCTCAAATGTGCTGGCCATAACTGATTGTTGTACAGACCTGATGAAGTGGGCAAAGTCTTGAGAAATGCGTTTTCCATTATAGTGCTCAATAAAATTGATAATTCCAGTCTCACTGGCTGTTTTTCTTTAGAAGAAGTAAGACCAACACCACCAACACCACCTCTCCTTTTTAAACTAAGTTTAAGTGCTTTTTTACATCGGGCCCCTTCAAAATAGTTCTTTGTCGTATTACACCTCAGTTGGGATGTGTGGTTTTTTTGTTTGGTCCTAGAAAACCCCTAGGTTTTCTAGGACCAAAATAGGAGTGTGACCATCCAATTCCTGCACCACAGTACCTGGAATACTCAAGCGGGGTGGCCATCTCCCTGTAGGATTTGTTGGTAGTTGCAATTATTACAACCCACCTTTGTGAGTATAAAATCAAACCATCGTTTATAGTATAATTGCTCAGCCATACTGCACCATTTGGCTCTAGGTCTTCTTTTTGTTTCCCAGTTATTCCTCATATATGGAAATACAAGGAACATTATCTCTCGAAGTTACACTAATGCTCGCTTTGGGTGTGACCTCCAACATTGCACATAAGCATCCTGGAAAAATGTGTTTGGGATTCAAAAGTTCATGATGACAGCCATGCTGTTTGTATTTTATAAAAGTTAGTATAGACTGCAGCCTCCATATCCTCCTCACTTCAGAATCACTTCCATTGATGTTCCAGTTTCTTGTAACAATGATGAACCTGCAATGATTTACCGGTAGATTTCAGTTGTACTTATTTGTTTGGACCTCTGAACTTCTTGTACTGACTACAGGATCTACATTTGAAGAACTAGTGAAGTTTCGATTGGTCGGTAGTGATATGTTAATATACTGTAAAAGATTGATCAGAACCTCTCAGCTTCAGTGGACATGGATCTCTTCCGACTTACAAAGGACAGCCACAATTAAAGTAGAAAACAACGGAATATTAAGTGACCAGAACTTTCGTAATCGTCTGGAGTTGTCTACTGACTTGGTGTTAAAACTTTCACCACTGACTTTGGGAGATGCTGGACAATACAAATGTGACCCTTCTGACCAGTTCAAAAAGACTATACATCTCATTACTGTGCAAGGTAATTGTAACCTGTGCTATGCAAGAATTGATATTGATTGATACTGGTTAGTTAAGGCAATACAATGTGGTTGGCTCACAGTGATCACTGAGTCAGAAGTCAATGAAATCGGACCCTGAACAGCTCACGGAGAACTAATGTCATAGGGATTGCAGGGCGGGTGGGCTGCAGCAAAAGGAGAGCAGCACGAATGGCAGTAGTGGTGGCAGCATGCGGCACGGTAATTCAAATCTGTGCAGGGATAACAGGTCCCAACCAAGTCGAAGATTTCAATTACCAATGTCTGGAAGCGATCAAACAATGAAACATGGTTTTGCTTTTAGTATTGGACAGCAACATAGGGAAGATGTAAAACCTCTGTCAGGTGTTATTGTTTTCTATGCCATAGCTGATGAAATATGTCTAATTTCCTAGAGGGTAGCAGGATAAAAAACATGCAGTAAATTAGAAGATGTTACACAGATTCCAATGGGTCACGTGTTTTGGCAATGGTCCCTGATTTAAGCCCAATACACATGCTAGATGAAACTTGGCAAAGGCAGCTAGTAACGACCACCTCTGCCGAGAATTCAGCTAGCATACAGCAGCCCCCAACACCCCTCAGATGCTCAGCCAGCAGTCCACCTGGTGGATGGATTTGGCTAAGCGATGGATGAGGGCATTGTACTCTTCTCTCACCCAGCTCCCCCGTGACGTCACACCAGCCCCACTCCATTGGCCCTCTGCTCCACCACATAGCAACAGAACATGTCACTAGTTTGCAGTGAAGGGATGTGTCAGTACAACCTGTGTTATTGATTGTCTCCTAGGTGAAAACTGAGGATAAAGTTAATTGAATAGTGACCAATGAGCCTTGAAGGTGGGACTTCCCCTGTTTCTGGGGAGACTTCTTTTTGACTTCCTGTAGTGTCTCTGAAACAGGAAGTGAGTGGAAAGTTCTCCAGCAAAGTCAGTTTAAGTATTTAACAAAGGATTTAACCTTTCACAATTTATTCAAAATGTATATTTTATCTATATACAAAATCATAATTATTGTGATAATACTTTCTTTGCCTTGCTTTCAGTGACTGCCTCTCCCTCAGTGGAAGTTGTCCATGGCAGCAATGTGTTACTTACCTGCTCACTATCCCATACATTGCCTCAGAATAACCTTACGCTTGTTTGGGTCCGGATGACAGAGGCCCACTCAGAGCCTATGAAGTCCCAGACACTGACCAGTACAGAAACAGAAAGCAGTCTGCTGATTGAGGAGGCCAGCAGGACAAACATAAACTGGACTTGTATTATTTACAATAAAGGATTGTTAGTATCTTTCATACCAGTTGAACAGAAGTACAAAGATGTTCCGGATGAACTTTCCACAAATAAATATGAAACATCGGTACTGTACTCAAGTGCAGAAAAAGGTATGCTTTACTGAAACATACGCCATACGCCTACAGTAAACCTGTGATGATTAAAATAAAAACATGTATACATACCTGGGGCTTCCTCCAGCCCCCTTCAGGCTGATCGCTCCCTCGTTTTCCCACGTGCATGTGCGGGGGAGCGCGTGTGGCCAGACTACGCCTGCACCAACTGGTGCCGACTGACAGAATTACTAGGCCACCTAGCGGAGGATCCAGGTGGCCTGGGAGGAGGGCAAGGAAGTGATCGACCTGAAGGGGGCTGGAGGGTTCCCCAGGTATGTATAATTTTTTTTATTTTAATCATCTCAGGTACACTTTAAAGTGAATTTTAAAAAAAATGTACGGTATGTCTCCAGGCCACCACCAAGTAATGACAGTGCTAATAGCTGGTTATTCGAAAATATCTGCACACATACCTTAGATTTAGGCTAAGTACACACTAAAGCACAGGCATAACGCAATGCACACTCCGCACTTTAAAGGGAACCTGAGATGTAGAACACCTGAGAATTTATACTTACCTTAGGCTTCCTTCCCCGATCACGCATCCATGGTAGGGAGTGTTCTACGCATGCACAGTGCACGGTGATTGCACAAAACACTCTTAACTACGGGATAGTAATTGGATGGTGCACGTGGCCAGGATCGCGCATGACCTCACAGCAGTGTAACAGAAGTCGTCCGGTAACACGCTTTTGACTTTGCGGCTGATCGGGCACACAAAACAGTAAATGTGCTAGACCCCATTGCTTTGTATTGCTGTTTCAATACCCTTCGGTAAAACAGAGTAACGCAAGGCAGATTTTCAACGCATGTGTAAAAGGGGCCTTAAAGTTATATTCTTCATTCAACATTAACTTACAGGGGGTTGCAAAAGTATTCGGCCCCCTTGAAGTTTTCCACATTTTGTCATATTACTGCCACAAACATGAATTAATTTTATTGGAATTCCACATGAAAGACCAACACAAAGTGGTGTACACGTGAGAAGTGGAACGAAAATCATACATGATTCCAAATTTTTTTTACAAATAAATAACTGCCAAGTGGTGTGTGCATAATTATTTGGCCCCCTTTGATCTGAGTGCAGTCAGTTGCCTATAGACATTGCCTGATGAGTGCTAATAACTAAATAGAGTGCACCTGTGTGTAATCTAATGTCAGTACAAATACAGCTGCTCTGTGAGGGCCTCAGAGGTTGTCTAAGAGAATAGTGGGAGCAACAACACCGTGAAGTCCAAAGAACACACAAGACAGGTCAGGGATCAAGTAATTGAGAAATTTAAAGCAGGCTTAGGCTACAAAAAGATTTCCAAAGCCTTGAACATCCCACGGAGCACTGTTCAAGCGATCATTCAGAAATGGAAGGCGTATGGCACAACTGTAAACCTCCCAAGACAAGGCCATCCACCTAAACTCACAGGCCAAACAAGGAGAGCGCTGATCAGAAATGCAGTCAAGTGGCCCATGGTGACTCTGGACAAGCTGCAGAGATCTACAGCTCAGGTAGGAGACTCTGCCCATAGGTTTGCCACAAGCCATGTGGGGGACACAGCAAACATGTGGAAGAAGGTCCTCTGGTCAGATGAGACCGAAATTGAACTTTTTGGCCAAAATGCAAAACGCTATGTGTGGCGGAAAACTAACACTGCACATCACTCTGAACACACCATCCCCACTGTCAAATATGGTGGTGGCAGCATCATGCTCTGGGGTGCTTCTCTTCAGCAGGGACAGGGAAGTTGGTCAGAGTTGATGGGAAGATGGATGGAGCCAAATACAGGGCAAACTTGGAAGAAAACCTCTTGGAGTCTGCAAAAGACTTGAGACTGGGGCGGAGGTTCACCTTCCAGCAGGACACTGACCCCAAACATAAAGCCAGGGCAACAATGGAATGGTTTAAAACAAAACATATCCATGCGTTAGAATGGCCCAGTCAAAGTCCAGATCTAAATCCAATCGAGAATCTGTGGCAAGATCTGAAAACTGCTGTTCACAAACGCTGTCCATCTAATCTCACTGAGCTGGAGCTCTTTTGCAAAGAAGAATGGGCAAGGATTTCAGTCTCTAGATGTGCAAAGCTGGTAGAGACATACCCTAAAAGACTGGCAGCTGTAATTGCAGCAAAAGGTGGTTCTACAAAGTATTGACTCAGGGGGCTGAATAATTACGCACACCCAACTTTGCAGTTATTGATTTGTAAAAAATGTTTGGAATGATGTATGATTTTCGTTCCACTTCTCACATGTACAGCACTTTGTATTGGTCTTTCATGTGGAATTCCAATAAAATTGATTCATGTTTGTGGCAGTAATGTGACAAAATGTGGAAAACTTCAAGGAGGCCGAATACTTTTGCAACCCACTGTAAATTACTTTTTTTAAATCTTTCTTTGAGCATGCAAACTGTGAAATCTTTTCTATATGTTAACAGATGACAATGCCCAGTTGAACGCTGTGTTCCTTGTTAGAAGTATTTGCTTATTGCCCGTGTTTGTCACGACTCTTCTAATCGTATGCAAAACAATACGATGGGCAAGTAAGTTTTGTTTGTCTATTAAACTATATATTACTGATATAGAATTTCTTAGAAGGCATTAAAAGCAGCTCCAAGCAAAAATAATTTTTTAGTGTTAGTGAAGTGTACCTGAGACAAGCAAAGCAGAAGGATTTATACTTACGCCTGGCGCCAGGCTGACATTGCTTGGACAAGCAGATGCTGCACTTCTTTTGCCTGAGGAAGTGGGTATGCCCACGAAAGGCGTTGCAGTGGAGTTATTGATGATTTTTTTTTTATTATTGAATAAAGAACCACCTTTGAAAATAGACATTGGCCTCAATTCACTAAGATCATGCTGGAGTTAATAAGGCAAGAGAAAACTTACCTCCACACAGTATGAGAGTTATCTTATCTCTTCATTCCTGAAGTTACCTCCTCTGTAGTTAATTTACCTCCTCTGTAGTTAATTTACCTACTCTGTAGTTATTTTCACACGCAGTTAATAAACAGCCTGTCTTTAACTGTGGAGTTATTTTAAGGATTGAAGAGTTAACTTAAAGAGAATCTGTATTGTTAAAATCGCACAAAGTAAACATACCAGTGCGTTAGGGGACATCTCCTATTACCCTCTGACACAATTTCGCCGCTCCTCGCCGCATTAAAAGTGGTTAAAAACAGTTTTAAAAAGTTTGTTTATAAACAAACAAAATGGCCACCAAAAACAGGAAGTAGGTTGATGTACAGTATGTCCACACATAGAAAATACATCCATACACAAGCAGGCTGTATACAGCCTTCCTTTTGAATCTCAAGAGATCATTTGTGTGTTTCTTTCCCCCTGTTCTCATGCACTGAAGTTTCAGGCTGCTTGTTTCTTCCTGCAAACAGCTTTGCCCTTCAGTATGTGAAAGCCCAGCCAGCTCAGAGAACGATTTATCCAGCTCGTAAAAGAGAAGAGAGAAGCTGCTCTAATCCTAAATAACACACAGGCAGTGTGCATAGAGGGGCTTGTAAGGGGGAGTTCATAGCAGAACCACAACACTGAAGAACTTGGCAGCCTTCCAGACACAGGCCGACAAGTCTGACAGGGGAAAGATACATTGATTTATTACAGAGACAGTGATAGTATAAAGTGCTGCAGTAAGCCAGAACACATTAAAATAGCTTTTTGAACTTGAAGGATGATAAAAAATAGGATGCAATTTTTGTTACGGAGTCTCTTTAAAGACAGAAGAGTTAACTTAAAGACAGAAGAGTTAACTTAAGGTTTGCCTGAGGTTAAATGTTTCCTGAATACTACATGCCTTATCACCATGGTAACAACTCTAGAAGAGTTATTAAAGACAGGAGATAAGCTTAGTGAATTGAGGCCATTGAGTGTGTGACTACCTGGAAGTAAGTCCACTGACCACTGCCTCCCTTTTAAATGATTTTTTTTTACACATTTTATTATGTTATGGCGCCTTTGTTTAATTTATGCTAATATCCATTGTTGTCCACCCCTGGCGGGGAAAGGGTTGTGATCCCCATCTGTCTGTTCAGTGGTTGCCTTTGTGGTGACCGACGACTGTAACCTACTACATTATTTTGGACTCTCTGTCTCCTCTCCCATTATTCTTATCTTACAAGTATCCATCTCCCTTCTCTGATGATCTGCTCGAGTAAAGGTATAGATTTCTCATGGGAAAGGAGGTATTCACTACTGATTGGGATGAAGTTAAATCCTTGGTTAAATATTCAAAGGGTTTTTATTAAAAGTATAAATGACATATCCAAAAGTGCAACAGTCACAAGTGACATATAATCACAGATAACATAAAAGTGCAAAAGTATAGCTGAACAAGAGATCAACATTAACAATACAAAATAGTATAATTACCAATTATTCAATATTTTATCTCAGAAAAAGAGAGGTATATCAAAATTCTACAGTATAAAACATTATTATATAATACACACTGCTTGACACCCAGCCAAGAAAGAGCTAATATCCAATTATAAAACCCCAAAAGTATTTATTAATCATATGACTTAATATAAACCAAAAACCCAAACTAATGTAATCTGAACCATATCCAGGTGACCCTCCACTCCCCCCAGCACCCCAGAATGAGCACCCAATCAAAAAAGAGAACAACCAAATCAGGCAATCATGACCCACCCGTTAATTCCTGAGATCTATGCTCATTTCAATCATCCCAATCTGAGCAGAATTTCCCCCAACTGGAAGAAATGATATGAGAAAGCCCATCAACATCCCTAATTATGTTAACCCGAGTAATTAATTGGTCAAAGGGAAGAATTACAGATTTCCAATTATAAGCAATTACCCAATGAGCAGCTAATAAAAAGGCGAAATACAATCGTTGATACAGCCAGAGGGCTTGATATAAAGCAATATGCATAGGAGCAGACTGAACAGCAATCGAAGTTATCATCTTAAATTTGTTCCATATGGTGTACCAAAAGGTTTTAGCAATGGGACAGTCCCAAAATGTATAAAATAGAGAGCCGTCTGCTCTACAACTCCTAAAGCAATTATAAGGGTGTTCAGGAAAGATAGTATGTAACTTCAAAGGGGTATTGTACCATCTTAGAAGTAATTTGACTGCAGTTTCTTTTAACCACCTTGGCGGTATGGACGAGCTCAGCTCATCCATTTATGCCAAGGAGGATTGCTCAGCCCCTGGAAGGTCTTTTTACTTAATTTTTTTTTTCAGAACATGTAGCTAGAACTTTGCTAGCTACATGTTCTGTCCAATCGCCGCCGCTACCCGCCGATCCGCCGTGATGCACCGCTAAAGGGGCTGCTCCCCCACCCCCCGAAATGCCTAGCTCAGCCTGGTGAATCGCTGCCAGGCTGCGCAATGGGAAGGATCGGAGCTCCCCATGATGTCATGACGTCATGTCCGATCATCACCAAGGTGACAGGAGAAGCGACGATAGGAAGTCACGCTTCTCATGGGATCTCGGACGCGTAAGTATGGCCGGCAGGGATTTGGAGGGTGGATGCGGACGCGGACGGCGTGGCGTACTGCTGTAGCTAGCAATACGCTATCTACAGCAAGCGGAAAAAAAACATTTAACAAAAAGGGTAATGCGTACTTATGTACGCATTACCCAGAACGCCAGGGTGGTTAAACAAGGGGATGGAGTAGATCTTATTATAGAATCAAAACTATATTCTGATTGCTGTTCAGTAAGCTCCAATAACTCCTTGGATAAAGTCTCTCTTCAGTACAACCAAAATTTTGGCACAGTGTCAACTTTCTATTTTACTTTAGATATGCAAATAATAGAAAGTAGATGCTGATGCTGGGTTGCCTCCTCACTTTAGTGCTCTAGAGACCCCCACCAGATAACCAACACTCTCCACTCCTGTAATCACCCACGTCCATTCCCACACAACAGAAAAAGTAAGTGCTGGTATGGATGTAGATGATGACAAAAATGTATTGGAGAGGGTTAAGTATTTAAAATGATATCTCAAATAATATATACAATGTGCAATTTTTTTTTACAGATAGAGATATTCCAGACACTTAGCAGAAAATTGATTGGCTGATGGCAGAAGTAACAGAAGAGTACAGTGATTTTGATGGACAGACAGTGATACGGCAGTATATATTGAACATATATACAGTACATGATATAGCTTATGCTGGTCAGATGGGTCAACACAACATTAAAACTGATTAGTATGTCATTGACATGTTTATCCATGGTGTAATCATACAGGAAAGAAAGTGTCAGTTCTCTAGCTGCTAGAATATGAAGTTCGCAAACTGGAACGAAATACATATTTGACATTATTTAGTGACTTCAACATAGAACAGAACCACTTGCTGAGCAGTCTGTTTGTACAATGATCTAATTTAAAGATGAATTATCGCAAGTACCTTCTGTTTTAAGAAGGCAAATCGCACCAAATATTGCTTTTTAAGTAGAAGGTCTTTTTTAGTCCCCCATACAATCCTAGAGGTTTAGGTCACCCCAAGCTGCTTGGTTACTCTGTCATTCTCAGAGTGTTATCAAGAAGCTCTCACTAGCCAACAGTTATTAAAGGACATCTGTCAAATAAACTGTTGTTTTGTAAATGCACACAGCCTGTGTGAAGGAAATGCCTTGTTTATGAGGTCTCTGCTTCCTGAGCCAGTGTCGATATTAGGACTGTACCATGTAGATAGGTACCACTTCCCTGTCATTATTCTAGAATTAATAATTTACTATTTGTTTCTGTCCTGTCCACACACACTACTTTCTAAAGAGAAGCACCCTTACTTTATTCCCATTTTTGGATCCTTACATCCACCATTCAGAATGAGCTCTTCCTGACTGTAATTTTAAGAGTGTGTACAGAGGCAGGATGCAAACCTAACAAGTACATCATAAGATACATATTACCGTAATGCATAGAGCTTTGTTTCCATGACCTGTTAACTGTGACTTGGCAATTACACTCACATTTCAGTTATTGAGCCACTAGGGGCATAGCAATAGCCATAGCAGCCATAGCAGTTGCTACCTGGCCCTGGAGCAGAGGGGGCCCATGACCCTCTGTTTTTCATCCATGACCCTCTGTTCCATTAGCGTACCGTGAATGTGATGGGTCTATTGATCTGGAAAAATCGTTCCCTCTCTGTAACGATTTGTGTCAGCAAAGAACGGAATTCCGATTATTAGGTGATCTGCAGAATCACCTATAATGCAGATATATACCTGATTATATGGTGATCTGCAGAAACACCTATAATACTGGTATATAGGAAGCTGATGTGACAACAAATAGCAATGAGTGATTGGTGCAACAGTAGTACTGATAGCTTTGACAATACCTCACCAGAGGAGCTGGTGGGTACTAACAGTACAATGTCCCTCACCAGAGTCAAGGGCCCTCTGCTGAGAGTGGAGTGGTCAGACAGATCAGGTTTGGGAACAGTAGTACTAATAGCTTTGGCAACACCTCACCAGAGGAGCTGGTGGGTACTAATAGTGCAGTGCCCCTCAACAGAGTTAAGGGCCCTCTGGTGAGAGTAGGGTGGTCAGACAGATCGGGTTCGGCAACAGACAGACAGAGGCAGTACAAAATCAGGAGGCAGAGACAGAAAGGTTTAAGCAAGCAGAGTCGGCAGCAAGATCAGATGAGCAGAGGTACAAAGTCACTGAGCAGAAGAGTAGTCAGAATGAGCCAGAGTCATGCACAAATAATATTATAACACAGTAATATAAATCTTTAAGGCTATCAAACAATTCCTATCTTGTGTGAAATCCCCGGTTTCCTCCCGGATCAAAGCACACCGGAACTATCTAAGGGTCTGAGCGCTCACACAGAGTATTCGCAACAGCAGACAAGTTGCGAGTGATTCAGCTAGGCTTTTGAAGCAGAGGAGACCCTTCAGGCACGACCCCCTCCTATCAACCAATGAGGAGCGGCGAGCGGCTCCTCTGACGTCAGCCGACCGGCCGGTCAGCTGACGCGCCTCCTCCCCGCATAAAGGTCCAGTCTGTGCGGGCGCGCATCCGACAAAGCAACCCTATGTGCAACTGACAGACCCGTCCTCGGTGTGCTAGACGCCTGAGGCACGGATACATTGCTAGACAGGGAGCTGGAAGCAGCTGCGGTGGTAGCGCTGTTCACCGCGGCTGCCTCTCCAGCGTTTGTTACACTCATCAAACTTTGGTGCAGTGTGAACAAATCTTATTAACATAGAATCCCTTTACATCCATTAGTATCAGTTCCTTTACATCCATTAGGATCAGTTCCTTTGTCTAAACAGACCGTTTATTATGCCAATGACAACTGGGCCTAACTCATATCCATAGGGTAGGGGCAGGTGGCATTGCTCAAGAGTGCCTACATCTGATGGCCCCATGAATGTTTTGCTACGGGGCACTATCTAGCTACACCACTCATTGTAACATTTCACTCTTGAACCTTTTTGTGAAAATAAACATGACTCATAAAATGACTAAATACTGGAACTTGTGATGCATAACCTTCTTCCAATAAAGAAATAAAGTTACACAACCATCTGCATCTGTTTTTGGAATTGCACAATGTTGCTACGCACACCTGGAACGCAGTTTACAAAACATCACTGCAGCCTTTGGGGATGACTACAGATTAATACATTCTAATTTTTCTGCTCCATTGGTGATCAGGCCAATTAAGTCCATTGATCTTCTCTACCTTTTTTGAATATTCCCAATTCAATGGTATTTTTGTGTTCTAAATTACAACAGGTGAATATAAAAATGAACTATTAAAAAAGTTCTGCCCTCAGATAATTTCTCTCACATAATACTGATGTTCGTATGCGAGTATGTTCCTTTGTCAGAGCCCATTGGGGCTCTTTTAGGCATGAGCATTCTTAATTGGAATGCTGTTCCGAATGTTTCAGAACAGAACCTTGATTTCAAGCACAGTGGACTGTGGCAGGGAGGGTTAACTCACCCTTGACGCCGCCTCTGTCCTACATGATGCATTCCAGCTTTACAGCTACTTCCTCCTTCAGAGCCAGAAGGAGGAAGTAGCTGGAGAGCTGGAACACATTGTGGAGGGCAGGGCACACAGGCAGGGATAAGGGTGAGTTAACCCTCCCTGCCATTCATTTGGAATGCTCATGCCTGTCATGAATTATACGAAAAATCGTGCACAAAATCGATTTTGTATCATCCAGCACAGCAGAGTGTAATTTTTCTGTTTAAACCTACAGGCACATTTTTTTTTCTTTCCCCATCACCCACTCTGAATAGGAAGCAATAGGAAGCACCATTTGTTACTGGCAAATAGTGCTCTTGGAAGCTAGCAGCATCAGATAACAGTCCGTCCCAATACTTTGAATTAGAACAATGCAAAAATCCCATTTATTAATAATTCGAGATGGGGTTATCGCAGGCACAAGACAAAGACAGCCACAGGTTTCTAAAAATCAGGATAATAACTTGTCCAACTTATAACATTCTAGCTGCTATGGAAACCGAGTTATTCAGCGTTTGCAGACCACACATGTTAACCTATCAATATTTAGTCTCATTCAAATCTGCCCTCGGATTCGCTGTAGGCCAATCCATACAGAAACGGCGAAGGTTATTGATAAACAGTGTCATTTTTATGCCTGTAAAAAGTTTTGCCTACCTTACTCACCAGAGGGTATAGACACCCAGTTTTTAGGAAAAGACGGCCCACAAAGTCAGATTCTATAAGAGTCTGGTCATTCAGTGATCATCTTGTCTCCCAAATTCCATCAACTAAGATCTTCACACATGTGCCCTCAAGGAGATTAGGGCACATGGACCTCCATAATTTGTTTTGTTTCAAGGACTCTGATACCAATGCCTACATTTAAACTGGACTATTTTCAGTCTTCCCAAAAGGGCATCTCAGCTAAGTAGTCCATCTGATTAGCTCCCTTTAGTCTTATGCTTTGTGCTATATGTTAATTAGTTTATGGAAATGTGTGTAATGCATTTTTGTTATTAAAGCAAAAAAATTGTTTTAACGGTTATAACCTGTTCCTGAACATAGTATTTTGCATCTACAGCCCGTATGCTTGAATCGGGCACAGATAGAAAGATCTGGCGCCATCCCTGCGCACAGCTAAGGGTTAAGTTACAGTGTTCTCTGTGTTTTATTATAGTTATAGTCATGCACTGATTCGCACGTGGTGGCCAGCATTTGAAATTGTATGTGTGTGGTGAATCCTTTGGAGTCAGAACGCTCCTCTCGGCTAATCGGTTTGTAGATTGCGAATCATCTATGCGCAAAGTGACAACGAGACCGCGTTTCTGACTCTGAGCGATGCTTGGTGTGATTTTCCTTCATAAAACAGAAGGAAACTTGCAATAATTCAGCTTTTAGTGAACATTTGTGGTTACCCAAAATGCACCTATACTGAATATGCAAATTATCAGTGGCGTAGCTAAGGAGCTATGGGCCTCGGTGCAAGGTTCACATTGGGGCCCCCAAGCACTAGAGAGAGAGAGAGAGAGAGAGAGATATTTTACACACATACAATTGATACGACAAACCAAAACATGCCAAGAACCACTGTCAGAAGAGAAAAGAGGGGATTGGGAAAAGTTTAATTACTACTAATTAAAAGCACCCATAGAAGTGATTACCAGCATAGGACCAGTAGAGAGCTAATTCTGTGGTTGAGGGTGCGTCCCACGGGGCCCCTCTGGCCCATGGGCCCCGATGCGGTTGCTACCTCTGCACTCCCTATTGCTACGCCACTGCAAATTATCTCTTTATGCCCCTGCAAGCCAAGCTAGCATCCAGAACCGCTGGTGTACAGCAAGCCTATAGCTTTAAATATTACACAGCCGCACCAACCCCACATGTAGACGGCCTGTTTCGAACTTTTGGTCCTCATCAGTACATGGCTTGACTCTGAGCGATTAACCCAATCACGGATCAGCCCCTGTGGTCCTTGACAATGCCCACTCCCTATTAAAAGCGAGCTTGTGTCCAACTGTATAATGAGAGACTGAAACACGAGGAAATGACAAGAGGACAGTGTGCCATTACTTTTGTAATTGATAGTGAAGTAAGCAGGCCTATTACTTCACAATGTGTTGTATTCAGCAAAAGCCACTAAAACAGCAATTTCCACATTGAGCAATTATTGCACCCCACCTAGGTAATTCAACCGTTAGTAGCGTACCACGCTACCTAGCAAAAGCAGGTCACGCTAATTGCACAACTTGCACTACCTCGCCAGTACCAGTTTTAACAACTTTTGCTGAATACACCCTGGTACCTGTAACGATCGGTGAAGCACAGAGAGGATCTGATTACCGGTGATCTGCAGTATCACTGGGAATACAGAGTATACCAGATTATAAGTGATCTGCAGTATCACCGATAATCCGATATACCAGCTAACCTCTGTTCACCTGAGTAGAGTGTAGTGTTTGGTGTAACAGTAACACTTTGAGGACTAAGCCTCAGCGCAGTAAGGTATACTGCACGGATTCCTTCCGAAGACCTGGACTCTCCAAGACGGGAGGAGTCAGGCTGCGAGTAGGAAGGATTGTCTAAAAGTAACACTCTGGAGGAAGTGTCACTGATAGAACGGGGAACCGCCTCCAACAGTGAGGTCGGTTCTCAAGGTCGGACAAGCCAGGTTGTACACACACGGACAGATAAAGTACAATATCAAGAGGCAAAGGCGGAGTCAGGTACAGGCAGGGTTCGGCAACAGGGTATCAGAAATATCGAGGTACAAGATCAGTAGGCAGAAGCAGAGTCTAAGGACGAGCCGGGGTTCGGCAACAGAGTATCAGAAATATCGAGGTACAAGATCAGAGTTCAGGACTATAGTCAGGCAGGCAAAAGGTCAAAACAGATAATCACAATCAAACTAGTACTTTAAGCTATCAACAGAAACTAGCTAAGTGTAGGATTACAGCTCCAGCTGGTCCCGGCACACTTGCGGATCTGACTACGGATCTGGGTGCTCCCACGTATGCGGTCGCAACGCCAGACAACCAGCAACTGAATAAGCAGCAGAATATATAGTTGCTGGACTCTGCTGCCCCGCCCGAACCATTCAGCCAATCATGAGTCCTGCAGGAATCAGCTGACCTTCCTGATCAGCTGACACTTCCTCTGCAGGTATAAAGGACCTGAATTCAGGCCCGCGCGAGCATAGCTCTCCATCTGCCTAGGTGCACTAACAGACCCAGCCACACCAAGCACATGCTCCTGCATGCAAACAGCCGCTTTGCTGTCAGGACATGCGGCGGCTTTTCCGCGTTCCACCACACCACCAGACGCGTGCAAACCGCCGCGTAGGACGCGGAGTCAGCCGCCTAGCTCTTGGCACACGCGACGGCTTTTCCGCGTTTCCTCACAGTACCCCCCCCCCCCCCCCCCCCCGAGGAGTGGGCTCCGGACAACTCCTACCAGGTTTCTCGGGATGTAACGCGTGAAACTCTTTCCTTAATTCGTCCGCATGCATGCGGTTCCCAGGTACCCATTGTCTCTCCTCAATGCCATACCCTTTCCAATGCACCAGATATTGTACTGAGTTCTGTACAATGCGCGAATCTAAGATTTTCTCTACCTCATACTCGGGTTGGTCCTCCACCATCACAGGAGGAGGAGGAGTAGGACCCACGTGAACCGCAGGTTTGAGTAGGGACACGTGAAACGACCTTACGCCCCGCATGCTGGCAGGAAGATCAATGGCATAAGTGACGTTGTTGATCTTCTTGGTCACAGAAAATGGACCCACAAACCTGGGGCCCAGTTTGGCAGATGGCTGCTTCAGGGTCAAGTGACGTGTGGACACCCAGACTAAATCCCCTGGCTGAAACTTCCATTGACTTTGGAACGCTTTCTGCAAATTCTCTCTAACAATTCCCCAATTGCCCCTGAGTGACTTCTGCCAATCCTCCAGTGCGGGAAACGGAGAAGAGGCAACTGGCAGCGGGGAGAACTTAGGCGACCTCCCTGTCACAATCTGGAACGGAGAAAAACCAGAAGAAGAACTCTTCAAATTATTCTGTGCGAATTCTGCAAAAGCCAGAAACTTTACCCAATCATTCTGTGTCTCCGCAACGTAACATCTTAAGAACTGTTCTAAAGACTGATTAATTCGTTCGGTCTGCCCATTGGTCTGTGGGTGGTAGCCTGACGAGAAAGACAGCTTCATGCCAATTTGGTGGCAAAATGCCCTCCAGAATTTAGAGATGAATTGGACTCCCCGATCGGACACAATGTTTTCCGGAATGCCGTGCAGCCGGAAAATGTGGACGATAAATAGGTCGGCCAATTCCTGGGCCGAGGGGAGTCCTTTCAAGGGCACGAAATGGGCCATTTTGCTGAAGCGGTCGACTACCACCCAAATGACCGACATGCCTTCAGACCTGGGGAGTTCACCCACAAAATCCATGGACAAGTGGGTCCATGGTTCACTCGGGGCGGGCAAAGGCTGCAAGGTACCGACAGCTGCCTGCCGGGAGGGTTTACTCTTGGCACATACCGCACACTCCCTGACATACTCCTTACAGTCTGTTGCCATAGAAGGCCACCAAGCACACCTGGCGATCAGATCCTGCATTCTGGCAGCACCAGGGTGACCAGCATTCTTATGGGCGTGAAACATTTGTAAGACCTGTAGACGAAAAGGTAGTGGGATAAACAAAACCCCCTCTGGTTTTCCCTCAGGGACATCCTGCTGAAAGGGACCCAAAGCTTTTGTCCAATCCTCCCAGGTCTCTGTGGCTGCTAATACCAGCCTTTGCGGGATGATGGACTCAGGAGCGGGGGGCTGTGCTGTCTCTAATTTGAAACATCTGGACAGGGCATCTGCCTTGATATTTTTGCTGCCTGGAGTGTACGTGATAATAAATCTGAATCTCGTAAAAAATAAAGACCAACGGCCTGTCGGGGACTTAGTCTCTTAGCCCCCTCGATGTATTCCAAATTTTTGTGATCAGTATAAACCGTGATCGTGTGCTCTGCCCCCTCCAACCAGTGGCGCCATTCTTCAAATGCCAATTTAATGGCCAGAAGTTCCCGGTTGCCTATGTCGTAGTTTTTCTCTGCCGGAGAAAACCTACGGGAGAAATAAGCGCATGGATGCAATCTACCTTGTAACCCTGACCGCTGAGACAGCACCGCCCCTACCCCAACCTCCGAAGCGTCAACCTCCACAATAAAGGGAAAGGACGTGTCTACATGTCTTAAAATAGGCGCTGAGCAAAACAGTTTTTTCAAGTGCGAAAAGGCTGCCACAGCCTCAGGAGACCAGTGGGTGGTATCTGCCCCCTTTTTTGTGAGACTGGTGAGAGGGGCAATTATCGTGGAGTACCCCTTTATGAACCTCCTATAGTAGTTCGCAAAACCTAAAAATCTCTGCAGGGGCTTCAACCCTACTGGCTGTGGCCATTCCAGGACAGCTGTGACCTTGGCAGGATCCATTGACAAGCCTGAGGTGGAAATCACATACCCTAGAAATGTGACAGTGGTCACCTCGAAAATACATTTCTCCACCTTGGCATACAGCATATTTTGCCTCAATTTGTCCAACAAGAATTTAACGTGGACCCTGTGCTCGGAGAGGTTGTTGGAATAGATCAGTATATCGTCAAGGTATACTAGCACAAATCTACCCAACATCTCCCTAAATACCTCGTTGATTAATTCTTGGAAGACGGCTGGCGCATTGCACAACCCGAAGGGCATCACTAAGTACTCGTAATGCCCGTCGGGAGTGTTGAAGGCCGTCTTCCATTCATCGCCCTTTCTAATGCGGATCAGGTTGTATGCACCCCTCAGATCTAATTTTGAAAAGATCTTGGCGTTCGTGACCTGCGTAAATAAATCATCTATCAATGGTAACGGATATCGATTCTTCACCGTGATTTTATTCAGGCCACGGTAGTCGATGCAAGGTCGAAGCCCTCCGTCTTTCTTCTTAACAAAAAAGAAACCGGCCCCTGCAGGCGACCGGGAGGGGCGAATGAACCCTTTGGCTAAATTGTCACGAATGTACTCCTGCATCGCTATTTTCTCTGGTCCAGACAAATTATACAGGTGATCCCTAGGGGGCATACAACCGGCACGGAGATCGATGGGGCAATCGAAAGGGCGATGAGGAGGTAACTTGTCAGCAGCCTTGGGACAGAATACATCCGAGAACTCGGAGTATTGCTCGGGAACACCCTCCACATGAAACTTGGTCTGACCTAAAGTCACCTTCCCTAGACACTGTTGGGAACAGAAGTCTGACCAACTAGTTAATTGTCCAGCAGCCCAATTAATCTGTGGCGAATGGAGCTGCAGCCAGGGCATACCCAAAACAATTGTGGAGGTGGTCATGTGTAATACAAAGAAACTTAGACTTTCGTTATGCAGAACCCCAATAGTGACTTCCACCTCTGGTGTCTGAGACAGCGGACGGTCCCTTTGCAGTGGGGAATCGGCCACAGCAGTAACCTGGATAGGTGGTCTTACTGGGGTGAGCGGAATGCCCAACATTTCTGCGAACTCTGAACTCATAAAGTTATCCTTGATTACCTGAATCAAGAAAGGCCTCTGTGGCTTCAGATTTGTCCCCCCACGTAATCGTACAAGGAAGGAATAAACGTCTTTGTTTTAGGGGTGTGAGTTGGGCACCCAGGGTGTCACCCCTTACAACTCCTAGGCGGTAGCGTTTCCCGGCTTATTTTTATCCAGTTTAATGGGACAGTCTCGTACCCTATGCCCCCCTTCACCACAGTATAGACATAATTGCTCAGACATTCTCCGTCTTCTCTCCACTTGGGTCAACTTAGACCGACCGATCTGCATCGGTTCAGGTGGCGGCAAGACCGGAGACGATGAGACAGCAGGAGATGGAGTTACTAGGGGTGCAGCAGGAGGTGCTGCGTAGGAAGTCACCCTGACACGATGACTGCCCTTAGTTTGTCTCTGATGGCGTAGCCTACGGTCGATTCGAATGGCCGACGAGATGGCCTCATCGACTGTCTTGGGCTCGGGTTGGCTTAACATTAGGTCGGAGACCTCATCCGACAACCCAGACAGGAAGTAGTCTAACAGGGCATAGGTGTCAAACCTGGCCGTAACTGACCACCTACGAAATTCGGCCGCATAATCTTCGACTGGACCCCGGGGTTCGGCAACAGAGTATCAGAAATATCGAGGTACAAGATCAGAGTTCAAGAGGATAGTCAGGCAGGCAAAAGGTCAAAACAGATAATCACAATCAAACTAGTACTTTAAGCTATCAACAGAAACTAGGTAAATGTAGGATTACAGCTCCAGCTGGTCCCGGCACACTTGCGGTTCTGACTACGGATCTGGGTGCTCCCACGTATGTGATCGCAATGCCAGACAACCAGCAACTGAATAAGCAGCAGAATATATAGTTGCTGGACTCTGCTGCCCCGCCCGAACCATTCAGCCAATCATGAGTCCTGCAGGAATCAGCTGACCTTCCTGATCAGCTGACACTTCCTCTGCAGGTATAAAGGTCCTGAATTCAGGCCCGCGCGAGCATAGCTCTCCATCTGCCTAGGTGCACTAACAGACCCAGCCACACCAAGCACATGCTGCTGCATGCAAACAGCCGCTTTGCTGTCAGGACATGCGGCAGCTTTTCCGCGTTCCACCACACCACCAGACGAGTGCAAACCGCCGCGTAGGACGCGGAGTCAGCCGCCTAGCTCTTGGCACACGCGGCAGCTTTTCCGCGTTTCCTCACAGTACCATTGCCGAATTCTAGAACTCACCACCACCAGGCCTCATCTCTGATGAGCTAAGGAATAGCATAGGACCCAGTGTGTCATGGCTGCGTAAACAAAAAAGGAGGATCTGCAAGCCAGACCAAGTAGAGGTATAAAAAGGTTGTAGTTTATTAGAAAAATCCACAGACATGGCAATAAAATCACAGGATCAAGTCACGTGTATCGGGCCTACCATCTGCCCTTAATCGTAGTTATGGCTGCGTGATTCAATCACAGTTTTCGGACTGCGATCCCACAGCAGCACACTGCAAGGAGAAAGTAGGATTAACAATCTTCTTGTATGGAAGCTGCACTTTCTGGCTGGTGGCATTCCCATGAACACCACTATGCCATCATTCCAAGTTTAAATTTAAATTTACTTTAAATTTAAATCTACTTTTTAAGTTTTTACTGTTTCAGGGCCTCTTCTCCATGGCAAGTTTATTGAAGCATACCAGAGCTAAATCTATCAACTAATGACCGTTTTTATCTCTTTCCTGCTGTCAAAAGCCATTTATTGCCAGAAAAGTGTTTTATGGTTGCAATTCCTTATGAGTGAGGGTTACGCTATAGTCTGACCCAGTCTCGACCCAGACAGAAACTGTCACTTGTATACCTGATTTTTAACGCTTTCAGGCAGTGAAAGAAAAAAAAGGAACACAGCAAAGTTATTTGTGTGCTTGGCACTGTACATACACATGTCTATCTATCATGTCATATGTGACCTCGGATGTCCTTTAAAAAGAAATAAATATGACAGCCTTCATATCCTTTAATTATGATTTAAAGTGGATCGGAGATGAAAAACTAACTATAACAAGTAACTTGTCTATGTATCTTATCTAAAGTTTAGATAGTTTACACAGCAAATCTGTCTGCAAACAGCTTTAATAGAATATGATTGATTATTCCTGTGATACAATGACAGCAGCCATGTTGTTTGTAAACATTACACAGAGGCAGGCTTATCTGCATCTTGAGCAAAAAAAAACTAATCCCCCCTCCTCCTCCCCTCTGCCTCTAAAATCTCTGGCTAGTAATACCTCCCTCTCCTGGATCAGTGAATAATGGCGCACAGCGCCTATGCATAAAAATGGCGCAGCATTAAAAAGATACGCTTATCGCTATTTATCGTTAGTACTGCATAATAATGGCGCACAGGGAAAAAAGAAGAAAAACGGCACACATTAACGTTATTTATCAATAGTGGCACACACTAACGTTATTTATCAATAGTGCCGTTAATTTGCCAAACAGCAGACGTTATTGCGCACAGTAACGTTATTTATCAATAGCGCCCTACATAAGCCAGACTGCAGACGTTATTTAACTGCAAAACGGTGAATGGATTTAATGTAACACTGTCAAGGTTAGGCACCACTGGGGGGGTCTTAGGGTTAGGCACCATCAGGGGGGTCTTAGGGTTAGGCACCACCAGGGGGGTCTTAGGGTTAAGCACCACCAGGGGGGTCTTAAGGTTAGGCACTCCCAGGGGGATTTAGGGGTTAGGGATAGGTACAGAGAGGGTTCTGTGTGTTAACGCTAAATAACAATAAGGCTTTAACCCTAAATAACAATAAGGCTTTAACGTTAAATAGCGATAAGCGGCAATCGGATTAGCGGCAACACCGTGCGCCATTATTCGCATGGCGCTATTTTCAGATGGATCCCCCTCATCTCCTGCCCAGACTGAGCTCCCATGAGCCCTTGCTACTGCCTGAAAGTGCCTTGGCTCTCTGAAAACCTGTGGGTGTGGCTTGTTTAGTTTATAGGGAATTAGAGTATTAAAACAAAAACAAAAAAGTATTTGGCTTGATGAATGCCCTATAAACAATAGGAAAGGAACAATTATGCAATGAGTAAAAGTTCATCTCTGATCCACTTTAAGTGAGGGAAGCAAAAGGCCTACTTCTCAGATTATAAACCTTCAGGTTTATGTATTTGTTTGTTGTGCATAATATATAAAGTTGTGTATTATATTAAACTATAAAAAAGATACACTTCTACTAAGACTCTTACTTACAATCTTCCATTCACTCATCTTTTGTATTTCTGCTACACTTCAAATAAACCAGAGATCTGGCTATCTAAAGATTTCATACTGACCCACGGGAGGACAGCGAGGGATTCACATGTGTTTATGGGGTGGGAGGAAGCCCCGGGTAAGTATCAAATCTCTAGATAACAAGATCTCTGGTACACTTTAAAAAAGTATCTGCAGTGTAATTTTAAACACAATGGGCTTGATTCACAAAGCGGTGCTAACCCAGTAAAAGACTTTAGGCGTGATAACCTTTGCACCACGCTGGTGAAAAGCCATTTTAGGCGTGATAAGTTTAGGCATGATAAGTTTAGATAAGTTTAGATCGCGCGCAAAGTCCCACACGCAAAGCAGCGCCATTAAACTCTATGCGAAGTGCACCAGACTTTGCTAGCGCAAAACTTTTGATCAGCTGTGCACTGCGGTGCTAACCCAGTTGGTGCTATAGTTATCATGCCTAAACTTATCATGCCTAAACTTATCATGCCTAAACTTATCACACCTAAACTGAGTTTAGGCGTGATTAGGGGCTTTTCACCAGGGTGCTAACTGTTAGCACCGCTTTGTGAATCAAGCCTACTTAGTCCATCCATTCGCTGGGAAATTTGCATTATTATTGAACCCTAACTCCCATTGTTTTGCCTGAGGCCTCTCCAGAGCTCTGTGGTCACTCCCACCTATGTTGCTGCGGCACCTCCCCAGCTTCCCAACCGTGGCCTGCTAGACGGCCACCGAGCTGAGGGCAACATAGGTGGTGGTGGCCACAAAAGTCTGGACTTTAATGGAGAGGCTTTGGGTTTGCAACTTGGAAAGGGGGGTTAACAATAATGCCCAGTTCCCAGCAAACAGATGATTTAAATTTCCATTTAATTAATTAATTAATTAATTTTAATCCTGGAATCGTGAGTAATCCTATTGGTCTGAAACGAGGAGAAGCCAGGACTTGGTGATACCTATATGTGCTGATTGCTGTCTGTGGGGTCTGGGCAGCTACAGCCAAAGGTGAGGGCAATCCCTGCGGGTGGTGAAACACAGGAAGAAGGTGTTACCCTCTAAATATCACACGGGCCCTAGCTGGTGGAGGATCAAGTTTGAACTGATAGGCTATGCGATTAATTTTTTTTCTTGCCTTTCTTCTGTCTGAGGTTGACTGAAGACGATCAGCTACGCCGGTGGTGGCTACGAGGCCAAGAACTTTCCTTTGGGTTATCCCTTGCTATTAGTGGACTGTGAGGCAGCGCAAATTTTTGGTTTTTATAATTTTATATGTTGGTGTGACATTTGAATTTGCAGCATACCCACGGTATTGTGAGGAAGATATATTAGAGGTGGAGCTCACTAAGACACCATTTTTCCATTTAATTGCCTAAGCTACACTCACGTACTTTATGGATTACATTAATTAAAGCCTTAGTTTAGATTTATGTTTATTTTTCATATTGTGTAGAATGTATCATAATTTGCAGAGCATACATTTTAGACCACTAATTAATTTGTGATTTCTGAGCAGCTTGAAACCCGTCAGGGCTCCCCAAAAGCATACGGCTGCTGTTAAATCAAGAAGATACTCTAACAGAAAAAACTTGTATCTCCCTTATCAGCGCAAATGCAGAGACACACAATGCAGAGACACAATGCAGAGAAACTCCTACTTTCCTTGGTCCAGCAGTGCCATAATTTCAAATGGGAAGGAAGTCCCACTGTGACTTCACTTCTGGACAGAACGTTCTATTACCCTATACAGATGCGACGCAGCTCCTTTCACTGCTCCCCACCTTCCTCCCACAAATCCACTCCTCCTACATATACATGACATGTCGCCAGGGCAAAAAAAAAGCCCCTGATGGCTCTGATAATCTATTACTGCAGGGTCAACCAGGTAAATTATTAGAATTTATAAATTACATTTTTTTAGCCAGGGAAGGCATGCTAATATATTTTTAGTGAGTTCATTCATTTTTAAAGTCTATATTGTTGTAACCATGTTAAAGAGGAACTTTACCGAAAGATAGCAGTGGGGAAAATAAGTCAATACATAACAAAAGTGAGAGGTTAAAGGGGAACTGAAGAGAGAGGTATATGGAGGCTGTCATGTTTATTTCCTTTTAGACAATACCAGTTGCCTGGCAGCCCTGCTGATCCTCTGCCTCTCATACTATTAGCCATAGCCCCTAAACAAGCATGCAACAGATCAGGTGTTTCAGTGGTTCAGACTTATAAGTCTGATCTGACAAGACTAGCTGCATGCTTGTTTCTGGTTTTAATCAGATACTACTGCAGAGAAATAGACCAGCAGGGCTGCCAGGCAACTGGTATTGATTAAAAGGAAATAAACAGGACAGCCTCCATATACCTCTCTTTTCAGTTCCCCTTTAAGAAATAGAAGATAGATCAAGACATTTATTGATATTTATCATGTAATTCATTCATGTGGTTTTATCCACTGTGATCCTGCAGGTCATCATCTTTACTGCTGGCATACATAAATAATAATAAAAAAAAACCGGATAGCATCAACACCTACAAACACACCCACTAACAATGCGATAGGCTAAAATATGAATATTTACATTATGTCTCACAATGAAGTTTGCAAACAGCAAACAGTCAGGGCCATGGTTATGACATCACACTGTGGGAGAGGTTTCACCACAGTATCAGCCATATAGACCCCCCGATGATCTATTCAAAGAAAGGTAAAGATTTCTCGTGGGAAAAGGGTTTTGCACTACTGATTGGGATGAAGTTTAATCCTGGGTTAAAGTTTCTCTTTCCTGTGGAATTAGCAGGTCACACTGGTAAAGACAATGTAATTTTTATGATACGCTAATAATACAGTGTACATGTGTACAGCCGGCTACTAGGCTGAGCAGAGCCGGGCTAAGGTCCTCCAGCACCTATGGCTGAGACACCAAAGTGCGCCCCTCCATCCCTCCCACCCCAGCCGTCACACACTGCTATTAGACTAAAGACACCCCAGGGCCCCCAACACCTTAACCACTTCGGGACCAGCACCCTCTGCCACCTTAAGGACCAGAGGGTGCTGGTCCAGTAATCCGCCTCTTCCCAACGAATCGCCGCTAAAATCCGCCACTACCGACGGTCACGCGCTTGGTCACCGCCGCAGGCTGCTCTCTCTGCCGTCGGTATGATGGCAGAGCGCTGTGCGCCGGTCAGGAGCCGCTTTCATTGGCTCCTGACCCTGTCACTCCATGTAAGCCAATGGGAACGGCTTACATGAATGACAGGGCCAGGAGCCAATGAAAACGGTTCCTGCCCGGCTCACAGTGCTCTGCCGTCATAAAGGCGGCAGGGCAGCTGATTGCGGCGCAGATCGAGCAGGGACAGCGGCGGGGACGGGCGGGGGCACGCGGTCAATGGGACGTAGAGTTTACGTCCGGTCAAAACTGCAGCGCCCCTGCCCGCCGTAGATTTATACTGTGGCGGTCCGCAGTAGGTTAAAGGACTTACGAGGCCAAATGCTAAAAAAAAGTTAAATACCTGCATCCTATTTTAAGGCACGGAGGACGCTGTCGGTGCCCTCCGTGCCATTCCGGGCCGTGCCTGCAGTAAGATGGCCGCATGAGCTGGCTGCGGCTGCGCAGTCTACATAGCCGCGGGTGCGGCTGCGCAACTCTAGGACCAACCCCCCGATCCACGCTACAGGAAACAGCCTGTTGCGTGGATCGGGGGTTGGCCCTAGAGCTGCGCAGCCACACTCGCGGCTATGCGGACTGCGCAGCCGCGGCCAGCTCATGCGGCCATCTTACTGCAGGCAGGAGAGCTCGGCCCGGGCCGTGAGGTCGTGAGCCGGCCCGGGGGGCTATTGAGAGGCGGGGACCCGGTGGAATGGCACGGAGGGCGCCGACGGCGTCCTCCGTACCGTAAAATAGCTTTTTAACTTTTTTTTAGCATTTGGCATTTGGCCTCGTAAATCTTTTAACCACTTAACGACCGCCTAACGCCGATAGGCGTCGGCGGGTCGTTAGTGGTATAGCATGGAAACGGCCGCTCGATCGAGCGGCCTTTCCATGCTAGTTCACGGAGACTGTCTCCGTGAACAGTGTGCGAGCCGCCGATCGCGGCTCGCATGCATAATGTAAACATGCGGGGAAGAAATCCCCGCTGTTTACATCACACGGCGCTGCTGCACAGCAGCGCCGTGACGTAGATCGGCGATCCCCAGCCTCTGATGCACCAATGTGAGTGTACCATTACAATAATTGCATAATTTTCCAATGTAAGGATTTTTATATTTTCATACAGAATGCACACTATGTGCAGTTGGCCAAACTTGACTGGTAGCCATATAGGCTTAGATGCACTAAATTACGGTAAGATTGCTCCATCCAAAAGCAGGGTTGTATCCACAAGCCATCGGACTGGAAGCAGTAGATTTGGGCGCATGAGACAAGTGGACAAAAAGGGCGCCCCATTCACTTCCATTATAAATATCGTTTAATCGGCGGGGGGTCTTAGGTTTAGGCACCAACAGGGGGGTCTTAGGTTTAGGCACCAACAGGGGGGTCTTAGGTTTAGGCACCAACAGGGGGGTCTTAGGTTTAGGCACCAACAGGGGGGTTTTAGGTTTAGGCACCAACAGGGGGGTCTTAGGTTTAGGCACCAACAGGGGGTCTAGGGGTTAGGGATAGGTACAGGGAGGGTTTTTAATAAACGAAAATATAAGTTTCACTTTACAAACAGGGAAGATTAACGTTTTAAGAATTGCCGATCTCATACACATTATTTAGTGATTTATAAATTCATAAAACACTATTTATAAACGAAATTCTACACAATAATTTCTATAAACGATATTTCCATTTATCGTTTATACCACGCGCCCTTTTTTCCCGACGCCCTTTTCGTACGTACGCCATCGGACTCCCCACCAAAATTTTGATGGGGTCCCTCAATGTTCACACTTCAGGCCCTTTCCTTTGCCTATTCTGGTGACTCTCACAGTCTGGTGCCCCAGGTTGGAAAGGTCATAAAACAAGTGTGGCCATCATAATTTTCACACCCATAACATGTGTAGCCACAAAACCACCTGATCTAAAGGATGGATCCCTTTATCAGAGGCAGTGAAGTAATAGTTGAAACCCCCTTACTGCCCTTGAGGGGGCTGCTCCCCGGTAGTTATGCCCCTGGCCAAAAGGATAATGTGCAATTGTGCGCATAATGCAACTCATTTTATGCATGCGCAATGCCTGCAAATAGTATAACATGTTTTATAGAAACAACAAACACATTTGTGCACAGTGCATAACGTGAGTTGCACTATGTGCGGAATACAAGTTATGCACATTGCATTGTTTGCATTAACATGCATACAATCACAACAGTTTTACCATAGTTAGCTGAGCACTTTTTTGCATTAAAATTCACGTTCGTCTGTCAATTTCCACACATTTTAACTTGCCATTCTAATAATTTATGGGTTCTTATTCATGTTAATAAACTTAGATTAAAAAGTAAAGCTGTTGTACCACATCTTCACTTCTGCTCTCCTACGGTATCTGCTTTCAGTTTTACTTCTCGCTGGCCAGTCGCACCTTGCACCACTTTGTACTTTTATGTTGGTTACGTACAGATTTTGTTTCATTTCTGTTTTGACAAATATAGAAAATTTTCCTATCTGAGGCAGATAGGCCAGTGTGAGCTGTTTTGTTGGCCGTTATAAACATATTGTTCTATATATATATGTTATAAACATATCTCAAATTACTATTCAGCCTCCCATTTTAATGCAAACGATAATAAATTATTATTATTATTGATATATAAAACGCCAACATATTCCGTGGCGCTGTACAAAGTAAGAAACGAACATGGGGTGCAGTATAATACAGACAATGGTGTACAGCAATATACAAAATACATAATTGGTGACAAAATGCAAAAACGATACAAAATACAGAATACAAGATATAGAATTGTTTATGACAGTGATACAATTAACATGATGAATAAAATGCATAATGATTTCCAGGACGCAAAAGGGGAGAGAGCCCTACCCTTGCGAGCTTACACTCTAAAGGAATGGGATGTGCATCAATGTGCATCAATGTGCATCAATTAGCATTGCAGGGTTGTTTCTACATAGAGATCTTTAGTTTCTGCAATTAACATGTTCAAAAAACCTGCTGGCTGTCTCCTCTAGTTCCTTCTTGTCAGCAGAGTGGGAGTGTCTTCTCCAGCACACAGCAGATCACCTGACCCCACCCACCACCTACCTCTGCCTACAGAAATGAACTCTTTGTGACCAACATTGCAGTTCCTGCACTCAGTGTCGTGTAATTACACAGTGTGTTTATAAAATAACGTGTACCTCTCATTGCCCTGCCCTGCCATTCAATAATAACAAAACCTTTCTAACTACTTTTTTATGGTTTGTTTTACCCTATTGTAAAGACACTAAGGCCTCAATTCACTAAAGGGTGCTAAGAGTTTGCACGCCAGTGAAAAGGCACTTAGGATGCGAAAATGGCTGCTTCACGTACTAATATGCGCGCAAGGGTTTGAAAAGCTATTTTACACGCGCACGGTGCGACGTTTCGTGCGCACTGGTGCAACGTTTCGGACACACCAACTTAACGCGTGATCAATAACAGCTTTGGACGTGCAAACTACTTAGCACCCTAGTTTGCACGTCCAAAGCTTTTAGGCGTGCTAACTATGTTAGCACCCTTTTGTGAATCAAGCCCTAAGAAGGTTATGGTTAGGCATACATACTTTTTAACACACTGGTGAGGAACACTACCCTCAGTTGTAGTGCTGCATTTGTGGGCATAAAGACAAACTATTTGAAGAGAAAGAAGAGGTCAAGTAATCTGTGCTCATACAGAGAGAATAAGCCTGGTTGCTGCCTCCTTCCAGCTACATCTTGATTACCTACTTTTGTTTTTCTTAACATCTTAGTAAGGGGGCTTTTAGGGCCATTGTAGTCCCTTACACACTCCAATGAGTTCTGGGTCACCATGAGCTTGCTGGTTAGTCTGTGCCTCTCGGATTCACAAGCCCTACTCCATAGAGCCATGCACTGATGAGGATCAAACAATCCAAAACAGTCTGTATGCATGTTGGATTATTATGGCTCTGTACAAATTAACAAGCTGACACATTGCATTCCAGCGGTTCTGGAGGTGTGTTTAGCTTCTAAGGGTACAATGGTTAATTTGCATATATTCAGCAGTGTTGCTCTGGGAGACATCTCAAGCTCACTCCAACCTAAATTATCGCAAATTCTTTCTGTTTTAGGAAAGCAAACTTTTGTTTTTGATTACCTACTGTGGTTAATATATGGATGGAGGGAGGGGATTGGACAGCTGTCTCTTTCAGTAAGATTTACATCCCATATTGCTACACCACTGCTGCTGTCATCTCAACACGTAATAAGGCCAGAGGAGTCAGCAGCCAGATATTCTAACTATATTTATGCCCAGTGGCCTCAATGCACTAAGTATTACCACATTCGGTAATTCAGAAAAAAAAGCTGATTCTACCGATCACGAGGGGCGTTGCTAGCCCCAAAGATCAGTGGCACGTGCCCCGGATCTATTATGGGGTGCCCCGGATGTCCCCCAGGCAGAGTCAGCTGTGGTGCCTCAATGGAGGGCATGCTGGGTGCTGTGGTGCATCAGTCGGGGGTTATGCTGGGTGCTGTGGTGCCTTTATGGGGGCATGCAGGGAGTTGTGGTGTCTGAATGGGAGGCCCATGGGAGCAGGGAAGGGGGTCCACTAGAAGGCCAAGGAATGCTTTGGGGAACTGCCAGATAACCTGGTGCCAGGCCAGCCCACCCAGCCAACACAGAAGCCAGGCAACTCTGCCTATTTATGTTTAAGTGACACTGTATTTATGCTAGAGGGTCCTTTTTTTGTGTATTAAAGGACTTACGAGGCCAAGAATTTAGAAAAAAAAATAAAAACAGTTAGCTACCTGCGTCAGCTTGTCAGGCACGGGGGCTATTCAGGGGGCTATTGAGCGGCGGGGACCCGGCGGAACGGCACGGAGGGCGCGGACGGCGTCCTCCGTGCCTGACAAGCTGACGCAGGTAGTTAACTTTTTTTCTTTTTTTTCTAAAATCTTGGCCTCGTAAGTCCTTTAATGGAGAGGGGGCTTCATCTAACATTTTGCTGGGAAGGCCTACGTAGACCACTGTTAAGTTCATGTAAATTTGGCTCCACCCATGACCCACATTCTGGTGCATGGCCACACCCATTTTCTATGCCTTAAAGTTGCTCCGGATCTCTTAGGATCCTAGCAACGCCCCTGCCGATCACCCTGCCAAATGCCAATTCACTAAACCTATTACCACACTGGAAAGTAAAATTACTGACTAGTGGGGTAAATTACCGACTTATGTGGTAAATATCTCAAGAAATGTCAAGAAATTGCAATTCACAAAGATTAAAGCATTCGGTAAATCAAGTAAAAGTGTTCAGTATTTGCCTACAGCTCTAACTGGCTGGTAACTCACAATCTCCATGCGGTAACATTGACAGAGGTAGAAGACAGTCAACAGGGAGAGCTACACAGCCAACAGCGAGGGCCACACAGCCCTGCTTCTCACCCCAATTGATCCGTGGGCGGGACTTCAGAACGGCAGAGCAGGAGAAAGAGACATTTAAAAAGGCTTTTCTGTATTCCTTTAGCTGTGCATATCTATATACTGATATACAGAAGAGTACCCTCTAGTGGCTGCAGAACATCTAAAGCAGGGGTCTCAAACTCGCGGCCCGCGGGCCATTTGCGGCCCTCGGTACAATATTTTGTGGCTGGCGCCGGCAAAAGCAAGAGAGACACGGAAGCGAACTGTTTTACCTTATAGTTCGCTTCAGTGCTCCCAAGTAATCCGCCGCATCCCCGCCGCTAAACGAGGGCTGCAGAGCCCCCAAATCCCCCGGGCAAACATCCATGACTGCGCTAAGGGGCAGAGCTTCCAGCTGTAGCTCTACCCCTCCTGACGTCAATCGCCGCACAGATCGCCGCCTCTCCCTGCCCCTCTCTGTGAAGGAAGAGTGAGAGGGGCGGGCAGAGGCAGCTATCTGCCACGATTGACGTCAGGAGGGGCAGAGCTCAAGCTAAAAGCTCTGCCCTTTCCAGGAAATGCCGGCGGATTGCCCCCCGGGCGATTTGGAGGCTCTGCAGGCCTCGTTTTGCGACAGGGACATGGTGGATTACTTGTAATGGGAGCACTGAAGCAAACTATAAGGTAGGACACTTCATGTTCAGAAGAAATAATTAAAACTGTTAATAATGACATTTGAGGACTTTTTTTGTGAAATCCCTTATGCGGCCCAGCCTCATCCTGACTTTGTCTCCTGCGGCCCCCATGTAAATTGAGTTTGAGACCCCTGATCTAAAGGGAGGCTGGGAATGCACTGGACAGAAAAAACCCAACTCATGAACACCACTTGTGGAAAGACTCACAGCTTCCTGTCTGACCTGCTTAACAGCTGGTGAGACTTACCAAACAGGGCTTAGTGAATTAAAGCATGTTTTTTTTTTTTTTCAGTAAATTACCGAACTTCCACCACCGATTCGTAGAGAGTGCACTTCTCTTGCGTCCGACTGGCCACGACTGGCAGAACTTACTTGACCCGGTACCGGAGCTAGAGAAGACTGAGGACGGCGGCATGTGAGCAATCCGTGCGCATGGGACTGGAGGAAGCCCCAGGAATGTATAAAACTTTAATTTGTAGTCTCTGGTACACTATTAGAAATGTGAGGCTGAACAAGGTATATAAAAAAAATCTGAGCCTGGCCTAAGGTTTTAAAATAAAATTTGTCTAGATGTGTCCAGTGGCGGCTTAAACTGGCCTCATTACAGAGCCCACAATCGCAACATAACATGCTTTTAAGAAGCTTCCATCAGATTATGTCTGTGATTGTCACCGCTGACGTGGAAATTGTGGTGAACAAGCTGGCATCATCTCTGTACCCAAAGATAAAATAACATGCCCAGTGTTCAAGTATACGCAGAGTAGAGAAAGGTTTGCATTTTTCACAGTTTGCTAGGATGAAGGTATGGCTATAAGTTGTATAAGATGCTCACTCCTTGTGTCTTCATTGTAAGAGGAAGTGGTTCGTGTTTTCTAACACCTATTGTTATAGCCGACGCTCCAGTTCTCGCCTGCATTACAGATGATCGGTTTGGCCACAAGTGATTTTCCTAGCAGTGCTTTTTACACATAGCATAGGTAGATAATGTGGCTGTACAAGTTCTCTGCATGCTGCCTCTTGTTTATTTCAACTGGTTTCACGTCTGGCTTTGCCTTTGGTAAGTATGCCATTTAATTTAAGTACCATTTTATTAATTTATTCTGTTGGACATGTGTAATTCTAACAGATGTTGCTGATGATTTTAGGGAAGTAATCTGGAAATGTTTATTTAACAGAGTTTAACTTATCATGGAGTCTCTTTTCTCTTGCTGCACGCTCTCTACTAAAAGGAGTTATACACACAGAAATGTGGGAGGCTGGATACATGAAGGACTTGCTGAAACTGCGCCACACCTCTCACAACCTCAGATCTGCAGGATCCATAAACTTGGTCACTCAAATGAGCTTTCTGTCATGCTGCCCCTAACCTTTGAAACTCTCTGTCACACCCAGTAAGGACAGCCTCATCCCTGGGGTTAGTCAAATCCAGACTGAAAAGTAACCTGCCTGTTAAGCCTCGCATTTGCAGACTTGTAGAATTCTTCCCCTGTAACACAATGGGCTTGATTAACAAAAGGGTGCTAACACAGTTAAAAGCTTTGGACGTGCAAAATAGGGTGTTAAGTAGTTTGCACGTCCAAAGCTGTTATTGATCGCGCGTTAAGTTGGTGCGCCCGAAACGTCACATCGGTGCGCGCGAAATGTCGCACTGGTGCGCGTGAAATGTTGCACAGTTCGCATGTAAAATAGCTTTTCAGCGCTAACCTTTGCGCGCGCAAGCACTTGCACGCATATTAGTGTGTGAAGCGGCCGTTCTCACTTCCTAAGTGCCTTTTCACTAGCGTGCTAACACTAAGCACCCTTTAGTGAATCAAGGTCAATGTAGCAATCAACCAATTACTGGTCTGAGCCATGCTTATGCGCTAAGTCCTACTGGAGAAAAGCGCTTTACAAATGTTGTTTTGTTGTTGTTTATTTAAGTTAAATTTAAGTGGTGGGCTAGCACAAATACTATCCTACCTAATAATAGGCAAGTGTCTCTGCGACCAATGTCCCTGTGTGTGCGTTTTTTTGTTGTGCGCATGTGCAGGGAGGAACGCAGAGACACTGCCAAGAGCTGGGGGAATGATGCGCAGCAGGGGAGGACAGGGGCCAGAAGGGGGTGGGCATGTGCGTGTGCACCGTGTGCGCTGGCGTATACGCGTGAGAGACATGCGCGGGCGTGTGCACACTCGGCGTGCGCTGGCCAAGGGGAGAGAGAGAGCAGTGAGGGGGTGGCGGCCACAGCCTAGCGCCCATTTTTAAACGGGCCTTAGGCCTAGCATGATATAATTTATTACGGTATAAGCAAGTATTATTTGGAATGCAGTTATAAGAAAACATTATTATTCTTATTATTATGATGTATTTATATAGCACTGACATCTTCTGCAGTACTTTACAAAGAATACAGTTTATAGCCATGGCACTGTTAGCTCACACAAACTAAGGCTCAGTTCAAAAGTTTCCTGATGGAAGTGGCATCCATCAGGTGATGTTCTGTATCATAGCGTATCCCTCTCTAATTATACCACTAATAAATGTGTAATTCACATTACTAATCGTTCCTCAGCAGGTCGCAGAATATTTAATATCTTCTCGAATTATAGGGCTCACAGTTCTACACACGTTATTATTATTAGGAATAGAGTCTGAAGAAGGCTTATTAGTTGAAAGCTTACTCTCTTTCTTTTAAGTTAGCCAAGAAATGGTATCCTCCAGATGTAAAATGCCCTGCTTTACTGCTGGCTAACACTGTATAATCTAATACTTTATTGCTATTTTTTATTATTACACCTCCTGCTTCAAAGCCAAAGCCACCGGAATAAGGCGTTAAAGTATACCAGAGCTGAAATAGTTATTAAAAACAATGACCTCATTGTGCCATCGTGCACACATGCAGAGTGCTCCTGGCCGTGCACGGCCGCGCGCTACTGGGGACCTGGACTGAGCTGCTGCGGCGATTTAGAGTAAAAAGGAGGTGGATGGAGGAGAATGAGGGAGCGGTGGGCATGAGGATTGCATCGAATACTTGCTCCCCTTGTTTTTATTAACTCTTTCGGCTCTGGTAGCCTTTAAAGTTGACTTTGTGTAAAAAGCAGGTGTTATAGCATAATGCTGGGTTATGCATTCCACTCAAGTGAGCACCATTCTCCACCCATTTATGCACGAGGCAATTGCATACAAGAAAAAATAATTTCCTTGTTCTTAGTATTTACATGTAACTGTTATTAGCATTTCAAGTGTTTTGTAAGTTAACACAAATGTTGTTGAGCTGGAGACAGACAAGTTTTTCTTTCCTGGTTGTTCATTTTCGAAATTAGTGTTTTAGTTAAAGCTTTATTCAGAAAAGGTCTGGCAAAAAATTTAAAAAACATTTAGCATTCTCTTTAATGTTGGCTACCAAATGTTGTTGATGATGTCATACATTGCCTAGTTACAGGATTATACTATTTCTTCCGCTGCTCCCAATTTCTGGGCAACAAGCATGTGGTTGTTCAGCATAATGTGATTTAATTGTGCTGTTCTCAAATACGCATACTGTATCTGTTTCCATAGATAAATACATTTCCCTTTTTTTTCATTACTACATATACTTCTAAATGTACTTGATTTACACTACTGGATTCCAAAATGCATTTATTTATAAATATTTTTATTATATCTACTTTTCTGGAGGACAAATGTTTATATTTTTTTACATGTATTTATTTTTAATACATACACTGACAAACTTCACTTAAAGTGTCACTGAAGCGTACATAAAATTATGCTATAATGAATTGTATGTGTTGTATGGATAACGAATATAATGTTAGTAGCAAAGAAAAGGGTCTCATATTTTTATTTTAGTTAAATAGTTTTTAACTAGTTTTTAACTAAATTCTGTCATATTTGCAGGTTGGAAACCACATTCTGTCTTTTAAGCTATAAAACAAAGCAGAAATAATGACCGCTGTTTCTTGGCTGTTACACACGCTCAACAGCGGCCTTTTATGCAGCACAATTATCAAACAACTTTTGTTGTGAAACAAGTTGAACAACCAAAAAAAAAAGTTGCTTGCTATTGTTCACACAACTGATAAGACTGATAAGATGTCAATCCAACAGTTTTATTTTTCACAACAAAAGGCCGCTGTTGAATGTGTGTATGGGGCATTAAGTGATTCAGAAAACAGGATTGTATTCGACCCAAATGGGTCAAATTGCTCAGAGAGGTTATTTTAACTCTTCCTGTACTGAAAAACAATATGAGACTTTGCTACTTTTGTTCTATTTCTTGGCTGTACTACACATACAATTCATTATATCATAAGTTTATTTTCATTTCTGGTTTGCTTTAAATACCATTCCTTTCTGCTTGCAAAGCAATCAGAAAAAAATACATGGGGGTTGAGTCACACATTTTTTTAATGATCTCCCCTTGACCCATATACATTAAAGTTTTCTCCTATGAGATATCATCATTCCGTATTAATAAAATAATTTTGAAGCTACAAGCAAGCAACAAAATACTCAAAATAAGTTTACTGTTACTTCTTAGTCCTTTTTAATTACTAAGTGCTGAAAATTAATTTTTTTTAGAGAAGATGATAAATTATCTCCTAGGAGAGTCATTGAATAGCCCCCCCGGGTGTATCTGGGTAATATAGAGCCTATGGCAAACACTGAAATCGCACCCCCCTTACCCATCAGAACCCCCTTCTTCTCTACAAACAGCATCCTTTCTCGCGTACATGTGTTGTGGTTGCCTGTGTTTCTTGGCTCGGCATATTGTTGAAGTTACTTTTTTGGGAAATATCTCTTATTATTCCCTCTCTGTCCTCTTTTCTAACACTAAGCCAAGTGCACTCTACATACATAAGTTAAGAAGACTCTGAAGCTAGTCTAAATTCATGTTTTTAACATTTATTTATGTTAAGCACTATTGCTAGTGCTAAACTGCCACATCCCCGTGGCAAAACGAAGGGTTTATACCCCCAAATCCCCTCTGCTAAATCCACAACTTTCTTGGTCATGGATTTTGCTGCCCATGGAGGCAGAGCTTTGAGCTGCAGCTCTGCCTCCATGCGCGTCAATCTGCCTGCAGATCTCCGCCTCTCTTAGTAAAGGAAGATTAAGAGGGGCGGGGAGAGGTGCCGATCAGCGGGGATTGACGCGCGAAGAGGCGGAGCTACAGCCCTAAGCTCTGCCTCAAGCAGGAATCGCTCCCCGCACTTAGCACAGGGGATTTGGGAGGTATAAACCCCTCGTTTTGATGCGGGGATGCGGCGGTTTAGCACTAGCTATAGTGCTACTGCTTAACATTAATAAAAGTTAAAAACGTGAATTTAGACTCACCTCTTTAACCACTTGAGGACCTAGCCTTTACCCCCCCTTAAGGACCAGCGCTGTATTTTCAGATCTGTGCTGGGTGGGCTCTACAGCCCCCAGCACAGATCAGCTGGCATGCAGAGCGATCAGATCGCCCCCCTTTTTTCCCCCCTAGGGGGATGATGTGCTGGGGGGGTCTGATCGCTTCTGCATGCTGTGGGTGGCGGGGGGGGGGCACCTCAAAGCCCCCCTCCGTGGTGACATTCTCCCCCTCCCTCTTCTCCCTACTGCCCAAGAGATCGGAGGCTGCACAGGAACGGATCTGTCCTGTGCAGCCTCTAATAGGCTCCCCGCTGACATGTGACAGCGATCCCCGGCCGCTGATTGGCCGGGGATCGCTGATCTACTACTACTGTAGCAGCGTTGTAAAAATGTAAACAAAGCGGATTATTTCCGCTTGTGTTTACATTTAGCCTGCGAGCCGCGATCGGCGGCCCACAGGCTATTCCTGGAGCTCCCCGCCGTGAATTGACAGGAAGCAGCCGCTCGCGCGAGCGGCTGCTTTCTGATTAATTAGCCTGCAGCCGGCGACGCAGAACTGTGTCGCTGGTCCTGCAGCTGCCACTTTGCCGACGCGCGGTATGAGTGTGCGGTCGGCAAGTGGTTAAGTAGCGATGTTCCCCAGGTAACAGAATGTATCTGATCTGAGGTCTGACGGATGGGGAGGCCTGCGGGCGGGCATGGCGGTTCAGCACAGGGGCAGCAGGGCGCCCTTGGTGCTGTGGTGCCTATGGCACAGGCCATGCCTGCACCCGTCTAGATATGCTTCTGGTCCCCCCCCCTTATCTGTTTTACCTCATGAAGCTCACAATATCTGCCAGCCTCTACCTCAAGATTTATCTCCCCTTGTCTGTTATATCCAATGAATTATTTTGCCTTTTCCATTTGTCTCTTGAATTAAGTCTCATTTTAATTGTTGTAAAAGTAAGGGAGGTGAGAGAATTAATGAGAGTTTTGTAAATCGACCCCGTGCACTATAACAAGGCTCACAAAACGTTGTCACTTACTCAGTTGGTCACATGGTTTTGGCAGCCAATCAGAGATTGTCATTTAGTGAGGTCAACAAGAAGCCTAATCCCAGCAAAGAAATTGTAGTGGGAAAAGGGCTGGTGTGGTGGAGCATGAATATACATTCCTGTAGCATGGGGCAAAATGTGTGTATCTGCTTGGCAGGAAGGGGTTAATGTCATTCCCCAGCTACTGCTGGATGTCAGAGATTTTAGCTGCTCGGTTTTCATGAATGTTAGAGCATAGGTCATCAGCAGAATGTTTATATTAGTATGGAATATGTCAGGCAGTGTGTACAGCTGACCTTGTGGGGGGAAAAGATCCTGTTTATTCCTGAAAACAAACCTGCATACATAATGTTGCTGTCAAAATACTTGAGAAGGGGAGTACAGAAAGGAGGAAGCTAGTGCTGAAATATTAAATAACCCGAGCAGCAGGGTCTCTTCAGAGCAGGTACAGGAAATCTGTGTCAGTGGTTCTGTAAAGTAGCCTTGCACTGTGGAATTTAAGAGCCAGAAAGAAAGGTTACAACTAAATTATTGTCCTGATTCAAAACTTCTTGCAAATAAACTCAGCTGTTTGTATCTTATACGTGGACTTCACAAGAAAATCTTATACAATAACTTGCTTATTGGTGCTATGTTTAAGTGAACCAAACTCCATTTTTAGCACCCTGGGCATCTCAAAAGCACATCAAAAATGCATACTAACAATGTGGCTAATTACTAAAAAAAACCTTTCATTTTACCTAATTTTTTTACATATAAGGGTCAATTACAGACAGTATTTTTCTACTTCCTCTACTTTCTCCATCTGCAAGCCACAGAAGATGGGAGGCAGATAAGGACTCTTCTAGTTAGACTTAATTGCTCACAAGCTAAGATCAAACAAAACCATTCAGGATTAGGGAGGGTTGGAGGAGGGGTACACTGTGCTTCAAACAGATAAGTCACACTTGATGAACTTTACACCAACCCTGGATAATGGAAGTGAAAAGGGAGCAGGGGGGGTTAACTTTTCAAACATGGAAGCCTATTCAGCTATTTGAAACCAGAAGCTTTATGAATCCTTTCTCAGTCCCCCCTGTTTTTTTTCTTGTACATTGCCGGAAAAAGGGAGGCTAAAAAAAAGCCTTCCCTCCCCTTCTTCCCCTACCACATCCCAGCTCCCCGTTGACTGGCTGAGGGCAGTTCAGGGAGATTGTGTGACAGGAGGCTCAGAAGGAAAATAGAAGCTAAATCACTTCAACCCTCTGCAGAAGCTGCTGAAATCTGATGTACGCTGTGCTCACATGTGTTTACAAAGCAAACTAGATATGACAGTGCAGTTCCTAGTACAGAGCTCAGTGGGGAGGAGGGCAAGAAATGCATACTCCACTTCAGTCAGAGGAAAAAAAAGTAAATAAGGAAATTAGATCAGGCTTCAGTCAGAGGCATTAAAGATAAAAATTGTCTGGAATAGTTTTCACTTTATTTACTATATACAATTCACTGAAATCAAGGCAGGTAAGGCTTGGTTCACTCATAAATCTTTACATTTCTGGTCCAGTCCAGTCCTGTATCAGTTTTGTATCAGTTTTCTATGTGTGTGTTCACACATAAAAGGTTTACAGTTCCAATCCTGTCAGGTAAAACTGATAAAAAACTGATGCAAAACGGACAGGACAGGACTGGACTGGGCCAGAAATGTATGTGTGATTCAAGTCTTACCTAAGTGGAGGGAAGACTTTATATAGTATGGAGCCTTCCCGTTCCTCCGCCCAGCCTGTCATTCCAACACTGTCTGCTGTTTGAACAGCTCTTTGGAATTACTCATGTCCCCCAATAGCTCCAAGGACGAGTACATCGACATGTGCAGTAACAATGCAAATGTAAGGATGGAGGTAGCCCCAGGTATGTATGTTTTGTTTTATTGTTGTGGCCCCATCTCAGATACACTTTAAGCCAATCAAGGAATTTAGGGATAACTGCCACTACCCACAAACCATCTACACAGGTCTAGCAATACGTTTTTGCCTGAAGAAAAGTTGTCTTTGAAAACGTTATGTATTAGAACATATTAACATTAAAACCAACTCACTTTACCACTTGATCTTCCGAAACAAAGCAATATATCATACTCTGTGCATTGCAGTGAGACATTCTTTGATCATTTTGTTTCAGAAATACAGAAAAAAGGGGTACAGCGTGGAGCAGACATCACATTGACGTGCCCATACTCAGAAGCTGATGGACCATTGCTGTCCCTCTCCTTCCCCTCGAAGAAGAACATCAGACAGCTCACTTATCAAGATACTTTGTATATCATTATCCCAGACTTCAGTGAATACCACAAAGGTCCATATTTGTGTGTAAAAAGTAATGGCACGATATTAGAGTTCAATGAATGTGAGTACATTTCTTGTAATGAAGTCTGTTTTTTTTTTTTTTAATCCATGTATAATTGAAAGTATTTTTACTTTCCTTTTTGCGTTCCACCACTCGTCACTTCCTGCAATGCCGTCCACTGTACAGTACAGTGGGTGGCATTACAGGAAGTGACGAGCAGTGGAACACAGCGCTGGAATGTCAAGGAGGTGAGTCATCACTTCCCCGCCCACTGCCTGATAATTGTACACTGTTGTAATAGCTGGAGAGGGAGCACAGATCGGGGGGACCCAGGTGAGGGAGATGGGGTCCACCCCCCTCCCCACCACTGTGCCTATTGCCCCTTTTCTGGATGCTACCCCCTCCAGCTCAGTGCCCCCCCACCCACGGCCAGGTGGGCCCTCCCCCACTTCTGCTGCCTGAGGAACCTGCCTCACCCCGCCTCATGGGCGGCCCAGTGCTTACAATTATAGCCGCTACAGCTTTTCTCACACTCCTACCTTGCAGAACATCCTCCATCAAAAAATCCCTGACTCCTCATTTAATGGTAGCAGCAAGGTTGTTCGTTGCAAGACATGAAAGGACAAATGAGATCCCTACCATGACTGAACTATTTAAAGAACTCAATCACATCATGCAGATGGAGGATCTCCATACCGAGGTACAGGACAACACAGAGGCGTTTGTCACAAAATGGGCAGTTTGGTTAGATTTCCGGGACTCTTCAAAAGCTACTGACATGCTGAGCCCTCACTAAGCAAAAAGACGCCCTGAAAAGGCGGGCCGATGAGGCAGATGACTCTACAGGTCTGACGAGTTCTGAGGGAGAGACAGGCATTCTAAAGGCTACATATATGGTGGCCTTCCTGCCTGTACTTTTTCTGTTTATTGTTATTTTGTACTCTCTGTACTTTGATTTTATATTGTTAAATGAAAATCTTTAATAAAATCCTATTTTACAAAAATAACAATTATACTACGCATTATAGTTTCAGTAGCTTTGTCACTTATTCCCAATTATTTTTTTTTGTTCATTTTAGTCTCTTCCTCACAAGAGATAACAAAGTTCCGGTCTGTTGGGGACTCTCTGCTGCTGCTCTGCACTGTGGTGAGGAAAGCAACATCCATAAAGTGGCAATGGACATCATCAGACTCAATACACACAGCCACCATACAGGTTAATTCAAGCAGTCGAGTCTCAAGCAGTGGACACTTTAATGGTAACCGCCTAAAGACTTCAGACGAAGCAGATTATGCTATTAAAATTTTACCTGTGAGCTTTAACGATTCTGGTCAGTTCAAATGCTACTCATCAGACAACACCATTGTGGCTACTGTGAATCTAGTTACTGTTGGAGGTATGTTTGTTTGATTGTGAAAATACAACTTTACTGTAATTAACATGTGTACAACCCCATTTCCCCATTGTGTAAAATATAAACAGAATGTGATGAATTGCAAACAATTTACATCCTGTATTTAACCACTTCCCTACTAAGAGGTTTTTCCCCTTCTTGACAAGAGCAATTTTCACCTGTCACCGCTCCTCCCCATTCCCCAATAACTTTCTAGCTACTTATCACAACAAAATGATTTATATTTTTTTTTTTTGGGGTGGTACATTTTGCTAAGAATTATTTTATTCTAAATGCATTTTTACAGGAATAATAAGAAAAAAATGGAAAAGATTCATTATTTCTCAGGTTTTAGCCATTATAGTTTTAAAATAAAATGTGCTGCTGTGGGGTAGGGTGTTCATATCTGTAATCATAACAATTACACTAATTCACTATTCTATTTTTTTATATACTTTTTAGTGACAATACATCCTTCTGAATCAGTCCATGAAGACAGTGAAGTCAACCTTACCTGCTCAGTATCTCATCTTATGGCGAATGTCAATATAATGTTGGTGTGGATACTGATAAGTGGAACATCTTCTGTTCCCATTAAGAGAGAAAAAGTCACCCTCGGGATAATGGAAAATTCTCTGTATGTGAAAAACTTTAATGAAAGCACAACGAACTGGATGTGTTTGGTATTCAACAACAATTACTTAGTTGGTTTTGTCCCGATAAATCTGAATTTTACAAAAAAGCCAATAATAGAATCAACAACTTCAAGTCCTGAGTATGACACAGGTATAGTATGATGCAGATATAGTGTGAATCTCCCTTTCTTGTGCTGCTTGGAAGCAAAATCGATGCCATTTTTCTCATGGGGCATTGTGAGAGATCGCGGAAAAGTCACCACGAGTGCTACTGAGCAGGCGGCTGATTCCGCGTCCAGTGCGGCAGTTTGCACGCGGAAGCGTGTGTCTGGCGGCAGAGCGGAACGCGGAAAAGCCGCCGCATGCAACAACAGTCAGGCGGCTGATTCCGCGTCCAGCGCGGCAGTTTGCATGCAGCAGTGTGCAGCTGGTGTGACTGAGCCTGTTAGTTCACACAGGTTTAGGGCTACGCACGCGCACGCCAGAAGTCAGGACCTTTATGCCAGCAGGAGATGTGTCAGCTGATCAGGATGATCAGCTGATCCCTGATGGACTCCTGATTGGCTGAGTGGTTCGGGCGGGGCGGCAGAGTCCTGCAACTATATATACAGCTTGCTTGTCAGTTGTTGGTTGTTGTCTGCCGTTGCGATCACTACGTGGAAGCACTCAGACCTTAAGGCCCGGTTCACATTAGCGGTCGCCGTCCGGAATCGCCGTGCCGGAGCCGGACCGCATGCAGAACGGACGGAGCGGACGCACGGCATAGCAATGAAAGCCTATGCGTCCGTTCACATGCGTCCGTTTCGTCCGGACCGGATCCGGACCGGATCCGGACTCCGGCGTAAGACCCAACATGCGCTATTTTTTGGTCCGGCTCCTCCGGCAGACGTATCCGGAGCGGAGCCGGACTGTTGCATCCGGCCAATACAAACCAATGAGAACCGGAGAGCGCACAACACACTGGCTAAAAATCCGGATGTTCTACCCCACTTCCTATGCGTATTGTAGCGGCGATTTTGGATGGGGACACATGGGCAAGCATTTTGGAGTGGAGCAGCAGTGACTTTAAACGTGCTGGAGATGTTGGCAGTATGTCGGAGGTGGAGGTGAGTGCTAAACAGCGGAGGGCCTGATTCCACAGGTCCACCTTCTGCTGACCTCCCAGACCCCAACATTTTTATTCTATTTCTACTATCTTTTGCCAAACGGATCCGGATCGCATCCTGATGAACACCTGATGCAAACTGACCGGATCCGGATCGGATCCGGATCAGAACCGCACGGTTCCGATCCGGTCCGGATCCGGTCAGGTCATCCGGTCCGTTTGGCAGAGAACCGCAAGTGTGAACCGGCCCTTAGTCAGATCCTACAGTGTGTTAGATACAGGTGGACCTGGGAATTCACACTTAGCCAGTTTACTTGTACTGTTAATCTGTGTTATTATTCAGACTAGTTCCAGGGTGCTGAGACTAAGGACCTCGCACTCAGACTAGGCATTGTTTGATATCTGTTATGACTTATTGCTTTTCTGACTACTCCTCTGTCTTCTGATTCGGTACCTCGCATATCTGACTCTTGTTGCCGACCTCTGCCTGATTTCCGATTACTCTTCTGCCTTCCGTTCCTGTACTGCTGCCGTCATCTCTGTTCCTGAACCTCTGCCTGTCTGACCTTTCTCCCTTCAGTGGAACGTCTCCCACTGGAGGGTTATCTCTGAGGCTTGCCTCTCCGAGACGCCTGCCCCAAGCAGACGATTACTGCTAGGGCTCGAGATTCCTCAGTCTGCCTAGTTAGAGGATCTCACGCACGGGGTTCCCATTCAGAGGTAACCACACCTCTGAGGAATTGCCGTGTGGTGGATATTTCCACACTTCTGTGATTTATATTACTGTCCTTATTGTGTTCTTTTGCTGGTGCCCAGAGGTTAGCAATATATCGGATTATCGGTGATACTGCAGATCATCAATAATCGGGTATATATCTGTATTCTTGGTGAAACTGCAGATCGCCAATAATCAGATTCTCTCTGCGTGCTGATACCGATTGTTACAGGCACACTTAAAAAATATCTGCTTGCTCTCATTCTCCATACTTTAAATTGACATATGACATGATGCGATAAACATTTGTATGTACAGAGCCAGACATATTAATAACCAACCGGACTATGTTTCTTTTTTTTCTTTTCCTGCCTGAGTTAGCCTTCAGGCATGCAAGTGACAGCTTCTCTCTTGTCGGATTATAGAATAACCTTAACTGATAAGAAATGACATCCATAAAACATTTTTGTGCAGGGGATAGATACAAAAGGTCAATAGTTCATGTATTTTAGCTCTTGGACACTTAAGCCCATACATCTAGCAATGTATGGGTAGATTGACCAAGAGACAGATCTGTTGGTTGTCTATCCTTCACAGGCTAATTACTAATCAATTTCAGCATGAAATCACTTGGAAATCAGCATTGTTATGTAGCATCTATCTACTGCCTCTGTCACTGGACCCCCCAAATGTTAATAAGCTCTTTCTTTTTCCTATGCCCGTGCATTAAAATCTCCCACCAGTCCAGCCACCGGGAGTCTAGCTGTTCCTTCTTCTTTACTCGTGCTTCCACTGGACTGCAGCACATAGCACATGGTGTGTGTGTGACGTCACACATGTGCCAGTATGACTGGGCAGGTGAGAGATTGTAATGCAGAGGCGTTGGGGGGCACATTAACTTTTGTGGAGACATCGCCATGCGGTTCTGTCGTGTTCGTCGCTTGTCCCGATATCTCATAGATTTCCCAGCTTGCTTGCTCAGTACATTCAACCAATTTTGGCCTGAAATCACTCGAGTTGTCGGTCGGGCATGCTTGTTGTGGCATTGATTTTCATCTGATCCGATAATAATTATTGCATTTTCAGGGCTTTTGCAGTAAGTATAGGGAAAGGGCTGGGCTTTCATTGGCTTTTGCTGGCTTTCAAATGCAACGCCAGCAACCTTCTAGAAGCTGCATGGTGCCTTTGAGACGAGACATTGGGACCAACTGCCAGACTTTTATGAAAGCCAGCGAAAGCTCTTACTAAACGCTCCCATTCACTTGCATGGGACGGCAGTAGATGCCTAAAAACGTTACTTTTAAAACGCTGCGTTTAATGCCAGCAAAATATCCATGTGAACCAGCCCTTAATCATTTAAAACAAGGGGAAGAATTTACTATATGTTTATATTTTATCTTCAGACAATGAAGCCACCACCTCTTCCAGAGGAATCAGTGTACTGCACATAACAATTCGCACTGTGGTCTTCTTTTTAATCTCGGCACTCTTTGTGATGTACACAGTTCACATATTAAGGTATATAGGTAGGTTTTTCTGTTGCCTTTAGTATTATGTTAAAACCGTACTGTTTAGGAATATCTAGCAATATTTCAGTATTGTTATATTTTTGTTATTATTACATTAAAATTTTCTTTTCAATGTTTTTCTTCAGTGGAAGAAAATATATAGAAAGATGTAAGTTTATGCACATAGTGCCCTCACCTTTAAAGCACAACTGAACAGAGAGGGAGAGAGCTGACATATTTATTTCCTTTTAGACAATGCACATTGCCTGGCTGTCCTGCTGATCCTCTGCCTCCAATACTTTTAGTCATAGACCCTGAACAAGCACGCAAATCAGGTGTTTATGATTGAAGTCTGACTGGATTAGTCACATGCTTGTTTCAGGTGTGTAATTCAGACACTACTGCAGCCAAAGACATGAGCAGGGCTGTCAGGCAACTGGTTTTGTTTAAAAGGAAATAAATATGGTAGCCTCCATATCCTTCTCAGTTCAGGTGAATTTTAAGGCTCCAGGAAGCACCATAGAACTTACATGTCAAACTCTAGCCCGCTGAGCCAGCCCCGTTTCTAGGGGCATGCAGGTCGTGCGGCCACCCTGAGCGCTTAGGGAGGGGGGGTGCCGTGATGTAGGGGGGGAGCTGTGGCTGCGGGGAGAACAGTCTGATTTGCCCCTCCCTTCCTCACCCCGGGGCCGCCCTCTGTGCTCCCCCCTCAACTGCAGAGTTAGCGCAGCGAGAAGCCTTGTATAGAGCAACTCACCTCCCAGCCGTTCCAATTGCCCATCACTTACCGCTGGTCTCCTCTGCATAGCTGCTGATACACACTCTACTTCCTGCTATTCAGAGTGTGTATCAGTGGCTATGCAGAGGAGACCAACGGCAAGTGATCAGCGATTGGAATGGCAGGGAGGTGAGTTGTTCTACACAAGGCTTCCCGCTGCGCTAACTCTACAGCGGAGGGGGGAGCACAAAGGGTGGCCCCGGGGAGAGGAAGGTAGGGAGAAGTCGGGCTGCCCTCCCCGCGGCTGACCCCTCTCCATTATGGGGGGATGGGGGGCACCTACCTATCTCACCTTTATTGCGGGCACCTACCTATCTAACCTACACTGGGGGCACCTACCTATCTGACCTGTACTGGGGGCTCGAATTTAGCCTGCAGGTGGTTTACCAACTTTGCATTATGTTTGCTATATTGAAGTTGAAGCCCTAGATCAACAGGGAAGGCAAATGTATTGTCCTCCTTCTTACCCCTCCCGCTTAAAGCTGCTTGCCTGCTTCAACTTGCGCCGTGCAGTATGCTAGCTGTACAGCACTCGGCTAGACCTGGTCTAGAGGTCCAGCCATGCCTTTTCTCACCCCTGCCACACCTGCTACGGCCTCTATTATGTCACACCCATGTCGGCCATGTCTTCTCTTACTTCCTTGGGAACATCAGATTAACTTTATTTATTATTTATTATATTTATAGTATTACGGGAGCTGTACCCAGCATTGTTTTTGGCACATACAGAGTCGATGATGGTACAGTTAGCATTACAGTTCAGGTATAGTAATACAGTGGGATGCGAAAGTTTAGGCAACCCTGTTAATCGTCATGATTTTCCTGTATAAATATTTGGTTGTTATGATAAAAAATGTCAGTTAAATATATCATATCCACTTCCCGACCGCCGTATAGACAAATGGCGGCCGGGAAGTGCACCCCGCAAGGACCGCCGTATAGACAAATGGCGGCAGTCCTTGTAGGGGCATGGGCGGAGCGATTGCGTCATCCGTGACGCGATCCTCCGCCTCCGCCTGTCGCCGCTCACCCGCCGCAACATCCCGCCGGCCATACGGAAGCGCCGGCGTGATGTTAACCCCGCGATCGCCGCATACAAAGTGTATAATACACTTTGTAATGTTTACAAAGTGTATTATACAGGCTGCCTCCTGCCCTGGTGGTCCCAGTGTCCGAGGGACCACCAGGGCAGGCTGCAGCCACCCTATGTCGCACCCAAGCACACTGATTTCTCCCCCCCCTGCCCCAGATCGCCCACAGCACCCCTCAGACCAAATCTTCTATGAACTCACCGTACTACTAACGGAATACCTTGGGGTGTCTTCTTTCTTAAATGGGGTCATTTGTGGGGTTCCTATACTGTCCTGGCATTTTAGGGGCCCTAAACCGTGAGGAGTAGTCTTGAAACGAAATTTCTCAAAATGACCTGTGAAATCCTAAAGGTACTCATTGGACTTTGGGCCCCTTAGCGCAGTTAGGGTGCAAAAAAGTGCCACACATGTGGTATCGCCGTACTCGGGAGAAGTAGTACAATGTGTTTTGGGGTGTATTTTTACACATACCCATGCTGGGTGGGAGAAATAACTCTGTAAATGGACAATTGTGTGTAAAAAAAATCAAAAGATTGTCATTTACAGAGGTATTTCTCCCACCCAGCATGGGTATGTGTAAAACTACACCCCAAAACACAACATACTACTTCTCCTGAGTATGGCAATACCACATGTGTGGCACTTTTTTGCAGCCTAACTGCGCTAAGGGGCCCAATGTACAATGAGCACCTTTAGGCTTTACAGGGGTGCTTACAATTTAGCAACCCCAAAATGCGAGGACAGTAAACACACCCCACAAATGACCCCATTTTGGAAAGTAGACACTTCAAGGTATTCAGAGAGGGGCATGGTGAGTTCGTGGCAGATTTCATTTTTTTTTTTGTCGCAAGTTAGAAGAAATGGAAACTTTTTTTTTTTGTCACAAAGTGTCATTTTCCGCTTACTTGTGACAAAAATTAATAGCTTCTATGAACTCACTATGCCTCTCAGTGAATACTTTGGGATGTCTTCTTTCCAAAATGGGGTCATTTGGGGGGTATTTATACTATCCTGGAATTCTAGCCCCTCATGAAACATGTCAGGTGGTCAGAAAAGTCATAGATGCTTGAAAATGGGAAAATTCACTTTTTGCACCATAGTTTGTAAACGCTATAACTTTTACCCAAACCAATAAATATACACTGAATGGGTTTTTTTTTAATCAAAAACATGTTTGTCCACATTTTTCGCGCTGCATGTATACAGAAATTTTACTTTATTTGAAAGATGTCAGCACAGAAAGTTAAAAAAATCATTTTTTTGCCAAAATTCATGTCTTTTTTGATGAATATAATAAAAAGTAAAAATCGCAGGAGCAATCAAATAGCACCAAAAGAAAGCTTTATTAGTGACAAGAAAAGGAGCCAAAATTCATTTAGGTGGTAGGTTGTATGAGCGAGCAATAAACCGTGAAAGCTGCAGTGGTCTCAATGGAAAAAAAGTGGCCGGTCCTTAAAGAGACTCTGAAGCGAGAATAAATCTCGCTTCAGAGCTCATAAATAGCAGGGGCACGTGTGCCCCTGCTAAAACGCCGCTATCCCGCGGCTAAACGGGGGTCCCTTCACCCCCAACCCACCCCCCGCAAAAGAGTGTCGTAGAAAGGTCGCAGATTTATTGCTTCCTGGAGGCAGGGCTAACGGCTGCAGCCCTGCCTCCAGTCGCGTCTGTCAGCGGCGCATCGCCGCCTCTCCCCCGCCCCTCTCAGTGAAGGAAGACTGAGAGGGGCGGGGGAGAGGCGGAGATACGCGCTGACAGACGCGCGTGGGGCAGGGCTGCGGCGGTTAGCCCTGCCCCAACCAGGAAGCGCTCCCCCGCTGCACCGAGGGGGATTTAGGGGTGAAGGGACCCCCGTTAAGCCGCGCTATAGCGGCGTTTTAGCAGGGGCACACGTGCCCCTGCTATTTATGAGGTCTGAAGCGAGATTTATTCTCGCTTCAGACTCTCTTTAAGGGGGGTAAAGCTCTAGGTCCTCAAGTGGATATAGGAGACACACACGGTGATATTTGAGAAGTCAAATTAAGTTTATTGGGTTTACAGAAAGTACGCAATAATTGTTTAAATAAAATTAGGCAGTTCCATAAATTTGGGCACTGTTGTCATTTTATTGATTCCAAAACCTTTATAACTAATTATTGGAACTCAAAATGGCTTGGTAAGCTCAGTGACCCCTGACCTACATACACAGGTGAATCCAGTTATGAGGAAGAGTATTTAAGGGGGTTGATTGTAAGTTTCCCTCCTCTTTTAATTTTCTCTGAAGAGTAGCAACATGGGGGCCTCAAAACAACTCTCAAATGACCTGAAGACAAAGATTGTTCACCATCATGGTTTAGGGGAAGGATACAGAAAGCTGTCTCAGAGATTTCAGCTGTCTGTTTCCACAGTTAGGAACATACTGAGGAAATGGAAGACCACAGGCTCAGTTTAAGTTAAGGCTCGAAGTGGCAGACAAAGAATAAACAGAAATGACGAATGGTGAGAACAGTCAGAGTCAACCCACAGACCAGCACCAAAGACCTACAACATCATCTAGCAGCAGATGGAGTCACTGTGCATTGTTCAACCATTCTGCACACTTTACACAGGGAGATGCTGTATGCGAGAGTGAGGCAGAGAAAGCCTTTTCTCCACCCACAGCACAAACAGAGCCTCTTGAGGTATGCTAAAGCACATTTGGACAAGCCAGCTTCATTTTGGTATATGGTGCTGTGGACTGATGAAACTAAAATTGAGTTGTTTTATTTGGGCATAACAAGGGGCATTATGCATGGAGGACAAACAACACAGCATTTCAAGAAAAACACCTGCTACCTACCGAAAAATATGATGGTGGTTCCATCATGCTGTTGGGCAGTGTGGCCAGTGCAGGGACTGGGAATCTTTTCACAGTTGAGGGACGCATGGATTCCACTCAGTATCAGCAGGTTCTGGAGACCAATGTCCAGGAATCAGTGACAAAGCTGAAGCTGTGCCAGGGCTGGATCTTTCAACAAGCCAATGACCCTAAACACTGCTCAAAATCCACTAAGGCATTCATGCAGAGGAACAAGCACAATGTTCTGGAATGGCCATCTCAGTCCCCAGACCTAAATATAATTGAAAATCTGGGGTGTGAGTTAAAGAGAGCTGTCCATGCTCGGAAGCCATCAAACCTGAATGAACTAGAGATGATTTGTAAAGAGGAATGGTCCAAAATACCTTCAAGCAGAATCCAGACTCTAATTGGAACCTACAGGAAACATTTAGAGGCTGTCATTTCTGCAAAAGGAGGATTTACTAAATAGTAATTTCATTTCCTTTGGTGGTGCCCAAATGTATGCGCCTGCCTAATTTTGTTTAAACAATTATTGCGCACTTTCTGTGAATCCAACAAACTTCATTTCACTTCTCAAATACCAGTGTGTTTGTCTCCTATATGATATATTTAAAGTTGTGCAACAAGAGAAAGACAAAAGCTGGCAGGCACTTCAGGATGAAAAACTGACACCACTTTATTGACACCATGCACAATTGCTTCCAAGTCACTACTATGCATTCAGCAAACTGTGACCAAATAAATTCCATCCAAACATGTTATGGCTTGCTGTAACTTATAGGCAGAAAGCGAAGCAGGGAGACATGCGGGGAGCAGAGATAACAGCAGTACAGGCTATACTTGCGTGACTATGTGGTGGCAGTTGTGGGTCTGGATAGAAGCATGGATGCACTAGGGGTGATCCAGGGCGACTGCCCTAACAGCCGTTTTGCCCTTCCTTCTCAGGGGCCTCATCAGAGAGGCAGTGTCGCACATCCTGGGTCCCGGTGGAGCGAACAGTGCAGGTCCGTGTACGGCATCCGCGTGGTGCGCATCATTGGCTTCTAGTGTACTTGTGACGGCATCTTCCGCCTTTTCAGGCATACCGCCGTCACTCACACACTCCTCCTTCCGCTGACGTACATCCGGCCTATGCGGCTACTAAGCAACCACCCTGCGCGAGTGCGGCCCGAGATAGTTGCGCATAGTGGCCATCTTGTGGCTAGGATGCTAACTGCATCTTAGTTGGGCCTGCTTACATACATCAGTGTTTCCATCCTCCAGATCCATCTGGAAAAAAGTGTGGGGAAAGAAAAGAGAGGAAACAATCCTAATCCAGTTCCTCCACCCAGCCGGCAACAACGTGAGAAACTCTAATCCAAGTCACATGTTACTTTTTGCACAATATAAAATATTACTTTAACAATATCAAATCACTTATCAATCAAAAAATAGTATTTGTACCAGATCACTTATCAATAGGAGCAGATCAAGTATGACACATATATATATATATATATATACAATTAGATCAAATAAAGAACGGGTCACATTAAATACATTTAGTTCTTTCCTCAAGGTGAGCTCAGGAATCGATGAGTATATATATATATATATATATATATATATATATATATATATATATATAAATTTATAGTTTTTTTAATCATTTTATGGTCTTATTAAAGGGGAAGGAAGAGAACCGGGGATGGAGTATTAATACGACATAATACTTCAACGTAATACTCAAACGGACTTCAGGAAACACGTCAGATCATTCCGCTCATTGAGTCCAAGGGGACCCAAGGCTTCAGTAATGCTAATTAACCATGCTTCTCTTTGTAACAAAGTGGACTCCCTATTTCCACCTCTACTATATGTAATATGATATATTTAACTGACATTTTTTATCATAACAACCAACAATTTATAAAGGAAAAAGGTTGCCCAAACTTTAGCATCCCACTGTATAATATACGTAAAAAAGGCATATCCACAGTACATAAACCTTACTGAAAGATGGACCAGAGGGGGTAGTCTGAGGTAGCACATTAACATGCAACGCTCATCTGCTCTGCAGCAATTTCAGATGCCTGCTGTGTATCCTTATGATAGGTTAGGACAGAAAGGGAAAAGAAGAGAGAGAGAGAGAGTGGAGACAGGAGTAGAGACAGAGAGAAAGAAAAGGATAGGTAGAGAGTGAAGAGAAAAAGGGGAGAGAAAGAGAAGGAGAGAAAAAGACATTGCGTGGCCTCTACACCACTGCTGAGGTCAAGCAGATTCCAGGACTAAGAAACAACAGGACCACCAAGCCAGCACCACTGAAATAGTGAGACTACACATTATGTAACAAGACAGAAATTTGAATATCCAGAATTACACACCACTCCCTGGGATCTGGGAATTAAAATGAAGTGTTCCTCTGCTACAGAACTTGATAATTAGGGATTGAGGCCCCACTGCTGCCACCATATCCTACCTAATAATAGGCAAGTGTCTCTGCATCCCATGTCCCTGTGTCAGTGCGCATGTGCCAGTGTCAGTGCGCATGTTTCAGTTGTGCGCATGTGCAGAGACACTGCAGAAAGCTGGGGGAATAATGTGTGGCTCTTGCTGTGCGCGTTGCTAGGGCAACCAGGATGCAGAGAGCATGGGAGGATGGGCCCAGAAGGGGGGGCAAGATTGTGCAGCATGCGCAGACGTGTGCTCGCGCGCGACGGATTTGTGCGCACGTGGCGTGCACACTAATGAGGGAGGGGGAGAGAGGCAGTGCAGGGGTCGCAGACACAGCCTAGCACCCCGCCCATTTTTAAATGGGCCTTAGGCCTAGTTACTTCATAATTATTATTACATGAATTTAGCTCTTCTTGTTACTTATTGTAAGCATAATATGTTTTAATTAGACATTGTTTTTGTTTATATTATCCTTTAAGCTGCTCTGAATGTGGAAACAAGGACTTCAGCTGAAGTTTTTAAAGATGAACGGGATGTATATGTGAACTTTGTCAAGCGACGAGAAGGTAAGAAGGTATTAGTACAGAGTGGCAATACAAAAGTCTTACTAATGATGATCTGTATCTTCTATATAAATTCCCCTTTAGGTGAAATTATGTATGATTAACCAGAAGCCACGATAGTGGCAGTATATCTACATCTCTTGGAAGTACTGTTTTCACCCCAAGGGTGTAGATATTCGTCTATCGAAGTTTTAGAGCGCCGCACCCCCCCCCCCCTTCCACGGCAACAGTTAGCGGACAGATTGGTACGTAGTTCCCAAAAACAATCTACGTGCCTTATAACTAATAATGATATGTAACGAACAGCAGATATTATTTGTTGAAGGTGTAAAAAAAACAAAAAACTAAATTTAAAAAAACCTTTTACTTTTGTTTAGGCCAGCCTTTCTCAACCTTTTTACCCTGGAGGAACCCTGCAAATAACTTTTGGATCTCAAAGAAAGCCCTGCAAACAATTTTTTGATCTCGAGGAACCCTGCATTTATTTTGCAGGAGGCATGGGGCCATACGCAATTCACCTTTTCACCTGAGTTTTCTCCTAGGTGACATTTTCACAACTTGAAAATAAAATGCTTTTTTAACCACCAGCAAGCAAACAAATGCTCAAAATAATTTTGCCAGTGGCTTTTCAACTACTTTTTAGTACTTTTTCCATTGCAAAGTGCTAAAAAGTTATTTTAAATTGAAGATGAAAAAATATCTTCTAGGAGAAAACTTAGGAGAAAAAATGAATTGCATATGGCCCATGGTCTTTAAAAGTAGGTGAGGCAGTTTATTTCACTACCCCCATTACACTGCCACTCATTATACTGCCTCCTTATCCTAGTGCTTTTTATTAATGTGCTCATTATTATTATGACCCCTAATTTAGAGCTTATTTTTACAGTACCCCCTATCATAATGTGCTCCATTATACTTCCCTCCCCTTCCTGTTCCTGCCTCACTCCCATAGCTACCAAAATAAATGACTTGTAAAAAAAAATATATGGCATTTCAAAGAGAATACATAAATTGTTACGTTACGGACTTAGCTTTGACATATATTATTGATATTTTTCAAATTAGGCATTGTAATTATTAATAAAGTATAATGAGAAAACCAAACACACAAAATTAAAAAATACACCTTTATTGCCAAATAATATAATAACATATTTCAATGTTGGGATAACTGGGACAAATGGGCAAATAAAATAGGTGGGTTTTATTTTTAAACTACAGGGGTTACAAATTGAGAAATAGAGTATTTTTAAGATTTTTGCTTACTTTTCCTTCTAAAATGCATCTATATATGTATATAAAGTACAAGTGTCCCTGCGTCTGTCCCTGTGTCAGTGCTTTTGCGCTTCTGCACATGTCAAGCACTGACAGCCGTTGGGACAAGACGCACGACGGCCCACCCGGCCGAGCCGGTGGGCGGGTGTGCGCATGCGCGCGCGTTGGCGACAGACCTAGAGCCTGTTTTCAAACGGGCTTTAGTCACTAGTATGAAATAAAATAACTCTTAGGAAAAGCACCACCCAAAGAAAGCCTAATTGGGGGCGAAAAAAAAAAACAATGTATAGATCATTTTGATGTGATGAGCAGTGATAAAGTTATTGGCAAATGAATGGGAGGAGCGCTGACATTTGAAAATTGCTTTGGTCCATAAGGGAAAAAACCTCATAATGGTGAAGTTTAAACTTTTTTTTGAAGTTTTTTTCTTTTTAGTTTGTGTAGCAGTTTTGATTTGAATACACTATTTATAGAGAGTTTAAGATATCTTCTTATTTATTGTTTTTAATCTGCAACTGTTCCTGTAACTGCCATAATTGTGCTATTCTCTGTATTCCCTTGTATTGATTTACATAGGAGCCGAGGTTGTCTTCAATGACCATCCATGGAAAGAAGATGGCTAAGTTATTAAGAATTCAAGAGGTGGATGAAGATTCTTCGAGACATACTTGGCGTCCGCCAATAAACAAAATAGACTTTTGTTTTTAGCACACACAAACACACAAAAATAGCAAAGATTGTTTTTTAATTATCACTCTTTTTTAATATGATGACTAGTGTAGTGATGTGATGTCTAGGAGAACTCATGGAGAAGCATGTGATTTATTTGATCAGCTGATAGATTTGCATGGTTCTGATTTGCTGTGATCACATCTTAGCGCATGAACATGACTAGCAAATCAGAGACTAACATATCTACTATCACCTGAACAAATTGATCACATGCTTTTCCATGAGTTCTCCTAGACATGACCATCACTAATGATGACCAATTTAGACAAGGGAATAAATACATGTATTGCCACTTTACGTGTGAATACTGAAGATTGCATCAAGAAAAGAAGAGTTGTGTACGCCACGCTACTTGCTATATCCTTGTACCCTCCTGTTCCTGAGAGCTCCTGGTCATGTTGCTACTCAATATTACGGTACTACCTGTTCCTCTTCATTGTAGATATAGCATGAGTATTTAGGTGCATGCTCATCACTGAAGTGGCATTAGGTGTGTATTTATGAAGACTCAGAACTTGAAGAGCATCGTAGCGACTCATTGAAGAACATAAATATTCATTATGACCATTTTTACATTAAAGAGGAACTCCGACCAAGAATTGAACTTTATCCCAATCAGTAGCTGATACCACCTTTTACATGAGAAATCTATTCCTTTTCTCAAACAGAGCATCAGGTGGCGCTGTATGACTGATATTGTGGTGTAACCCCTCCCACAAAGAAACCCCTCCCACAAGAAAAGTATGTACTTTTGGCAGTTTCCTGTCTGTGAACCATGCTGTAACTGCCAAAAACCATGCAGCAGCTACATATACTGCCAACAGTAGCATGGTCACTGGAGTTCCTCTTTAATCCTGGTTTCAGCATCAGAGTTGCTTCTTATAACTATATATTGCTGTTTGTTGGTATGTAATCCCAGCCTACCAGTGATGTTTAGCCTAGGCTATGATGTCACACAACCTTCAGCCCCCAGAGCACTCTGGGAGATCAACTGACATTCCTGTTCACTACAGAGATTTAAAAAAATTCCCATAGTCATTCATCCTGCCAGCAGTAAAAATGCTGACACCACTGATACATTTAAGAATGTAAATCATGGTGAGGCAGGGGTGTAACAATAACTCCCGTGACCTAATGCAGAGTGGCAGTGGAGTGCATCAGAGCATTATACTTTACCTACTCCCAGCGGTGGCAAGTCATCTTCACCTCCTCTGCAGTTTACAAGTGCCGTGCAGCCAGCCAATCAATCACCATGTGACTTCCCTTCCTGCAACATGACATGATGGGATGGGACTAAAGCTGAATGGTGATTGGCTGGCTGTACAGCATCTGCAAACTGAAGAAGAAGTGAAGCGGGACCTGTATCACCGCCGGGAACAGGTAACATATAATGCTCTACTCCGCTGCCGCTCTGCATTGTGTACAGGACCGACCCTATGTAGCCTGGGGTGAGGTGAGATTTTACAATGTGAAACATTGACTAATTTATAATGTAATGATGTAATTAAGTAAATGTAAGTTATATTCAATAAAGTTATTCTTTAAGACAAAAGTATTATTTATTCTATTAACCTCCCTGGCGTTCTATTAAAATCGCCAGGGAGGCTGCGGGAGGGTTTTTTTTAAATTAAAAAAAAACTATTTCATGCAGCCAACTGAAAGTTGGCTGCATGAAAGCCCACTAGAGGGCGCTCCGGATCCGCACTTTCGATCGCCTCCGGCGATCAAAAGTAACAAGGAAGGCCGCAATGAGCGGCCTTCCTTGTTTCGCTTTCCTCGTCGCCATGGCGACGAGCGGAGTGACGTCATGGACGTCAGCCGACGTCCTGACGTCTGCCGCCTCCGATCCAGCCCTTATCGCTGGCCGGAACTGTGTGTTCCGGCTGCGCTGGGCTCGGGCGGCTGGGGGGACCCTCTTTCGCCGCTGCTCGCGGCGGATCGCCACAGAGCGGCGGCGATCAGGCAGCACACGCGGCTGGCAAAGTGCCGGCTGCGTGTGCTGCTTTTTATTTGATAGAAATCGGCCCAGCGGCGCCTGAGAAATCCTCCTGTGCAGGTTACCCCGAGCTGAGCTGCCGGTTAGGCAAGGGGGTTAATAAAGCGCCAACATATTACGCAGAGCTGGACATTAGTTTAGGTTACAGACAATATTTAGGGGAGACATACAGCAATAAGACAATACAGGAATACAAGAAAAACCAGATCACGCAGCACAGTATAAGTGCAAGGTAATGCTTAGTCAATCACTGGATGGGAGCAGGGGATTAGGCAAGTTGAGTTCATTCAAATGCATAGCATGGGTGCACAGTAATGGGGGCGCATGATCAGGTAGGACACTAAAGGAGGAGGACCCTGCCCGAAGGCTTACAATCTAGAGGGAGAGGTAGGGACACGAAAGTTAGGGGACCAGATTTCAGCTGCGGGTTTAGAGCACTAGTGAGGGGTGGTAGGCCAGAGTGAAAAGGTGAGTTTTGAGGGCCTTCTTAAAGATGTTGAAAGAGGGGGCTGCCCTAATGGGTGGAGGTAGGAAGTTCCATAGTGTTGGAGCAGCTCTTAAGAAGTCCTGGAGGCGTGCATGGGACTGGGTGATGCGGGGGGCAGTCAGGCGAAGGGATTCACAGAGGGGAGCAGCCGTGATGGATCGATGGGAGGAGTGGATAATTCTGGCTGCCACGTTCATGATGGACTGCAGGCAGGGTCGGACTGGGACACTAAGGGCCCACCAGGAAAGTTTCAGCATTTGGCCACCCCCCCCCCCCACACACACACACACACACACGCACGCGCGGCACAGGATCGCCCCTTACCATTTTGAGCTCACTCACGCATGTACTACAGAAATTTTGCATTATATAAATACATCAGTTGTTAGAAGTCATTTGATTATGGTAGGGAATAGATTGTGAGCACTTCTGAGGACAGTCCATAACAGTGAGATGGACACATGCGGCGCACGCAGCATACACAAAATAAGCAGCAGTGCTATTGACAGAGAGTGGGTCTTACCAGATAAACTTTAGATAAAATAATCAAGTAGTTACATGCCTCATGATAATTCATGAAGTAGTCAAATGCCGCTAATTAAAAATTTTACGTAGTCACACACCTCCAGATAAAATAATTAAGTAGCCAGACGCCTTACAATGAACAAAATAAAAAGCCAGGTGCATCAAAAAAATAATAATTCAGTAGCCAAATGGACACTGTACACATAAATTAAGTAGCATGCTGCCATCAGATAATTCATCAAGTAATCATATGCCATCAGATAATTCATCAAGCAGTCTCATGCCATCAGATAATTCATTAAGTCATCGCATGCCATCAGATAATTCATTAAGTCATCGCATGCCATCAGATATTTCATCAAGTAGTCTCATCATGACATCAGATAATTCATCAAGCAGTCTCATGCCATTAGATAACTCATCAAAGAACCGCATGCCATCAGATAATTCATCAAGTCGCCGCATGCCATCAGATAATTCATCAAGTAGTCACATGCCATCAGATAATTCATCAAGTAGTCACATGCTGCCCAATAAAAATAAAGTTGTAACAGTCAACCAGATAAAATAATTAAGTATCCAGGTGCCTCACAATAAACAAATTGCATAGACAGATGCCTCAAGATAAAACAAATTAGTAGCCAAGTCCACCCTGGATACATAAATTAAACAGCCATGTTCACCAAATAAAAGAATTAGATAGCTACTGTATGTGCCTATAGATAACAGTATTAGGTAGAATAATGTGCCCCTAGATATTAGGTAGCCATTGCGGACCCCCAATTACTGGCTGGGTGCAGGGTGCTTGTTGGGTGCTGGTTAGGGCAGTGTGCAGGCTGGTGGCTGGGTGCAGGGACAGGGTGCAGGTTAGGGCAGTGCGCAGGATGGCTGCAGGGACAGGGTGCAGGTTAGGGCAGTGTGTAGGATGGGCGCAGGAACAGGGTGCTGGTTTGGGCAGTGTGCAGGATGGGTGCAGGGACAGGGTGCTGGTTAGGGCAGTGTGCAGGCTGGTGGCTGGGTGAAGGGACAGAGTGCTGGTTAGGGCAGTGTGCAGGCTGGTGGCTGGGTGCAGGGACAGGGTGCTGGTTAGGGCAGTGTGCAGGCTGGGACAGGGTGCCGGGACAGGGTGATTGTTAGGGCAGTACAGGCTGGGGCAGGGTGCAGGGGCAGGGTGCTGGTGGTTAGGGCTGTTCAGGCTAGTGGCTGGGACAGGGTACAGGGGCAGGGTGCTGGTTAGGGCAGTTCAGGCTGGGGCAGGGTGCAGGAGCAGGGTGCTGGTGCTTAGGGCAGTTCAGGCTGGAACAGGGTGCAGGGACAGGGTGCTGGTGGTTAGGGCAGTTCAGGCTAGTGGCTGGGACAGGATGCTGGTTAGGGCAGTTGTGGCTGGGGCAGGGTGCTGGGACAAGGTGCTGTTTAGGGCAGTTTTGACTGGCAGGGTGCTGGGGCAGGGTGCAGGGACAGGGTGCTGGAGCAGGGTGCTGGTTAGGGCAGTTGTGGCTGGGTGCAGGGACCGGGTGCAGGGACAGGGTGCCGGGGCAGGGTGCAGGGACAGGGTGCTGGTTAGGGCAGTTGTGGCTGAGGCAGGTTGCAGTGACAGGGTGCAGGGACAGGCTACTGGGGCAGGGTGCAGGGGCACGGTGCTGTTTAGGGCAGTTGTAGCTGGGACAGGGTGCTGGGGGCAGGGTGCTGGGGCAGGGTACAAGGGCAGGGTGCAGGGACAGGGTACTGGGGCAGGGTGCAGGGGCATGGTGCTGTTTAGGGCAGTTGTAGCTGGGACAGGGTGCTGGGGCAGAGTGCAGAGTCAGGGTGCTGGGGCAGGGTGCAGGGACAGGGTACAAGGGCAGGGTGCAGGGGCAGGGTGCTGGGGCAGGGACAGGGTGCAGGGTGCTGGGGCAGGGACAGGGTGCTGGGGAGGGGCAGGGTGCTGGGGTGGGGTGCACTGCAGGGACAGGGTGCTAGGGCAGGGTGCAGTGCAGGGACACGTTGTCACGGAAGAGCCGTGAGACCAGAAAACGCAATCGCAATCGGTTTCCTGAACCGATTGTCGTTGCGTTGCCAAATCAAGATTTCATGTCTAGGGTGTCTTCTTTTGGAAATCTAGCTTTCATAGCTGCTAGAGGAAGTCTTTTCATGAAGCCCTTTTGTCTGTAACTGTCCCAAGGTTTTGTTTAATTAGCAAGGAACAAAGGATTTCCTGTCACAGGCAGATCATAGCTTAGTGTGAGCCTGCCATTTGGGACGGATACAATTTTGTGAGCCCCAGCAAAGTGAGCTTCCCTCACAGCAAGGGCTCAGACTCACCGGCGCCATGTAGACATTTTTTTAAAAAAAAAATTATTTTTTATTTTTTTAATTTTTATGCGGAAATCCGTTTTTTATGCGGAATTCCGGTTTTTGAATGCGGAGTTCCGTTTTTGAATGCGGAAATCCGTTCAACATGCTGCCACTTGTAGTCCGTCTGATAGGAGTTACAGAAATCCGAATTTTAGGGCGGAATTTGGAGGGGTGGAGCCCTGAGGGGCTTGTGACCCTAACCACCCAATTGGACAGCCTGGGATAGATCTGATCCTAGGGAATGATGGGTAATGTAGTCCCTGATAACACACAAAGTAGAGCCAATAGACAGTGAGGTTAGAAACGAGCTAAAGAGCTCAGCGAATGGTGCTCACTGAATCATATGGTCATGTGATGTGAAAACTGTTTAAAAGCGTCTGCAGGCTCCTAGTAGCTAAGCTCCTGATGAGTCCAAGTGACGAAACTAGTCGGGCGGCGCTGTAGGAGCCGGTCAGACGCTGGATCACCTCGAGGATTGTTTTATATGCGCATTTTAACTGGATGTTTGTAAGTGCACTTGCTCTTTTTAATATATTTTATTAAATGGAATTACGCTATGGTACACCTGTTTGAGCCCTAGATCATTTCTTTGCTGACACAAGAGAAAGTCATCACAACAAGCTAGAGCTGCTGGTCTGTGAAGGGTCGGCCATATTATGTGGTGAGAGGCTTGAGTGCATAGCTGGTGGAGGCACTTTAGGGTGACCCGTGAGTGGAGTGGGAGCACTGGTGGTGCTGGATAGTGTATGCTCTGTAAACGGTATTACACTATTGCTGTGTCTCTCTTTCATATGACATGTATACACACATCTGAGGAGTCCTATATCAGTGGAGGAGTTCGTGTGCTGGCATGGTCCAAAAACGTGATTGCTAATCGTTAGTGGTTGGCCTATTGTTCCGGTGAGAATATATCATTACTGCTATGAACTGTATATGAAGAATTATTGCTTGGACTATTAACTGGATACCTGTGGATCACACCTATTGAGGGCGTTGTGGACTTTTTAAATGTGGAATCTTGTGTATTAATATGTGGGTTGTTGAGCGCTGTTTCCATAGAATAGAAATTTTGTACGTAGTGTGACACACACAATTGAAAAATAGCGATCCGACCAGACAGAGATTTATTAAGATTTATCAATATTTAGAATATCTATTGAGGAGCGCACTGATCAAATATAGAATTTTGAGATATGAAAACTGTCATATTTGGTGGGCACTAGCAGGGGCATAACTAGGCCCCACTGGGCCCCCTGCAGAATTTCAGAGCGGACCCCCCCTCCCTGGGGCCCGCTCGTGGCCGTTTTGTGGGGGCTGGAGGGGTGGCAGCATGAGGGGAAAGCCTTGGCCCCAATCGGCGGGGAGAGGGGAAGTTTCCCCCCTCTCCCTCACCTCAGGGCTCTCCACTCTGCGCTCCCCTCCAGCTAATTACAGTGTGAGCGGCGGGCAGATACATACCTTCTTCCGTGCGTTCCACCGCAGACTCCTCGCTCTAGCAGCTGACGTCACTTCCAGAAGTGACGTCACTTCCGGAAGTGACGTCAGCAGTTGGAGCAAGGAGTCTGTGGTGGAGCGCACGGAAAAAGGTATGTATCTGCCCGCCGCTGCCCGCTGCCCACTCTGTATCTAGCTGGAGGGGAGCTCAGAGGGGAGAGCCCTGAGGTGAGGGAGAGAGGGGGGGGGAACTTCCCCTCTCCCCGCCGACTGTGGCCAAGGCTTTCCCCTCATGCTGCCACCCCTCCAGCCACCACAAAACGGCCCTGAGCGGGCCCGGGCCCCCCCACGGTAGCATGGGCTGCAGGGCCTATTGTTGCGCCACTGGGCACTAGAAACCCACTCAGGAGGTCAACCGCACCATGTCCAGATCCTGGGCTGAACCTGAGACTCCACCCAAAATTGTGGTTTATTCAAAAGTGTTTGCCAGGGCCTCCTCCTCTGAACTTTGGCTCCTGAACTGAAACAAAGAACTGTACGTGTTTTCCTAGAAAGGACATATTTCCACTTGAACTTAAGTATTTTCTTCCCTTTTTATTTTTCATACTGCGCTACGATTGTCGATTACGATTACGATTTTAATAATTTTCTGTATATATTAATTATTTATATTGCATTTATAATAAAGAATTTATAAAAAGTCATTTTATTTGTTCAGCTACACCTGCTATTCAGCCACACAAACTGATCTCTAGCTTCTGAAGAGTCAACTATTGTTGATAGCTAGATAAAATAGAGTGTGTTTAACCGTTTTATTTGCAGGTATTAGTCTTAGTATAGTTAGGACTCCTGCCCTTCTGTAGGAGTGGTGGCAGTTATACCCTGAAATAGTGTGTAATTTGTATTACCGTAACTCACAAGCTCCCTTCTAATCGGTCTGCTGCCAAAATCCCATCAGTTTCTGCGCACCGATTGCGACCACAGATTGCATGGTCTGTGTGCTGAAACCAATTGGAAGGCATTGTGCAGTCCGGCCACTAGGGGGCTTGTGACACAGGGTGCTGGGGCAGGGTGCAGGGACAGGGTGCAGTTACAGACCTCAGATCTCGCAGCGACCGGTCAAAGCCTCCTGTCCCCGAATCTCTTCTTATAGTGACAGACCTCAGATCACGGCAACAGCAGAGTCACAGGCCGAGCACGCTATCCGCGCTCAATGTACTCCAAATGCGAAAGTGACGCCAGAGGTCAATGACGTCACTTCCGCATTTGGAATATATTCAGTGCAGATATCATGCGCGGCCTGTGACTTTGCTGTCGCCGCAATCTGAGGTCTGTCACTATAAAAAGGGATCGGGCTACATGGAAGGGGGGCCCCCCAGGTGAGGGGGTGACTTCCCTCCCTCCCCGCTGCTCCTCCTTCCTGCGCTGTGCCTGTGACCCTCCTACAGTGCTCGGGGCCCTCAGGGACATGTGATTACAGGGCCTACCGAGCAAAATCCCGAGCTTCCCCCAGCTCCGTCTGACCCTGACTGCAGGGGGCAATTCGGGACATAGGGAGACAAGACAGGATTATTTCCAAGGTTTACTCAGGCAGAGTGATCAAGAATGATGTAGGTCTGGAGGGAACAGCAGGTAAGTTCAGTATTCCATTTTTGACCTCTGTTCAGGGCTCTTTATCTCCTGACTCGAACCCTAATCTCTGATCTGGCAATGTCTTATTTTTTTTCTAGTTTGTTTAGTCCTGTTTGTTTTCTGCTGCCTGTATTGACCTGCTATCAGTGACCTATCTCCTGAGACTCTCAGTTTAGGTCTTTTTAACCCCCTTGGCATTCTAATTCGTTCTGGATTTTAGGGTCTAAAAGCGGTTCAATTTTTTTTGCATGCTTTTACATCCTAAAACCTGGAAAAAAATCATGTTGCTAATGAGTTCTGCAGCAACTCAGCTCTCACTCACCTCCCTGGGATCCAGTGCTGCAATTTTTCCTCCTTCCTCCAGGTGAAGCTTTAACCCTTTAGTGAGATTGCCGGCTGTCGTCATGACAACAGACGGTGATCTCACCAAGGGGAAGCAGAGCCTCGGAGGAGAGGAAGTAGAATGGCGGCTGACGTCGGGATCCCCCGGGAGGTGAGTTAAAATGCCCTCTGAGCACATTGCTCTGCACAGACCCCCTGGTGGCTACGACGAGTAGCCACCAGGGGGTACCGCTCCTGGCATGTTTTTCCTACCCTGAGCTGAACTCGTGATTACCGCTATGGAGGTTAAAGGTCTGCCTTGCCCACTGCAGGACTCTAACTTCATCTCTCCTTCACCTTCTAGTTGTACCTACGGCACTTTCCACTTGGCTGTGTATATTCTCTGTCTGTGTTCTTCATCTCTTCCTCCATAAAGAAAGATTTTATTTTCTTTAAAAAAAAAATTTAAATGATTAAATAAAGGACTAATAACTTTTAACATTTACAGTAGTAAACAAATCCCCCTCCCTTCCCCCTGCAAAGCTCCCTAGTCACAGTGTTAACCCTTTAGCAGCCACATTTGGAAAACCACATGTGTGCTGCAGGGCCACATTTTTTTCCGCCCTTCCCCACTGTGTCTTCCCAAGCCTTGTAGTGGATGCAGAGTGGACATGGAGCATTTTTATATTTACCTGTTCCGGACGCTGAATCGGCTCTTCCTCCACCAGCTCTCATCTTCCTCCATTAAGCAGCTGCTGTAATGCGGACATCTCTTTCTGTCATATTATGTGATAATTGGGACCTAGAGCACAGTGTCAGTGTTGCAGCTCCACCTGGTGGTGGAAGAACTTCTTCCATCACTCCTCTTCCACCACTGGGCTGCAACGTTGACACCATCCTCTGGGTCCCAATCACATTTCATTTCATGTGATTGGGAACAAGGAGATGTCGGCATTACTGTAGTCGTATAGTGGAGGAAGATGAAATCTGGTGGAGGAAGAGGAGAGCTAAAACAGTGTCTGGACAGGTAAATACGAAACAGTTCCCTGTGCTCACTCTGCACCGGGATGCATTAGCAGCCCGAGATCAGCCGACTAAGGATGCCCTGCCCTGAGTTACACAGGCAGGGCTGCTAAAAGTTAAGGGTTAAGAGATTCCCACTTCTGCCCCCCGAGGAATGAGATGGGGTAATAAAATTAGGTGCACCTATAATGGATTCTGGAAGCCCTGTAAAAAGAAGGGAAATTCCAGATATCTTGTGCCACCTAAAATAAACTGTATAGTGGTATGTTAGTACCCCTTAAGGTGTGCGTACATCTAGTGGTGGCAGATTCGACCAAGAGACAGATCTCTGACTTGAATCTGATCAGAGAGAGATCTGTTGGCTGCCCATACAATAAAGGCCGATTCCTGATTGATTTCAGCATGAAATCTTTTGGGAATTCACCTCATAACATTACCTTGCCTCCCCTGGCTACTGTCCCTCCAAATGTTAGATGTCCCCGCCGGTGCATGTAAATACTTAAAGAGGAAAATAATGTAATAAAAAAATTGCTTTATTTTTACAATAATTATGTACTAATCATTTAGTCAGTGTTTTCCCATTGTAAAATCTTTCCTCTCCTTGATTTACATTCTGACATTTATCACATGGTGACATTTTTACTGCTGGCAAGCGATGTCACTGGAAGGAGATGCTGCTTGCTTTTTTGGCAGCTGGACCCAGCTGTAAACAACTGTTATTTCCCACAATGCAATGAGGTTCACAGACAGGAAACTGTCAGGACCATAGTGCTGACATCCCACTGTGGGAGGGGTTTCACCACAATATCAGCCATACTGAGCCCCCTGATGATCCGTTTGTGAAAAGGAAAATATTTCACATGGGAAAGGGGGTATCAGCTACTGATTTGGTCACGGTTTCTCTTTAACCTGTCTGCTGTCCTCCCAAATGTTTGGGGCATACTTCCGCATTTGCATTCCATGTGACTATTGGTATATTGCACGTGGGGCGCATTTGCCATGTCACACATGCTCCCCATGTGCTATATGCCAGTAGTCACATGGGACGTGGCGGAGACTTGGCGGAAACTCAGGGGCATCAGACAAGTTATGTATTTACATGCACCAGGGGACATCTAATATTTGGTGGGAGACAGTATTTGGGATTTCCACCACGTTAGTCAATATATCATATACCGTTACCGCTGTGCACCTGATTGATCATGTCGCCCCGAGATTTGTCAGCATGTCCTATCCATACATTTGACCAATTTCAACCCCTCTGTGGCGGGGCATTGGTCAGGGTTAGGCATCGACTGCATGTGTGTGTGTGGGGGGGTGGTCGGTCAGGGTTAGGCATTGACTGTGGGGGGGCAGTCAGGGTTAGGCATCTGTAGAGGGAGGGCTATATGTGAGAACAGGGTTAGGTTAGGTTTAGTAAAAGAAGAATGATGTAGTGGAATATAAGTAATTTTACCAATATTCCACTGGCGGCTTTCTCCAGCACCCAAATTACGTTGGTGCCCCTCTCAATGAATGCATTTCAACTGTATTTTTAGCCTTTTGATGACAGTTTGGCTTTACAAAATCGCAGATATTCCCTATCCCCTAATTGCATAGCTGGTGCTATCAGGTGTGGGTGGTGATATACACTTCCCCTCTTCATCCCTGTATCGAATTGTATGAATCTCAAATCTTCACTGCTTTCTGGATGTGATATAACTTCTCTCCACCACTTGTGTTCTCCTTAGAGCTGCTAATCAAGCAGTCTGTTTCTCTTGTTAACTCTGGTCTCATTCAACAGGCACAAGTCAGATAGAGTGTTTAAAACTGCAGTTCAAAACTTTTGTAGGATAGTATTTCTGTACTTTAAATATTTTTTTTATTTAAAGTGGAACTAAAGTAGTTTATTTACTTTATTTCCTATGCGAGCGCAGTTAATGACTGCACAAAAAGCAGTAATGTTTACATGTACGAATGTATTTTTACCTTTTTAAAAAAAATCTGTTTCATAGTGTTAACAGTGATTACAGATCTGACATGAGTAAGATAAACAAACAGTAATACTTGTAAACAACCAGCACCACCTTATGCAAAGTTGGAAAAATAACATATGCTAACACAGTGGTAACTGAAGAATGATTTTATTACAATAGTAGATAAGGGTTTAGAACCACTTCAAGTTTAAACAGACTTAATAAACTCAGCAGATATCTGCAATAGAGTACAGCATTGAGGAAGGGTGATACAGGGTATAATTGCTGATATAGCACACACCTTGACAGGTGCCAATGTTAAGAGATAATCAGTTGCATTTACGTCATCTGTTAAGGCTCATACACAAGTTTGATTAACGTGGATCCGAGATAAAGTTTTACTCATTGCATAATTGTGTTCTTTTCATATAGTTTATAGGGCATTCCTCAAGCCAAATACTTTTTTTGTTTTGTTTTAATACTCTAATTCCCTATAAACTAAACAAGCCTCGCCCACAGCTTTTCAGAGAGCCTTGGAAATCAGTCCTAGGTAGCAAGGGCTTATGGGAGCTCAGTCTGAACAGGAGGAGGAGGAGGTTACTAGCCATTGATTTCAGAGGCAGAGGGGAGGAGGGAGGATGAGAGGGGACTGAATATACACACAGGCTTAGGGCTGGAGATGCTATCAGCTTGCCTCAGTGTTGTGTGACAAACAGAACATGGCCACTCTCATTGTATCACAGCAATGAATGATAATAAACTTTTGAAGCTGTTTGCAGCTAGATTTGCTGTGTAAACTATCTAAACTTTAGATAAGATATATAGACAAGTTACTTGTTATAGTTACTTTTTCATCTCGGATACACTTTAAAGGCTCATACATACGCCAGACTAAAGTCAGCTGAGGCAGCCGATAACAACCACCTCAGCCGATAATTATGTGTGTATACAGCAGCCCCGATCTACAACCCCCAACCCGCGAGCACCCGGTGGATCAACCCACCCAATGGGCCTGATTCACAAAGCGGTGCTAACAGTTAGCACCCTGGTGAAAAGCCCTTTATCACGCCTAAACTCAGTTTAGGCATGATAAATTTAGGTGTGATAAGTTTAGGTGTGATAAGTTTAGGCATGATAAGTTTAGGTGTGATAAGTTTAGGCATGATAAGTTTAAGCACCAACAGCTGATCAAAAGTTTTGCGCTAGCAAAGTCTGGTGCACTTCGCATAGAGTTTAATGGCGCTGCTTTGCGTGCGGGACTTTGCACGCTATCTACACTTGTCTAAACTTAGCATGCCTAAACTTATCACACCTAAACTTATCACACCTAAACTTATCACGCCTAAACTGGCTTTTCACCAGTGCGGTGCAAAGCTTATCATGCCTAAAGTCTTTTAGGCGTGATAACTGAGTTATCACCGCTTTGTGAATCAGGCCCAATGGGCGGCCAACTTCTTTGAATACCTTGTACTCGTACAGTGCTGCGTGATCTGTTTTTTCTTGTATTCCTGTATTGTCTTATTGCTGTATGTCACCCCTAAATATTGTCTGAAACCTTAACCCATTCGCGTTATGTCGTTTTCACTTGAGAAATGTTCACCTCCCATTCATTAGCCTATAACTTTATCACTACTTATCACAATGAACTGATCTATATCTTGTTTTTTCCGCCACCAATTAGGCTTTCTTTGGGGGGTACATTTTGCTAAGAGCCACTTTACTGTAAATGCATTTTAACAGGAAGAATAAGAAAAAAACGGAAAAAATCATCATTTCTCAGTTTTCAGCCATTATAGTTTTAAAGTAATACATGCCTCCATAATTAAAACTCACGTATTGTATTTGCCCATATGTCCCGGTTATTACACTGTTAAAATTATGTCCCTATCACAATGTATGGCGACAATTTTTTATTTGGAAATAAAGGCGCATTTTTTCCGTTTTGCATCTATCACTATTTACAAGTTTAAAATAAAAAAAATATAGAAATATTTCATCTTTACATTGATATTTAAAAAGTTTAGACCCTTAGGTAAATATTTACATGTTTTTTTTTTATTGTAATGGTTTTTTTTTTTTTATATTAAACATTTTATTTGGGTATTTTTGGGAGGGTGGGATGTAAACTATAGTTTTATAATGTAATTGTGTGTTGTTTTTAAATTTCTTTACTTTTAGTTGTAGTTTTACTTTTTGGCCACAAGATGGCGGCCATGAGTTTGTTTACATGACGTCACTCTAAGCGTAACACACGCTTAGAGTGACGCAGGGGGGAGGCAACGGCCAGAAAAAGCACAGCTTCCGAGAGAAGCTGTCGCTTTTTCAGCGGGGGAGAGGAATCAGTGATCGGGCACCATAGCCCGATACATTGATTCCGTGGCTACCGAATCTGCGGCCGGGAGTGCGCGTGCACGCGCGCGATCGGCCGCGGGAGCGCGCGGTAGCGCGCATGGTTCCTGGACGTAGTTTACGTCCAGGAACCAAAATAGGTTAAAGGACACACGAGGTGACATGTGACATGATGAGATAGACATGTGTATGTACAGTGCCAAGCACACAAATAACTAGGCTGTGTTCCTTTTTTACTTTATCTGCCTGAAAGAGTAAAAAAATCAGGTATGCAAGTGACAGTTTCTGTCTGGGTCGGGACCAGATCGGACTATAGTGTAAGGGTGCGTACAGACATGCGACTATAGTCGTTTGAAACGATCGTTACCGACGGCATTGCCCGACGATCGTTTGTAAAAAGTGCACAAACGATCATTAAAACGACCGACCAACGAGATGTGTCGTTGGTAAAGAACGATCCATTCTGCCAGATCTTTTCCAACGACCATCGTTCAAAAAGTAATGTCTGTACAACGATCGGTCGTTGATCGTTCGTTCTCAAAGCTTTGCACATGCTCAAACAGTTCTTTTTGACACTTATGTTTGAAATCAGTTTATACATCATGTTGCGCACGCAACGCTCGTTCCAAGATCGTTCGTACACGAACGATGTTCGAAGTAGCCTTTCTTCAAACGATCATCGGCCGATACCTCCTTTAACATCGTTCGTCGTTCAGAACGAACGATCGTTATCGTATGTCTGTATGTACCTTTACACTCACTGATTAGGAATTCCAGCCATAAATTATGTATGTAACACATTACTGGCAGAAAATGGCTTCTGAGAGAAGAAAACAGATAAAAAGGGGCAATAGCTAATAGATTTTAACTCTGGCATACTTCAATGAATGTGTCATTGAGAAGAGGCCATGAAACAGTAAAAACTTATAAATTAGATTTAAATATAAAAAAAAACCTGTGGGATAGCTAAAAAGTCATTTTTAGGAGAAGGAGGATAGATTCAATTGTGTTTATCTCATAATTTTTTTTTCTCCTCGGATGTTCTTACCTAACCATTTAAGCACGCGGGGATTTTTCACCTTATGCATCAGACCAATTTCCACTTCCAATTCATTCGCTAATAACTTTATCACTACTTATCACAATTTATTAATCTATATCTTGTTTTTCTCCACCACTAATTAGGATTTCTTTGGGTGGTACATTTTGCTAAGAATTATTTTTTTATAAATGCATTTTAACAGGATTAATAAGAAAAAAATGGAAAAAATTAATTATTTCTCAGTTTTTGGCCATTATAGCTTTAAAATAATCCACGCTACCATAATTAATAAAAATTTTGTCCCTATCACAAAGTATGGCGCCAATATTTTATTTGGAAATAAAGGTGCATTTTTTCTGTTTTGCGTCCATCACTATTTACAAGCTTATAATTTAAAAAATGTTCGTAGAATACCCCCTTCAAATGCATATTTAAAAAGTTCAGACCCTTAGGTAACTATTTATGTCTTTTTTTTTATTTGTAATTTTTTTTTCCATAAAACATTTTATTTGGGTAATATTTTAGTGTGGGAAATAAACAATTAATTTGTAATGTTATTATATGTGTAAATTGTAATGTAAAAAAATATGTAGATGCAGTTTTACTATTTGGGTTGAGTTTTTTTTCCCTCCTTGGGCATCTCAAGCCCCGTACTCACGGGCTGCAAATGTTGCCTGTCGCCAGCACACGTGAGCGTGTGGGCGACAGGCCGGCGACAGAAGAGGGACCAGCGGCGAGGCGGAAGCTGTCGCCGACGTTCCTCCTCCCCCCGCCGGAAGCTCCATTTGATACAATGGAGGTTGCTGTCGCTAGTCCGCGTACTCACGCGGACTAGCGACAGTTGCGGGGGAAGTGCGGCGGCGACTGTCGCCATGCGATTGAAACTTTCAATCGCATGGCGACATGAGCGGCGGGCGACAGTTCGGGGTGCGCGCGCGTGCGGCAGCCCATACTCACGAGCGACCTGTCGCCGCAACACGCGCGCGCCGTGTGTTGAGGCGACAAAAGTCCCTCGTGAGTATGGGCCATCACTTACCGGAAGCACAAGGGGGATGCCGAAAATTGTACGTGCAGAAAGACTGAAGCCTCTTGTAAGAGCGCTTCGGTTTTTCTGCCGGGGACACGGATCAGTGATCGGAACCCATGTTTCCGTTCACTGATCCCAGGGCTACCGGGGGACAGCACGGGGGCGCGCCCGTGAATGCACGCTAGAGCGCACCGAAGCGCGGCTCCACAGCAGAGCAGCCGCCCGGACGAGAGCTTCACGTCCGGGCGGCAGAAATGGTTAACCAATGTCTAGCAGGGTTGCTCGAATGTACCAAAATTCGATTCGGGTACATTCGAATTCGGGCCCGCGGAAAATTCGGATTCGGATGCGATCGCCGAATTCGGTTCGGATTCAAATTCGGTTCGGGTTGCATAAAAAAATTCGGGAAAAATTTGTGTTCGCAAATTCGGATGGGGTTTTTTTTTTTTTAAAGGGAAATCACATTTTCCATCAAAATGTGATGGAAAACTTTTTTTTCAGCATTTCTTGTTTATTCATCGTCACCGTCTTCTTTTTTTTCTCTCCATCTTTTTCTTCACCATCTTCTTTTTCTGTTTTACCCTCTTTTTGTTTCTCGTCATCAATCATTCATTACTATCATCTTCATCATCTTCTTCTTCACTGGCATCTGGTTCTTTAAGTTCTTCTTCTTCTTCACCTGGTTCATCTTCAATTGTTTTTTTCATCTTCTTCTTCACCTGGTTCTTCTTCGTCTTCTTATTCTCCTTCTTCATCATCATCATCTGGTTCTTCTTCACCTGGTTCTTCTCTTCTTCTTCTTCACCTGCTTCTTCTCTTCTTCTTCACCTGGTTCTTCTCTTCTTCATCTTCACCTGGTTCTTTTCTTCTTCATCTTCACCTGCTTCTTCTCTTCATCTTCACCTGGTTCTTCTCTTCTTCATCTTCACCTGGTTCTTCTCTTCTTCTTCTTCTTCTTCTTCTTCTTCTTCACCTGGTTCTTCTCTTCTTCTTCTTCTTCACCTGGTTCTTCTCTTCTTCATCTTCACCTGGTTCTTCTCTTCTTCTTCTTCTTCACCTGGTTCTTCTCTTCTTCTTCTTCTTCACCTGGTTCTTCTCTTCTTCTTCTTCACCTGGTTCTTCTCTTCTTCTTCTTCACCTGGTTCTTCTTCATCTTCTTATTCTTCGTCAACATCATCTGATTCTTCTTCACCTGGTTCTTTTCTTCTTCACCTGGTTCTTTTCTTCGTCACCTGGTTCTTCTTCTTCACCTGGTTCTTTTTCTTCTTCTTCTTCACATGGTTATTCTTCTTCTTCTTCACCGTCCACCACCAACATTCTTTTTTTTTCCCTTACAGAACTGTACTGTTGTAAAATGTTATCTTCAACACCAGCATAGCTATTGTAGTGGCGTAATAGCTAGTGGCGCATGGCAGCAGCGCATAATTCTGTGGACCCTGGAGGTGGGAACACAGACAGGCAGGAGGATAACTATAGCAGCAGCAGCAGGAGGAGGAGGAGGAGGAGTAATAACGTATGGCAGCAGGCAATGTCACAGGCCAATGGTACCTAGCGTTGGTACCATGGCTGAAAATAAACAGCAAAGAGCAGGAGGAGGTTCCGGACAGCAGTCGTGCAGCCCACATTGTGCCCAATGCACAACTGGGACAGCACAGTTTTCAACCCAGACACCTCAGAATTTTTTTTTATACAACAGTTTAGCTATTGTAGTGGTGTAATAGCTAGTGGTGGCGCATGGCAGCAGCGCATAATTCTGTGGACCCTGGATGTGGGAACACAGACAGGCAGGAGGATAACTATAGCAGCAGCAGGAGCAGGAGTGGCGAATGGCAGCAGGCAATGTATTCTGTGGACCCTGGCGGTGGGAGCACAGAAAGCAGGATAACTACAGCAGCAGGAAGAGGAGTGACGTGTGCATTGTGTGGTGAACAGCAGGAGGCTGAAAATCCGTGCTTCGTAATATGTTGGCGCTGTATAAATACAATAAATAAATAAATACACAAATAAATAAATTCATAAATAAATCAGTAAATTCATAAATATATAAATACATCAGCAACAGCAGCAGGAAGAGGAGTGACGTGTGGCAGCAGCAGGCATGTCACGGGCCATGGTAGCTAGCGTTACTACCACAGCAAGTGAAGAAACACCAGACCAAATTATCAGGACCCCGGGAATGAAGGTTTATGTTGTCAAAGAGTGATTCCCAGGCACCTCATGTCCTCCTCTCGCCGACAGTAGGTGCCAGGAACGTGCCTTCAATCCAGGCCTGGTTGATCTTCAAAAATGTCAGTCTATCCACTCCCTCTGTGGACAGACGAGAGCGCTTCTCGTTGACCACGCCACCAGCCGCACTGAAGCACCTCTCGGACAGCACGCTGGAAGGGGGGCAAGACAGGACTTCCAGGGCGTACTGCGCCAGCTCATTCCAGATGTGCAACCGCTCCACCCAGTACTCCATGGGGTCCAGCTGCCGGTGTCAAGCCCACTGAAGGACCCCATGTACTCAGCCACCATCTGGGTCATGTGCTGGCTGTGGCTTTCAGAGGAGGTGGCTGCTGCACACACCTCCTCTCTCGGCTGCTCTACCGTCATGTAGAGCACCTGCGTCAATGACAGCTGGTCTCCTGGGCACCTGACGCTGCTGCTGCTGGCCGCAGGCACCGGCTGCTGTGCTGGCTGGACAGGGACAGAGGGGGTGGAAGCCTGGGGGAAGGCTTCCTCTAGTCGCCAAACAAGGAGCTGCTGCAACGCGCTTGTGCGCTGCTCACGTCCTCTAGCAGGCAGAAACTGAGCCCACTTCCCCCTCAGTAGTGGATCCAGGATCATGCTGATGCAGGCGTCCTCCCTCGCTTGCATCTTCTTCAGCCTGGGGTCTGTGCGCTGGCAACGCAGCATGTGCGCTGCCATGGGGAACAGGGTGGTCCGTGACACAGAGACATCAGGGTCAGCGTCCTCCTCTGGCTTCTGAGCCTCTTCCTCCTCTCTCCACCCTCGCACCACTGCTGCTGCGCTCCACTGTTCCCCCTCAGCAGCGACGTCCAGCACCTCCAACTCCTCCTCATCCTCCTCCAGGGATTCAAATTCCAGCACAGCAGTGGACTGTGCAGGCGGCTGCTGTTCCAGCTGCTTCCGGGCCTCATCCCCCAAATCCACCAAATCGCCAAGTGCCCTGTCCAGCAGACAAACAAAGGGCACCCACTAGCAGAGGGATGCCCGCTCCTGGCTCACCAGGTTGGTTCCCTGCAGGAAGGGAGCCAACACCAAGCAGACCTGCTGCATCTGCCCCCACTGTGCGTTGGTGAGGAGCTGGAGTTTGGGGTTGCCTTCCAGAGTGGCCTTCACGATGTACTGGTTGACTGCCCTCCTCTGCTCAACCAGCCGCTCCAACATCGCCAGGGTGGAGTTCCAGCGAGTCGGCACATCGATGACAAGGCGGTGTGGTGGCAGGCCCTCGCGCAGCTGGATCTCTGCCAGCTTTAATGCAGCAGCAGCTGAGCGGCGGGAAGTGCGCACAATTTTCTGCCCCACTTCCAACAGCTCCTCCATCCCCTGGTAGGTGCACAGGAACTTCTGCACCACCAGGTTCAGGACGTGGGCCAAGCAGGGGATGTGGGATAAGTGTCCCCTGCTGATGGCAGCCAGCAGGTTGGCGGCATTGTCGGATACCACCAATCCAACTCGGAGGCCTCTGGGGGTCAGCCACGTCTTCTCCTGCTCCCTCAGGTAGCGAAGTACGTTGGCTGATGTCAGACTGTTCTTCCCCAGGCTGACCATCTCCAGCAGCGCTTGGCAGTGGCGGGCCTTCACGCTGCTGTTGCGTTGTCGCTTGGCGGCGGGATCTGCTGCTTCTCCCCTGACCCCGCGCGTGGTGGCACCACATAGTGGGCGACTGGTGCCGCTGCTGCTGCTGATGCGCCCGAGGGTGGACCTGCTGCTTCCTCGCTCGGGCTTTCCACCAGGCTTATCCAGTGTGCCATAAAGGACAGATAGCGTTCTGTCCCAAAATGGCTGCTCCATGAATCCATGGTTATGTGGATCCGCGCACTCACAGCGTGATCGAGTGCGCGGCCTACATTCGCCATGGCAAACCGGTGCAGTGCTGGGATCGCCGTGCGGGAGAAATAGTGGCGGCTGGGGACTTGCCACTCCGGGATCCCAAAATGCAGCAGTGCTCTCATGTCACTCCCCTCCTGCACGAAGGAATATGGCAGGAGCTGGGAGCACATGTCCCAGGCAAGCAACCCGTTCAGCACCCGGATGCGCCTGTGAGCGGGAGGCAACACCTTGGTCACACCGGGAAAGGACTCGCTGAGCAGGGTCTGGCGGCGTTTGCCTGCCTGGGAGGATGAGGAGGCCACTGTGGAGGGAGCTGATGAGGCCACTGTGGAGGGAGCTGATGAGGCAACTGAGGACTGGCTGCCCGGGGGGGGGGGGGGGGAGAAGTCAGTTGCTGCTGCTGTGCTCCTGCTGCTGCTGCTGGGTGGGATGCTGCTGCTGCTGCTGCTGCTGAAATCTATGCAGTGGCTCTCTGGCTCTGACCACTGCCTGTGCCACTTTGCATCAGCTTCTCATACTCACAAAAGTCCTCAAAATGCCTGGTCTGTAAGTGGGTCGACAGGCACGAGGTACTCACGACCTCTGCTGAGACTGACCTTGCAACTGTTGCAAATTGCACGGGTCGGGTCCTCTGTGCACTTAGTGAAGAACCTCCAGACTGGGGACTTCAACCTGCCCTTTGAGCTTGAGGGCTGGGGTTTTTTGGTGCCCTTGGAGGCTTGTGCCTTTTTTGGTTTGGTTGGAGGTTTGCTGCGGGTGGTGGTAGCGGCTGAAGCAGCAGGCTGTTGCTCCTGCCTTCCACGACCTGTGCTTGCCGCCTTGCTGCTGCCATGCCTCTGCGCTAGAGACACCTCCTCCTCCGATGACGAGCTGCCTTCAAGCAAGTGTGCTGGTGGTGGCACATAGGGAGGATCCAGCATGTCATCATCATCCCCAAACATGTCCTCTGAGTCCGCCTCAACCAAATCCAGTGGACCAAAATCCCCTGCATCATGCCCCTCCTCATCAGCGCCAACAACAAACTGCTCCACCTCCAACTCCTCCTCCTTGCATGATGATGTCCCCATTATCTCTTGCTCAAAATTCTCCACAACATCCCTGTACACGGCTGCAGTCACTGGGGTGAAGACAGGCTGGTCAATGGGGTCACCGTGACATCAAGCGGTGGTGGAGGCCTGCTGCGAACCGGAGTGCTGGTGGTGGTGGTGGCACTGGTCTCGCTGGTGCTGGAGGCCTGGCTGGAAACGGTGGCTTCCTGCTCCGCCATCATTTCCACCACAGCCTGCGCTTGACTCTCCATAATGGGCCTGGGGCGACGACCCGTCTCAAAGATGGGCGCAACGCACTGCTGTTGCGCCTCTGCTCCCTCCTCCACAACTCTGCGGTCAGTGGCTGGCGGCGGACCAGTCACAGACCTACTGCTGCTGCTGCTGCTGCTGGCAGTGGCTGTTGCAATGGCACTGCCTCTCCTGGTGGTGCCTCGTCCTCTACCTCTGCCAGTCATTTTGCACTTATATACGAATACAGTAAAAAAAAAAACAAATGTGTAGAAAACGGCGGGAAAGGGTGTAAACTTTAATAAAGTCTGGTGGTGGTGGTGACTGTCAACAAAAAATGAATTTTTTTTTGTTTTAAGTAGTACTAGAAGAAGTAGTAGTACTACTAACAGTGAGTCTCTACAGTACTAACTCGTGTGAAAGTGGGTGACAATTACGGTCGGTCACACACGATCAGACGCAATCAATAGGGTGCGCTGGCAAATGACAGTCACAGCAGGTGACAAAAAGGGATGCTGGCCTGTGAATGTAACAATTTACTACAGAAAGGTAATAAATCACACAGTAAAAAATGAAAAAAATTAAATTAAGGGGTGGGTGGTGGTAGTAGTGGAAGACTACCACCTACCTAGTAGTAGTACGGTTGTACGCGCAGGTAGTAACTATGAAACGCCTGCTGTACTAAACAGTAAACAACATAACTAACTGCCAGACAGTGGGTGACAAATTACAGTCGGTCGGTCACACACGGTCAGACGCAATCAATAGGGTGCGTCGGCAAATGACAGTCACACAGCAGGTGACAACAAGGGATGCTGGCCCGTACACAGTCAATCAGTAACTAAATAGTATTAACTAACAGTACTGAAGCTATAAACTAACAGACTACAGCAAACAGCAGCAGTACAATTTAACTAAACTACTATAGTACACAACTAACTAGAATCCCTAACCTACCTAAGCTAGTAGTAGGCTAAGGCTGCCCTAGGCTAGCAGGCCTAGCCTGCACACAGACTAACACTAGCCTAGCACAGTATACAGTACACACTAGCTGACTACAAACAATCAAATTACTATCTATCTATACAACAGTACAATGAATGTGTTTAGGAGGTGTTTAGGAAGCAAAACGTAGGTTTAGCACAGAATACACTTGATCAGACACGCAGCACAGCACTGGAGATGCTCTCAGTACCAGCTCAGTCACACAAGTGCGTAGCTCCGCAAAATGGCCGCCGCCTTATATAGAGGAGGCGAGGGTCAGGCTCCCCTCCTCTGATTGGTTGCTACCATTGCCAGGGACTCGGCAGGAGGAATTCTGATTGGCCAGCGTCACTCCCGAATCCCGAAGCCGAACCCAACGTGTCATCCTTCCGAATTCAAATGCGCACATTCGCCCGCCTTCGGCTTCAGGTCCGGCGCATTCGGCTTCGGCTTCGACTTCAGGAACGCTTAAATTTACCCGAATAATTCGGGTAAATTCGCATTCAGGAGTCCTGGAGAGCAACCCTGATGTCTAGTGCTGCGTAATATGTTGGTGCTTTATAAATACAATAAATAAATAGGTAGCATTAATACAGCTCTGAACCTCTTACCAACAGGTTTTGGATTAGAACATCTCCTCATGGGAGATTATCAAGTTTCCTAAATTGACATCGGTTTTTAATTTGGTTCTGCCCATTCCTTTTTCTCTGCACCCACTTGATACCTATGTTCATGTTCCTCCGCCGCTGCTGTCTCTCGAGTCTTCTGCACACTAGAAACACTGGTATACTGATCCCAGTGCCCCATCAAAAGCATCAGACTTCTAAAAACAAATTAGGATTGGGAGAACAAAGGGTAGCAGGACATTTGGGTGCCTGTGGCTAATGGACGATTTGGGCAATGCCATAGGCGCTAATGCAAATATCAGCTATTGGGTGCCCAAAGCATACATTTACATGCCTGATATACAGAATGTTATGGTTTTTGAAATTCATTTCATTTTCAGACCATTTAAACGGTATAAGTTTTGAAGTTTTTGTTGTTTCGAAAATTAGAAAGTTATGGTTATTGAAATTTTTGGTCTTTTGTATTAACCCATTCGCGTTCCGTCGTTTTCACGTGAGAAATGTTCACCTCCCATTCATTAGCCTATAACTTTATCACTACTTATCACAATGCACTGATCTATATCTTGTTTTTTCCGCCACCAATTAGGCTTTCTTTGGGGGGTACATTTTGCTAAGAGCCACTTTACTGTAAATGCATTTTAACAGGAAGAATAAGAAAAAAATGGGAAAATTCATCATTTCTCAGTTTTCAGCCATTATAGTTTTAAAATAATACATGCCTCCATAATTAAAACTCATGTATTGTATTTGCCCATATGTCTTGGTTATTACACCGTTAAAATTATGTCCCTATCACAATGTATGGCGACAATATTTTATTTGGAAATAAAGGTGCATTTTTTCCATTTTGCATCTATCACTATTTACAAGTTTAAAATAAAAAAAATATAGAAATATTTCATCTTTACATTGATATTTAAAAAGTTTGTTTACATGATGTCACTGTAAGCGTAGCACACGCTTAGAGAGACGCATCGGGGAGGGAACAGCCAGAAAAAGCACAGCTTCCGAGAGAAGCTGTCGCTTTTTCAGCGGGGGAGAGGAATCAGTGATCGGGCACCATAGCCCGATACATTGATTCCGTGGCTACCGAATCCACGGCCGGGAGTACACGTGGTAGCGCGCATGGTTCCTGGACGTAGTTTCTACGTCCAGGAACCAAAATAGGTTAAACAATTTTTCTTTTTTGAAAATTATCATTTTCAACTTTAATTAGAAAGATAATTATATTGAACTTTTTTCTTTTGTGTTTTTTTTTTTATTTGATTCATTCGGTTTTAGGGTTAGGTGTCAGGAAGGGTGGTTTTAGGGTTAAGTCAGTATCATGAAGGGGGGTTTTAGGGCTAGGCATCAGAAAGGGGAGGCTAGGGTTAGGCATCAGGAAAGGGGGTTTTAGGGATCGATGTCAGGAAGGAGGGTTTTAGGATTAGGCGTCAAAACGGTGGTTTCAGGGTTTGGCATCAGGAAGGGGGTTTTAGAGTTAGACATCAGGAAGCAGGGTTTTAGAGTTAGGCGTCAGGAAGGGGGGTTCAGAATCAGAATCACTTTATTTCGCCAAGTACATTAGGAGTTGTACCCGGAATTGTTTTTGGCACATACAGGGTCGGTGATGGTACAGTAAGCGTTATCATTACAGTAAGCAATGCAGGTACAGTACAACATAAGAAGGCATTTGCACAGTACATAACCATCATGAAAGAAGTACCAGAGGGGTAGTCTGAGTGCTATGTGAGTGGAGCTGCCACATTAACCTGCGGCGCTCAACAGCTCTGCAGCAATTCCAAATGCCCGCTTTGTGTCCTTGGGACAGAAAGAGGAAAGAAAAGAGAGAGAGAGAGAACAGAGAAAGAGAGAAAGTATAGACAGAGAGCGAATAGAAAGAGAGTAGAGACAGAGAAGGAGAGAAAGAAAAACGAGAGATGGAAAGCCCTCCTGGAGTTGCGGCGGTGAACCGGTTGACTAGTGGCATGGATGGCTGGCTGGCCAAGCCGGTAGACTGTCCTAGGTACATTGCCTGCGGGTTAGCTGGGGGGCTGGTAGCTTCTGCGATGGACTGGCAGCTGGCATAAACTGTGAAACTAGCCATTCTATACTTGAAATTTTTATTTTCTCAGCTTGCAGCCTGGGCTTGTTCGGCCGGTCGGAGGCAGACAGCAAGACCTCAGCCGACTGGCAGTCAGAGCGTGGCAGCCATCAGCTGCTACCCACAAGGTGGGCTTACAAGTCCTCAGGGCTCCCCAAAGGGTCCTTGGCTTGCAGATTAGTGTGGGGCCAGGTAGACAGCACTGGCCTGCAGCTTATTGTGGGGCCAGGGGATCATCACTGGCCTGCAGTTTAGTGTGGGGCCAGGGGATAGGCGCTGGCCTGCGGCTTAGAGTGGAGCCAGTGGGTGGCATAATCCTGCAGCTTTGTGGGGTGCCAGGTAATTGACATTGGCCTGCAGCTTGGTGGGGGGCCAGAGGATCGGCACAGGTCTGTGGCTTGGTGTGGGGCAACACTGACCTGCCAGCGGTGAGCCTCAGCAGCCTAGAGTGGTCCAAGGGCGATAGTGAAGAGTGGATCCAGGCGTTGCAGACAGGGGGAGGCTGTCGGCAGTGATGGAGAGCCGGGTTCCCGCATACCGTGCTGGACTGCCGAAGAACAACTGCATGGTACACCCAGGCAGTGGCACTGGAGTGGTGGTAGCAAGGACTGGGATTCCTCAGAAGCAGCTGAGGCCAGCATCACATCTCCAGGCTGCGCGGTGTCCCAGTCAGCGGCGATGGAGTGCTGAAGCAGCGGCAGGCGGACCATGCATCTTCAAAGAGTCTTCAGGCTGTGCAGTGTTCCAGGCAGCAGCAGTGAAGAGTCCCCAGGCAGCAGTGGTGAAGCGGGCAGCAGAGATGAGATCGGAGCGGCTGGTGGTGGAGCGGCAGCAGCGTGGGACCCTCCCACGGGCAGTGCGAGCGATGTCCCTGGGCAGTGGTGATGAAGTGCTGGAGCAGCGCCGGCGGGGACCGGTTCTTCGGAGCCTCCAGATTGAGCGGTGGCTCAGGCAGCGTCAGTGAGGAAACCCGGACAGTGGCGGCGAAGAGGCAGCGGTGGAGAGATGCAGAGCGGCTGGGGCCAGCACCACGTGGGCCATCAGCTGAGCCGACCTCGTGGTGAGCCGAACCTCAGCACGTGTGCCCTGTCACCGGAGTCCGGGAAGCCCAAGTGTCTCCCATCCTCCTGATGGTGTGGCCAGGGCCGGCCCGCTCATGAGGCGGGGTGAAACGTTTGCCTCAGGCGGCAAACTTCTAGGGGCGGCACCCGCCCGTCCGTGGGTGCGGGGGGGCGGCCGCCGAGCCGCAGGGGTAGCGGGCCGGACGGGGGTATTGGGCCTAGCGGTTGGTAGTTCCCCTCTCTCACCTGGGTCCCCCGATCATCCGCGGTCCAGCGTGCGCTCCCCAGACGTCACTTCCTGCATCGCCGTCCACTTACATTACAGTGGGCGGCGATGCAGGAAGTGACGTCAGTGGAGCGCACGCTGGAACGTGGATAAGGTGAGTCCCCCCCGCCCATGCCTCTTACTATTGGGCATCGGCAGCTTCCTATTACAGCTAGAGGGGAGCGCAGATCGGGGGACCCAGGCAAGGGAGGGGGGTCCGACCCCCCCCTCCCCACCACTAGGCCCAATACCCCCATTATGCCCGCTACCCCTCCGGCTCGGCGGCCCCCCACGGGGGTGAGGGGGCGGCGGCAATTTTTTTTAGAAATTTGCCTCAGGCGGCAAAAAGTCTAGGGCCGGCCCTGGGTGTGGCCGAGCTGGAGGGAGACCACCAGAGCAGTCACGGCCGTGAGTCCACAGGGGAAAGGTGAAAAAAGATAGATCTAGCCAGAGCCCCGTGGCCATTGCTACCAGTCAGGCGCCATAGGGTTAGGCATCAGGAAGGGGGGTTTTAGGGTTAGGCGCCAGGAAGGGGAGTTTTAAAGAGAATCTGTACTGTCTGATTTGTACAACAAAAAACATACCAATCGAGTCACTGTGATCATCTGGATCCCTCTTTGCCGTTTCTGCGGATCCCCGCTGCGATCCTGGCTTTTAATTGCCAGTTTTAGGCAGTGTTTACAAATAAAAAACATGGCTGCTATATATATATATATATATATATATATATATATATATATATATATATATATATATATATATATATATATATATATACAGTATATATATAATGTTATCGTATACTACAAGTTTTATTACATAGTAAATTATCTGTACTCCAGTCTGGGAATTCCACAGTTTCTCAGCATGTGACAGGCAGCTCCTCCCCACTCAGCCTCACAAACTGTATCACAGACTGGTCTCTTTAAGGTTAGGCATCGGAGGGGGGAGTTTTGTGTAAGAGTAGGGTTAGGTTTAGTTGTAAAATGTTGCTAAAATTTACCAATGTTTAACTATCATTATTACCACTGTAAAAATGTATTCGTTTTTTATCAGGGGCATAACTAGAAATCACTAGCCCCCCTGGAAAACTTTGGATGGGGCCTCCTCCCCCTGCACACTGAATAGGGACTGGCTACAAATCTTTGTCTACAAAACTTTGTATGATTCGTTATCAATGGCTAAGTAGATGCAGTCATTAGAACAATTATGCAGAAAGAAGAAAGTTTTTCTCTCCTTGCCCTTAGTTGTCAGGCTCTCAGGATGGGGCCCCCTGTGGCTTCTGGGTCCCTTCTGCGGATGCATCCCTTGCAGGGTCTGTTGTTACGCCCCTGGTTTTTATATGGCCCCCAATTCACAGCAATATTCATCGTTTAGGCTTATATGGGCTTTACCCCTATTTCATGCACAAGAGAAAAGAAGATTGGAGGATTGGAAGACCTTTGTGTCTGTAAAGCAGATTTTTTTTCTTTTTTGTATGCATGACTCACTGAAAACAATATTTTACTGAATTAATAGAAAAATATTGTGTGTGAGTCTGAGTTTTAAAGCTGGACTAGAAAAAAAAAGGTCTAAAATTCCTCAACAACAGCTTGATAAAATACTAATACCAATTACCAAAACAGACAACTTTGCTTAAAGAAAACCTGTAACTAAAAAAAGTTACCCTGGGGGGTACTGACCTCGGTAGGGGGAAGCCTCCGGATCCTATTGAGGCTTCCCCCATCCTCCTGTGTCCCGCGGTGGTCTCGCTGTGCCCCTCCGAACAGCGGGGATGTAAATATTTACCTTCTCGGCTCCAGCGCAGGCGCAGTATCGACTCTCAGCACGGGGATAGGCGAAAATAGCCGATCACTGTCGATCCGCTCTACTGTGCAGGCGCAAGTCTCCTGCCCCTGCGTAGTAGAGCGGACCCGACACAAATCGGCTATTTCCGCCTATCTCCACACTGAGAGCCGCAACAGCGCCCGTGATGGAGCCAGGGAAGGTATATATATCAAGCCTTGTCAAGCAAGGATTGCGGGATGCTTCGGGGGAGCTATCGCTCGATTGCCTGCAGCTACAGCGGAGTGTGAAGCCTCATTGGGACCCTGCGGCTTCCCCCTCCTGAGGTGAGTACAACCCCCCCCCCCCCCCCCCCCCCCCCCGGGGGAACTTTTTTGTTACAGAGCATCTTTAATAAATTAATTTTTACAAACTTAATTTATGCTACCACAGGCTGCCAGTGTTACCAACTTACCAGTATTATTATAAACCAGAATGCCGTTTAGACTGATAAATATTCAGCAAGGGCACAGTAAAGAATAAATATGACCTAGTTTTAAAAAAACTGTCCAGTTGCTTATGTAGACATGAAACTTAATTCTTAATATAGCAAACTAAACTTGTGTTATGTTAGGTGTGACTTCCTCAAGCCCACCAACAGTTATTCACACCTCTTTGTTACATAAAGAAAAAAGTGTTCATAGTCAGAGGCAAGCGAAGCTGGGAAGGATGATTATGATGATGACGATGATACGGATCCCCCGTATGTTCCCAATAGAGGAGATGAACAGGGGGACAGTTCAGAGGGTGAGTCAGAGAGGAGTAGGAGGAGACGAGTTGCTAAAAGAAGCAGGAGGAGCTCGTCGTCAGAAACAGCTGGTGGCAGTGTCCGGCGCCATGTATCGCCACCTATGGACAGCTAGCCAACATGCCCTTCAACGTCAGCTGCTGATGTCAGCATAGTGCCATCACCCCAGGGGGGCTCAGCGGTTTGGAAAAGTTTTAATGTGTCTGCCTCAGATCAGGGCAATGCCATCTGTTGTCTCTGCCTCCAAAAATGGACCTGTGGAAAGGCCAACACTCACGTAGGGACAAGTGCCTTACAAAGGCACATGGAGAAAAGGCACAGACTGCAATGGGAAGAGCACCTGAGCAAAAGCATCACACAAAAGAAAAAACACCCTCTTTCTCCTCTTCCTCCTTCAGGTGCAGCATCTTCAGCCGCTTTCTCCTTTGCACCTTCACAGCCACCCTTCTCCACTCCGCCTCTGCCCTTGAGAGGTTCCTGCTCCTCTGCCCACAGCAGCCAGGTATCCATGAAGGAAATGTTTGAGCGGAAGAAGCCAAATTCTGCCAGTCACCCCCTTGCCCGGCATCTGACAGCTGGCGTGGTGGAACTGTTAGCTTGCCAGCTGTTACCATACCAGCTGGTGGACTCTGAGGCCTTCTGTAAATTTGTTGTCATTGGGACACCGCAGTGGAAGATGCCAGGCCGCAATTTTTTCTCTAAAAAGGCGATACCCAAACTGTACCGTGAAGTGGAGAGGCAAGTGGTGTCATCTCTGGCACACAGCGTTGGGTCAAGTGTCCACCTGACCACGGATGCCTGGTCTGCCAAGCACGGTCAGGGCAGGCACATAACTTACACAGCCCATTGGGTCAACCTGGTGACCGATGACAAGCAGGGAGTACGTGGCTGTGCAGCGGACCAACTTGTGACACCTCCACGGCTTGCAGGCAGGCCTCCTGCCACCTCCTCTCCTCCTGCTACATCCTCTTCGCTGTCGTCCTCCTCCTCCTCCTTGGCTGAATGGCAGTTCAACTCTACTGGTGCTGCGATCTCCTCTCCAGCTACACAGCCCCATCTCCCCAGGGCCTATGCTGCATGCCAGGTACGATGGTGTCACACCATCTTAGACATGTCTTGCCTCAAAGCAGAGAGTCACGCTGGACCAGCTCTCCTGGCTGCTCTTAACAAACAAGTGGATCAGTGGCAACGTGGTGTGTGACAACGGCAGCAATCTCCTTTCCGCTTTGAATTTGGGAAAGCTGACACATGTACCCTGCATGGCACATGTGCTGAATCTAGTCATTCAAAGATTTGTGTCAAAGTAGCCAGGCTTAGCGGACATCCTGAAGCAGGCCAGGAAGTTGTGTGGGCATTTCAGGCGGTCTTACACAGCCATGGCACACTTTGCGGACATTCAGCGGAGAAACAAGTTGCCGGTGAGACGCTTGATATGTGATAGCCCGACTCGCTGGAATTCGACCCTGGTCATGTTCGCTTGCCTGCTAGAACAGGAGAAAGCCGTCACCCAGTACCTCTACAATTTTAGTTGAAGGACACAATCTGGGGAGATGGGGATGTTCTGGCCCCCCGAACTGAACTGATGCAAAATGCGTGCAGGCTCATGCGGCCGTTTGAGGAGGTGACCAACCTGGTGAGTCGCAGTGAAGGCACCATCAGCGACTTGTTCCCGTATGCTTACTTCCTGGAGCGTGCCATGCGTTGCGTAAAGTGGTGGATCAAGCTGTGGAGGAGCATGAAGAGGAACAGTTATGGCAGGAACAGTTGTGGGAGCAATTTTCATCAGAATCAGATGTTTCCTCAACACCTGCGGCAGCACAGAGAGGGGAGGAGGAGGAAGAGTCGCGTGGAGAAGAGGAGTCAGACTCGGATGATGAGAAAGGTGTTTCTTTGGAGGAGGAGGAGGCGGCGGCAGAAGAACAACCACAGCAGGCGTCGTAGGGGGCTTGTGCTGCTCGACGTTCCCGTGGTATTGTTCGTGGCTGGGGAAGGAGGAGGACTTACCTGACGTCACTGAGGAAGAGCAAGAGGAGATAAAGAGTAAGTCTGGATCCAACTTTGTGCAGATGGTGTCTTTCATGCTCAAGGGGAATGCTCAAGGGGAATGAGCTGTACTGGGTGGCCTCGCTACTAGACCCTCGGTATAGGCACAAAGTGGCGGACATGTTACCAACTCACTAGAAGGCAGAAAGGATGCAGCACATGCAGAACAAGCTGGCAACTATGCTTTACAATGCGTTTAAGGGTGATGTCACAGCACAACGCAATAAAGGTACCACTGCCAGTAACCCTCCACCAACGCCTGGACCGGCAGGTAGCCGACTACCTGGCCTTAAGTGTGGATGTAGACACTGTGAGCAGTGATGAACCCTTGGACTACTGGGTGCGCAGGCTTGACCTGTGGCTAGAGCTGTCCCAATTTGCCATCCAACTTCTGTGTTGCCCTGCCTCAAGCGTCTTGTCGGAACGGACTTTCAGCGCAGCTGGAGGCATTGTAACTGAGAAGAGAAGTCGCCTAAGTCACAAAAGTGTTCAGTACCTCACCTTTATCAAAATGAATGAGGCATGGATCCTGGAGGGCTATTGCCCACCCGAAGACTAAGTCAGTCCCCACACACAGCATCTCTGCCTGCACGCCCCCCCCTCCACGTGTTAGACCCCTTAAAAACATCTTTTCCATCAATTTTGTGGTCAGCATAAATGTTTCTAGTTTTCCAAGTACGCCTCCCCATTGAAGCCTATTGCGGTTTGCAAAAGTTGGCACGAACCGAACTTTCGCGGTATGGTAGGACATCATGCTGGGTACCCATAATGCAATTTTCCCTCCGACTGATAGGATCTGACAATTATTTCCTAAATGTTCGATCTGCTCCCGAATGACAACAGGATCGATCAGGAGCCGTTGGATACAGATAATGAGGACAGCCGACATTGCTAATGAAGGGGAAAGTGAAGCATTCACACAGCAGGGGCACAGGGCTGTGCTCATATCTGGCTCTGTGCTCCGTTAAGTTCCCCAGAGCTGTTCCATGCTCTGTAAACACACTGCCGCTCCATGCTCTGTACAAATGCTGCTCCTCCATGCTCTGTACACACACTGCTGCTCCATGCTCTGTACACAAGCTGCTGCTCCATGCTCTGTACACACGCTGCTGCTCCATGCTCTGTACACACACGCTGCTGCTCCATGCTCTGTACACACGCTGCTGCTCCATGCTCTGTACACACGCTGCTGCTCCATGCTCTGTACACACGCTGCTGCTCCATGCTCTGTACACATGCTGCTGCTCCATGATCTGTACACTGCTGCTCCATGCTCTGAACACACGCTGCTGCTCCATCCAAAGTCAACTGTAGCAGGGAAAGAAATAAAGGGGGCAGTGCTGAGAGCTGCAGGATGCCTGCAGACATTCTGGTGTCTCAACTCGTGCCTGTCCCCAGACACTGCACCGGCCCTGGTCTGTGGGGGGATTCTGGGCAGCTGTAATCCCCCCCCCCTGCATTTGCCTATGATACTGTACATAAAAGCAGCATAAACCAATTATGTGGCTATGTCAATATCATTTTGAGTTGCACCGTATTCCAATTCTTCATTACATTGAATTTTAACAAAGATATGTATTTTGAGGTGTTTTAAAGTGGAACTAGGGTCACCCTGGAGTCCCCCTTTAAGAACATTGTGCAGATTGCAACATTGTGGGAACCACAGGGTACTGCCATTATGGTCAGTATTTTAGTAATGAACAATACAAAGCTGTCAGTTCCTGGCACTGTACATACATGGTTAACCACAAGTGATATTCCGTAGACCTAAAATTAAGTCAGAAAGCTGTATTACCTGCATCATAATTACACCAGAGAGGAAATGTGTGCATCAACCAAGTGAACCTGACAAATCTGGCTTTGCAAATTTGGCCTATTGGCTAATCACGAGACATTGCTCATGCAAATATGCATTTGCTTTTGCATGCCTAAATATGCAGGGTCAAAAACCAAAACCGCAAAACAATCGCCCTGTGGGAATTAGTTCATGCTACATAGCACTATCCAGGGGCGCCATGAGGAGGCTTCCCATTGCCCCCATACAACCGGGGAGCCGCGGGGGGCCGCGGCGGTCCCAGGCTCTCTCACCGCATGGAACCCACACACCGGCACCCCGGAGGGGGAGGCTTGGGGGTGCAGGCGATCTCCCCAGCGTGGCCAACGCCGGGAAGAGCCGCCCGCACACACCTCCCAAGATTAAAAACAGGCACTTACCTTAACGTCCATTGCGTAATGCTACATGCGCATGACCTGGGTGCAACACATAAGGGGAGGACAGGCGCAAACAGCCTGCTCCAGGGCTCTCACCTCCTAAAACAAGCCACTCACCACTTGCCTCCAAAGAAAAGAAAATGCAATGCTAATTACAACAGAGAGAAAAGTGTGCATCAACCAAGTGAACCTGACAAATCTGGCTTTGCAAATTTGGCCTATTGGCTAATCACGAGACATTGCTCATGCAAATATGCATTTGCTTTCGCATGCCTAAATATGCAGGGTCAAAAACCAAAACCGCAAAACAATCGCCCTGCGGGAAATAGTTCATGCTACATAGCACTATCCAGGGGCGCCACGAGGAGGCTTCCCATTGCCCCCATACAACCGGGGGGCCGCAGGGGTCCCAGGCTCTCTCACCGCCTGGAACCCACACACCGGCACCCCGGAGGGGGAGGCTGGGGGGTGCAGGCGATCTCCCCAGCGTGGCCAGCGCCGGGAAGAGCCGCCCGCACACACCTCCCAAGATTAAAAACAGGCACTTACCTTAACTTCCATTGCGTTCTGCTACATGCGCATGACCTGGGCGCGACATGTAGCAGTACGCAATGGACGTTAAGGTAAGTGCCTGTTTTTAATCTTGGGAGGTGTGTGCGAGCGGCTCTTCCCGGCGCTGGCCACGCTGGGGAGATCTCCTGCACCCCCAGCCTCCCCCTCCGGGGTGCTGGTGTGTGGGTTCCAGGCGGTGAGAGAGCCTGGGACCCCCGCGGCCCCCCGGTTGTATGGGGGCAATGGAAAGCCTACTCGTGGCGCCCCTGGATAGTGCTATGTAGCATGAACTAATTCCCGTAGGGCGATTGTTTTGCGGTTTTGGTTTTCGACCCTGCATATTAAGGCATGCGAAAGCAAATGCATATTTGCATGAGCAGTGTCTCGTGATTAGCCAATAGGCCAAATTTGCAAAGCCAGATTTGTCAGGTTCACTTGGTTGATGCACACATTTTCTCTCTGTTGTAATTAGCATTGCATTTTCTTTTCTTTGGAGGCAAGTGGTGGATGGCTTGTTTTAGGAGGTGAGAGCCCTGGAGCAGGCTGTTTGCGCCTGTCCTCCCCTTATGTGTCGCGCCCAGGTCATGCGCATGTAGCAGTACGCAATGGACGTTAAGGTAAGTGCCTGTTTTTAATCTTGGGAGGTGTGTGCGGGCGGCTCTTCCCGGCGTTGGCCACGCTGGGGAGATCGCCTGCACCCCCAAGCCTCCCCCTCCGGGGTGCCGGTGTGTGGGTTCCAGGCGGTGAGAGAGCCTGGGACCGCCGCGGCCCCCCGCGGCCCCCCAGTTGTATGGGGGCAATGGGAAGCCTCCTCGTGGCGCCCCTGGATAGTGCTATGTAGCATGAACTAATTCCTGCAGGGCGATTGTTTTGCGGCTTTGGTTTTTGACCCTGCATATTTAGGCATGCGAAAGCAAATGCATATTTGCATGAGCAATGTCTCGTGATTAGCCAATAAGCCAAATTTGGAAAGCCAGATTTGTCAGGTTCACTTTGTTGATGCACACATTTTCTCTCTGTTGTAATTAGCATTACATGCATCATAACCTGGCATTCTCACCTTGTTTGACCACAGTGGGTTGACTAGATGCACCTTCTCATGTCAGTTAACCCTGCCAGAATATCCTAGAAACCATTCATGATCTTTTTTGGGATGGAAATAGTTTTGATGCAGTAGCTTGTTTAAATGAGTGAACTATACTTCACAGAAACAAAAACATTTTTTAATCATGATTGTCGCAAAATCATACAATCACCTGCAAATAAGTACTATAGACCACCACCCCCCCACTATTGTCCTAACAAATAGGCTAAACACCCACCAATAGGCAGAGTTCCCAGTGTGTGACCCTAGATCCCCCCCAAGCAGAGTGCACATTGGAAGTGTGTCCCCATTGCATAACACGCTTTGGAAGTGTGCCGATAACCATAGTTACCTCTCCTCACTCCATTCCTGGCATCTTCCCTACAGCTTCATAACTCACTGCAAGAGCTCCAGGCTCACTGACATGGGGCTGCAGTGAAGTCCTGGAATCTCGCTGTGAGTTACAAAGCTGCACGAAAGGGGTGGGAGGGGGGGACGTAAGTACTGAAGTGAAGAGAGGTAGCTATGGTTACCAGTAGGCTTCCGATGCAAACTCTGCATCACTCAGTGGCATAACTATAATTCATGGGGCCGCCCCAGCTAAACTTCAATGCCCCTCCCCCCAAAGTTCACATCCCTTCTCTTGCCTCCCCTTTGTGCCCTTCACGGCCTCACCTCACAAGGGTCATAAAACAAGTGTGGCCATCATGATCTTCACACCCATAACAAGTGTAGCCACAAAATCACCTGATCTGAAGTACAGTCCCCTGTATTGGAGGAAGGGAGGGTTAGTAGTTGGGGCCCTCCCACAGCTCTCAGCACCCCCTGCAATTGCAGGTACTGCTCCCCTCTATTCACTCATGGATTAGCTGAGACTGCCCCCAGTTTTAGCCCAAAAATATTGTATAAAACGGTTGGATTATATGTAGTGATATATAGTAGTCCTATGTAGTAGTCTACATACTTTAGCTATACTTTATAAATGGGCATTTTTGTTCTTCTCTTCTCTGTTACTTAGTCTTTTGCTTTCTTTTGACCTTGTTGTTTTTTCAAAGGCCCCATCTGGAAAGTCACAAACATTTAAAGCTGCATTGAAGTGTATCTTAGACCAGGGCCCTCAACATTACGGTAGCATGAGCACCATTATAGGTTCATACTCAAACTGAAAACTAACAAGATAATACAAGATACTACAAGATAATTACCGAATATCACCGAATATCATCATGGATAATCAGACTTTTGAAGTTCCAAATTTTGGTGTAATGTGGATGATATACCCACAGTGGGGCCTGTGACGGATGGATTCACTGGCAGAAATGCGCCATCCACGCAATCATGCAAAAATGAATGTTGGAGTGTGCCGAACTGCCGATGAATGCATATATCTACCTGTCCTCGCTCCAGCTTGCATCCATGCGTCTGCCGAGCTCCGGTCACATGACAGTGAGCTTGGAGCTCTAGTTTGCCAGTTCAGAGACATGGGGACCGGAGGTTGAGCCAGGAGAGGTAGATATGCTTCCATCGGTAAGCTAAAATGTGCTCTCTGCATGTGTGTGTGTGTGTGTGGGGGGGGGAGGGCAGGGGACCACCCCCTCGGTCACATGGGGGGGGAGGGGTCAGCTAAATTATGGGTTGCAGGTTTGGTGCTATTATTTAAATCAAAAGGGGAGGGGCAAGCTTATGCACTGGGCAGATTATGTGCTGGGATAAACAGTCAGTGTCGGACTGAGACATGTAGGGAAAGCAGCAGTAGTCAGGTGTTGCTGCTCACAGTGAAAACTTGCTACAGGTGTCTATTGGGAGCAATAACACATGGCTTCTGCTGCTTGGCCAGCAGGTGGATTCCCTCAGCTTTACAACCTCCCACTCCGACACTGTATACAGTAATTGTAACCAGGCACGTGCAGAGGGGGGTGCTCTGGGTGCCCAGGCACCCCCCCTTTTTAAAAATAGCAAAAAAGTCCCCTCTGATCGCGCAAAATAAGCCCCGCCCCCTACCGCGGTAAGCCCCGCCCACCCGCGAGAAGCTCCGCCTCCGCCGGGGGCACTTTCAGGTGAAGAGGCCTGGATAGGAATCCTAGTGTGGCATACTGACCTCACCCTCCACCTAGGACCCATACTGACCTCTACCTCCCCAAGCACCCATAGTGACTTCTCCCTCACCCACAGGGACCTCCCCATCCACCTAGCACCCACAGTGACTTCTCCCTCCCCAGCACCCACAGTGACCTCTCCATCCACCTAGCACCCACAGTGACCTCTCCCTCCACCTAGCACCCACAGTGACCTCTCCCTCCTCCCAACACCCACATTGACCTCTCCCTCCACCTAGCACCCACAGTGACCTCTCCCTCCCCCAGCACCCACAGTGACCTCTCCCTCCCCCAGCACCCACAGTGACCTCTCCCTCCACCTAGCACCCACAGTGACCTCTCCCTCCACCTAGCACCCACAGTGACCTCTCCCTCCCCCAGCACCCACAGTGACCTCTCCCTCCCACAGTGACCTCTCTCCACCTAGCACCCACAGTGACCTCTCCCTCCACCTAGCACCCACAGTGACCTCTCCCTCCCCCAGCACCCACAGTGACCTCTCCCTCCCACAGTGACCTCTCCCTCCAACTAGCACCCAAAGTGACCTCTCCCTCCACCTAGCACCCACAGTGACCTCTCCCTCCACCAGCACCCACAGTGACCTCTCCCTCCACCCAGCACCCACAGTGACCTCTCCCTCCACCTAGCACCCACAGTGACCTCTCCCTCCACCTAGCACCCACAGTGACCTCTCCCTCCCCCAGCACCCACAGTGACCTCTCCCTCCACCTAGCACCCACAATGACCTCTCCCTCCACCTAGCATCCACAGTGACCTCTCCCTCCACCTAGCACCCACAGTGACCTCTCCCTTACCCAGCACCCACAGTGATCTCTCCCTCCACCTAGCACCCACAGTGACCTCTCCCTCCACCTAGCACCCACAGTCAGGCACGTGCAGAGGGGGGTGCTCTGGGTGCCCAGGCACCCCCCCTTTTTAAAAATAGCAAAAAAGTCCCCTCTGATCGTGCAAAATAAGCCCCGCCCCCTACCGCGGTAAGCCCCGCCCACCCGCGAGAAGCTCCGCCTCCGCCGGGGACACTTTCAGGTGAAGAGGCCTGGATAGGAATCCTAGTGTGGCATACTGACCTCACCCTCCACCTAGGACCCATACTGACCTCTACCTCCCCAAGCATCCATAGTGACTTCTCCCTCACCCACAGGGACCTCCCCATCCACCTAGCACCCACAGTGACTTCTCCCTCCCCAGCACCCACAGTGACCTCTCCATCCACCTAGCACCCACAGTGACCTCTCCCTCCACCTAGCACCCACAGTGACCTCTCCCTCCTCCCAACACCCACAGTGACCTCTCCCTCCACCTAGCACCCACAGTGACCTCTCCCTCCCCCAGCACCCACAGTGACCTCTCCCTCCCCCAGCACCCACAGTGACCTCTCCCTCCACCTAGCACCCACAGTGACCTCTCCCTCCACCTAGCACCCACAGTGACCTCTCCCTCCCCCAGCACCCACAGTGACCTCTCCCTCCCACAGTGACCTCTCTCCACCTAGCACCCACAGTGACCTCTCCCTCCACCTAGCACCCACAGTGACCTCTCCCTCCCCCAGCACCCACAGTGACCTCTCCCTCCCACAATGACCTCTCCCTCCAACTAGCACCCACAGTGACCTCTCCCTCCACCTAGCACCCACAGTGACCTCTCCCTCCACCAGCACCCACAGTGACCTCTCCCTCCACCCAGCACCCACAGTGACCTCTCCCTCCACCTAGCACCCACAGTGACCTCTCCCTCCACCTAGCACCCACAGTGACCTCTCCCTCCCCCAGCACCCACAGTGACCTCTCCCTCCACCTAGCACCCACAATGACCTCTCCCTCCACCTAGCACCCACAGTGACCTCTCCCTCCACCTAGCACCCACAGTGACCTCTCCCTTACCCAGCACCCACAGTGATCTCTCCCTCCACCTAGCACCCACAGTGACCTCTCCCTCCACCTAGCACCCACAGTGACCTCTCCCTCCCACAGTGACCTCTCCCTCCACCTAGCACCCACAGTGACCTCTCCCTCCATCAGCACCCACAGTGACCTCTCCCTCCACCTAGCACCCACAGTGACCTCTCCCTCCACCTAGCACCCACAGTGACCTCTCCCTCCCCCAGCACCCACAGTGACCTCTCCCTCCCCCAGCACCCACAGTGACCTCTCCCTTCACCTAGCACCCACAGTGACCTCTCCCTCCACCTAGCACCCACAGTGACCTCTCCCTCCCCCAGCACCCACAGTGACCTCTCCCTCCCACAGTGACCTCTCCCTCCACCTAGCACCCACAGTGACCTCTCCCTCCCCCAGCACCCACAGTGACCTCTCCCTCCCACAGTGACCTCTCCCTCCACCTAGCACCCACAGTGACCTCTCCCTCCACCTAGCACCCACAGTGACCTCTCCCTCCACCTAGCACCCACAGTGACCTTTCCCTCCCCCAGCACCCACAATGACCTCTCCCTCCCCAGCACCCACAGTGACCTCTCCCTCCACCCAGCACCCACAGTGACCTCTCCCTCCACCTAGCACCCACAGTGACCTCTCCCTCCCCCAGCACCCACAGTGACCTCTCCCTCCACCTAGCACCCACAATGACCTCTCCCTCCACCTAGCACCCACAGTGACCTCTCCCTCCACCTAGCACCCACAGTGACCTCTCCCTCCACCAGCACCCACAGTGACCTCTCCCTCCACCTAGCACCCACAGTGACCTCTCCCTCCACCTAGCACCCACAGTGACCTCTCCCTCCCCTAGCACCCACAGTGACCTCTCCCTCCACTTAGCACCCACAGTGACCTCTCCCTCCCCCAGCACCCACAGTGACCTCTCCCTCCCACAGTGACCTCTCCCTCCACCTACCACCCACAGTGACCTCTCCCTCCACCAGCACCCACAGTGACATCTCCCTCCACCTAGCACCCACAGTGACATCTCCTTTCCCAGCACCCACAGTGACCTCTCCCTCCACCTAGCACCCACAGTGACATCTCCTTCCCCAGCACCCACAGTGACCTCTCCCTCCCACAGTGACCTCTCCCTTCACCTACCACCCACAATCACCTCTCCTTTCCCAAATCTAGCAGTGATCCTGCCTACCCCAGCACCCACACTGACCTATCCTTCCCCCAGCACCCACAGTGATCTTTCTCTCCCCCAGCGGCTACCCTCCTGTCCCCTGCAGCACTTACAGGGACCTCCCATCCCAAAAGCAGCACCCACACTGATCTCTCCCAACACACAGCATCCACAACTACTCCCTCCTCCAATAACTACAATGACCTCTCCCAGCACCCACAGTGACCTCCTCTTCCTCCAGCACTCATACTGACCTCTTCCTTCCACAGAACCCACAGTGACCTACCCTTCCACCAGCACCCACACTGACCTCTACCTCCCCTAGCAGCAATTATGCCATTCATAGCAGTACCCACAGTGACCTCCCACTCCCTGCACCCACCGCAATCCTACCAATATTCAGCACCCACATTACACTCAACCAGTAACCCCCACTATAGCAAGCACCCAGTACTTGCACCAAGCACCCTGCACCCAATACTTATATCCAACCTCCATATGGCACTTAGTACTTGCATCATTCACCTTATAGCTGGCTCCCAGTACTCACACCCACTTGGCACAGTTCTTGCACATTATCTGAACTCACATAAACCAGTACTAACACAAAAAGTACCTGCACTCAGAATCCACATGGCACACAATGCCCACCCACAGCTAGCACCTAGTGCAGGCAATGCACCAAGTATGCGCACCAATGTACCTGCACCCAACACCCACATGTTTCATCTGCAGTACTTCCAGTTGCACTAAGCCTCCACTTGGTGCCCAGCACAAACACCAAACACTCACATATGACATCTAGTACTTGCACCCAGAACTCACAAGGGCTTGAGTACCTGCAATCAACACCTACATGATGCTTGACACCAACCCATACAGCCAGAATGCACATGACACCCTGTGCCAGCACCCAGAACCCACATGGCACCCAGCATCTGCCTTTAGCACTCACATGACAACAAATACCCCACTAGCCAGCACCCATCACCCATATGTTACCATGTACTCGCTCCCAGTACCCACTTGGCACTCAGTATTTGCACCTAAGACCCACATGACACCCTATAACCCCCATAATCAACACCCACATGGCATAGTACTCACACAGCACAAAGTTCCAAAGCCATTATATGCACCTAGTACCCATCCATGGCCAGCACCCATATAGCACCCAGTACCCATCCTTGGTCCGAACCCATATGAGACTCAGTACTCTCCCATGGCACACATCCAGATCACACATGGCACTCCCTACTCACTCATGTCCAACACTCACATGGCTCCCTGTACCAATTAGCAGTTACATGGCACCCACTATTGTTTATCGCCATCTGCTACTCATTTAGCACTCAATACTGCATAGCACCCACTGCAAATAAACACCCAAACACTGGACCTTGGTACCCACAGCAGCTTGACACGGACTGTACTTTGGCTCATCGGCACCCACTGCAACTTAGCACAAACTGGACCTTTGCGTCTTACCACCCAGTGCATCTGGGCACCCACTGCACCTTGGCACTTACTGCAGTTTTGCATCTACTAATGCTTAGCAACCACTGCATATTGGCAACCACTGCTTCTTTGCCTGAAAAGAAGCTTGGGTGCTGATCTAGAGGGACAGAGGTCCCAGTAATGAAAGGTGAATCCATGCCTACATCAGGCTCCACTGTGCCCACTCTAATAGTGCGCACCTATGACTGCTGATTTGAGGGTGGTGGCACCAAAGAAGTTGGTTGGAAGAAGACACAAAGTCTGCCTGATACTTCTATAAAGGTGTGTGTGTGTGTGTGTGTGTATGTGTGGTGGTGGTGGGGGGTTAAGACTGCCTAGTGCTTTCTGGAGAAGGGGTATTACATACACAATTTAGCACGATTTATCGATTAGGGCCCCTTTTTCAAATTTGAGCACCCCCCCTTGAGAATCCTCTGCACGGCCCTGATTGTAACTGCAGTACTAATAGTAAATTAACTAACAACAAAAATAAGCAACTCCAGGAAAGTTCCAAGGGCTGTGTTTCTTAGGCTGTTTAAGAAGGCACATGGAATACTATTCCATTCAATTATATATTTTTAAAGTGTACCTGAAAGGGAAAAAGTTCTCCATATGGAGACTTACCTCTGCAGAGGAAAGCTTCTGAATAATCCAGGGACTTCCTCTGTCCCCCTCGCCTCCACCGATTCAGCACTTGGACCTCCGAACCTCTCTGACAAGGACTTATCTGAGAGTTCAGTGCTCCCTTCCCTGAACAAGCGAGGTCGTACTGTGCAGGCTGCCTACTGAGGGCTATACTGAGGGCAAATAAAAGGCTATCTATACTGGAGACACCAATACCTGGCTACCTATACTGGGGCAACTATACTTGGCTACCTATACTGGGGGCACCTATCCTTGGTTACCTATATTGGGGGCACCTATATCTACACTGGGGGCATCTATATCTGGCTACCTGTACTGGGGATGCCTATACGTGGCTAACCTATACTAGGGGAACCTAAACCTGGCTACCTATACTGGGGGCAACTATATCTGGTTATCTATACTGGGGGCATCTACACTTGGCTACCTATACTAGGGGCACCTATACTTGCCTACCTATGCTGGGGGCACCTAACCTGGCTTGGTGCAACAGTAGTACTGATAGGTTAGCTATACCTCACCAGAGGAGCTGGTGGGCACTAACAGTACAGAGCCTATCACCAGAGACAAGGGCCCTCTGGTGAGAGTAGAGTAGTCAGACTAACCGAGTTGGCAACAGACAGACTGATACAGTACAGAATCGGAAGGCAAAGGCAGGAAGGTATAAACAAGCAGAGTTAGCAACAAGATCAGATGGGCAGAAGTACAGAATCACAGATCAGAGGAGTGGTCAGAACAAGCAGGAGTCATACACAGATAATAACAGTATATAAGTTATAATTATACCTATCAACAATCCTAGCTCTGTGTGAAATCCCGGGTTTCCTCCCGGATCAAAGCACACCGGAACTAACTAAGGTCTGAGCGCTAACACGAAGTATTCGCAATGGCAGACAAGTTGCAAGTGACACTGCGAGGCTTAAGAAGCAGAGGAGAATCCTCTGGCACGCCCGCCTCTCATCAGCCAATGAGGAGCGGTGGACGTCTCCTCTGACGTCAGCCGACCGGCCGGTCAGCTGACGCGCCTCCTCCCTGCATAAAGGATCTCTCTGTGCGCGCGCGAGCGCGACAATTCGACCTTATGTGCTGCTGACAAACCCGTCCTCGGCGTGCTAGACGCCCGAGACACGGATAGATTACTAGGCAGGGAGATGGAGGCAGCTGCGGTGGTATCGCTGTTCACCGCAGCTGTCTCTTCTACGTTTATTACAATCCTGTATAGTTTCTGTTACAGCAGAGGAGGCTCGGTCAGAGAGGATGTGGCTTTATTTCCTGAGGTTTCAGCTCATTTTCTGCATGTCATCTGTACTACCTAAGCGTGCTGCGTGTTCTTGAAGCTTACATCTGTAGTTGTGAGTTGACCACCAGTAGAGGCAAGCTGTGGAAAATGATGAGGCATCTAACTGGATTGACTATCTGCATTATGCTTGTATACATGGACGTTGCTTTTCTCTCTGGTGAGTGTGCTTATGCTGCTTGATGCATTTAAAGCGGAATATAACCCTGCATTTCAACTTTGCTCTAAAACATTATTTACAGTATATTATATGCAACCAGCATTTTTTTTTTTACTAGACCAGCATTGAAAGGGTTACACAGAGCTTTAAATTTCCTGGAGAGAACTGCAGACGCATCCGAAGCTTACATAGATACATTTTGTTTACATAAATGTATCTAAGTGTGGAATGTGACTCACTCTCTCTGACTGAGAAGGAGCTGGAGGACAGCCAAAGAGTGTGTAACATTTATCACTTGTTACATTCTATTTAGTTAAATTAAATGTATCTATTTGAACTTCTGCATATCTCTCCACGGAACTTTAAACCTCTGTGTTTAACCCTTCCAATGCTGGTCTAGTAAAAAAAAATGCTGGTTGCATATAATATGCTGTAAATAATGTTTTAGAGCAAAGTTGAAATGCAGGGTTATATTCCGCTTTAAGGGGATGTTATTTTCCATAATGATAATTAGGTTGTAATTTTAGTAAAGTGTATATATGCTGAGCTACTGTTTGAAAGATAACAAGTTAGGATAAATACGTATCGTATAGTAGCATAGAGTTTGCTCATGATATCATGCTATCTATCTATCTATCTATCTATCTATCTATCTATCTATCTATCTATCTATCTATCTACCCATTAGAGAATAAAGAATTTAACTTAAGCCTTGTGCATACCTACTAGAACTGTCACCTGGCATGGCTGAGTTTGTACAGATCTGTTGCTATTCGCTAAATGCATTAATTTTCACTATGTATTCCCTCTACTCTCTCCCCCTCAAAGCAAACTTACATAGTGGAACCATTCTCAGGGCTCACTGTGCATGTCACAGGCCAGAGGAAGCCCATCATCCCGGGCCATCCACAGGGGCAGTACAACTGCCTGCTCATCCACCCTAATGCTCTCACTCTCCCTTCAAAGCACATTGAATGTAGAGTCAGATTCTGTGCCACCTCTATTGACTGCTCACTTGGTCTGCAAGAAAGGTGCCCTAGGTCATGGCCTATGTGGCCTTGGCTTAAATCCAGCCCTGCCCAAATGTGCATTATCTAACAAGTGCCACCATTATCCTCCCTCGCTAACAAGTGCTGCCATAATGTCTCCCGACAAAAAATGACACAATTATGTCCTTCATATAACAAGAGCCACCATAAGGCCATCCCATAACAAGCTGATATCTTTATGTCACAATCATAAGTACAACTCATCCCTCTTATAATGCAAAACAGGAAAGAAAAGCGAAATCTGAAATCGATATCTGATCATCGTTTGGTATGTGCAATGTTCCTGCTGCAACATCTGTGCTCCTCTCTCGTCACACATTATGTAGTATTACATGATGCGTGATGAAGCAGGATGGGCGTAGCAGAAGAAGAATTATAGTATCCTGCGGATGATCAGGTGCCAGTACCAATTTTGCTTCCTTCTGCTACTGTATTATAAAGGGAGTGATCAGCAGTGGGTGGGCCAGTGAGCAGGCAAATAAGAAGACAATGAACTGACCTAGCTGACAGTGTTGTCTGTCCAGCCAAAACAGCAGTGCACTAACTCGCCTCTACATGTATGACCTGAAACAGCTCTAGTAGGACAAAGGCATAACTAGAATGTACAGGGTCCCTCAACTTCCATATCCCCCCCCCCCTCCCCCCCCCCCGGCCACAAGCACAGTTAGCCAATAAATCTGGCCGACAGCCAGTGGTGTAACTACAAATCATGGGGTCCCCTAGCAAATCTTGGATGGGGTGCCCAATTTTTGTCCCCGTTCCCTTGCCTAACCCTAGTGACCCTCACAGCCTGGGGGCCCATCTTGCAAGGGTCACAAAAAACATCATGTGGACATCATAATCCTCATACCCATAACAAGTGTAGTCACAAAACACCTGATCTGAAGGATGAACCCCTTTATCAGAGGGAGTGAAGTAGTTGGGGCCTCTTTACAGCTTTGGTTCCCCCCCTGTGGTCACAGGGACTGCTTCCCTATAGTTACGCCCCTGTGGTACGGGTGGAGCAGGTAGAGGAAAAGAGTGAAAGCTAGTACTATATTAGAATTTGCTAAACGGTGAAGATATGGGTTAGGAAGTTATCTTTAGATCTTCTCTGACCTCTGCTCTTTTCTCGATATTTTTGGCTCAACTCTCCAGTAAATGATGGCTTTTTAATCTCTGATCCTTTCTGCATTCTCTCATTTATATGTGCCCCCCACTCCAGTGAACAATTGCCATGTGAACTTTTCTGATCCCTTTTGTCTTCTATCAGTCATGCTTGGCTCAACTCTCTAGTGAATGTCTGTGATCTTCCTGCCTGCCCTATTTACTAATCCATACTTAGATCAGCTCTCCTGCGAATGATGCCTCTGTGGTCTTCTCTAATCCTTGCTCTCTTCTTCCATCCATACTTGGCTCATCTCACCTGCCAATAATGCGTTTGTGACCTTCCCTGACCCCTGCTCAATTCTCTCATATATTCTTGCCTCTCCCGTGAATGATGGCTCTATGCAGCCATGAGCCAAATTTTACAATGGACCCCTTCTGAACACTATATATATATATATATATATATATATATATATATATATAGATATAGATATATATATATATATATATATATATATATATAGATATAGATATAGATATATATATAATCGCACACATAGAACACCAAGACTGGCTTTCCAAGGACAGCAACCATGTGATTTATAAGTCAAGGAAAGGTATAGTTTGCTAATGATTGCCACAATTCCAAGAACATATATAGGTGTTCATTACTACTACAGCACCAATTAAGAGCTAATTCAGTGACTAGAGGAAGGCCCCACATGCAGCTCTTAAAGAGACTCCGTAACAAAAATTGCATCCTGTTTTTTATCATCCTACAAGTTCCAAAAGCTATTCTAATGTGTTCTGGCTTACTGCAGCATGTTCTACTATCACCATCTCTGTAATAAATCAGCTTATCTCTCTCTTGTCAGACTTGTCAGCCTGTGTCTGGAAGGCTGCCAAGTTCTTCAGTGTTGTGGTTCTGCTATGAACTCCCCCATCCAGGCCCCTCTCTGCACACTGCCTGTGTGATATTTAGATTAGTGCAGCTTCTCTCTGTTCTATTATCTTTTACAAGCTGCATAAATCCTCCTCTGAGCTGGCTGGGCTTTCACATACTGAGGAATTACATACAGGCACAGCTGTCTGCACTCTGCAGGAAGAAATAGCCTGACACTTCAGTGGAAGATAGCTGCAGGGGGAAAGAAACACACAAATGATCTCTTGAGATTCAAAAGGATGGCTGTATACAGCCTGCTTGTGTATGGATGTATTTTCTATGTGTGGACATACTGTACATCAATCTACTTCCTGTTTTGGTGGCCATTTTGTTTGTTTATAAACAAACTTTTTAAAACTGTTTTTAACCACTTTTAATGCGGCGAGGAACGGCGAAATTGTGACAGAGGGTAATAGGAGATGTCCCCTAACGCACTGGTATGTTTACTTTTGTGCGATTTTAACAATACAGATTCTCTTTAAAAGTAAAGCTCGATCAATTCAAAGTCGGTTGGCACACCAATTCAAGTTCCCAAGCACATTTATTGAATGCACAGCATGATTGGCCGCGACAGCTGTCAGGTTGTTAGCAGGGCCACGCCCACCGCTTCGTTCCAGCGCGATGTTACAGCTCTGCCGTGCAGAGCTGTAACCACTCCCAGCCGCGCATCTGATTGGCCATGGCGGCCTGCTTGTCAGGTTGCCATGGACACTTCCGGGTATGGTATTATCAGCCTAACGGCTGATTTGTACTATGGATTTTGAGTTGCAAACTGTCACCACGCAGTCTGCAATATTAATACCATGTATTTGCTGAGGATTGTGGACACGATGGGGCAGATGTACACTCTGATCTGAAGCTACTAATCATACAGGTCAGTTATGGGGTAAAGATTGTTGATTTTACTGTGGTATTTATGCATTGTAATTAGATTATGTATGGTAATTGAGGGGGAGGTCCTTTTCTCTTCTGATGCCTGGTGATTGATCACTGTTGGTTTATATATAAATGTGCTTGTATTTTGTATCACTCATATGTCTGCACTTATCTGATGAAGGGGACCCTCCGTGGCCCTGAAACAATTGTCAAATGCTGTGCATTCAATAAATGTGCTTGGGAACTTGAATTGGTGTGCCAACCGACTTTGAATTGATCGTACTGAACTGATGTTGCTTCTACATCAAGGTTGTGCACCCAACTACTCACGGCAAGGTGTGCCTTTCCTAAATCTGTTACCGCATTAAAAGTAAAGCTGAGACAAAAGTTTTATACATACCTAGGGTTTCCTCCAGCCCCCTCCATGCAAGTCCCTGCCTTGCCGCCATCCAAAGCCTCTTGGATGCTACGGTAGCAGCCCCATTGTCTTCGGTCACTCGGGACCAGTCGGGCGTACGAGAGGAACCACCGCCGGGAGACTTGGGCGCGGGATACAGCCAGTATGGTTTATCCTGCTCCTGCACAAGTTCCTGGCGACGTTAAATACTATTCCCCCTCCAGGCTGCCATGGATGGTGGGGAATGAAATAATTTGGCTTCCAGCAATTGCTGGAGGTCGAATTATAGTGTTTTATAAGTTACTTTAGCTCCGCTATAGCCGTAATTCCTATTACGGCCTATGGGGGCGCCTGCTCCACCCAAATCTCCTGCGCTGGAATGAAAGTTTTTGCCAGTCAGTGCAGTTAAGCCAAGTGCACTCCCCCCGTCTTGCTCTTAAGGCTGGGATCATTCTGCGCCTGCGGTGCAGAACGCTACCAGCGTTGAAAGAACAGTGGGGCATGTGCGTGCAGTTGAGGAAAACTGGGCTGCTCCAGGAGGCTCCAGGAGGCTTTAGACTCCTGTCAGGGAGTGATCTGCATGGAGGTGGCTGGAGGAAGCACCAGGTATGTATACAACTTTTGCCTCCTTTTGTCTCAGCTTTACTGTAAGTCCAGGCCCCTGATGTGGCTTCATCCTTTACTACTACACTACTGGCTCTATCATGTTCTCTAATCCCTGCTCTCTTCTCTTATTTATCCATACCTGATGCAACTGTGAATGATGGCTCTGATCTTCTCTAAGTCCTTGCGCTCTTCTTTCATCTATTACTGGCTCAGTTCTCTAGTGAATGGTGACTTTCTTACCTTTTCTTTTTTATCCCTGCTGCCCTCTCTCATCCATACCCAGCTCACCTCTCCTGTAAATGAATGCTCTTCATGATCTTCAGTTCTCTAATCTCTGCTCTCTTCTCTCATCCATACCTGGTGCAGCTGTAAATGATAACTATTATCTCTTTGTATTTATTTTAGAAATGTAACATATTTTATATATTTGTATTATTTTTTTATTTATCCCTGCTCTCTTCTCTCATCCATACTTGGCTGAGCTCTCCTGTAAATGGCTGCTCTGTTATCTTCTCAGATCCCTGCTCTCTTCTCATCCATATATGTCTCTGCTCTCTAGTAAACGGCTCCTCTGGGATCTTCTCTGATCCCTGCTCTCTTCTCTCATCCACATACTGTATGCCTCAGGTCTCTATTAAATGGCTGCTCTGTGATCTTCTCTGTCCCTGCTCTCTTCTCATCCATATATGTCTCTGCTCTCTAGTAAATGGCTGCTCTGGGATCTTCTCTGATCCCTGCTCCCTTTGCTCATCCATACTGAATATGACTCAGGTCTCTAGTAAATGGCTGCTCTGAGATCTTCTCTGATCCCTGCTCTCTTCTCTCATCCATATATGACTCAGCTCTCTAGTAAATGGCTGTTCTGTGATCTTCTCTGTCCCTGCTCCTTTATCTCATCCATATATGACTCAGCTCTCTAGTAAATGGCTGCTCTGGGATCTTCTCTGATCTCTGCTCCCTTTGCTCATCCATATATGGCTCAGCTCTCTAGTAAATGGCTGCTCTGGGATCTTCTCTGATCCCTGCTCCCTTTTTTCATCCATATATGACTCAGCTCTCTAGTAAATGGCTGCTCTGGGATATTCTCTGATTCCTGATCTCTTCTCATCCATATATGACCCAGCTCTCTAGTAAATGGCTACTCTGTGATCTTCTCTGTCCCTGCTCTCTTCTCTCATCAATATATATCTCAGCTCTCTAGTAACTGGCTGCTCTGTGATCTCTGATCCCTGTTCTCTTCTCATCCATATATGACTCAGCTCTCTAGTAACTGGCTGCTCTGTGATCTCTGATCCCTGCTCTCTTCTCTCATCCATATATGACTCAGCTCTCTAGTAAATGGCTGCTCTGGGATCTTCTCTGATCCCTGCTCTATTCTCTCATACATATATGACTCAGCTCTCTAATAAATGGCTGCTCTGGGATCTTCTCTGTCCCTGCTCCTTTCTCACATCCATATATGACGCAGCTCTCTAGTAAATGGCTGCTCTGGGATCTTCTCTGATCCCTGCTATTTTTTCTCATCCATACTTGTCTCAGCCCTTCAGTAAATTATGGCTCTGTGATCTCTGCTCTCTTCTCTCATATTTTTCTGTTTCTCTGTTGAATGATGGTGTTGTGATCTTATCGGCAATCTTCTGTCATCCATACATGACTCTGCTTTTCAGTGAATAACTGGTCATTGATCTTCTCTGATCCCCATTCCCCACTCGCTTCTCTCATCCATACTTGGTGCTTAATTTCATGAAATATTCTTTGGAAATTGATATCTACTATGAAACAAACATTATTCTTCTAGGTCCCATGGAAAGGATGGAGTTACTTCTGGGCAGTGATGTTACTGTGAAATGCCCGTGTCCAAAATCTTGTGGATCAGATTGCTCTGTTATAATTCCTGCAAAAAACAGCAGTAAAGAAATATGCTATGAAGATTCTCTTTATGTGTTTATTTCAAATGTTGGTGAAAAAAACAAAGGAAACTATCGCTGTATTAAAGATGGTATGGCTACCTCTTCAACAATACTGGAAATTAAAGAATGTAAGTAGGACTGCACTACAACATATTTTGTAGTAACCCACATGTCCAGAATAGATGCTGCCCCATCCACACACTGCCATGGGCCTCCATGTGGCTAAATAGCTTGTTCCTCCAGTATTTACACCTATGTATATTATTTGGGTCATTAAAATGTTTCTGATACTGTTTTGTTCTAGCCAACATACAAGGTGAAAAGACAGTGTTCCGGACTCCAGGGGAGGACCTCCTCCTTCTCTGTAGTGATCTGAGAAATATTACCCATCTTACCTGGGAATGGACATCATCTGATACAGGAAAGAGAAAAACTATAGAGGTGAATGTAAAAAGTGAGAATGCAAGCTGTGGCCAATTCTACAGGAAACAAAACTATCATGGAGTGAAATTGACTGTGAGTTTTAATCATTCTGGCCAGTATAAGTGTAACCTACGGAACAACACGCCTGGGATTATAATAAATCTTGTAACTGTTGAAGGTACATCAGCCTCACTACTTATATACATACTGATCTGAATTAGATTATGTTTTTAATATTTGTTAAAGGACAACTGTAATGAGATGGATAAGGAGGCTGCCATATTTATTTCCTTTTAAAGTGGACCTGAACTCTTGCACAGGACAAAAGGAAAACATAGATAAATGCATCCTGTATGTATTTAGAGAGTTTAGCCTGTTTAACCCCCCCCCCTCATCTGTGACTAATCACAAGTGTAATTTGATCTCTCCCCTGTGTCACCTGACTGCCCCGGCAGATAGGGCAGATGAGCTCATTTGAAAGCACAGGGTGTTAACAATATGTCTGCTTCCATGAATTAGGAAGTAGAAACAGTGCAAATGTATTGCAGGATTTGCATCAGCTGTAACTAAGAAATGTTTTTCTTTAAAGGTTAACATGCTGTTGCGTATCTTTTAGACCAGAGAGGAAGTTATGAATTCTGGTCCGTTTTAAACAATACCAGTTGCCTGGCTAGCCTGTTGATTCTCTTCCTCTATTACTTTTAGCCATAGACCATGAACAAGCATATGCAGATCAGGTGTTTTTACATTATTGTCAGATCTGACAAGATTAGCTGCATGCTTGTTTCAGGTGTGTTATTCAGACAGAACTGCAGCCAAATAGATCAGCAGGGCTGCATGCCAGGCAACTGGTATTGTTTAAAAGGAAATACATATAGCAGCCTCCATATTCTTCTCACTTCAGTTGTTCTTTAACCTGTAAGCTTTTAGTAAATAAGGCAAGGTGCAATTTCCGTGTAATATATGAACACCCACAATTAATATTGCATTTTGGATAAGTGTATAGATGTGTTATCTGATGTGGATTAGCTGTGGCCGGACCTCAACATTTTCTAGGATCCAGGCATTGGTAAACATAGCTGGGCTGACTGGCCTAGCTTGCTGCTGTGCTGTGCTGGTTGGCTGGCCTGATGCTATGCTGGCTGGTGGTCACCTCAACCCCACCCAGTATTTCCTGCTAATTCACAGTAAATTCAATTCAAAATCCAAAAAGCTTTATTGACAGGACCAAATACATTTAGCATTGCCAAAGCAAAACAAAGTATTAACATGGGTGGAGGGCGGGGAGATTGTGGGAATAAGGGAAGGGTATAGGGGGTTGGGTTATATAGTCCACAGGGTGTGGAGGATGTAAGTATTTCCTGGTAGTCTAGTGGTCCCCCTTAGTATTCCCTGGTACTATACTCCTCCCCCATTCCCGCACAGCATTTACCCAGTTGTGTAGTGCTCACCCTCCAATAGTATTCCCTAGTAGTCGCGTGGTACCACCATAGCCCCCAGAGTATGCCCTGATCATCTAGTGGTCTTCCCATCCCCCCACCTGGTAGTCTAGTGGCTACCCCACCCCCCAGAGTATTCCCTGGTAGCCTTGAGGTCCCTCCTTCCCCACACAGTATTCCCTGGTAGTCTACTGCTCCCCTCCATCCCCCCACAGCATTACCTGATACTCTAGTGCCCCCTCCCATGCTATTCCCTGGTAGTCTAAATAGTTGTCATTATATATAAATAGGCAGCGTGTACCCCTAAAAAAATATCTAGGCAGAGTTCCCTCAACTAGCTTTTGTGCTCTACTCCCACACTAGTAGTCCCTGATAGTCTAGTTGTCTCTCCCCATCTCCCCACAGTATTCCCTTGTAGTCTAGTGCCCCCTCCAGCATTCCCTGATAGTCTGGTGGCCCAACTCCCTCTTACATATAGTTCTCTTGTAGTCTAGTTCCACTGCTCCCTCCAGAAAAGGATTAAGATGAAATGGGGCCCTAGGCAAATAGCAGTTTTGCCCATCACTGATGGTCACCTATCTTTTTTTTAGTAGAATCTGGTATGGGGTAACTTTCACTAGGCCCCTAGATATTCTCCAGGCCCTAGGCAACTTGTGGATGATCTGGCTCTGCCTCCCTCCCGCATACAGCATTACCTAGTAGTCTAATGGCCACCATTACTCTCCCATACAGTTCACTAACAGTTTAGTGCCTCCCTCCCACCATACAGTTCGCTGGTAGTTTGGTGATCCCCTTCCTCTCCTATACAGTTCCCTGGTAGTTTAGTGCCTCCATACAGTGTTCCCTGTTGCTCTCCCTCCTACATACAAAGTTCCTTGGTAGTCTAGTGCCGCCCCCTTATTCATAAAGCATTGGCTTGGTAGTCTAAGTCTAGTGGCCCCACTCCCTCTCTCATACAGTTCCCTGGTAGTTTAGTGCCCCTCCTCCTCCTCTATACTGTGTTCCCTCCCTTACAATTCCCTGGAAATCTAGTGCCTTCCTCCCTTACAGTTCCGCAACAGTCTAGTGGACCCACTCTGGTACATCCTTCACATCCATCACCTACTTTCACGCCCCTCTGATTCCTATGCATGGCGACATGCAGGTGAACCAGAGAGCAGAGAGAAGGGCAACAGCTAAGGAGGATGTGAGGGGCATTAACCACTTAAGGACCACGGGCTTAAATCCCCCTAGTGTCAAGGCCATTTTTTACAAAATAGGCCACTACAGCTTTAAGGCCTCGCTGTAGGGCCGTACAAGTCAGCACACAAGTGACCCCCCTTTTCTTTCTGCTCACCAACAGAGCTCTCTGTTGGTGGGCTGTGATGGCTCCCAGGATGTTTTTTTTTTTTTTGCAAATATTTTTATTACAAGTAAAAATGGTCCACAGCGCTTATAAAGAATTATGATCTTTATTAGTATAAAAAATGATGCCTTGACCCTAGGCTAATAAAATAGCACCTTCCCCTTTAAACACAAATGACATGCAACTCTCCACTCACACAGTGCACACAGTTTCACTGCAGTGAGCATTCATGCAAAAAATGTAAAAATTGGGATCCCAGTAAAAGGTCAAAAAACAGGTTAATACCTCCAGTTCATGCATAGAGCCTCACAATGTGAGTATAGTCCATATCTTTCATGCAAATTTTTCCTCTATATTTGATTAGTTGCACAATAATAAAGGATGCTTCCTTGTCACTGCTGTTAATATTAGTTCAAGCACATATATGTAGTGATTCAGTATATGTTAGTATAGATGTAATCTGTATACTGCACCAGTCACTCCTTCCGTGAGCGGATCCCCTCGTTGCTGCCTTCCTTCTGCTTCCAAACTCACTGGCCTTGTGGTATATAGCGGAGGAGTCAGCTGGTAGTGTTTCAATATGGATAACAAGTCCGTATGTGCACCGCTGCCGTCCTCTGCAGACGAACGGTCTTACAAGCGGTGATCTCGTTCCACGCTGGTCTAGGCAATCCCACAGTGACGTCACTGAATGCGTAGTTACGTTAGGACACTGAAGAAGGGAGGCGTTACCTCCCGAAACGTCAGAGCTGTCCATCAAATGCCTCCTCCAGCTTATGAACGATCCTCCTACCCTTAGGATCCGCCCACTCCTCCTTTATAGCGGCTTACTCTACGAAGCTCATATAGATCCTTTCAAAGATTAAGCATAGTGAGCCTCTTCCACTTTTAATCAATCACAGTGTACAGAGCATCCCACTTTTGCATTCAAGTGGGACAGAAACACGAATCTTCTCCACATTAAAAGAAGGGGAAAACTTTTCCATAGATTATATTTCTTCTATTTTAAAAAAGCATAAAATTCAAAGTCACAGTTTAACCCTTTCGGAGTCATAGTATCCAATGAATAAATCCACAGGGATTCTGTACGTGATAGTCTTTTTATATAGTCCCCACCTCTCCAATCTCTCTCCACTTTCTGTAATCCACAAAAAGTCGTGTCTTGTATCGAGCAGTTATGAAATTTCTGATAGTGTGCAGATAAGGGGTGTTTCTCATTCCCCTTCTCTATATTATAAAGATGTTCTCCTAATCTTTTTTTCAGGGCTCTTTTAGTCCTCCCTACGTATTGTTTTTGGCAGGGGCAACATATCATATATACAACTCCTTTTGTGGAGCAGGAAAAATTTCCCTTAATAGGGAATGTGTCGCCACTGGAGGATGAAGATATTTCCTGTACTACTCTCACACCACAAGTGGCCACACACATACCACACTCTCCACATCTTCTGAATCTATTTCCTCCATTGCTTGATTGTGGATTTGTAACAGTAGGAGCTATTATTTGACCAATATTAGAACTTTTCCTGAAAATAACCTTTGGATGCTGTTCAAGATATCCATTCAAATACTCATCTTCTCTCAAAACATCCCAATATTTGTTCACTATTGTCTTGATTTTATACGCCTGTTCACAATAGTCAAATAGAAATGCTGGGGAATCTACAGACCAGTTCTCTCTACATTTACTCCCTGTTATCAATTCTCCTCTATTCACACTCATTGTCTCATTTATAGCCTTTTGCAAGGCCTCATCATCATAGCCTTTTTCTTTAAAGCGATTACTGAGAATTTCTATTTGGTTATCTAAATTCTCAGGTTTAGAACAATTACGTTTTAAACGTAAAAATTGTCCTTTTGGCACATTGACCAGCCATCTAGCCAGATGGCAACTATTAATGTCAATGAAACTATTACAGTCTACCGGCTTAAAAAAAGTTTTTGTATGTAATACAGCACCATCCAGAAACACTGTAAGATCCAAAAAATTCACATTGTTCATACTATTTTCCATTGTAAATTTAAGGTTATACTCATTTAGATTAATACCCTGAAAAAAGCCTTCTAAAGAGGTAGAATTCCCCCGCCATATAAAAAATGCATCGTCAATGAAACGGCGCCAGAACACGAGGCCCGCGCCGGGGCACATGGACCACTGGTTGAGGACATGTTCCTCCCAGTGGGCCATGTATAAATTAGCAAACGCCGGCGCGAACCTCGTGCCCATCGCCGTTCCCGTGCACTGTAAATAGTAATTACCATCATAATAAAAATAGTTATGTTTCAATATAAAATTCATAGCTTCCAATATAAATCCTATCTGTTCTTCATTCAAATTTTCATCCTGCAGTAGAAAGTGCTTGGCCGCCTGTAGACCTTTTTCATGTTCAATTACTGTATATAATGAACTAACATCAATCGTACAAAGTATATCTCCTGATTGCCACTTAAATTGTTCCAATTCTCTCAGAAAATGTCCAGTGTCTTTTAAATATGCTGGTGTCCTGACAACCTGCTTCTGCAAAAATCCATCAACATATTTGGATAGGTTAGCACTTAAAGACCCTATCCCCGATATTATGGGGCGACCTGGGGGGTTCTCTAAGTCTTTGTGCACTTTGGGGAGGTGGTAGTACACTGGTATAATCTAAAAACTGTGGTTTAGATTTATGCCCAAAATGCCCAAATTGAATACACCTAAATCCCATAAATCTAAACCACAGTTTTTAGATTATAGAACAGCCATGATGTTGGGGGGTAGAAACCATGACCCCAGTGAAAAGAAAGTAATGGGTTCACATAGAGATAGGAATAAGACTAAAGAGAAAGAATGTCCAAATCAGTCAACTCTAATTCCTTTTTTAGGGAAGGGGAAAAGACATCGAAACACATTAGAGGAAGGAGAGGAGGAAAGCACTCCAAAAAAACCCAAAGATTGACACGACAAATTATACCTGTACTTCCAAAAGGGATTTTTAATCTACGTAAGAAAGTCTTGACAGAATCAGAAATATTGATATTAAATAGAGGTTTAAAATTTGCACCTTCATCTAGGGCTAATAAATTTAATATGTTTGTGGATCTGAAAAGATTCATGAGAAAATTGTGTTTGAAAAAGCATTTTGCTAAGAATACTTATATGGAAAAGCAGGACATAATGGAATCAAAATATTGCCACACTGATTTGAAGCCAAAATCACAATTTTTCCCAACATACGAATATAGTAAAGCAATGACTACATTTGAAATAATGGTCACTCAAGAAATTAAAAGAACTAACTTCGATAGTAAATATAGAGATAATTTAACATGTGGGGAACGAAAAGCCATGAGGGCCCTAAAAGATGACAACACAATAACCATTAGACCAGCTGATAAGGGGGTAGGGGTAGTACTACAAGATTCGGAAGATTACATAAAGGAAGCATACAGACAATTAACAGATGTCAAAACCTACAGAAGATTGAGGGGGGATCCAACCGTTATGTATACAAAGAAACTAAAAGATTTCCTGGATGAAGGAAAAAGTATGGGGATAATTACCAGGAAGGAGTATGAATTTTTATTGGTAGTTAAACCTAGACTACCAGTGTACTACCACCTCCCCAAAGTGCACAAAGACTTAGAGAACCCCCCAGGTCGCCCCATAATATCGGGGATAGGGTCTTTAAGTGCTAACCTATCCAAATATGTTGATGGATTTTTGCAGAAGCAGGTTGTCAAGACACCAGCATATTTAAAAGACACTGGACATTTTCTGAGAGAATTGGAACAATTTAAGTGGCAATCAGGAGATATACTTTGTACGATTGATGTTAGTTCATTATATACAGTAATTGAACATGAAAAAGGTCTACAGGCAGCCAAGCACTTTCTACTGCAGGATGAAAATTTGAATGAAGAACAGATAGGATTTATATTGGAAGCTATGAATTTTATATTGAAACATAACTATTTTTATTATGATGGTAATTACTATTTACAGTGCACGGGAACGGCGATGGGCACGAGGTTCGCGCCGGCGTTTGCTAATTTATACATGGCCCACTGAGAGGAACATGTCCTCAACCAGTGGTCCATGTGCCCCGGCGCGGGCCTCGTGTTCTGGCGCCGTTTCATTGACGATGCATTTTTTATATGGTGGGGGAATTCTACCTCTTTAGAAGGCTTTTTTCAGGGTATTAATCTAAATGAGTATAACCTTACATTTACAATGGAAAATAGTATGAACAATGTGAATTTTTTGGATCTTACAGTGTTTCTGGATGGTGCTGTATTACATACAAAAACTTTTTTTAAGCCGGTAGACTGTAATAGTTTCATTGACATTAACCACTTGCCGACCGCCTACTTCATATTGGCGGCGGCAAAGTGGCAGCCCCAGGACCACGTAACGCAGATTGGCGTCAGGTCCTGGGGCACTCTCTGGCCGGGGATCGCGCGCTGGGATGCGCGCGCATCCACCGGCAATAGGCTCCGCCCACCCGCGACGTCAACCCGCCGGCCAATCGGAAGCGCCGGCGGGTTGTTAACCCCGCGATCGCCGCTACAAAGTGTATAATACACTTTGTAATGTATACAAAGTGTATTATACAGGCTGCCTCCTGCCCTGGTGGTCCCAGTGTCCGAGGGACCACCAGGGCAGGCTGCAGCCACCCTAGTCTGCACCCAAACACACTGATCTGCCCCCCCCTGCCCCCTGATCGCCCACAGTACCCCTCAGACCCCCCCCTGCCCACCCCCCAGACCACCATTTGCACACAATCACCCCCCTAATCACCCATCAATCACTCCCTGTCACTATCTGTCAACGCTATTTTTTTTTTTAGTCCCTAAACTGCCCCCTGCTCCCTCCTGATCACCCCCCCCACCCCTCAGATTCTCCCCAGACCCCCCAGACCCTCCCCCCCCCCTGCGTACTGTATGCATCTATCCCCCCTGATCAACTGTCAATCACCTGTCAATCACCTGTCAATCACCTGTCAATCACCCGTCAATCACCCCCTGTCACTGCCACCCATCAATCAGCCCCTAACCTGCCCCTTGCGGGCAATCTGATCACCCACCCACACCAATAGATCGCCCGCAGATCCGACATCAGATCACCTCCCAAATCCATCGTTTACATCTATTCTCTCCTCTAAACACCCACTAATTACCCATCAATCACCCATCAATCACCCCCTATCACCACCTGTCACTGTTACCCATCAGATTAGACCCTTGCGGGCACCCAATCGCCCGTCCACACACTCAGATTGCCCTCAACCCCCCCCCCTTATCGATTCGCCAGTGCATTATTTACATCCGTTCTTCCCTGTAATAACCCACTGATCACCTGTCAATCACCCCCTGTCACTGCCACCCATCAATCACCCCCTGTCACTTCCACCCATCAATCAGCCCCTAACCTGCCCCTTGCGGGCAATCTGATCACCCACCCACTCCAATAGATCGCCCGCAGATCCGACATCAGATCACCTCCCAAATCCATCGTTTACATCTATTCTCTCCTCTAAACACCCACTAATTACCCATCAATCACCCCCTATCACCACCTGTCACTGTTACCCATCAGATTAGACCCTAATCTGCCCCTTGCGGGCACCCAATCACCCGCCCACACGCTCAGATTGCCCTCAGACCCCCCCCTTATCAATTCGCCAGTGCAATATTTACATCTGTTATTCCCTGTAATAACCCACTGATCACCTGTCAATCACCCATCAATCACCCCCTGTCACTGCCACCCATCAATCACCCCCTGTCACTGCCACCCATCAATCAGCCCCTAACCTGCCCCTTGCGGGCAATCTAATCACCCACCCACACCAATAGATCGCCCGCAGATCCGACATCAGATCACCTCCCAAGTGCAGTGTTTACATCTCTTCTCTCCTCTAAACACCCACTAATTACCCATCAATCACCCCCTATCACCACCTGTCACTGTTACCCATCAGATTAGACCCTAATCTGCCCCTTGCGGGCACCCAATCACCCGCCCACACCTCAGAACGCCCTCAGACCCCAGCCCTGATCACCTCGCTAGTGCATTGCTTGCATCTATTTCCCCCCTCTAATCACACCTTGAGACACCCATAAATCACCTCCTGTCACCCCCTAGCACACCTACCCATCAGATCAGGCCCTAATTTGCCCCGTGTGGGCTCCTGATCACTCGGCCAAACCCTCAGATCCCCCTCAGACCCCCTTCCGATCACCTCCCCAGTGCATTGATTGCATCTATTTTCCCCTCTAACCGCCCCCTGAGACACCCATCAATCACCTCCTGTCACCCCCCTAGCACTCCTATCCATCAGATCAGGCCCAATACATCCTGTCATCTAAGAGGCCACCCTGCTTATGACCGTTTCCACAAAATTTGCCCTCTCATAGACCACCTGTCATCAAAATTTGCAGATGCTTATACCCCTGAACAGTCATTTTGAGAAATTTGGTTTCCAGACTACTCACAGTTTTGGGCCCGTAAAATGCCAGGGCAGTATAGGAACCCCACAAGTGACCCCATTTTAGAAAGAAGACACCCCAAGGTATTCTGTTAGGTGTATGATGAGTTCATAGAAGATTTTATTTTTTGTCAAAAGTTAGCGGAAATTGGATTTTTATTGTTTTTTTTCACAAAGTGTCATTTTTCACTAACTTGTGACAAAAAATAAAATCTTCTATGAACTCACCATACCCCTAACGGAATACCTTGGGGTGTCGTCTTTCTAAAATGGGGTCACTTGTAGGGTTCCTATACTGCCCTGGCATTTTAGGGGCCCTAAACCGTGGGGAGTAGTCTAGAAAACAAATGCCTCAAAATGACCTGTGAATAGGACGTTGGGCCCCTTAGCGCACCTAGGCTGCAAAAAAGTGTCACACATGTAGTATCGCCATACTCAGGAGAAGTAGTATAATGTGTTTTGTGGTGTATTTTTACACATACCCATGCTGGGTGGGAGAAATCTCTCTGTAAATGGACAATTGTGTGTAAAAAAAAATCAAAAATGTGTCATTTACAGAGATATTTCTCCCACCCAGCATGGTTATATGTAAAAATACACCACAAAACACATTATACTACTTTTTCTGAGTACGGCGATACCACATGTGTGACACTTTTTTGCAGCCTAACTGTGCTAAGGGGCCCAAAGTCCAATGAGTACCTTTAGGATTTCACAGGTCATTTTGAGACATTTGGGTTCAAGACGACTACTCACGGTTTAGGGCCCCTAAAATGCCAGGGCAGTATTGGAACCCCACAAATGACCCCATTCTACAAAGAAGACACCCCAAGGTATTCCGTTAGGAGTATGGTGAGTTCATAGAAGATTTTATTTTTTGTCACAAGTTAGCGGAAATTGATATGTATTGTTTTTTTTTTCACAAAGTGTCATTTTCCGCTAACTTGTGACAAAAAAAAAAATCTTCTATGAACTCACCATACCCCTAACGGAATACCTTGGGGTGTCTTCATTCTAAAATGGGGTCACTTGTGGGGTTCCTATACTGCCCTGGCATTTTAGGGGCCCTAAACCGTGAGGAGTAGTCTAGAATCCAAATGCCTCAAAATGACCTGTGAATAGGACGTTAGGCCCCTTAGCGCACCTAGGTTGCAAAAAAGTGTCACACATGTGGTATCGCCGTACTCAGAAGAAGTAGTATAATGTGTTTTGAGGTGTATTTTTATACATACCCATGCTGGGTGGGAGAAATCTCTCTGTAAACGGACAATTGTGTGTAAAAAAAATCAAATAATTGTCATTTACAGAGATATTTCTCCCACCTAGCATCTGTATGTGTAAAAATACACCCCAAAACACATTATACTACTTCTCCTGAGTACGGCGGTACCACATGTGTGGCACTTTCTTGCACCCTAAGTGCGCTAAGGGGCCCAAAGTCCAATGAGTACCTTTAGGATTTCACAGGTCATTTTGCGACATTTGGTTTCAAGACTACTCCTCACGGTTTAGGGCCCCTAAAATGCCAGGGCAGTATAGGAACCCCACAAATGACCCCATTTTAGAAAGAAGACACCCCAAGGTATTCCGTTAGGAGTATGGTGAGTTCATAGAAGATTTTATTTTTGTCACAAGTTAGCAGAAAATGACACTTTGTGAAAAAAAACAATTAAAATCAATTTCCGCTAACTTGTGACAAAAAAAAAAAATCTTCTATGAACTCACCATCCTCCTAATGGAATACCTTGGGGTGTCTTCCTTCTAAAATGGGGTAATTTGTGGGATTCCTATACTGTCCTGGCATTTTAGGGGCCCTAAACCGTGAGGAGCAGTCTTGAAACGAAATTTCTCAAAATGACCTGTGAAATCCTAAAGGTACTCATTGGACTTTGGGCCCCTTAGCGCAGTTAGGGTGCAAAAAAGTGCCACACATGTGGTATCGCCGTACTCAGGAGAAGTAGTATAATGTGTTTTGGGGTGTATTTTTCCACATACCCATGCTGAGTGGGAGAAATATCTCTATAAATTGACAATTGTGTGTTAAAAAAAGAAAACAATTGTCATTTACGGAGATATTTCTCCCACCCAGCATGGGTATGTGTAAAAATACACCCCAAAACACATTATACTACTTCTCCTGAGTACGGCAATACCACATGTGTGGCACTTTTTTGCAGCCTAACTGCGCTAAGGGGCCCAAAGTCCAATGAGCATCTTTAGGCTTTACAGGGGTGCTTACAATTAGGCACCCCCCAAAATGCCAGGACAGTGAACACACCCCACAAATGACCCCATTTTGGAAAGTAGACACTTCAAGGTATTCAGAGAGGAACATAGTAAATCCGTGGCAGATTTCATTTTTTTTTGTCGCAAGTTAGAAGAAATGGAAACTTTTTTTTTTTTTTTTTTGTTACAAAGTGTCATTTTCCGCTAACTTGTGACAAAAAATAAAATCTTCTATGAACTCACCATGCCTCTCACTGAATACTTTGGGATGTCTTCTTTCCAAAATGGGGTCATTTGGGGGGTATTTGTACTATCCTGGAATTTTAGCCCCTCATGAAACCTGACAGGTGCGCAGAAAAGTCAGAGATGCTTGAAAATGGGAAAATTCACTTTTTGCACCATAGTTTGTAAACGCTATAACTTTTACCCAATCCAATAAATATACACTGAATGGGGTTTTTTTTATCAAAGACATGTAGCAGAATAACTTTCGCGCTCAAATGTATAGGAAATTTTACTTTATTTGAAAACTGTCAGCACAGAAAGTTAAAAAAGTCATTTTTTTGACAAAATTCATGTCTTTTTTGATGAATATAATAAAAACTAAAACTCGCAGCAGCAATCAAATAGCACCGAAAGAAAGCTGTATTAGTGACAAGAAAAGGAGGTAGAATTCATTTAGGTGGTAGGTTGTATGACTGAGCAATAAACCGTGAAAGCTGCAGTGGTCCGAATGGAAAAAAAGGCTCTGGTCCTTAAGGGGTTTTATGACTGCAGTCCTTAAGTGGTTAATAGTTGCCATCTGGCTAGATGGCTGGTCAATGTGCCAAAAGGACAATTTTTACGTTTAAAACGTAATTGTTCTAAACCTGAGGATTTAGATAACCAAATAGAAATTCTCAGTAATCGCTTTAAAGAAAAAGGCTATGATGATGAGGCCTTGGAAAAGGCTATAAATGAGACAATGAGTGTGAATAGAGGAGAATTGATAACAGGGAGTAAATGTAGAGAGAACTGGTCTGTAGATTCCCCAGCATTTCTATTTGACTATTGTGAACAGGCGTATAAAATCAAGACAATAGTGAACAAATATTGGGATGTTTTGAGAGAAGATGAGTATTTGAATGGATATCTTGAACAGCATCCAAAGGTTATTTTCAGGAAAAGTTCTAATATTGGTCAAATAATAGCTCCTACTGTTACAAATCCACAATCAAGCAATGGAGGAAATAGATTTAGAAGATGTGGAGAGTGTGGTATGTGTGTGGCCACTTGTGGTGTGAGAGTAGTACAGGAAATATCTTCATCCTCCAGTGGCGACACATTCCCTATTAAGGGAAATTTTTCCTGCTCCACAAAAGGAGTTGTATATATATGATATGTTGCCCCTGCCAAAAACAATACGTAGGGAGGACTAAAAGAGCCCTGAAAAAAAGATTAGGAGAACATCTTTATAATATAGAGAAGGGGAATGAGAAACACCCCTTATCTGCACACTATCAGAAATTTCATAACTGCTCGATACAAGGCACGACTTTTTGTGGATTACAGAAAGTGGAGAGAGATTGGAGAGGTGGGGACTATATAAAAAGACTATAACGTACAGAATCCCTGTGGATTTATTCATTGGATACTATGACTCCGAAAGGGTTAAACTGTGACTTTGAATTTTATGCTTTTTTAAAATAGAAGAAATATAATCTATGGAAAAGTTTTCCCCTTCTTTTATTGTGGAGAAGATTCGTGTTTCTGTCCCACTTGAATGCAAAAGTGGGATGCTCTGTACACTGTGATTGATTAAAAGTGGAAGAGGCTCACTATGCTTAATCTTTGAAAGGATCTATATGAGCTTCGTAGAGTAAGCCGCTATAAAGGAGGAGTGGGCGGATCCTAAGGGTAAGAGGATCGTTCATAAGCTGGAGGAGGCATTTGATGGACAGCTCTGAAGAAGGGAGGCGTTACCTCCCGAATCGTCAGTGTCCTAACGTAACTACGCATTCAGTGACGTCACTGTGGGATTGCCTAGACCAGCGTGGAACGAGATCACCGCTTGTAAGACCGTTCGTCTGCAGAGGACGGCAGCGGTGCACATACGGACTTGTTATCCATATTGAAACACTACCAGCTGACTCCTCCGCTATATACCACAAGGCCAGTGAGTTTGGAAGCAGAAGGAAGGCAGCAACGAGGGGATCCGCTCACGGAAGGAGTGACTGGTGCAGTATACAGATTACATCTATACTAACATATACTGAATCACTACATATATGTGCTTGAACTAATATTAACAGCAGTGACAAGGAAGCATCCTTTACTATTGTGCAACTAATCGAATATAGAGGAAAAATTTGCATGAAAGATATGGACTATACTCACATTGTGAGGCTCTATGCATGAACTGGAGGTATTAACCTGTTTTTTGACCTTTTACTGGGATCCCAATTTTTACATTTTTTGCATGAATGCTCACTGCAGTGAAACTGTGTGCACTGTGTGAGTGGAGAGTTGCATGTCATTTGTGTTTAAAGGGGAAGGTGCTATTTTATTAGCCTAGGGTCAAGGCATCATTTTTTATACTAATAAAGATCATAATTCTTTATAAGCGCTGTGGACCATTTTTACTTGCAGTTTTATACGAAGGTCTGGAGGATTACCAAGTCCACATAGCTGCTGACATCTCCATAGGCGCGGATATCTCTTTTTTCTGTACAAATATTTTTATTATTTATTTTATAATACATTTCACCTTTTCTTTTACAACCCTTTTCCTTTTCTTTCTACAACCCTTCCTTCCTCCCTACCCCGCCAGCCAATCAGTGCGATCGGCTGTCATAGGCTTTAGCCTATGACAACGGATCACTTTGGTGTTTCCCAGGGGGACAGCCGTGGCACATCTAGAGCGATCTACGGCAGCGCTGTATAGACTATAGACGCGGTTTAGCCACCTAACAGTCTCCAAGCGGCCGCTGGTGGACTGATCGTCGCGCTTCAGATGTCCTGCAAATCCCGCCCCAGGACTTTATTCCAATTGGCATTAGGCGGTCCTTGGGCTGCCGCCACATTCATTTCACGCCTGTTGGTATGACGTGGTTGGCAAGAGGTTAAGAGACTGGAAGAAATAAGCCTGCGTATCTTAATTTAACCACTTCCCTGCCACAGTTTATTTACCCTCAAAAACCAAAGCAATTTTCACATTTCACACTCCTCCCATTCACTCGCTAATAACTTTATCACTACTCATCACACCAAAATGATCTATAGTGTATATAGTTTTTTTGCGGAAAAAAATAGGTTTTCTTTGGGTGGTATCATTTTGCTAATAATTATTTTATTTCCTATGTATTTTAAAGAAAATAAGAAAAAAAAAGTAATTATTTCTGTTTTCAGCCATTATAGTTTAAAAATAAACAATTCTTCAGTAGATAAATTCCATACATTGTATTTGCCATTTGTCTTGGTTTTTACAACATTCAAATCATGTTCCTAATACAATGTATGACAACAATATATTATTTGGTAATAAAGGTGTTTTTTTTTTTTATTATTTCTCACCTATCAATAATTACAAGCCCTTATTAGCAAAAATAATAGTAATATACCCTCATGACTAGGGGTGCTCATTTGTATTCTTTTTGAAATTTGAAATTTCCGCATTTCTGATCGGAAATCCGCAATCCTGAAATAAAATTTAGAAAACGGAAATCGTAAAATGGAAATTGGAATTCCGTAGAAATCCAATTTAGCATAACTTGGTAGTTTTAGCCCAATCGCAGAACTCGGAAGCAGTGGATCAATCTGAGAATGCAGAATTTTTCAGCAAAATTCGCAGTTTTTCCCGATTTCTGTTAATCTGATTTCCGTTTTTCTGATTTCCACTTTTCCGATTTTTTTTTTTTGTATTGTCTGATGCAAAAAGGACTAATAAAATACTCAGCGAAAATTGGAAATTGGAGAAAATAAAAATTGGAAAAACAGAAATTGGAATTTCCGCTGAATCGTAAATGGGCATTTACGACCATCCTTACTCATAACATATATCTTAAAAAAGCTTAGTCCCTAAGGTAATTATTTATGAATTGTATTTTTTAAATGCTGTCACTTTTTGTCTGGTGAGCACAGGAGGAGCTGTATGGGGCACACAGGCACCTGAGAATCATCGCAACATACTAGCCCCAAGTCTATCCCCCCTTAGCGATGTGCCTGTCTTCCAGTTTTAGCACAATACACTCCTCCCTGTGTCTGACTGTAACTGTCTGCTGTAATTTCTTAATGGTTATTTATCCTGTCGTTTATCTTACAGTGAAAGCCTCTCCATCACCCTCAGCATCTTATCAGAGCAATGCTTCCATTACATGTACACTGTCCCATGTGTACCCAGGTATTGGCCATGTATCACTGGTGTGGGCCCAGGAGGAAGAATCTACATTTATCCCAGTGAAGAAACACAATGTAACATCTCATTCTAAGCAAATCTCCCACACTGTAACTGGCATGAATGAATCTTCAGTAAACTGGACATGTTTGGTATTCAGGGACAATTCACTGGTAGCTGCAGCTCCGCTCACACTGAAATATATCAGCACTCAGGAAATTCACCCAACAACCTCAGCAGTGCAAGGTATTTAATTCATATAATACAATGATACATTTTATTTAAAAAGAAGCCAAGCTGAAGCAGAGGTTTAGAAACATATACTTACCTAAGTTAAGGGGAAGCCTCTGGATCCTAATGATTTCTCTCCTGTCCCCTATTGCCACTCGCAGATTCTCCAGCTGATTGGGGCTGAGCTTCTCCTCTGGCATGAGCACAGCCGTGGCTCTAATCAGGTTACCCACAAGCCTTTGTCGGTAATCTTGGCAGGGGTAGGATTCAGAGACTTCCCCCACCTTAGGTAAGTACATTATGTGATTTTATACTTCAGCTTGGGTACACTTTAACCTCCCTGGCGGTAAGCTCCCTTGCAGAGAAATCTCTTGTCTCTTTCTGAGCCACACAAGAACTTTATGTCCTTTAATTAGTCGTCAGTAAGAATTATGCTATAGTCCAACTGCAAAAAAAACAAAACGTCATTTAGAGCCCCAGATTCTTAAAGTGAACCTTAAGCCTAAAAAAAAGAGTTTTACTCACCTGGGGTTTCCCTCAGCCTCCTGCAGCTAATCGTTGCTCACATAGAGTCGCTCCGATCCTCCTGTCCCCGCCGGCGGCTACTTCCGGTTTCGCCGCCAGCCGCCGACAGGCTGGGAACGCGAGTGTTTCTTCGCATTCCCAGCATCAATATCTCACCCATGCTGCTATTGCGGTCTTCCTTGCCGCAATGGGAAGTACGGCAATTGTCTATGCTGTAAAGATACGAGATGTGCACCACCTGAAACTACGGATACTGGAAGCCTGTGCTAGCATTTCTCCCGTGGTGTTGCTATCAGTGTGTGAAGAGTGGGAGAAGAGGGTTGCATTGACAATCCAACACAATGGGAAGCACATTGAACACATATTATAAGTGGTCAGAAACTTGTAAATAACTCATGAAAGAATAAAGTTATGTTAAAACCAAGCACACCATTGTTTTTCTTGTGAAATTCCTAATAAGTTTGATGTGTCACATGACCCTCTTCCTATTGAAAAAACAAAAGTTAGATTCAAAATGGCTGACTTCAAAATGGCCGCCATGGTCACCATCCATCTTGAAAAGTCCCCCCCCCCCACATATACTAATGTGCCACAAACAGGAAGTTAATATCACCAACCATTCCCATTTTTATTAAGGTGTATCCAAATAAATGGACCTGTCAGGATCACGCAGAAATCTTACCACAAGTCGGTGGTTTAATGGCCTCGTCATCCTCCGGTGATCCGCAGTCCAGATGGGACTTACCGAAGCAGGACGCACGGTACTCCGTGCCCCATCGGGAGTCAGCACTTCCGGGTGGTCCGTGTGAAGGAACGCGTACTGACGCGTCATCATGGTGGTTGCCGGGGACAGGAAGGGCGGAAGTGCAAGCCGCGACTGTGGGCAAACAAAGTACGCATGCGCCATTCCTGGCGGACAAAAGTACGCATGCGTCAAGATGACAGTACGCATGCACTGGTCTTGGCGGCCGTTAGTACGCATGCGTGGCGCGCAATTCAATTGGAAGACCAGCCCTCCTCCAGTATAAAAGGCGATGACTCACAGCACTCCACGCTGATTCCTCTGTCAGCTAGTGTGTGAGTTAGCCTGAAGCTCTGCTTGTTTTCCTGATTGATCTTTGATACCGACCCGGCCTGTTTCTAGACTACTCCTGATCTGATCTACCCGGCTTTGACCCTTGGCTCGTCTCTGACTCCCCCGGATTGCTGCCTGCCCTGACCTCAGCTTGTTACCGGACCTGAACCTTTGCTGCCTGCCCTGACCTCAGCTTGTTACCGGACCTGAACCTTTGCCGCCTGCCCTGACCTCAGCTTGTTACCAGATCTGAACCTTTGCCGCCTGTCCTGATCTCAGCTACTATCCGGACCTGGATTCCTCTGTCACAGTTACCCCGGATCTCTAATCCTTCAGTACTACTGGATCCTCATTCAATCATCCATCCTCCACATCGAGGTGTCATTTGTTCTCCTGACCACTGTTGGAGTCCTTCCTGGGTGCAACCTGGTGGGCACTAGGCATCTAAGTAGTCTGTAGCCCACTAGGGGTTGCGGCCCATCACCCCCTCCTGGGGTACTCTGGTGAAGACCCGTGGTCACTTAGACTCTGCACTCGGGAGACTCTCACTGCAGTGGAACGGTCAACGGTACACTATCATAACAGGACCACCCTGTACACTGAGTGGCCAAAAAATTAGAGCCATCCTCTAATAACGAGTTGGTTCACATTTAGCTCTGATCACAGCTGATATTCTCATTGACTCAACAAGATGCTGATACCATTGCTGAGGAATGTTGGCCCATGCTGACATAATTGCAGCTCTAAGTTGGGTCAGATTGGATGGTGGTGTTTCCAAGCTTTGAAGTGATCTTTTGACTACTTCCCACAAATGCTTAATAGGCTTGAGGTCAAGGGACTGAGCTGGCGATGGAAGCAGGTTAAACTCTGATTGATGTTCCTCAAACCAATTTGAGACAGATTGAACATGGTGACAAGGTGGATTGTCATCATTCCTGGGCCCACAACTGGCTTTGTTTCCTATTTTCTGTGATACCAAAGGCACTCTTGATGGTCTCCTGCTGCTAAAGTCCATGTTGTTGTGCATTGGGAAATGCTTTGTAATGTACCTGCATTGAAATCCGCTGTATGTTGTCATGTTGTTGCCATTCTGTTGCTGCAGACTATGCAATCTACTTGTCTTTCACCTCTCTCATTCACCAGCCTTTTTCGACCATAATAGTCCTTATCGCTTGAAGTTTTTTCTTAACTGCCACTCACTAAACACCCGAGATACTGCTGGGCATGAAAATTCTAAAAGTCATTGTTTTAGGTAAACTAGCAATAGCTCTTCTTGCAGCAATGATCATCCCTCGTTCAAAATAACTTCAATCTTTTGTCTTACCCATTTTGACATTTATTTCCGTGACAACTACATCGTCCAAAACAACTCTGCGTAGTTACTGTACATTACTCTTCGTCACCATTGGACTGGTTTACCTTCAAATAAGGGATATCTCTAATTTTTAGGGTATACATGTATTATGAGGGCCTACCTGAAATATCCACTCAGGGTAAATTCACTTAATTTTCCCTTCTACTCCATAGATTTGGTAAGATTTTACAAAACAGATTATATCATTAGTGGGCAGCCTTGATTGTACAATCTTTTTTTCTAATGAATTTACTTTTTTTTTCCAGCATATGCTAAGCCAAGTGGACGTCAAGACCCTAATAAAGCCATCATAGTTATACTCTGTGTCATCTTTTTCCTATTTCTGGGTCTGGCAATAATAGGATTCTTTCACCGACTGACATCAGGTATGACTTTTTAAAAAAAAACCTATTTATAAGGAAGAAAAAATGTGGTTTATTTTCTAACGCCGATTACAATAATGATACACTTGCTCACCTACCTTAAGGTGTGCACAAACCTAACAACTGATGTCACCCATTGGGGATTGGGACCACATCCCCCTGGGCCACATTGCTGGGCCAGCCTGTACAGACGTGTGTGTGTGTGTGTGTAGGGGAGGTGGGAGGCGGATGGACAACGGAGCAGCGCATGCCTGACATCATGTGGAGAAGTGGTGTCTTCACTGAAGTTAGCCCCTGCTCGGCCAAGTTGTTCGGCCAGGTGGTTTGCTTGCCGAGCAGCCGTCACTGGTCAGGGGTCTCTGTACACATACACCTACATACAGACGAACAAGCTCCTGGGCTCATATGTCAACAAGGAATACACATCTTTATTATATCAAAGGTGACAGATTTCTTAGTGAAAAATACAACTGTATTTGTGATTGCACTTAAAACTAATGGATATAAAAAACACAAATTAGACAGATTGCTTCATATGCCAGTCCGCCTGAACAAATAATATTGCTCACCAGTATTAGTTAAATGCAGATATAGGTAATGGTTCTCTGGCCAGATACATTGTACATTCCCACCACATTCATCCCTGCATTCACCCATTAAGGGACAGCATGCTGTGCGTATTATAGTTGGGGGGCTCACTTACATTTGAACGTAATCCCAACCATTCTCTATGTGTAAAAATGTATACTAAAGGTGCGTACACACGCCGGACTGGAGGCAACGACGGGTCCGTCGTTACCTCCCGCTGGGTGGGCGTGCCAACGACAGTCCGGCGTGTGTACGCACTGTCGGCGGACTGATACGGCTGCTTCTGATCAGAAGCAGCCGTATCAGTCCGCCGACAGTGCGTACACACGCCGGACTGTCGTTGGCACGCCCACCCAGCGGGAGGTAACGACGGACCCGTCGTTGCCTCCACTCCGGCGTGTGTACGCACCTTAACACTGCAGAGAGCAGCACAAGATAGCTTATCTCTGTCTCATCGGCAAAGGCGGAAGACGCTATCTGCCTCTGTTTTGATCCCTCCTCACTCCTTCTGCTAAATAGCCGTGGGAAGCAACTGAGTCATTTTAGCAGAAGGGGGGGGGGGATTGCAGACTCACAGGCCTCAGAGAGCTTTAGCCAGCAATAATTACAATCACCATTAGCCTGAGATACAGTAAGCTATCTTGTGTGGGATTGCTTTTATATGTTTTTTTTATGTAACTAAGAATAGAGTAGCTACTGAAATTTTAATTTTTGGAGTATAAGCCCAACCTTTTTTGGCGACTTTTGTTTACGATGACGGTAGTCCGATAAGGAGATATCTGTCATTTGTCAGATGTGTCAAACAACTTTTATCAACTTTTATCTAGCATGTGTGCAGGGCTTAAGCCTCATACACACGCTCAACAAAAGTCTTTTAAATGCATAATTATCAAACAACTTTTGTTGTTGAAACAAACCAAAAAATGTGTTTGCTATTGTTCAAACAACTGATAAGATGCAGCTCAAGTCAAACCAACTGTTGGATTGAACTGAGCTGCGTCTTATCAGTTGTTTGAACAACAGCGAACAACTTTTATGGTTTGCTTCAACAAAAGTTGTGTGATAGTTGTGCATTTAAGACTCTTGTTGAGCGTGTGTATGGGTCTTTAAGCTTTGTAAATTTGCATAGAATTAGCATAAACTTGTCCGAGAAGCATATATTGCCATTTGTACCTTGGCATTAGAGGGCCTTGTCCCAGCTGTGCTGGCGGGTTCCCGTGTACATGAATATACAAACACAATCTAACTGACTTCTGACATTCTGCCATAGCACTATTTCCCTTGCTGAAAAAGCTTGTGTCAGTATAAAGAGGAGGGAAGAGAAAGCCAGAAGACTCCAGAAAGTACTATATAGGTTAAGGCTAAATCCTTCAGTAGATAACTCTCACTTGGGCCTAGTTCACATTATAAATCGCTATTGCAATCGCTAAGCGCTTTTGTGAGCGCTTTTCAAAGTGTTTTTCCAGGCGATTTTTGAGCAATTGGCGATTTTCTCAACCTCTCCTGTAAGCGCTTTTGTTTAACGATTAGCATTTTTTTCCTTCAGTCAATCCGGAAAATAACTCTTTCACTTGGAACCGAACCTCTTTAATGTTATTTTTTGCAAAAGTGCTCACAAAATCATTTTTCCAAGCGCTTAGTGATTTTCCTATAACTTGCATTTAAGCGCAAATGCTCAGGAAATGGTGCAGGACCCCCGTTTGCGATTGGAAAGAAAGTTCAGCGCTCATGTGAGAACATTCACATTGAGATTCATTGCACAAACGCTTTTAAAGCGATTTTAAAAATCACCAGTGCTTTAGAAAAATCGAAAGTGGTCATAGTGTTAACAAGCCCTGAAGCTGGAAAATTAACGATACAATCTTTTTCATCCAATCTTACCATTTCTATGTAATATACTGTAACTGCCTAAATTATCCATTGAATGTATTCACTCTGTATTCACTGTTTACCCTTATACTACATAGATTTGGTAACATTGGGTGAAAAAGATTGTATCGTTAGTGGCCACCTTACGAGTGATCTACTAATAGTCAAGGTAATTATATATCTTAGAGCAGCAGAGGGAGCCATACTATTCCAGGAAAAAAAACACATATTTAAGTAGAAAAATACTTGTTCTACTTAACATAAAATATGTATTGTACTGTCCACATTTTGATTTCAGTGAATTTTATATAGTATATAAAGAGAAAACAGTTTCAGGCATTTTCCATCTTTATTGCCTCTGACTGAAGCCAATCCTGATGTAATTTCCTCCCTTACTCTTTTTTTTTCTCCTAGAAACTGCACTATCATATCTACCTTGCCTCTCCTCGGCAATGTACCAAATAGAGCCAGGCTGACTGAGATAAGATTTATTACTAGAGAAACATTTATGATTATATTGGAATGTTTGAATTGCAGGCTCAGGTTGTAGACTGCATAATAAACACAGAGCAGTGGGTAAATGGAATTTTATGGCTGACAATCCCACTTTAAATGTTACACATCTTTATTTTTATCTATTATAGTTGCAAGAGCTTCAAATATGCAGGGCTTAAGTTCAAACTTGGAAGAAATCCAGTATGCCTCTGTATCATTTCATTTGCAAAAAAACGGTAAGCTGGTTTTGTATTTTAAGGATTTTAGGATTTGGGCAGTAGTTGTAAGATGTGAAAGGTCAATTAGAATGCATTATTGATGCTATTATAGTCACCTGAAAATTGGTGAAATTGATAAGGGACTACACTTTGCTCATAGGGTCTGAAGTCTCAACTTACTAAACCCATATTATAAACCCATATAAACATTTAACTAAATAAGGGCCGGTTTCCACTAGTCGTGGACTAATCCTGCAAGATGCACACTAAAACTTGAAATGATGATATTTGAAGTGATGATATGTTTCCCTCTGAAATTGTGGTGAAATCCCTCCCACAGTGTGGTGTCAGGACCATGGTGCTGACATCACACTGTGGGAGCCTTGCTGCATTGTGGAATATAACGGCTGTTTCTAACTGCCAAGCAACCAGAACCTCCCTCTGTGCATATGTATAGCTATATAAAAAAAGCATTTTAGCCTATAACATTGTTAGGGGGTGTGGTTATAGACAATGGCCTCAATTCACTAAGCTTATCTCCTGTCTTTAATAACTCTTCTGAGCTGTTTCTACAGTTATCACCATGGTGATAACTGTAGAAACAGCTCAGAAGAGTTTTAAAGACAGGAGATAAGCTTAGTGAATTGAGGCCAATGGCAGTCTGTGCTGTCTGTTTTTTTCATGTCTGCCAGCAGTAAAGATGATGACCTGCAAGCTGAATGTGGATTAAAAAATATGGACAAATTACATGACGAATAGCAATCATTTCTTGATCTCTCTTCTATTTTTTTTACTTCTCACTTTGCAATGTATTGATTTATTTTCCCCCCTCTTTGCTTAAGTTCCTCTTTTTAATGTTTGTCTTGAGTTGTCTATTAAAGCATGTTTCTATGGAGATGCTGTTTTGAAATCCAAGGTACGAAACTCTTTTGATCGTGTTCATGACTTGCATTGTTGGGAAAACTGTTCGAACTACAATTTGCTGTAGATCAGGTTCACTTACAGCTGAATCATCACAAATACCTTCTGTTTTAAGAAGGCAAAATTACATTTTGCATTGCTTTTCAATAGAGACTGCTGAGAGGATAGGAGGCACCCTTGGAAATAGTGAATAAGTGTGTATGTTCATCAAATAAATAAATAAAATAAAATAACATTTCTTGCCTACCTTAAACAAGGGTACGTTCGCTTAATAAAAAGATTTCAGTATTTATTAGCAATCAGCACTTCAGACAATGCGTTTCGCGTCTTAAGCTTCCTCCTGCCCCATGCGCACGGATCGCTCCCACGCCGCCGTCTTCCGCTGCCTGTATCCGCCGGTACCGGGTCTCGTCATTACCGCCAGTCGGCCAGTCGGCCGGCGGACGCGGCCAAGTGTCCGCATCACAGGGGCTCCCTCCATATACGTACGCGTGCCACTGCATACTGCACAGCCGCATGCGTAAGGGACAATTGGCCGCGTCCGCCGGAAGTGACGGGACCTGGGACCGGCGATAGAGGAAGCAGAGGATGGCGGCGTGGGAGCGATCCAGGCTTATGGGGCTGGAGTAAGCCCCAGGTATGTATAAAAGCTTTTTCTATTTTTAATCATAGTTCCTCTCTGGTATGTTTAATAACATAATTAAAGTTCAGTTAAGAGAAAAAACTTTTGCAGACTTTATATAGCCACATTCCCCTTCCCCCATAAGGTTAAATATATAATGGGATCTAACTTGCAGGTTAGGGGTATGCCAATGTGTATTTTATGGACCTATCAATTTTATTTAGCAGGAGAAATGTATAAGATAGGCGAAAAATCACAGGGAAATGAATAATGACAATTACCTGGTGTGGGGCACCTAATAGGAAAACAGAATATATCTAGAGAAAACGTATATACATATAAGAAGAGTGAGGCGTGCAATTCATAGATGCATCAAAGACAATTCAGACCGCATGATATGGCTTACCTAATATAGGATCAAAAGAATCCTGGGCGCCAAACAGTATAGGGCCTCCAGGCTATTTATCAGCATCTCCAGACACGCTATACTGTACAAATGTTTATTATTAATAATAATACTTAATTAATTATTATTATTAATAATTATTATTATTATTATTCCACTACAGGTGATGAAAGAAACCTGATCTGCAGTGACAATTCTTCTGTAAGTATGTTTTTAATATAAATATAAATCTACACAATGCACCATAGTTCCCCTGACACACACGCACGCACGCACGCACGCACGCACGCACGCACGCACGCACGCACACACACACACACACACACACACACACACACACACACACACACACCTCCTCATGAGATTGCACTCTCCCCATTAAAAACCTAATTACATAAAAATATAGAAGCTCAAAGCTCAATAATTTAAGTTTTTATGTAGCTTTTTGTCCCCAGATAAAGTTCCAGTAATAAAGCATCCAGATGCTAAGTAGCCATTTTCCCCTAGATAAAAGACATAAGTAGCAACGTGAACACAGTCACAAAGAAGACATCTGATTGATGATGTGACCAATTTCAGGCAGAGCATGTTAAATGGACATGTGCACTGGCGTACCAATAGGGGATGCGACCCCTGCCGTCGCGGGGGGGCCCGGGGGCCCCCCTAGGGCCCGCTCAGGGACTTTTGGGGGCAGGAGGGGTCGCAGCATAAGAGGAGAGTGTGGCAGATCGGTGGGGAGGGGGGAAATTCCCGCCCCTCCCTCTCCTCAGGCTCTCCTCTCAGCGCTCCCCCTCCTGAAATCATTGGTGGCAGCGGGCAGGCAGCAGCAGCAGCAGCGGTGGCGGCAGGATGATACATTACCTCCTTCTCGCTATAGGACTTCCGTTCTCTAAGAGCTTCTGTGTAAACAGGAAGTTGCTCTTAGAACTGAAGTCCTCCAGTGAGAAGGAGGTAATGTATCATCCTGCCGCCACCGCTGCCTGCTCGCTGCCACCAATGATTGCAGGAGGGGGAGCGTTGAGAGGAGAGCCCGAGGTGAGGGAGGGGCGGGAATTTCCCCCCTCCCCACCGATCTGCCACACTCTCCTCTTATGCTGCGACCCCTCCTGCCCCCAAAAGTCCCTGAGCGGGCCCTGGGAGGGGGTGGATTTTTTTTTTGCAGGGGGGCCCGGGGATTTCTAGGTACGCCCCTGGACATGTGGCAAGACATCAGGCCGTCATGGCCGATTGAGTGTGCGGCGGTAATGGCGAGTGATATTGGGATGAGTGACAAACGCAACAAACCCCCCAGCGCTGTTCCCGCAGTGTATAAATGTGCATGTATGTGTGCATTTATGCATTACCTGTCCTTCGTCACTGTGCCCATCTGACTTCCAAATCCTCCGCTCTTTCATTAGCCCTATGCATGCCGTCGGCACATAGCACGGCGGCACCTGTGTGACAACACACACACCTCCACACTGGCAGCATTTATACAACTAACAGAAGAGCAATGGATTCAGAAGTAAAACGGGCACAGCGACACAGGACAAGTAATTTTATAAATGCACACAGACATGCACATTAACCATTTAGTGGCATCCTAACGTATTAATACGTCATGCTTTACCCTATTAACGGCAACATGACGTATTAATAAGTCGCGCGTTCCCGCCGCTGCTACCGCCGTGTGCGTGCCGCTACGGCCGCCGTTTCCGTCGGGATCCCGTGCTGAGGGATTGGAGAAGAGGACCAAACGGTCCTCTACCCAATCGCAGTGCCTGGAGTGAATGGACGTGACCGCGAACAGCGGCTACGTCCATTCACAAAAACAGGAAATGTAACAATTAAATAAAGTGTAAAAAAAAAAAAAAAAAAAAAAAAAAAAGTGAACACTTACTATAACGAGTGTTTACTAGCGCCATCTTGTGGCCAAAAAGTATATGACACATACAAAATACGTACATTTACAAGTACATACACATGAGTAATAAAATTACACTTCCAACACTCCTCCTCCAAAAGAAAACACTTGTAAAAAAAAATCAGCTTAAAATAAATAAATAAATACTTGCCTTAGGGACTCAGCTTTTTTTAATCTATATTTTATGGGGGAAAATTAATTTTAATTTATTACATAGGGGCTTGTAATTATGGCCAGAACAAAAAAAAACAGAACAGAAAAATAACACCTTTATTTCAAAATAATATACTGTCGCCATACATTATGATAGGGACATAATTTAAATGGTTTAATAATCGGGACAACTGGGCAAATACAATGTGTTTGTTTTATCCACTGGAGAATGTTTAATTTTAAAACTATAATGGCTGAAAACTGAGAAATAATGATTTTTTTTCTATTTTTTTGTTTTTTTCTCATTAAAACGCATTTAGAATAAAAAAAATCTTAGCAAAATGTACTACCCACAGAAAGCCTAATTGGTGGTGAAAAAAACGAGGTATAGATCATTTTCTTGTGATAAGTAGTAATAAAGTTATTAGGGAATAAAAGGGAGGAGCACTGACAAGTGAAAATTGCTCTGGTCCGTTAGAGTAAAAACCCTTGGGGGTGAACTGGTTAATACACTGCGGGTACAGCGGCGAGGCGGTGGATGCGGCGGACTTGGCCGATTTTCAGAGAGATTTCAGCATGAAATTGATCGTAAATCAGCCTGCAGGCAACAGATCTCACTCCGATCAGATTCAGAGTGACCGTGTAGCAGCGGCCAATGTAAGAAACAAATTCATTGCAGCCGCTCCAGCTCCTCCCTCTCGCCCCCTCCTCTCACCACTGGCCGTGTTACAGCGGCCAATGTTAGAAATCAAATTGATCCAGCTCCTCTACCGGCCTCCCTCTTCTCACTAGTCTGTCCATAGAGTCCTGTGGCTCCGGCTCCTCCCCCGCCAACATCTCTCACCACTTGCAGCTGGTATCCCTACTCACCCTGTATCTTCCCCCCTCGCCCACTTCCCCACTTCTGTTTGTCACTGTAGGGAAGTACCACAAGTGCTTGCCTGCAGCGACCAATGACTGTGGGATAGCGGCTGCTAGAGGTTATAGGAGCAGGCAGGGGGGAGGAGCCGGAGCCATCGAGGGGAAAAAGGAGCCGGATTGCCTCTGGCTGCATGACAGACTGGTAAGAAGAGGAGGGAGGCAGGGGGAGGAGCTGGAATCAATTTAATTTCTAACATTGGCCTCTACAACACGGCCACTTCGCATTCTGGCGGGCCAGAACCCAGAACTTCAGGTTCTGGCCATAACATATATACAAATTGGATGAAGCTACAACATGTAAGCAATTGGAACACATACGAGGGTCTTCCCACCACTGCAGGTGCAAATGAGGGTGAAAGGAGGTGAAAGATGATCCTTGTGTGGAGTTTTTCCGTGTGACCACTTTGTAAGGAGCCTCAGTAAGTGGTCTTACCTTCAAAGATCCACAATAGCTGTAAAAATGGATTGAGATCGCCACAATGTGTTTCGGGGGCTAACATTTCCACTTCATCTGGTATAAAATGAGCCAAATGGCTGGAAAAACAAAGACTAAATGCATCCATTCATCCATGTGCTAGTATTGTGAACAGTTAGCATAAGGCCTTGTGTACATGCTAGAGCATACATGACAAACTCTGGCCATGCGCCAAATATGGCCCGCAGAACCATCAAATTTTGCCCACATCTGGTTTCCCCACTTTGCTTTATATGTGGTCCATTCTAGACCACCAAGAAAACTTTATTGGAGGTGAAGTCCTAGATCACCAGGGCAGCCATATGGGGGTGCGAGGGAGAAAGGACTAGACACCAGATAACTTTATAAGGGAGGGAAAGGGGCCACTAGACACCAGGGAACTGTATAGGGGAGGGGGCCACTAGACACTAGGGAACTGTATAGCAGAGGGAGGGGTAAACTAGACATCAGGGAACTATATAGGGGAGGAAGAGAGTTAGGCCGCTAGACACCAGGGAACTGAATGGTGGAGTAAGATGGCCACTAGACACTAGGGAACTGTATAGGGGAGGTGGGCACTAAACACTAGGGAACTGTATAGTGAAAGGAGAGGACTACTAAACACCAGGGAACGTTATAGGAGAGGGAGGAAAGACCACTAAACCCCAGAGAACTTTAAGGGGAGGGAGGACCACTAAAAACCAGGGAACTGTAAAGGGAAGGGAAGAGGAATTTGACACCAGAAAACTGTATAGGGTCAGAATCAGAATCAGAATCAGAATCAGAATCTTTATTTCGCCAAGTGCGACCAAGGTCATACCCGGAATTGGTTGTGGTTCACATGGCAGTAGCAACAGAGCAAGACAGAAGATTGGCACAGACAATAACTATAATACAGCAAGACAGGCATAAGACAATAACAATGATAAAAGCAAGATAAGCAAGACAGGCAAGTAACACAGTACAATATGCAGTTCGCTCATGATCAGAAGTCCTCTGGGTTTGGATATTGTGCTGTTCAAGGGATAAAAAGCTTCATTTAGCCCTTAGAGTAGAGTTCTACCCAGGAGTGCACCAGGGTGACAGCTGGGTTATTTACTGGCCCGGGCTCAGTGTGCCTCGGCCGGGCTAATCTGACCTGAATGCAGCTAGCCTACCGATGAGAGGCAGGAGTTCAGCAGGAGGGCTGCTTGGGGAAAAAAGGTGTCTCTGCGCCTGTTAGTCCTTGGGCGGATGGTCCTGTAGCGTCGGCCCGAGGGAAGGAGCTTAAAGTAGCGGCAGCCTGGGTGGGACGGGTCCCGAGAGATCCTGTTAGCCCTTGTTTTCATTCTAGTGGTGTAGAGGAGGTCAAGAGGTGGCAGAGGAGAGCCAATGGTCCTTTCCGCTGAGCTAATTATTCTCTGAAGCTTATACTTATCACTGGCGGTTGCTCTTGCATACCACACAATAATGGCAGAGCAGAGGGTAGCTTCAATAGTGGCCGTGTAGAAGCTGGATAGCAGCTCCTGAGGCATACCAAATTTTTTCAATTGGCGTAGGAAAAATGGTCTCTGCTGAGCCTTCTTCTGGATTTTGGTGGTATTCTGCGCCCATCTTAGGTCGCTCGTTAGAGTTGTTCCCAGGAACCTGACGCTAGAAACCCTGGACACTTCAATCTCATTGATAAGAATTGGTTGTTGTGTGGGGGGGTGTCTCCTGAAGTCTAAGATGAGTTCCACTGTTTTGGCTGCGTTTAGGACGAGCTTGTTGACCTCGCACCATCTGCAGATTCTGTAATACTGGGAATACACCATGAGTTTTTTGGCAGATGGATGGCGCCATAGATAATTTCTGACAGGTCTGAACTGATTTTGATAGTTTTTCTGATTGATTTTGTCATAGAAGTGAATGGAAATCAATCAGAAAAACGTTATGACAATTGATCAGAAAGTAAATCTGCCAAAATAACTCATTGTGTATTCCCAGCATTAGACACCAGGGAACCGTATAGGGAAGGGAGGAGGGCCACTAGACACCAGGGAACTGTATAGAGGAGGGAGGGGGACCACTAGACACCAGGGAACTGTACAGGGAAAGAAGGGGGGACAGTAGACACCAGGGAATTTTATAAGGGAGGGAGGTGGTTACTAGATATTGGTATTGGCCTGCAACTTGGTCCCAGAGTTCAGTTTTGGCCCACTTTGTATTTGAGTATGACACCCCTGCGCTAGAGAGTTCTTGGCCAAGGCAAGCAATAATCTAGTGTGTGCACAGCAACCCCCGATGTGTCAGTGAGAGATCCGGACTGCTGTATCAGAGATCATTGTTCACCTCCTTACTCCTCTCCTATGTAGCAACGCGTCCGTAGATAACATAAACCAGAACTGTCACGCAAGGAATCAAGTCGCTATCCCTGCATGCAACCGTAATCCAATGTGTATGCTCACCTTAACAGAGTCCTGTGTAGTGTTTATAGCTGATTAGAAACACAAACCTATTGCCCCCACATTTATGTTTCCAGTGATCTGAATTTCAATATTTATCTACTGTAAAGTCAGTTATTATTTTTACATGTACAGAGTCCACAGCAGAGTTCTAACTTAAACCTGCAATTTTATTCATTTAGAGACCTGAACAACAGGAAGTACTTTACATCCAAGTGAAACAGACTGGATGGACGGCATGAGAAACTGGAATTTATTTGAGCGGCTGGACATTCTAGTACTGCAACCTCATCTCTCTGCACTTTAGACTGTACCATTTTTGCCGCACACATACCAATGATAAAGGAATACAGTTGTAGATGCATGTGAAATTACTGTTTACTACGTATATTCAGAAGTTTATTTGATTCCAACACCTATTACTGATATAATAAATGAATGTATTTTGTAGTGTGTTCCAGGTTATATTTTGCTATTCTCGTTATACAATTAAGTATGGGAAGTCAGATATCTTATAAAATACACTGGGCAGTGGCATAACTACAATTCATGCCCCCACCCCAGCAAAACTTTGATGCCCCCCCCCCCCCCCAATGTTCACACCTCTTCCCTTGCCTCCCCTTGGTACCCATCAACAGGGCTGGGCCGAGGCATAGGCTGGAGAGGCTCCAGCCTCAGGGCGCAGTGTAGGAGGGGGCGCACAATTTATTCAGCTGTCATTCCTAATTATGTGTGAAGCAGAAAGAAATAAGAAAAGGGGATACATGGCAGTGACTGCAAGCCAGATAACTAGATATTAAGGTGTTGGGGAGGTTGTGGGCCCGGTGGCGCTTTTTAGTCTAATAGCAATCAGTGTGTGATGGCTGGGGTGGGGGGGATAGAGGGGCGCACTTTGGTGTCTCAGCCTTGAGTGCTGGAGGACCTTGTCCCAGCTCTGATTATATTGGATAAATGCCTAAGGGCCAGAATACATAGCTTTGACCCAGGACAAGAAGTGGGGACCAAAACCCCACAGATCAAGAAGATGAAAGAGATATTTCCAGGACACTGAATCAAAGGCTTTCTGTATGTCAAGCGACAACAACATTATTGGAAGCTTTTGATTATGGGCAGCATTGATTATATGTAGCAGGCGTTGCATGTTGTCTCCAGCTTGTCTACCCGGCATGAAGCCAGCTTGATCTCCATCTATCAGGCCTTCCTTTACAGAGGATAACCGGGTGGCTAACACCTTAGCTAACAACTTTAGGTCGATGTTTAGGAGGGAGATGGGTCTATGATTTGTCCACTGTGTTAAGTCAGTCCCTGGTTTAGGAATCATGCATATACTGGCTGTATTGCTTTCATTTTTAAAATGAGCTCCATGCAATATACTATTAAATGCATCACATAAGGGTGATTCCAACAGGCCCACATAAGTTTTAAAAATTAAAGCAGTAAAGCCATCCGGTCCAGGACGTTTATTAAGAGCCAGGGTTTTGATAGCGTTTTTGACCTCCTCACCTGTGATATCCCCCTCCAACCTGTCTCTATCAGCGAGATCTAGCTTAGGAAGGTGAATCCCTCTAAAGATATAATTAAGTAAGTTAGTGTTTACTTCATCAGGTCTGTTATATAGGCGCATAAGATTATCTCGAAAGCAGGCCCATAGCGAGCGGCGCAGCAGGTTGAGTGGTGGGCCACATGATAGGGCTAGATTGTCAGGCAAAGGGTTAATAGTAGCAGAGGGGAGGGGGCGGGGTTAGCCCCTTTCGTATTGCCGCGCGTAGAGCCGTAATAGTGGGGAAGGAGCGGCGGAAGGTTAGGAGGAAGTGACGTCAGCGGAGGCAGACGCGCCGGGGACACCGAGGCAGTAGGACGCGTTTTCTCCGCTCCTCTGCTCGGAAGAAGAAGTGCGTCATGGCGGACATAGAGGAGCTTCTGAGCAGGGTGAGGAGTGAGGCAGAATCCCGGGGCCCGCAGTGGGTGGCTATACAAATGTCAGCCATGGGAGCGGGACCGGCACCACGTACTAGTGCGCGGGCCACCCGCCCGCCGGACAGGCTGAGCCCCGCTGCGTCCCCGCGGCAGAGCAGGCGCGCGGGCAGCCCCATATCCACGCCGCCAGCTCCATCCTCAAAACGGGTGGCCAAGCAGAGTAAGGGCCGGCCCAGCGAAGTGGCAACAGGAGGCGCAGGGGACTCTGAACAGCCAGGCACGTCCGGAGAGCAAGGGGGCAGTGAACAACACGGCGCGGGGCTGGGGGATCCGCAACAGCCCGCGCCAGCAGGCCCCAAATAAGCAGCCCAGCCCAAGAAAAAAGATACGCAGCAGGGGCCTCATCGCTCTTCCAGGCGGGGGGCCGACCTTGGGGTCGCGGCTGGGTCATCACAGGCTCAGGCCAAACGCCACGTCCAGCAAGCCAAGGCAAAGAACAGCAGAGGAAAACCGCCCCAGAAGCGCAACGCGGGCCAGCAGCCGGGCCGCAGTTCAAGCAGCGCAGGAAGCAACAGCTCGCGCAACTCGGGAGCGCGGAGCCAACAGTCCCCAGCCAGCAGCAGGTCGTCCAGCGGTCACAGGGGGTCGGTCACCGCCAACCCCGCCAGTGGGCCCGGTGGAGCATCGCCAGTCGAAGAGGAGTCTTCACAATCGGAGGAGGAGAAGTCTACGGATCAACCCAGGGAATCGGCTGATCGGGACGGGCGTCCGGTGCAGCCAGGTGAGAGCAATTTATTTCCAGCTTTTCCTATTGTGCATAATGCGGGGAGTACATGGGGCCTGGTACCAACCGACCAAGTCGGGGTGGTAGCGGCGCCTCTGGCAAGGGACAGTGCCATGTCCCCGGCCCTGTCCTTTGTAAATACATTATTGTTAGGGATTCGGGAGGCTTTGCAGGCGGGTGGCGGCCACAGCGTTGCCCCTCCCGCGTCCGCGTGGATTGCTCTGGCCCCGCTAGCGGGACCCCCGGGTCCGTATTCCGCGCCAGTCCTGGCCTCGGTTCCGGCGGCAGTGGTGGCAGCTTCGGTGGCGTCAGCCACGACGCCACGTGGTGAGTCCGCTGCTGCGGCCGGCACGGAGGTAGATTCGGTGAGGTTGTCGGACTCAGCGAAGAGCGAGCTTTATCTGTGTCTTGAGGCCCCTTTAGGCACGCATCTCAAAAAATAAGTGAAAGAAAAAATTTGGAGAGGGGAATACATCGAAATTTTTTCTTTGCTGCAGCTTTCCAAATTTAACTTAGATAAAGGAAAGCCGGACGAAAGCAAGAAGGAGGAGGAGGAGCGCAGGCGTTACAGGCTCATCCCACGAACTCACCAGAACTGGTCACAAGCTTTTGCCATATTGGCCAGTGTGATCGGGGATAAACAACCCGATTGTTGCGCAGCGCTGTTTGGTTACCAGGATAGCATTGGGGAAGCGTTTAGGTCATACGGAGGCAACGCATGGCTTCGTTATGACGAAGAGTTTCGGCAACGTAAGGCGGTTCGCCCCGAGATTCGCTGGGATCATAAGGATGTCATCCTTTGGATGAAGCTGATGATCCCCGCGAGTAAAGGATCACAGTCCTTTCAAGGGGGGGCCAGCGGCTCCAGCAGTTCAGGGCAGCTGGCCAGCAAACGTCCAGGAGTGTGTTGGAAGTACAACGACAACACATGCAAATTCGGGAGTTCATGCCGTTTTAAACATGAATGTGGAAATTGCGGGGGCGGGCATCCAGGTTCCCGGTGCTACAAACAGAGCAAAAATAGGGGCGGCGAGTCTTCCGGTAAGAGGGAGGACCCCAGTGATTCTCAGAAAGATGGAACGGCACCTAAATAGATACCCGGACACCGACGCGGCTGAATTCTTACGCCAAGGGTTTTCGGAAGGTTTTCGTATTCCCAGTTCAGGAGCGCCTAGCTCTTTTCCCCCTTTCCGAAATCTAAAGTCAGTGGCTGGCTTTACGGAATTAGTAACAGCTAAATTACAATTACAAATTACGGGCTGGGCAGGATGGCGGGGCCTTTTGCGTCCCCTCCTTTGGACAATTTAATTGTTTCCCCGTTAGGCATTGTCCCCAAAAAGGAGCCCGGCGCCTTTCGCCTTATCCACCATCTGTCACATCCCAGGGGGAGATCAGTAAATGATGGGATCGATCCGGGGGAGGTGACAGTAGCCTACACATCTTTCGATGTGGCGGTGCGGTGGGTCAGGCGTTTGGGACACGGCACCTTACTGGCAAAAACCGACGTTGAATCGGCTTTTCGGTTGCTCCCGGTTCACAGGCAAAGTTTCCATCTTTTGGGCTGCTTCTGGGAAGGCAGCTATTACATCGATTGCTGCCCACCAATGGGTTGCTCTATATCTTGCTCGTATTTCGAGAAATTTAGCTCCTTTCTGGAGTGGGTGGTTAAGGAGGAGTCCGGGGTAGGTTCGGTTATACACTACCTGGACGACTTCTTATTCATGGGCAAGATCGACTCTCCCACGTGTGCTTACCTTTTGGCGACCATGCGTCAGACTTGTGCCAGCTTTGGGATCCCCCTAGCCGAGGACAAAACAGAAGGGCCACAGACGGTGATCAAATTTCTGGGTATTACCATAGATTCAATGGCAATGGAATGCCGCTTACCAGAGGATAAGGTTGTGGACTTGCAGAAGGTTATAGGTGAGGCGTTGATGCAAAGGAAGGTCACCCTGCGCACGCTCCAGTCACTATTAGGCAAATTAAATTTCGCGTGCAGGATTATCCCCATGGGGAGAATCCTCTGTAGAAAATTGGCACGGGCAACCGCAGGGATCTCATCGCCTAACCATCACGTGCGTTTGAACAGTGAACACAAAGCGGATTTGAGAATGTGGCAGGTTTTTCTCTCTGAATTCAATGGGCGCTCGGTGTGGTTGGAGGAGGGCGTCCAGAACATTGATCTGGAACTTTTCACCGACGCCTCGGGCGCCTATGGCTATGGGGCATTTTTTGCAGGAGAGTGGAGCGCAGCGGAATGGCCGGAGGACTGGAGACGGGCGGGCTTCACAAAAAATTTGTTGCTCCTAGAGCTGTTTCCTATAGTGGTGTCAGTACAAATTTGGGGTGCCCGGTTGTCTAACAAAAAGATTAAATTCAACTGTGACAATTTGGGGGTCGTAACGGCAATTAAAAAAGCCTCCGCATCTTCCCCTCCGGTCATCCGGCTATTGCGACACTTGGTGCTGACCTGCCTGCGACTTAACATGTTCTTATATGCGGTGCATCTGCCTGGAACCGAGAATGACGTAGCAGATGCGCTTTCTCGCTTTCAGTGGCAAAGATTCAGAGGCCTCGTCCCTGGTGCAGCATTATCCGGAATTCCTTGCCCCCAGGACTTGTGGGAAGTCCCGTTCGGGAAATAGAAGGATGGATGGCTCATTCTTTGTCTGACGGAACTTGGTCATCATACTCGTCCGTCTGGGACCAATGGGATACGCTGTCTGCCGAAATGGGAAGCTCAACGTCGGATAGGCTGGGTCAGTTTTTTCATTTTATTGTGCAAAATGGCGCGGCGGGGGTGTCACCCTCGGCTATGTCCAAAAAGGTGTCGGCTTTGGCCTTTCTATTCAAGCTACGAGGCGAAGTAGACATTACAAAGGATTTTCGGGTAAAATTAGCGTTACGTGGTTTTAAAGCTAAACCAGTAAAGAGGGATGGGCGACGCCCGATTACGTTTGAGCTTCTGTCATCCCTCGTATCGGTATTACCGGAAATTTGCAGTTCAAGTTTTGAAGTGTTGCTGTTCACGGCGGCTTTTGTCTTAGCTTTTTTTGGGGCGTTTCGGGTGAGTGAGCTAGTGAGCCCCAACAAGCGGACAGCGTCGGGTATTAGGGAAGGAGAGGTTGTGTTGTCAGGAGGATCGGTGGAGATTTTTCTGCGCAGATCCAAAACGGACCAGTCCGGTAAGGGTCGGGTTATTGCGCTACAGCGCATACAGGGTTCCCCTCTGTGTCCGGTGGAGGTCCTGGGCAGGTTTTCCCAGGCGCGCCCCGTGGGCGGAGGGTCGTTTCTTTGCCACTTGAACGGGGCCCCGTTGACCAAATTTCAATTCGTGGCAATTCTTCGGAAGGGCCTCGGGCGGGTGGGAGCCCCACCATTGGAATACGCTTCCCATTCTTTCCGAATTGGGGCCGCTACAGAAGCGGCGCGTTGGGGCTTAGATGACAGAACCATAAAGAGGATTGGGCGGTGGGAATCGGCAAGATTCCTCTCATATGTACGACCGCACCTGGTTTGAGTGTGGGTCAATCCTTAACTATGATAATTATTATGGTGGTGCTTGGGTATGGGTGTTTTTCGCTTTTTGTTTTGTTTTTCAGATGAAACTCCGCGTCTGGTGTGGATCTTGGGTCACTCATACGTGGCCCGAGGTGCCAGGAGGGCACGGGTCAGAGCGGATGGTCGACAGCTGGGATTTCCTCGGTCACAGGCTGACATAAGATGGATTGGTGTGCCTGGAATGATGTGGTCTGGAGTGCTGCCGGAGTTCCGTCGGTTCGTGGATTGGGATCGTGCCCCTGATGTCCTAGTCCTCCATGTGGGGGGAAATGATTTGGCCGCTCGGACCACGAGGCAGATCATAAAGGACATTAAAGCGGACTTTATGGCGATCCGAGCTGAATTTCCGGCTACGATTATTGTATGGTCAGAGGTGATTGCCAGGAATACCTGGAGGTTGGCCAGATCGGTAGACCGGGTGAATAGGGCCAGAAGGAAATTGAACAGAGAGGTTTCCCGCTTTGTTACTAGGAACGGGGGGGTGGCGGTACGACACTTAGACCTGGAGACCGACACAGAGTCCTTTTTGGTTAAGGATGGGGTTCACCTCACGGATATAGGGATGGACTTATGGGCGTTAGCGTTGTCAGATGGCATACAGAGGGCGTTGTATTTGGGGGCCTCACAGGCGTAAGATTTCATGCCTGTGTGGGTTGGCGGGGTGTAGGGCTCCGGAAATTGGGCACAATTAATGATGGGGGTAAGTAAAATCTCCCACTTCGGGTTTGTAGGTTTGCAAAGGGTGTCTACTATGAGAAATTTAAGGATTGTGCATGCAGCTGTCCCTGAGCCGGTCCATGCGGCGGGGGCCGGCAGATTGCAGGCTGCATTGCAGAGAAGGTTGTGGTTTAGGTTTGAAAAATACCCCGTAACTCTTACCCTAGCAGGTTTACAGTTTATGGTTACTTGTTATATTATTACACAGATTTATTGTATTAGGAATTGATGGGCTGCTTTGGCCTTAATAAAATCCATTCTCTAAGAAGCAGTCCTGTCTTTATTCTAGTACTAGGGGTGGGGGGGTTTTAGTTGGGTGGGGGAGCAAGGCTAATCTGTGCACTTATCAAGACTTCCACAATTTTGGCGGGGTTAGAGGTGCAAGAAGTTTGGCCGTTTTTGAGACAAATCAGAGGCTTTTTCACTTCAGGGAATTTTAACCTACGAGCTAAGAAGGTATCAGGCTTGTTGGCCTTAAAAGCAAACTTAAATTTCTGCCAACGTAATTGTTTTTCAGCTTGTAGAGAAAAGGAGAGATTGTAAGCTTCTCTGGCTCTGTCCATTGCAAATTTATCAACATCTGTCCCAGATTGTTTGTACAGTTCAGATTTGTCCAGTAAGTCTTTTTCTAAGGCCAGTTGTTGTTTTGCCATCTCTCGTTCTTTCCTAGCTGCAACCTGTATAAAATGACCTCTCAACACAGCCTTATGGGCTTCCCAAACAGTCAAGTGTGTAAAGGTAGCTATACACTGGTCGATTTGCCATTAGATCGACCAGCTGACAGATCCCTATCTGATCAAATCTGATCAGAGAGGGATCGTATGGCTGCCTTTACTGCAAACAGATTGTGAATCGATTTCAGCCTGAAACCGATCACAATCTGTTGAGCTACTCCTGCCGCCTGTCCCCCCCCCCCCCCCCGTATACATTACCTGATGCTGGCTCCCGGGCATCTTCTCCGCGCTGCACGGCTCTGTTCCGGCTCCATCCCGGCGCTTCCTGTGTCACTCCGTGACCAGGAAGTTCAAATAGAGCGCCCTCTATTTGAACTTCCTGGTCACGGAGTGACACAGGAAGCGCCGGGATGGAGCCGGAACAGAGCCGTGCAGTGCGGAGAAGATGCCCGGGAGCCAGCTTCAGGTAATGTATACCTGATCGGATCGGCCGCCGCTAGCGACGCGCTCCCTACCCGCGGGTGATCGAGGGTAATTTCCCGCACGGCGCGATCGACGGACCGATCCGATTTTGGGAGGAAATCGGATCGGCGGGTGCGTTTACCGCGAACGATTGGCAGCAGATTCGATCCCAGGATCGAATCTGCTGTCGAAACGGCCGCGAATCGGGCCAGTGTATGGCCACCTTAAGATTCTCATTAGCTTTGTTAACCACTTGCCGACCGCCCACAGCCCATGGGCGGCGGCAAAGTGGACGCCTAAAGGACGCCTTCAGGCGGCGCGTCCTTTAGGCATGCCGGGGGAGCGATCGCGTCATTGATGACGCGCGCTTCCCCCGGCAACTGGCTCCGCCCACCCGCCGTAACATCCCGCCGGCCATACGGAAGCGCCGGCGGGATGTTAACCCCGCGATCGCCGCTACAAAGTGTATAATACACTTTGTAATGTATACAAAGTGTATTATACAGGCTGCCTCCTGCCCTGGTGATCCCAGTGTCCGAGGGACCACCAGGGCAGGCTGCAGCCACCCTAGTCTGCACCCAAACACACTGATCTGCCCCCCCCGCCCACTGATCGCCCACAGCACCCCTCAGACCCCCCCTGCCCACCCCCCAGACCCCTGTTTGCACCCAATCACCCCCCTAATAACCCATCAATCACTCCCTGTCACTATCTGTCAACGCTATTTTTTTTTTATCCCCCCCCTGCCCCCTGCCCCCTCCTGATCACCCCCCCACCCCTCAGATTCTCCCCAGACCCCACCCCAGACCCCCCCCCCCCCTGTGTACTGTATGCATCTATCTTCCCTGATAACCTGTCAATCACCCGTCAATCACCCGTCAATCACCCATCAATCACCCATCAATCACCCATCAATCACCCCCTGTCACTGCCACCCAACAATCAGCCCCTAACCTGCCCCTTGCGGGCAATCTGATCACCCACCCACACCAATAGATCGCCCGCAGATCCGACATCAGATCACCTCCCAAATCCATTGTTTACATCTATTCTCTCCTCTAAACACCCACTAATTACCCATCAATCACCCATCAATCACCCCCTATCACCACCTGTCACTTTTACCTATCAGATCAGACCCTAATCTGCCCCTTGCGGGCACCCAATCACCCGCCAACACGCTCAGATTGCCCTCTGACCCCCCCTTATCAATTCGCCAGTGCATTAATTACATCTGTTCTTCCCTGTAATAACCCACTGATCACCTGTCAATCACCTGCCAATCACCTATCACCCATCAATCACCCCCTGTCACCCCCTGTCACTGCCACCCATCAATCAGCCCCTAACCTGCCCCTTGCGGGCAATCTGATCACCCACCCACACCATTAGATCGCCCGCAAACCCGCCGTCAGATTACCTCCCAAATGTATTGTTTACATCTGTTATCTTCTCTAAACACCCACTAATTACCCATCAATTACCCATCAATCACCCCCTATCACCACCTGTCACTGTTACCTATCAGATCAGACCCTAAGCTGCCCCTTGCGGGCACCCAATCACCCGCCCACACGCTCAGATTGCCCTCAGACCCCCCCCCCCCCTTATCAATTCACCAGTGCATTAATTACATCTGTCCTTCCCTGTAATAACCCACTGATCACCTGTCAATCACCTGCCAATCACCTATCACCCATCAATCACCCCCTGTCACTGCCACCCAACAATCAGCCCCTAACCCGCCCTTGCGGGCAAACTGATCACCCACCCACACCAATAGATCGCCCGCAGATCCGACATCAGATCACCACCCAAGCGCAGTGTTTCCATCTATTCTCTCCTCTAAACACCCACTAATTACCCATCAATCACCCCCTATCACCACCTGTCACTGTTACCCATCAGATCAGACCCTAATCTGCCCCTTGCGGGCACCCAATCACCCGCCTACACGCTCAGATTGCCCTCAGACCCCCCCTTATCAATTCGCCAGGGCATTATTTACATCTGTCCTTCCCTGTAATAACCCACTGATCACCTGTCAATCACCTATCAATCACCCATCAATCACCCCCTGTCACTGCCACCCATCAATCACCCGCTGTCACTGCCACCCATCAATCAGCCCCTAACCTGCCCCTTGCGGGCAATCTGATCACCCACCCACACCAATAGATCGCCCGCAGATCCGACGTCCGATCACCTCCCAAGTGCAGTGTTCACATCTGTTCTCTACCCTAAACACCCACTAATTACCCATCAATCACCCCCTGTCACTGCTACCTATCAGATTAGACCCCTATCTGCCCCTAGGGCACTCAATCACCCGCCCACACCCTCAGAATGCCCTCAGACCCCAGCCCTGATCACCTCGCCAGTGCATTGCTTGCATCTATTCCCCCCTCTAATCACACCTTGAGACACCCATCAATCACCTCCTGTCACCCCCTAGCACACCTACCCATCAGATCAGGCCCTAATTTGCCCCGTGTGGGCTCCTGATCACTCGGCCAAACCCTCAGATCCCCCTCAGACCCCCTTCCGATCACCTCCCCAGTGCATTGATTGCATCTATTTTCCCCTCTAACCACCCCCTGAGACACCCATCAATCACCTCCTGTCACCCCCCTAGCACTCCTATCCATCAGATCAGGCCCAATACAACCTGTCATCTAAAAGGCCACCCTGCTTATGACCGGTTCCACAAAATTCGCCCCCTCATAGACCACCTGTCATCAAAATTTGCAGATGCTTATACCCCTGAACAGTCATTTTGAGACATTTGGTTTCCAGACTACTCACGGTTTTGGGCCCGTAAAATGCCAGGGCGGTATAGGAACCCCACAAGTGACACCATTTTAGAAAAAAAGACACCCCAAGGTATTCTGTTAGGTGTATGACGAGTTCATAGAAGATTTTATTTTTTGTCAAAAGTTAGCGGAAATTGATTTTTATTGGTTTTTTTTCACAAAGTGTCATTTTTCACTAACTTGTGACAAAAAATAAAATCTTCTATGAACTCGCCATACACCTAACGGAATACCTTGGGGTGTCTTCTTTCTAAAATGGGGTCACTTGTGGGGTTCCTATACTGCCCTGGCATTTTAGGGGCCCTAAACCGCGAGGAGTAGTCTAGAAAACAAATGCCTCAAAATGACCCGTGAATAGGACGTTGGGCCCCTTAGCGCACCTAGGCTGCAAAAAAGTGTCACACATGTGGTACCGCCGTACTCAGGAAAAGTAGTATAATGTGTTTTGGGGTGTATTTTTACACATACCCATGCTGGGTGGGAGAAATTTCTATGTAAATGGTCAATTGTGTGTAAAACAAATCAAACAATTGTCATTTACAGAGATATTTCTCCCACTTAGCATGGGTATGTGTAAAAATACACCCCAAAACACATTATACTACTTCTCCTGAGTACGGCGGTACCACATGTGTGGCACTTTTTTACACCCTAAGTACGCTAAGGGGCCCAAAGTCCAATGAGTACCTTTAGGATTTCACAGGTCATTTTGCGACATTTGGTTTCAAGACTACTCCTCACGGTTTAGGGCCCCTAAAATGCCAGGGCAGTATAGTAACCCCACAAATGACCCCATTCTAGAAAGAAGACACCCAAAGGTATTCCGTTAGGAGTATGGTGAGTTCATAGAAGATTTTATTTTTTGTCAAAAGTTAGCGGAAAATTGATTTTTATTGTTTTTTTCACAAAGTGTCATTTTCCACTAACTTTTGACAAAAAATAAAATCTTCTATGAACTCACCATACTCCTAACGGAATACCTTGGGGTGTCTTCTTTCTAAAATGGGGTCATTTGTGGGGTTCCTATACTGAACTGGCATTTTAGGGGCCCTAAACCGTGAGGAGTAGTCTGGAAATCAAATTCCGCAAAATGACCTGTGAAATCCTAAAGGTACTCATTGGACTTTGGGCCCTTTAGCGCAGTTAGGGTGCAAAAAAGTGCCACACATGTGGTATTGCCATACTCGGGAGAAGTAGTACAATGTGTTTTGGGGTGTATTTTTACACATACCCATGCTGGGTGGGAGAAATACCTCTGTAAATGACAATCTTTTGATTTTTTTACACACAATTGTCCATTTACAGAGTTATTTCTCCCACCCAGCATGGGTATGTGTAAAAATACACCCCAAAACACATTGTACTACTTCTCCCGAGTACGGCAATACCACATGTGTGGCACTTTTTTGCACCCTAACTGCGCTAAAGGGCCCAAAGTCCAATGAGTACCTTTAGGATTTCACAGGTCATTTTGCGGAATTTGATTTCCAGACTACTCCTCACGGTTTAGGGCCCCTAAAATGCCAGGGCAGTATAGGAACCCCACAAATGACCCCATTTTAGAAAGAAGACACCCCAAGGTATTCCATTAGTAGTATGGTGAGTTTATAGAAGATTTTATTTTTTGTCACAAGTTAGTGGAAAATGACACTTTGTTAAAAAAACAATAAAAATCAATTTTCCGCTAACTTTTGACAAAAAATAAAATCTTCTATGAACTCACCATACTCCTAACGGAATACCTTGGGGTGTCTTCTTTCTAAAATGGGGTCATTTGTGGGGTTCCTATACTGCCCTGGCATTTTAGGGGCCCTAAACCGTGAGGAGTAGTCTGGAAATCAAATTCCGCAAAATGACTTGTGAAATCCTAAAGGTACTCATTGGACTTTGGGCCCTTTAGCGCAGTTAGGGTGCAAAAAAGTGCCACACATGTGGTATCGCCGTACTCGGGAGAAGTAGTACAATGTGTTTTGGGGTGTATTTTTACACATACCCATGCTGGGTGGGAGAAATAACTCTGTAAATGACAATTTTTTAATTTTTTTTACACACAATTGTCCATTTACAGAGATATTTCTCCCACCCAGCATGGGTATGTGTAAAAATACACCCCAAAACACATTCTACTACTTCTCTTGAGTACGGCAATACCACATGTGTGGCACTTTTTTGCAGCCTAACTGCGCTAAGGGGCCCAAAGTCCAATGAGCACCTTTAGGCTTTACAGGGGTGCTTACAAATTAGCACCCCCCAAAATGCGAGGACAGTAAACACACCCCACAAATGACCCCATTTTGGAAAGTAGACACTTCAAGGTATTCAGAGAGGGGCATGGTGAGTCCGTGGCAGATTTCATTTTTTTTTGTCGCAAGTTAGAAGAAATGGATTCTTTTTTTTTTTCTTTTTTTTTGTCACAAAGTGTCATTTTCCGCTTACTTGTGACAAAAAATAATATCTTCTATGAACTCACTATGCCTCTCAGTGAATACTTTGGGATGTCTTCTTTCCAAAATGGGGTCATTTGGGGGGTATTTATGCTATCCTGGAATTCTAGCCCCTCATGAAACATGACAGGGGGTCAGAAAAGTCATAGATGCTTGAAAGTGGCAAAATTCACTTTTTGCACCATAGTTTGTAAACGCTATAACTTTTACCCAAACCAATAAATATACACTGAATGGTTTTTTTTTAATCAAAAACATGTTTGTCCACATTTTTCGCGCTGCATGTATACAGAAATTTTACTTTATTTGAAAATTGTCAGCACAGAAAGTTAAAAAAATCATTTTTTTGCCAAAATTCATGTCTTTTTTGATGAATATAATAAAAAGTAAAAATCGCAGGAGCAATCAAATAGCACCAAAAGAAAGCTTTATTAGTGACAAGAAAAGGAGCCAAAATTCATTTAGGTGGTAGGTTGTATGAGCGAGCAATAAACCGTGAAAGCTGCAGTGGTCTGAATGGAAAAAAAGTGGCCGGTCCTTAAGGGGTAGAAAGACTGTGGTCCTCAAGTGGTTAATCTCAAATTATTCGGAGATTGCCTCCTTGATTTTTAGCTTGATAGCTGGGTCAGAGAGCAAAGCTTGGTTCAACGACCAAGAGCGTTCTGGGGGTCTGGCTGTAACAGAGTCCAGGACTAACAAAATTGCGTCATGGTCGGACCATGGGACCTGTAGCACCTTGGAGAGCCGCAACTGTGGCAATAAAGCAATTGAGATAAAGCCATGATCAATAAAAATAAAGCCATGAGCAATAAAGCAATTGAGATAAAGCCATGATCTATCCTGGAAAAGGACTTATGAGGGGCGGAGTAGTGAGTAAAGCCTTCTTTAGTAGCATGTAACTCTTGCCAGCAGTCCGCAAACGTATGCGTTTTCAGAAGGTTCCTCAATAATTTGGCATTTCTACATTCCGAAACATCCAAATTATTCAAATCCTTTGGATATCTACCAATGAGAGGGTTAAGGCACATGTTAGAGTCCCCACAAAGCACCACAGGTCCCTTCGCATGTATATCTATCATGTGCAGTAGGTTGTTGAAAAAGGGAGTCTGATTCTTATTTGGAGCATAATATGTTACAAATGTGATATCATTGTCCAGTATTGCCCCCCTAAGGATTATGAAGCGGCCACTTGGGTCCTTAATTTCCTTGCTACAGATAAAGTTAACGGCTCTTCGGAATGCTATAAGAACACCTCGTTGTTTCACATTGTCACTGGCTACATACACTTGCGAGAAGGTTCTGTGGAAGGATTTAGGAGCACATTTTCGTAAAAGATGAGTTTCCTGCAGACAGAGCACATCTACGTGCGCTGACTGGAAGAAATTAAATGTTTTAGTCCTTTTCACAAGATTATTAATACCTTGAACATTAAAGGAAGCAACCATCAACCCCATGACCTAAACTGTGTAGAGCGCAGCATTTGATTCATATAATGTGAGATTTTAGAGCCAAAGTTTCAATGAGAGGAGGTTAGCAAGAGCCCAAACCCCTTGCAAGTCCTGAAGAATGAAAGTAGAAAAAAGACAGAAGAAGAAAGGAAAACAAGAAAAAGAAACACAACAAATGGAGTAATGAGGCTGTCTGCATCCCCCCTGCCCTTGCGGGGAGCAGAGAGCCCCATAAAGACCCTAAGTATATGGTCTGAACTGATGTTGTTAGATATGAAAAAAGTCCTCTAACGTATCCCATACTCTGGGAGACTGTTTAGGATCCTGAGAGGCATGTTATCTTGGGGAGCAAGAACACAATAAGGCTCTTTTTTGTTTTTTATTAACAAGGGGAGGTCCCAGGGCTCCGGCCCCACCGAATAAAAATCTGAGAAGGGACCGAAACATCAGGACCCCCAAACATCAACCTGAACCTATAACAACATATGTGCATCCCGAAACCCAGTTGCACTCACTGTGAGTTTGGCTTGTTAATTAGTTAATCAATTACATGTACACTCACTGTCTGTCTGGGGAAGCAAAAGGGGATGGGGGAGGGGAAACAGAAGGGGAGGGAGGGGAAAGAGGGGGAGGGGGGTGGAGAGGTGGGGGGGAGAGGGAGGAAGGGAGCGGGAGGGGGGAGCAGGATGGGGGGGGGGCGGATGGGGGGGGGAGGTGGGAAAGAGGGGGAACCCCTGCCTGCTTAACCACGAGCGACTGAAAAAATGATATATTCACACAACAGTTGTCATATCATAAATTAATAAGCACTAATTACGCCTAATATTTTCCATAGTCAACAATGTTATGAAGATTAAACCTGAGATTCAGCCTACCTTGGCCTGCCTACATATTATTAGATTGAATGGGGATAGCAAAACGGGGAGTACCAACACATACTCCTATATTACAGTAAGATCCTTGATGAACTCCCTAAACAACTTGCTAAACATTAGGTTGCAATTAACAGACAAACTATATTTAAGCCGGCTATAAAGAGTTCCATAACCCCGCGAGATAGTTAAACTTAACAGGCATTTTCCTATGTGCCCCATCGTACATACTAGCAATTGGCAGTTTGACTAGGGAATGAACCTTTCCATAAGAAACTGGTTCAATAAGGCACTGTCAAAAATGCGATGCGGTAGTCATTGTTTTCAGACTTCAAATAGTGCAAACATAGCACGAGCGACCCGGTGCCAGCACTGCTATTATCGCCTTCTTCTTGTAGGAGCCAGTCGAGTTTTCTTGTTTTTAATCATGTGTTTTACCCCATAATTTCCGGGGTACCTCTTTCCATTAATATGAGGAGCTACATACTGGGTATAATTATAATACATTTTTCAAGTGTATTTATATTGTGTAGGTGTGACAAGATTGAATAAAGCTTGTACAATCAGGTTGTATGTGTATAGCTGCTAGTCAGTATAATGATATATACCATTTTTTCGGACCATAAGACACACCTTTTCTCCCCCAAAAGTGGGGAGAAAAAGTAATTCCGTCTTATGGACCAAACGCAGGGAGTCCCCATGTTGGGATCTCCCTGCACTGTGCTTCTCCAGCCTGGTGCAGAGTAACCCGCAGCAGAAGCAGCAGCTCACCTTCTCCAGGAATCTTTACGTAATGAGTGGCGTCTTATCTGCCACATGGCACTCATTACATGGAGGCGCTCAGAGCAGGTGAGCTGCCGCATCTGTTGCAGGTTACTTTGCACTCTGCTGGGGAGAACAGGAGGGTTAGGGCGACACATTGGGGACAGGAACAGGAGGACACATGGGGAACATAAAAGGTACAAAGGAGACACACAGTATACACAGTAGCCAGAGCACGAATTACAATAAAACCACTGTAATTCAGGTGCGGTCAATAACTGAACCCCAAATTACATGGATGAAGGAAGAAATTAGGTAATTGGCAGGGGAATATACATTTTATATTGCCCATGATTACCTAGAACAGGGAGAGCCATCTTCTGGCTTCGAAGCTCCCCATGAGGGCTCCTGTCACATGACAGTAAGTCTCCCGTGATCTTGCAGGGAGTTTGAAGCTGCAGGTAAGTCATGAGGACTGTTGCCCAAGCCAAGAGAGGTGTCTATAGTTATTATAAGTCACTTGTTTGTAGTGGAACCGCACTCAAACGGCCAAATCCCCAAAACAAGGGACTAGATGTGCTGGACCTTCCCTCTGGGTACCGCCAGAGTATATACAGCAAGGCAAACGATTGAGGTCCGCACAGTCTTCAAGTCTGAAGACTGTGCGGACCTCAATCGTTTGCCTTGCTATAGTTATTTTAAGTACACTTCTAACTCCTACTTTGCTGTCCAATGCATGCTCTGCGTGGGAGTTGGGGGACCCAAACATTAGCCAAATCTCCAATTTCACCCACAGATAATCCAATTACCCAACTTATAGCTCACAATTTTTGGTATAAAAGGTTGGCTTATCTGCGACTCGAGTATTATACTGTAAGATAATCATCATGACAGCCTAGCAACTGCAATTTTTAAACTGATTATAGATTGTAGACTCCATTCTGCTCTCAGTTCACGTTTCCTTTAAATATCACTGAGTATAAAAATATATGTAGTAACGGGATGTCTGGAAACGGACAGATTTTTCAAACCATTATACTATGAGATGCGGAGCTGAGAGAGGGCTGTTGCACACCAAAAACTGCTAGCAGATCCACAAACGCTAGCGGGTTTTGAAGCAGATTTTCAGAGCGATTCTAGGCGTGTTTAGAGAGAGTTTCTAAACATGTCTAGCGTTTTTTGGAGCGTTTCTGTGTAGCAGATTTTATATTTTGTTACAGTAAAGCTTCTGTAACAAAAACGCTTAGAAAACCGCTCTGATCTAGCGTTTTCCAGAGTAGTTTTCCACTTTCCTATACTTTACATTGAGGCAGGAATGCCCCAGAAATCTAAAAAATGCTGCAGGATCCAAGTTTGCGTTTGGGGGAAAAACGAACCGATCTGGTGTGCACCTTCCCATTCACATTCATTAGCCAAGCGGTTTTCCACCAGCAAGCGTTTTACGCTCAGAACCGCTCTTGGTGTGCACCAGCCCGGGCTGTCCACATCTCCAAACTCCTCCATTGCTGAGATGTACATCTTCACCTTTAGGGTTATGAATACACATCTTACCTGCCTGGGAAGTCAGAACCTCTCAGCTAGCTCAGGTTGTCAACCATATTGCCTGAAATATTATGAATGTGTCTTTTAACCCATGTTCCTGTACAGTAGAGGCATAGCGCTGAGGGGCAGGTCTCATTAGAACATTTTCTGCCAAGGTCTGCCACTGTATCATTCCATGGTAACATGTAGCGAAAATATTTCCATATTTTTAAAAAGACATTCCTCATGTAGTCATTGCACAGCTGATGGTCCTCAGCACTGTCATTGGCAACAAATACTCCTAATCCAAGTAGGCCTGGATTTACATCACAGGAGCCTATAGGCACAGATGTCCTGGCACCCTATACTTCCCCCTCCATGATCCTACAAACACCCACCACACCGCAAGTGTGCTGGCTGGCCCAGCTGTCACTTTTCCCTTACTTCCCTTGCCCATCATAGGTAGCTACAGGTGCTCCTTAGTATTAGCTAGCCAGAGGTGCCCTCACTGGAGATAGCTGCTAGTAGAATGTCGGTAAAATTACCGATATTTTGCTGTTTGGCAATGGGTAGTATAATAGTAGAAAATCAGTAATTTTTAATAGTATTTTACTATCGCAAACCCTAATCCTACTCTCCCTTGAACCCTCCCTCTATTGATGCCTAACCCTAACCAAACTAACCCACCACTATTTCCCCTAAAATCTGTGCTGCCTTCACCACTAAAACCATCCTCCACAGATATCCACTCTGCCCAAATACAAAAGGTATTGGGTCCCGCAGGTGCCCAATTTACCTCCTAGGTGCCACTAAAGCTGCAGTTAACATTGTGGTCTGTCCTGCGCTCATTTTACCGAAGCGCCGCTGGTGCCCAAATGACCTGCTTGGAGAGAGCCGTGTCACTGAAACATGATTCTGATATCAGCTTGTAACTCATGGTACCCTTGGATTCAGGGCCAGATTTACCAAAAGATACTGTAGGCTCATGCCTATAGGCGTCTAATGATGGAAAGATGGCTCACTCTCCTCAAGTGCTTCCCTCCTTCCCTATGCAGAGCCCCAAGTGGAGCATAAATGAGATATTACTCACCCAGCTCTCGGCATTCCACTGACGAGATCTCCCTTCAGTCAGGGGCACCACTAGCTACCAAATACCTGGGGCACCTCGAGCTACTTCTGCCAGAGGTACACTGAGTGTTAAGGGACACACCTAAACCAAGCAGGGGAAGTAAGGGAGAAGTGACAGCACGGCCAGCCAGCACTTTTAGCTGTGACTTTTATATATGTTCCATTTGAGCAAGCACTGTTTGTAGGCAGTGCTGATATATTTGATTGTACACACCGAACTCTCAGCATTCCACTGATGTGATCTACCTTCAACTGGGGGCGCCTCTAGCTACCTAATACTTTGGGTTGCCTTTAGCTACTTAATACTGAGGGCACCTTTGCCTACCTAATACTGAGGAGCACCTGTAGCTGCCTATGATGGGCAAGGGAAGTAAGGGAGAAGTGACAGCTGGGCTAACCAGCAGACTTGCGGTGCAGTTTAGTGGGGGGTTGTTGATTCATGGATGGTGAAATCTAGGGTGCCAGTCAGCACATTTGTGCCTATAGGTTCCTGTTAGGTAAATCTGGGCCTGACTACCACCATAGCTCCCAACTGTCCCTCTTTGGGAGCCCTGTCCCTCTTTCCTCCTCATTTGTCCCTCTTTCAGCACTTTGTCCCACTTTCTATGTAAATATATATATTTAGCTAGTAAAAAATGAGTGTGATTGACTCTAAACTGTATTCCAATCCTTTAAATTGATATATTACTAATTTTAAAATGTTAATATGAAGGTAAATGAACCAGGATAGAAAGGACCAGTGTGTGGTCTTAATTATAAAACAACATATTTTTGTTATGACATCTTTATGGTATGCGTGACTAGGGGTGTGACAAGGGCGTGATCAGGGGTGTGGCAGGGGCGTGGCTTAAGTGTCCCTCTTTTTCATCTCAAAACGTTGGGAGGTATGCTACCACTACTCCTGTGCACAGCTGCGGACCTATATACAGTGGAGGAAATAATTATTTGACCCCTCACTGATTTTGTAAGTTTGTCCAATGACAAAGAAATGAAAAGTCTCAGAACAGTATCATTTCAATGGTAGGTTTATTTTAACAGTGGCAGATAGCACATCAAAAGGAAAATCGAAAAAATAACCTTAAATAAAAGATAGCAACTGATTTGCATTTCATTGAGTGAAATAAGTTTTTGAAACCTCTAACAATAAAAGACTTAAAACTTAGTGGAAAAACCCTTGTTTGCAAGCACAGAGGTCAAATGTTTCTTGTAATTGATGACCAAGTTTGCACACATTTTAGGAGGAATGTTACATAGTTACATAGTTATTTTGGTTGAAAAAAGACATACGTCCATCGAGTTCAACCAGTATAAAGTACAACACCAGCCTGCTCCCTCACATATCCCTGTTGATCCAGAGGAAGGCGAAAAAACCCTTACAAGGCATGGTCCAATTAGCCCCTAAAGGGAAAAATTCCTTCCCGACTCCAGATGGCAATCAGATAAAATCCCTGGATCAACATCATTAGGCATTACCTAGTAATTGTAGCCATGGATGTCTTTCAACGCAAGGAAAGCATCTAAGCCCCCTTTAAATGCAGGTATAGAGTTTGCCATAACGACTTCCTGTGGCAATGCATTCCACATCTTAATCACTCTAACTGTAAAGAACCCTTTCCTAAATAAATGGCTAAAACGTTTTTCCTCCATGCGCAAATCATGTCCTCTAGTCCTTTGAGAAGGCCTAGGGACAAAAAGCTCATCCGCCAAGGTATTATATTGCCCTCTGATGTATTTATACATGTTAATTAGATCCCCTCTAAGGCGTCTTTTCTCTAGACTAAATAAACCCAGTTTATCTAACCTTTCTCGATAAGTGAGACCTTCCATCCCACGCATCAATTTTGTTGCTCGTCTCTGCACCTGCTCTACAACTGCAATATCTTTTTTGTAATGTGGTGCCCAGAACTGAATTCCATATTCCAGATGTGGCCTTACTAGAGAGTTAAACAGGGGCAATATTATGCTAGCATCTCGAGTTTTTATTTCCCTTTTAATGCATCCCAAAATTTTGTTAGCTTTAGCTGCAGCTGCTTGGCATTGAGTACGATTATTTAACTTGTTGTCAATGAGTACTCCTAAGTCCTTCTCCAAGTTTGATGTCCCCAACTGTATCCCATTTATTTTGTATGGTGCTAGACCATTAGTACGTCCAAAATGCATGACCTTACATTTGTCAACATTGAATTTCATCTGCCATGTATGTGCCCATATAGCCATCCTATCCAGATCCTGTTGCAATATGACACCATCTTCCTAAGAGTTGATGATTCTGCACAATTTTGTATCATCTGCAAAAATAGCAACATTGCTCACTACTGCATCTACTAGGTCATTAATAAATAAATTGAAGAGCACTGGACCCAGAACAGACCCCTGTTGGACCCCACTGCTAACAGTCTCCCATTTTGAGTACGATCCATTGACCACAACTCTTTGTTTTCTGTCCATTAGCCAGTGCCCTATCCATGAACACAGACTCTTCCCCAGTCCTTGCATCCTCAACTTTTGCACCAGACTTTTGTGGGGAACAGTGTCGAAGGCCTTTGCAAAGTCCAAGTATATCACATCTACAGCATTCCCAATATCCATATTAGCATTCACTACCTCATAAAAGCTGAGCATGTTAGTCAAACAGGACCTGTCTTTAGTAAACCCATGTTGATGCTGAGAAATAAGATTATTTTCTACTATGAAGTCATGTATAGTATCTCTTAGTAACCCCTCAAATAGTTTGCATACAACTGATGTTAAACTTACAGGTGTATAATTTCCTGGATCAGATTTTTTGCCCTTCTTAAATAATGGGAAAACGTGGGCTGTACGCCAATCCACTGGGACTCTGCCAGTTGCAAGAGAGTCACAAAAGATAAGATAAAGGGGTTTATCTATAACTGAACTTAATTCCCTTAGGACCCGAGGATGCATGCCATCCGGGCCAGGTGCCTTGTCTATTTTTAATTTATTTAGTCTTGCCTTCACTTCTTCCTTCGTTAAGTATTTAATATTACAGTTAGAAGATTGAGACTCTTCCGCCTCTGTAGTTTGCAACAGTGCTGTTTCTTTTGTGAAGACAGAAGCAAAGAAAGCATTTAATAACTCTGCCTTACCTTGGTCATCCACCATTGAGTTCCCATCCTCATCCTTTAGGAGTCCTATACAGTCAACCTTTCTTTTTTTAGAGTTAATGTACTTGTAAAACTTTTTTGGGTTAGATTTGATATCCTTAGCGATTTGTTTTTCAGCTTCAATCTTTGCCTGCCTAATTTCTTTTTTACAATTTTTATTGCACTCCTTATAATTGCTTAGTGCAGCCTCGGTCCCCTCCTGTTTTAAGACCTTATAGGCATTCTTTTTCCTCTTCATTTTATCTTTAACCTTTCTATTCATCCATAGAGGCCTTTTTTTATTCCTAGACATTTTGTTTCCATATGGGATATACATACTACAGTATTGATTGAGTATAAGTTTAAAAGCTTGCCATTTCCCTTCAGTGTCTTCCCCTTGTAGTACATTATCCCAGTTCACCAAACTTAGTGCCTGCCTAATTTGAGTGAACTTTGCTTTTCTAAAATTCATAGTTTTAGTGGTCCCGCTGCCCCGTGGCCTATCAGTCACCAGCTCAAACGTTATCATGTTGTGATCACTATTTCCCAAATGTTCTTGAACCTGCACATTTGATACATTATCTGGTCTATTAGAAATGATCAGATCCAGTAACGCATTCCCCCTAGTTGGTTCAGTTACCATTTGAGTCAAGTAATTGTCCTGTAGTGCTGCCAGAAATCTGCTGCTTTTACCAGAATGGGTAGCCTCAATACTCCAGTCAATGTCTGGAAAGTTGAAGTCGCCCATAATTATGACCTCATTTTTACCTGCAGCTTTTTCAATCTGCTGTAGTAATCGCAGTTCTGCAGCTTCATTAATAAGAGGTGGCCTGTAGCATACCCCAATAAGCAATTGGCAACTTTTATTTCCACCATGAATATTTACCCAAACGGACTCCACATCTTCGCAATCTTCCTCCATCTCATCGTTGAGGACAGCTGTAAGAGAATTCTTAACAAAGAGACAAACCCCTCCACCTTTTTTCCCTGTTCTATCCCTCCTAAACACATTGTATCCTTTTAAATTAGCTATCCAGTCATGGCTTTCATCCATCCATGTCTCGGTTATTCCCACAATGTCATAGCCTTTGTCATTCAGAAGGAACTCTAGTTCGTCTATTTTATTTGCAAGGCTCCGAGCATTGGTTACCATGCACTTTATATTTTTACCACCACATTTACCAATTCTGTTTACATGAAATGGGCTACTTGAATTTTTACCAACCTCCTTAATCTTTACACTGTCCCCACCCCCCTCTCCACCCTCCATAATGATAGGTTCCCACTGTCTTTTCACCTCATCTTGTCTATGTATTGAGACTTTATCCTCCCGCCTCCCCCCAGATCCTATCCTAGTGTTGGTCCACTCCTCTTTGCAGATCATCTCTAAATCCCTAATGTTTCGAGGCTGTCTCTGTGCAACTCTGAGCTTGAGCTCCCTCCATAGGTTTTCTATTGGATTAAGGTCCGGAGACTGACTAGGCCACTCCATGACCTTAATGTGCTTCTTCTTGAGCCACTCCTTTGTTGCCTTTGCTGTATGTTTTGTGTCATTGTCGTGCTGGAACACCCATCCACGACCCATTTTCAGTTTCCTGGCAGAGGGAAGGAGGTTGTCGTTCAGGATTTCACGATACATGGCTCCGTCCATTTTCCCGTTAATGCGATTAAGTTGTCCTGTGCCCTTAGCAGAAAAACACCCCCAAAGCAAAATGTTTCCACCCCCATGCTTGACGGTGGGGACGGTGTTTTGGGGGTCAGCATTTTTCTTCCTCCAAACACAGCGAGTTGAGTTAATGCCAAAGAGCTCTATTTTGGTCTCATCAGACCACAGCACCTTCTCCCAGTCACTCACAGAATCATTCAGGTGTTCATTGGCAAACTTCAGACGGGCCTGCACATGTGCCTTCTTGAGCAGGGGGACCTTGCGAGCCCTGCAGGATTTTAATCCATTGCGGTGTAATGTGTTTCCAATGGTTTTCTTGGTGACTGTGGTCCCTGCTAATTTGAGGTCATTCACTAACTCCTCCCGTGTAGTTCTAGGATGCTTTTTCACCTTTCTCAGAACCATTGACACCCCACGAGGTGAGATCTTGCGTGGAGCCCCCGAGCGAGGTCGATTGATGGTCATTTTGTGCTCCTTCCATTTTCGAACAATCGCACCAACTGTTGTCACCTTCTCTCCCAGCTTCTTGCTAATGGTTTTGTAGCCCATTCCAGCCTTGTGCAGGTCTACAATTTTGTCTCCTTTGTCCATCCTTGGACAGCTCTTTGGTCTTTCCCATGTTGGAGAGTTTTGGTGTCTGCTTGATTGATTGATTCTGTGGACAGGTGTCTTTTATACAGGTGACTAGTTAAGACAGGTGTCCTTAATGAGGGTGACTAATTGAGTAGAAGTATCTAACCACTCTGTGGGAGCCAGAACTCTTAATGGTTGGTAGGGGTTCAAAAACTTATTTCACTCAACGAAATGCAAATCAGTTGCTATCTTTTATTTAAGGTTATTTTTTCGATTTTCCTTTTGATGTGCTATCTGCCACTGTTAAAATATACCTACCATTGAAATGATACTGTTCTGAGACTTTTCATTTCTTTGTCATTGGACAAACTTACAAAATCAGTGAGGGGGTTAAATAATTATTTCCTCCACTGTAAGAACAAGAGTGGCCAGCCTGAAATTATGGAAACTGGTGGCACAGGTCAGTGGGGTGAGTTGGGAAGAGGGACGGGTGTGGTAGCCTACATACATCTTGCAGCATATAACACGGACTGCAGGGTCAGCTATGCGATGCCTCTGCTAGGAGCAGGGAGACAGGGGGCTTCCATTACAGGAGTTTGAGGAGGAGGACACTAGGGATTTTATTAGAGGGGGCGAGATATGTGACTATAAGCAATGGAATCCAGGATAGTCCTGGACAAGTCAGGATGGTTGGGTGCTATGTAGATGGGATCTGTTTGGTACTGTGCTTGTGGTATATTAGTTAACTTCTTAACATTTCAGGACATGAATTTCACATCCAAATTGGCCCTCCTGTGTATTCCAAGGAGTGAAATCCACGTCCCCAAGTTAAAATCACAGCCATGTGCTCCCATGCGTGCACGCGCGCTCCCGTTGTTTCCAAAGATGTAAGGCTCATGAACGCTTGTGCATTCATCTAAAAGTGGATGACTGCTGCTAATAGCAGCACTCATTCATTTGAACAGAAGAAATATAAACAGTTAAAAAAAAGTATTACAATGACAGTGTCGCCCTCAAATAAAAAAGTGCACCTCCGACCTCCTATGTAATTAACCCTTTGTGTCACCTATACTTAGCCTTAAAGGGTTTATTTCCTTTTAGGCTACTTGCACACCAAGACGTTGCGTTAGGTGCTACGTTAAGGTCGCATAACGTGCACCTAACGCAGGGCCTGGTGCTCTTCGATGTGGACGTCAGAGTGAGCCGCGTTGTGCAGCTCACTCTGGCGTCCGTGATGCCGTGATGCGTACTCTTGGACGCATGCGGCATCACGTGGTCCCGCCGGCCAATCGCCGCACAGAGCGGCCGCACCAGGAAGTAAACACTGCACGTCACAACGTGCAGTGAATATTAATTAGCCATGTGCCTGGCCGCTCTCCGCTCCTCCCCAACATGACTGAGCATGTGCAAACAGTCTAACGCGGCTTAAGCCGCTGTAACGCTATAGTATGCTGCACTTTCGGAAGAACGTGCAGCGTTACATGTAACGCAACGTGGGCAGTGTGAACAGCCCACTTGTGTTACATTGCTGTGCGTTGGGGGAGCGTTACAGGCTGCACTAGCCTGTAAAGTCCCTGTGTGTAAGCAGCCTTAAGCAATACCAGTTGTCTGGCTATCCTGATGATCTCTTTGGCTGCAGTAGTGCCTGAACCACACACCAGAAACCAGTATGCAGCTAATCCAGTCTGCCTTCAGTCGGAGCACCTGGTCCGCATGCATATTTCGGGTCTATGGCTTATAAGATCAGCACGACAGCCAGGCAATATGCATTGTTTAAAAGGAAATAGATATGGCGGCCTCCATATCCCTCTCACTTTAGGTTCCCTTTAAGATTAGTCTGTAATGGCTTCCACCTGTAGCGATCTGATGCGATCGCTAGAGCAACAGTTCTGGGACCCAACCTTGTACAGATGCATCACTGTGCTGTTGCCTAGCAATGTATGTACAACACTGGGGTCCCCAAACTGCACGCCATAGCGATCACAAATCGCTACAGATGCACAGGCTAGTGATAATGGTAAGTTATATTCCCAACTAGTGATGGAATAGGGCATGTAGGGTATCCATGTAACTGGGAAAAGACAAATACTATGTGTTATAACTGTGGCACTTGCCAGGTGAAAGTTGTGCAAAAAATTTCAGAATTTTCGTTTATTTTTTCTCCATAAAATGCTTATGAAATTAAATAATTATTGAAAACAAATATTACCAAAAGAAAGCCTAGATTGTCCCCCCAAAAAATATATGTGTATCGCTTTGATGGCATAAGCAATAAAAAAGTTATTGCTGTATTAGTAGCATCAGCTGAAATGCCAAAATTGTAAGGAATATAGAGAGGTAAAAACAAATGAATGCGAAGTGGTTGATGCTAGGTGCACTCTTAGCAGAAACGCAAGCGTTGCGGAAAACGCTGCGTTTTTGCCGCTAATAGAAGTCTATGGGCCGCAGGAAAAAACGCATATGCATTTTGTATGCGTGCATTTAAAGAAAAAACATAATATGCAAAAACGCATCAAAAACGCACATAATGAAAGTAAATGGGAATACAAGGTACGTGTTTTTCATGCGTTTTCCGTGTGTTTCTATATACGTTTCTTTTTTATTGTTTAATGATTTACTTCTGCTTGCTGTTGTCTTCCTAGTGATTAGCATAAAACGCAATTGAAAAACGCATACAAAAAGCATTAAGCGAAACACAAACGCATTGAATTGCATGCAAAACGCTTGCAAAATGCATCTGCGGAAAAAACGCTAACGCACTAAAAACGCAGCAAAAACACATAGAAAGAAAATGACAGAAAACGTGACCTTTTACGCAGTGTTATGTGTGCACTCAGCCTCAAAAAAGACATGTTTTAAATTATAACCGCTGTATTCACCAGTGTCAGACTAGAATTGCTTTAAAAGAAAGAAAAAAATCTGAAATGGCAGTTATTTTATTTCTAGCTGGGGAGTGCAGATCCGTTTACAAACAGCCTTTGCTGAGCTGACTTTGAACATGTCAACACTGTTGAGATGTAAATTTGAAGCAGTTCCAAAGTGGAAATCTTCTGCAGTTTTGAATCTATCTCAAAATGAAGGAATATCAAAGTGGAGGCTTTTTGGTCCATTGAGGCACCTGTAGTTGTAGTCCTACTGCTGCTGTGACAGTTACAAGCGTGAGACCGGCAGTTACAAGAATGAGACCAACAGTTACAAGCATGAGACCGGCAGTTAGACTGTCACTCGCAGAGAGATCACCGACCGATACAGACGTGTGAGACTCAGCAGAGCAGATACTAGCGTTTGATCTTGAATATACGGCTATACAGAGACCAGAGATGCAGAACCGGACAGGGTGAGTACTGGAAAGATGACTTTACAGGCCTGAGTCGTTTGCTGGCCACACCTAGGGGAGGAGCTGACACACCACACCCCTCCACACTGGCCTGATCAAGTTTAGGGAGGGAAATTCATCTGCCAGGCCTTTGTCACACCTCCAATTACATCCTTGCAACATATTCAATCACTGTTCCTGCTACATCCACACCCCTGCTACATCCCAGTGCAAACCTATCACAGAACCAGCATCTAGTCACACCTCTGCCACACCAAGCAGTCACAACACCACTCCAACTACATGGCTATTAGCAGTGGCTGGATAGTGTACTGATTAAGGGCACTACGTTGGCTCTTTCTGTTTAGTAAACCAGCACCTATAACACTGCAGAGTAGCCCATTGTAGTGGATGCAGCTCTCAAAAGCTTTGAGTCCAACAGGAGAAAAGCACTATACAGTACAAATGTATTGTTATTATTGCTATTATTGTTGTTATTATTGTAATTATTATTATTGTTATTATTATTATTGCACCCCACCACGCTTCTAATCTCACCTCTGTTAGGCCTTGTTCACATTATAAATCGGCAGCGCTATCGCAAACACTGAGGGATTTATGGAGCGATTTTGAAAGTGCTTTCAGAGCGATTTGGGCTTTTCTAAGCACTTTTCTAAGAGCTTTTCTGTAGCGATGTTTTTTCACTTCCTGATGACAGTCAGGATGTGAACTCTTTCACCTGGAAATAAAAATAAATACTATGTATATATTAATAAAAAAAAGCTCAGAAAATCGCATTTCAAAGCACTTTTTGAAGTGCTTAGCGATTTTCCTATCTTTTCTATTGAAGCGCTCACAAAATGGCGTAGGAGCCATGTATGCGATTGGATAGAAAAGCTCATCGCTCATGTGAGAACACTCACATAGAGCAACATTGCACTAGCGCTTTCTAGACGATTTTTAATATCACCAGAGCTGAAAAAAAAAACGAAATCGCTGCTAATGTGAACAAGCCTTTAAACCTCCAGTCACACCCTCCCAGCATACATTCAGTCCAACTCTACTCTACGTCTGGTCTGCAGTAGTGTGTTTGGTTTTTTTGCTCAAATTTTTTTGTTTTCATCTCAGAAAGTAGAACATACCATACAGCCAGGCGCGGTCCGCCCATGATGCCAAGTGAGACGACTTCCTCAGGCGACAGACATCTGGGGGCAGCACCAGGCAGAAACAGGAAGTGAAGAGAGTGCCTGACCAACGTATACTGGGGGCAACTGTACCTGGCTAACCTATACTGGGGGAAACTGTACCTGGCTAACCTATACTGGGGGCACCTATACCTGTCTACCTACCTATACTAAGGGGTTTTTTTTTTTGGGGGGGGGGCTCACCGTAGCTATAACGTGAGGTGCAAATTGTCGGGTGCTGTGCAATCATTCCAGTTCAGGGGGGGGGAGGGGTGGGGGGCATCCTCCCAAGTTTGCCTCAGGCAGCAAAAGGTCTAGAACCGGCCCTGCATACAGCACATGGGTACAAATGTAACATCATAAAGTAAATCAAATTTAAAGTGAATCTCCGGACTAAAAATCTACTCAGCAGAACTGAAAACGGTTGGTGTTTCTTTAACAGTTTCACAGCATCAGAACGTTGTTTTTCCTACCAAAGCATCATTTTTAGCTGCATTTTTACCTAAGCTCCACCCATCAAAGAAAAAAAGCCCGGGCTTTTTTTTCCCTGATGCTGTGCAGAGCATGATGGGATTCCCTATGTTGTTATTTACATTGCCTAGCAACTGGGAGAGGTGCTAAGGACACAAGGCAGTTGGAACTGTGCTCCCTGTCACCTCATTTCAACCAAAAAGATGGCTGCCATCATGAAATCAAACATTTGCCTGTTCTTTTAAAACAGTGTGGGTAAGAGATTATATTACCTATCTATTTTAATTAACATAACTAATGTAACTTAATGACAGTATGTTTGTTTAGGCTGGAGTTCCTCTTTAAGGGAGTACTGAGCACATTTAAAACAGCCTGTGGCATTCTCTTGTCCAGGGTCCCATAGCAATCGCTGAGGCTTTCATTATGCCCCTGGTTTAATTTTACATCAGTGCAATATTTGTGCATTTATAGTTATCATGGACCCCACTGTGATGACAGTGTTTTAATTGTTTTAAAACTTTGTGGCATAAAATAAAATTGAGTATTATTATTCCAATTGGACTGGTGTGGGTTTCATGACCTCTATTTATGCCGGGTTTAATATATTGTACATATTATGTTGCTTACATGCGCACACATGACATTTTTATTGGCCAATGATTGGCCAATTTTAACACTTCCATATGGTATGAGGGCCAACAGATTTTGAATACTATGAACAGATTCCATACTAGATGGAAGTGGTAGAATTGGCAGATCAAAGCTGGCTGTGCGCTGTACCCTAAAGCCTGGTACACAATTTCAATTATAATTGGCCAATCACTGACACGTGTTACCACCTCCATGTGGTATGAGGGTGAACAGATATTAAGTACTATGAACAGATTGTGTAGGTAAACCCTCATACTACATGAAGGTGGTGAACGTGGTCACTGATTGGCTGATTATAATTGAAGTTGTGTACCTGGCTTTAAGCCTTGTATACACTTACGATTATGATTGGACAATCACCTCCATGCATGGCGACAATATATTATTTGGAAATATCTGTCTGCTCCTTTCTGTGACACACCAGGCCGAACTAAGTGAGAAGATATTTCATAAAGCCATATTAGTTGAAAAAAAATAAAAATAATAATAAAGATATATAATTAATATCAGCATTAGGACAAGAGTTTAAAGTCAGATACTCCCCTAAGGAGAGGGAAGGCTCGGTACTAATGAGTTTTCCCTCTCCTCTCCCGGTGCCCGGTCCCGCTCAGGATCCCCTGTAGCAGTATTCGACCTTTTCGGTCAAATACTGCCATTTCCGCCGCCGAAGGGAGGTTTCGGAATCCTTCGGGAGCATTTGGGCTCCCGAAGACGGGCCGCTGCATACTGCGCATGCGCAAGTGCCCTCTTTGACGCACTCGCGCGCGTCTATGACTGCGCAGTTTGGAGCCGCCGGCCTTCGGGAGCCCGGGTGCTGCCGAAGACTTCCGAAGTCCCCGCGGCGGTGGATTTGCACGGAGGATTCACCGGGCACCAGGAGAGGAGAGGGTAGGCTCATTAGGACTCAGCGCATTCCCTCTCCTTAGGTGAGTATCTGACTTTTTTCTTTACATGGGGTTACATTAGCTTTAAGGAAACAATTGTATTTCTGATCTGATCATTCAGACTGAAAGAAAGTATCATATTTAATTGATCTATAGCATTAAAGGGAATGTCCAGGAAGAGGGGAAAAAAAAGACATTTACTTACCCATCTCTTCCTCCAGCCCCTTGTAGCCACTGTGTCCCTCACAGCAGCTCCGCTCTCAGTCTCCCCGACAGTGCAGAGGCCGACCTCGCCAGGTCACCCTCCACTCCACACCACGTGCGAGTGATTCCCAGCAGCGCGCGCAGGTGCAGCAGAGGATGACCTTGCAGGACCCCGGGCCGGAGGCTGAGAGCAGAGCTGCTGTGAGGGACGTGTCAGCTGCAAAGGGCTGGAGGAAGCCCCGGGTAAGTAAATGCCATTAAAAATTGTACTGTAAATGGGCACACTATATAAAAATATATATATATATATATATATATATATATATACACACACAAAGACAGCCAAGTCCCTGTTATCCGGAACTCTGGAATCCTGATGCTTAGGAGGATGGGGGAAGCTACATCAGGATCCCCCTCATGAGGTAAGGAAGAGGAGGATTGTTACAGATTCTCAGTTTACTATACGGACCGGTATGCAATCTAATTCCAAATAATTCTGAACCCAGATTCATGCCTTGCTGGATTGGCTTCCCCCTAAATCGGCGCATACAGTACATGCAGTACATGGGTGGCATAGTGGCCTAGTGGTTAGCACTCTTGCGCTGGGGCCCTGGTTTGAATCCCAGCTTGGGCACTATCTGCACAGATTTTGTATGTTCTCCCTGTGTCTGTGTGGGTTTTTTCTGGGCACTCTGGTTTCCTCCCACATCCCTAAAACACACAGATAAATATGCCCTAGACCAGTGATGGCTAACCTTGGCACTCCAGCTGTGGTGGAACTACAAGTCCCATTAGGCATTGCAATACTCTGACAGCTCTAAGCATAACTCGGGGAGGCAGAGGCATGATGGGATTTGTAGTTTTGTCACAGCTGGAGTGCCAAGGTTAGCCATCACTGCCCTAGACTACGACATATGGTTGGGATGAAATTGTGAGTGACAAGACAATATACTCTGTACAGCGCTGTGGAAGATGTTGGCACTACATAAATACTAAAAATAATTATCTCTCAAGTCTCAACCATATTTTTTTGCCATTAGGCGTTGTCAGGGGAGTCTGGGAGATATTCACATACATGTGTGACTGGGCTGCAGCGCATAATTTATGGTATATTACACTTGACTGACTGCTGGGCGTCGGTTTCTGGGGGAGGAGCTGCCTCGAGTCTAGTATAAGACTCGAGTCTAGTATACTAGTGGCTAGTGCCTATAAGTGCCAGTGCCCATGAACAATAAAAGTGACACTAACGTAAAGTGCTAGAGTGTAGAGGTATATGCTCATGACTAAATCAGCAAATGGCAATGGGTATGGATGATATAGCAAGCATAACAAAGGAAAAGATGAAGAGGAGGGCCACAGTGGGCTGTAATACTACACCGGGTCAGCATTGCAGTGAGGAGCAGCAATACATCCAGGTGGAGTGGCTCTCCACGCCTCCCTCCACCCGGATATATTGCTGTGCAAATTCATATGCAGATGAGGGAGGTTTAGAGAGGGTCGGCACTACACACGGCTAATTCTGGGTGGGCCGGCAAGATACCCCTTAAAAGACAATCCCACGGTAGTAAACTGCGTGCTCAGGATATGTACATGAGATAATCTTGTAGGCTTAGGGAAGAAAGGAGAAACATCCGGCACTGCAGTAGACGTATTGTGCTTTTATTTTGTTCAGACTGTGATCATAAAGATGCATACAATGTACTTGTCAGCAATTAAATGGCAAACGATACAGTCCTACCGTGGGTGTGTGGCAGCGGGTGCAGGGTGCAAATCGGGCAGCCTAACGGCCGTTTCGCACGGCGGTGCTTCTTCTGAGGCTATTCCATATATTGCTGTGCACTGGCACTTTATCATGTATCTGGGGCTCATTTGAACCCTAGGTTATGTGGCGCAGCGCAGGGATTTATTATATGTGAGGTGAGGCGTGTTTTTTAACCTACTGTGGACCGCCGCAGTATAAATCTACGGGGGGCAGGGGGCGCTGCGGTTCTGACCGGACGTAATCTCTACGTCCCATTGACCACGCACCCCGCCTGTCCCCGCCGCTCTGTCCGCTCCGTCCCCGCTGCAGTCAGCTGCCCTGCCGCCTCTATGACGGCAGAGCACTGTGAGCCGGGCAGGAGCCGTTTTCATTGGCTCCTGGCCCTGTCATTCATGTAAGCCGTTCCCATTGGCTTACATGGAGTGACAGGGTCAGGAGCCAATGAAAGCGGCTCCTGACCGGCGCACAGCGCTCTGCCGTCATAGCAACGGCAGAGAGAGCAGCCTGCGGCGGTGACAGAGCGGCGTGACCGGCGGGAGCGGCGGATTTTGCGGCGATTCGTCGGGAAGCGGTGGTTTACTGGACCAGCACCCTCTGGTCCTTAAGATGGCAGAGGGTGCTGGTCCTCAAGTGGTTAATGTTTAACATTATCAGGTGTCTGACTTTGTTTCCCTTGATGGGTTTTTAAGTGTTTTTAACCTTGTTTTCATTTGTGGCATAATAAAGATTGACTGTTTATACATTTGCAATGGTTGTGCAGCGTATATGTACAGGTTGCTTTCCTCTCTCACTTGTTTCTGCTTTGCTTTTCCTGTACTTGCACGCCCTGACATCTTGGAATGCAGATGTTGCTTCCCTAGTAAATAATCTGACATTTAGCATTAGGATTTTAAGTTGTAATTCTAAATGTTTCTGTGTTTGGACTATGAGAAATGTGAGCTCATCATTGGCTCTGACACTCCAGTGTCAGGACTGGAACCCACTACAGTGCTTTTTTGAGCATTTAGGGAGCGATACAAATCACTAGTGATTTCCCTAAATGCTTTGCCAATGTAAATAAATTCCACAGTAGCGATTGCGCCTAGCAAAATCGCAATTGCAGGACATGCAGCATTTTGGGAGAGTTTTGCTTCAATGTAAAGTATTAAAGCGCTGGCAAATCGCTCATTCATCGCAACACATATCGATTTGTGTGAAATTTTAAATTACTGCAAACTGTAAAAAAAAATAATAATAATTTGAAAGGACCAAATTAAAGCTAATTCGTTGGCGAAAAGCTTACACTTTTTAAAATCGCTGAACATGAAATTGCATACAAAACGCTAATTAAAAACTATAGCGATTGCGCTAGCGATTTGCAATTTGTAGCAAGTTCCAGGCCTGAGTGTGAATTAATGTTTACAGCAAGCCACACCCATGTTTACAGCAAGCCACACCCACAGCAAGAACATCCTAATGGTGCCCATACACGGTACAATAAAAACGTTCAATTTTCCAGTTTCTTTGACCAAAACGATCAAATCGAATGAAAGTTTAACATTTTTGAACAAGAAAAAAAGAATCGATTATCCTGTTTTTTCAATAGAAATCTAATTGGACATGTTAAAAACATCTTTATATTCGATCTATCGGAATAATTGAACAAAATTATCAAATTGAAAAAAATTAAAAAATTGTACCATGTATGGGAACCATTAAGGTGGCCACTGATAAAACAATTTGACAAACAATCGATTACCAAATGATAGTTTGGGACCTCTAATGGACATAAATCTCCTAACCAATCTGATCAGATTAACATGATCGAACCATAATTTGGATTGATTCTATTAATCTGATCGGATTGGTTAGGAGATTTTTGTCCATTAGTGGTCCCAACCGATCATTTACGATTGTTTATATAAAGAATTGCAAATCGATCATTCATCAAATTGTATCATTAGTGGTCACCTTTAAAAATACAGGACAGCCAGGATTTTTTTTCCTGCCTGAAAGAGTTGAACATTCAGCTATGCAAGTGACAGGTTCTCTCCAGTCAGGAGGACCCAGTTGGAATATAGCTTAAGAGAACAGATTCCGAGTGCAGGGGATAGATTAAAAAAAAGGTCAATAGTTCGTTTATTTTAGATCTGGAGCAAAGACTGTCCCATGTCTCAGAGGGTTAAAATAAATGAACTATTGAGCTTTTTTATCTATCCCCTACTCTAAAAAGCACAGTTCTGTGCCAGGAAAGTGTTTTATGGCTGTAATTCCTTATCAGTGATGGACCCTATAGAGACATACACACGTCGGATATTTCCAAACGACCGATTGTTTGGATTATTTGATCGTCCGGTCGTTTGGCCGTCATATCGGGCGTGTGTATGATCGTTCGTTCAGCTGATAAGACTGGATTTGACCGATCCGCCAAGTGGAGCCATCAAAACCAGTCTTATCCACTGAACGACCAATTTGATGTCCAAACGACCGGACGTTCAAACGTCCAAACGACCGGTCATTTGGGAAAATCCGACTTGTGTAAGAGCCTTATATCTGAATGAAACCCCACCAGAGAGAAACTGTCAGTTACATAGCTACATATTAACTCTTTCAGGCAGAGAAAGAAGAAAGAGAATGCAATATACATATTTGTATGCTTGCTACTATACGAACAGATGTCTATCTCGTCATCATGTCAGTTTAGGTTCTGTAAAATAATTCATTTATTGAAAATTGCTGATGATGAGAGCTTAAGGTGGGTACACACATCAGATAAAAGTCTTTGGAAAATGAAAGATCACAGACCAATTTTACCCCCTTCCATGTAGTATGAGAGCCATACTCTACACAGTCTATTCTATTGAGCTGAACTCCCCATCAGATAAATATCTTTGCAAGATGCTGTACACAAAGATGCTGCACACAAAGATGAACACCAGGATGGATCTTCGGATCTGCAGATGATTGTCTGATCTGCAGATGAACAAGGTGTTAACCCCCTTGCCGTTCCAATTATGTCGGCAAGGGGGCGGCGCCGCACTTTTTTTTTTTTTTTAAATCATGTAGGTAGTCTAGTGCTAGCTACATGATAGCCGCTGAGCAGCGGCATCCCCCCACCCACTCCGATCGCCTCCGGCGATCTGCGCATGCAGGAAATCCCGTTCAGAACGGGATTTCCTGCTTGTCTTCCCCGTCGCCATGGCGACGATCACGATGACGTCACCGACGTCATGGACGTCGGAGCGTCACAGGGAGTCCCGATCCACCCCTGAGTGCTGCCTGGCACTGATTGGCCAAGCTGCGCAAGGGGTCTGGGGGGGGGGGCGGAACGGCGGGTAGGGTCGAATCGGCGGGTAGCGGCGGTGATTGTGTACTACACACAGCTAGCAAAGTGCTAGCTGCGTGTAGCAAAAAAATTGAGAAAATCCTCCTGCGCAGGTTACCCTGAGCTCAGCTCGGGATAACCGGCAAGGAGGTTAAACAAGGTGTGTATGAGATCTGCAGATATCATAGACTATAAATGCATTTTGCAGGAACGGATCTTTTGTGGGAACTGATCTGTTGCATGTGTACACCATCTTTGTGTACAGCATCTTGCAAAGATTTTTATCTGATGGGAGGTTCAGCTCAATAAAATAGACTGTGTAGAGTATGGCTCTCATACTACATGAAAGGGGGTAAAATTGGTCTGTGATCAGTGCCGGGACAAGCTTTTCCAGCAACAGAGGCAGAAACTCTGAAATTCCTCCCTCCCCCCACCCCAACACCCCCCCACCCCCCCAGGGGCTGCTTTTGCTCAGCCCTGCGTAGGGTAAAATTATTCCTGGGCTTTAGAGCCTTTCCACACTCGTGCGCTGCGAATTTTAGGCTCTCTGCTCCGGGACCATTTCTAGCTGCTGCATGGTCTCATGGTGCAGATCAGCTGCTCTCGTGTGCCGAACACTGAAGCACAACTAACAACATAGTCAGCCTCCTGCGGCAGACTGCGCTTCTGTGAGGGGAGCCAAGCGCACATCTGTGAGGGGAATCGAGCGGCGGCCGCAATGCACATCAGTGAGAGGAATCAAGTGGCGGCCGCGGCGCACATCAGTGAGGGGGGAATCGAGCGGCGGCGCACATCAGTGAGGGGGGCGGGAGCTGCAAAACAGTCAGCAATTAGGCAACGCACACCGGACTTCCGGCCTTCCCTCAAAGGCACCAACTCCCCAGCTACTAAAGGGAGGGAGAGTGGGCAGCGGTAATCTTCAGGTGGCAATTGATTGGTGGTGGGCGGACGCGCTAGTGACTGCGCCACCGCAACTACTGCAGGGACAGATTATGGGTTGGCGGGGAGAGCAGAGAATGCGCCCTCAAGGTCCTGTGCCCCGAGGCTGGCGCCTCTCCAGCCTCTGCCTCGGCCCGGCCCTGTCTGTGATCTTTTGTTTTCCAAAGACTTTTATCTGATGTGTGCACCCACCTTTAGTCCTGTGAAGTTGGACTTCCTACGGCTTCTTCAAGTTACAGGGTGATGTGTGGCTCACGGGATGATGCATTGAGTGGTTGATAGTTCCAGCAAGAGCTGTGCATGGATAATATGGGAGGAAAGGGGCTGCAGTAAAGTAGTGCATGGAGATGTGGCAATACCATAGTAATAGGGAATACAGATGATTAAGCGTTCTGCGCAGGAATAATACTTCTGCGCCTGCACAGAATACTCCAGGCCATGTGAGCGCAATCGTGAGTGGTGCGGCCGCGCGCTCACACAGGCGCAGAGGTTGCCGACCTGGCTTGTTGCCAGTATCTGTAAAGGAATACATTAAAGCCACATATACCAAAAGTATACCAGACACCTCTAAACCTCTAGAAACAACAATGCTTTTTTGGCATAGCCTTCTATCTTGTTTTATCCAATGCCACGTTTAACGCACTGCAGTCCGCAAACAACCGCAAAGACCTTTAGTGATTACGTCAGGTGAGCATACCTTTGATTTTAGTAGTTGATACCTCCAGGACATAAATGTTAGTCCTCTTAGCGGCAATCTCTGTGTAGTGGTGTGTAGTGGCCGCCGTGCTTGTGCGCACAATCCTGGGAGTACAGGCGATGGCGGTTTTTCAGCCCTAGCTGCCTAGCACAGAAGCCAAACACAGACTGAAAAATGGCTTCTGCGCTGGCGTTATGATAAGTGTGGGGGGGGGGGAGGGCGGTCCAGGTGGGAGGGATAGCTGATTGGCTGCCATGTGTCTGCTAACTCTAGGGGTGAGAGGTCAATTTTTGGCTCCATTATAATGTACAGGGGGCGGGTCGAACACTCCATGTGTTTATCTGGAGGGGCAAATACAAACATGCCATCTTCACTGCGAACGAATCGCCGGGCGAACAGTTCAGCCATCTCTACACCTCGCCTGGTTCCTGTGATCATCCTGCAGCCGGAGCCTCTGTGCACAGCTCTGCACTCAGCCTGTGATGCTGAATATCCAGGTCCCGGCTTGATGATGTCATGTGACATAAGCACACGCGTATCCGAGCGGGCGTGGCTCCTTAATCATAGCTATGACTTTTACCTGATTATCAGTGCAGCGGAATATCTCTTCTATAGAAGCCGCTTGTCTAGTTGTTTGCCACGTGTACACAGGCCTGATTGTCCTCAAACAGACTAAAATCAGGCAAATTTTTTAGACATGTGTACGAGCCTTAAAGGACAACTGGAGTGAGAGGGATATGGAGGCTGCCATACTTGTTTCCTTTTAAACAATACCAGTTGCCTGGCAGCCCTGCTGATCTATATGGCTGCAGTAGTGTCTGAATAACACCAGAAACAAGCAGCGAATCTTGTCAGATCCGATAATAATGTCAGAAACACCTGATCTGCTGCATGCTTGTTCAGGGTCTATGGCTAAAAGCATTAGGGGCAGTGGATCAGCAGGATAACCAGGCAACTGGTATTGCTGAAGGCCTCTTGCACACTGCATGCATTTCAGATTCCGATTCCGCTTTTTAATCTGTTTTTACATCCGATTCCGATTCAGATTTTTAATCTTAACTGCATGCTGCGTTTTTTGATCCGTTTTTCTGTTGAATGTATTCAAGGAAAATCGGAAACGGAATCGGAATCGGAAACGGAATCGGAATCGGAATCGGAAAACGGATTTGCAGTGTGCAGGGAGCCGAAAAGGAAATAAATATGGCAGCCTCCCTATAACTCTCACCTCAGGCTCACTTTAAGAAATTACTTATTTTTGCCACAAGCAAATGTTATTAGATTGTTTTTTTTTTTTTTCAAATAAGTAAATCATTTGTTAAACTTGGTTCACCCCATCATCATTTATAACTTTTTTGAAAATCAGATGAGATTTTAGGGCCACATTCCAATAAAATGATAGAAGATTGTAAAGATCATGGTCACAGTGCGGCGGTTGCTGGAGGTATAACAGGTGGCAGTGCGTTACTGATAAATGCACGCGTTAGCATTAACAGTAAAGCATACATTTCAATGACTACATGCTTCACTGTTCCCAACACAACGCGACTATGACGTGCAGCGCCACTGTCCCGATCCATTGCGTTGTGTCACTGCTGTCACCGGCAAACACCTGGACTATGGACAGAAATATTTTGTATAAATCCAGTGCTGGAACTTTCTTCTATTTGCAAATATTCCTTTCTTGATCTGAATTCCTCTTGCCTGAATGCCAAACACCACTCTGCTGTATAAACGTATCATTTCTCCAGGGCAAACTGACCAAGAGCCCCGGCATCAGGATATGTTGCCATTACTCCATATGGCTAAACCAATGGGAAGCCTTGGTGGCCAATTCAATTTCATTAAACCCTGGCAGCGTAGGGAATGACTATTTCCCAGAGCCGGATCATCCACTAGGCAAACCTAGGCAAGACCTTGGGAAGATCTATCTATCTATCTATCTATCTATCTATCTATCTATCTATCTATCTATCTATCTGTCTGTCTGTCTGTCTGTCTGTCTGTCTGTCTGTCTGTCTGTCTGTCTGTCTGTCTGTCTGTCTGTCTGTCTGTCTGCCTGCCTGCCTGTCTGTCTGTCTGTCTGTCTGTCTGTCTATCTATCTATCTATCTATCTATCTAATACTTATTACTGGATGACAAGTAATACCCCCCTTGTCTTTTTTGCAGAGATGACCTGAGGCGACTGAGGAGAGGACCGGAGACCGATCCTGGGAGTGGAGCAATGGCCGGAGATGAGCCGGGTGAGAACCGCAGCAATTCAAATATAACCACACACAGCAACATTCCACAGCACAGCTCTGTGTCATAGCTCCCCAGTACCTCCATAATGCTTCTCTGTACCCCATAGTATGCCCAACCTTTCGAATACCCCATAACATGTCCCAGCTTCCCAGCACCCAAAATATATCCCAGCTACCCAGCACCCCATAATATGTCCCAGCTTCCCAGTGCCCCATAATATGTCCCAGCTACTCAGCCCCCCATAATATATCCTAACTTCCCAGTGCCTCATAATATGTCCCAGCTACCCAGTGCCCCATAATATATCCCAGCTACCCAGCAAGCTTCTATAATGCTTCTATTGTATCTGCCCATTAGTCCCGGCTATTTAAATTATGTTCCTAGTACAATGTATTGCGCCAATATATTCTTTGTCAATAAAGGTGTATTTTTTTGTCCTGTCAATTGTAAGTCCTTATGTACTGAAATAACAGTAACATACCCTCAGGACATACATAGTAAAAAAAACTATTCCCCTAAAGAAACTATTTATGGATTTAAAAAAAAAAATCTGCTCAGTAACCCGGGAAGGGGGCGGTGGGAGCGTGCTTTGGAAGGGAATTTTTATATTCTTTTTTTTTATTAAAAATAAGTGGTGTTTGTAACTTAACTTTTCACCACTAGATGGTGATATGGTGATAGAAACACTCCCTAGATTACCAGGAAGTGTTTCTTTTTTTTTTCTGTCATTCACAATCTTTATTATGAATGTACATGGCCCCTGATCTGGGTCATGTCCATTCATTACACGGACTGCAATTGGTTCGGGGAAGCCTCGCTTCCCTTTCCCAACCGCCGACACCGTCGCTCAGTGCGGTGGTCATGCATGCACCATCGTTTAAACACTGGACGCGGATACGCATCCAGATAGACTTGAGCGGCGCCTATCTGGACGAGCATACTCGTCCAGATAGGCTGAACTGGTTAAAGGGAACCTAAACTTATAATCATATGGATTTTCCCTTTTAAAATAATACCAGTTGCCTGACTCTCCTGCTAATCCTGTGTCTCTAATACTTTCAGCCACAGCCCCTCAACAGGCATGCAGATCAGATGCTCTGACTGAAGTCAGACTGGATTAGCTGCATGCTTGTTTCAGGTTTGTGGTTGTTTCAGGTTTGTGATTCAGCCACTACTGCAGCCATAGAGATCAGCAGGACTGGCAAGCAACTATTGTTTAAAAGGAAACATCCATATGCCTCTCAGTTAGGGCTAGTTTACACTCTGCGCCTGGCGCACCGCTTGCCTGCGATTGCCTTTGCCTCCACAATCACGATTTGTGGGGAAAATCTTGCGATTCAGCATGATTTGCGCTTGTGATTCTCTTTCAGTAGAGAATCACAGCGCAATCGCCCCCAAAACACTGCAGTGTGACTGTATCCATAGAGATACATTAGTAGCAGCACTTTACTGATCGCCGGGGATCAGCAAAGCGCTGAACAATCGCCAAGTGCTAACTAGCCCTAACGGTTCCCTTTAAGAATAATGCTAATCTTTTGTTGGAATGTCCTCTAACAATTCATTTAGTTGTAAATGAACGAGCTATAAGGTATACTTTAGTGTAGGTACGCTTTAAGACCTCTTGGGATGTATGCAAGAAACTGTGTGAGGCTAGAACCCACTACAAAACGCTATCGCCACTCGCAATCGCTAGTGTTTTGCATGAGCGGTTTGTAAGGGATTTCATGAGCGTTTTTGGTAATTAATTTGCCAGCGGTTGTGTAGCGATAAGCGATTAGCGTTTTTAATTCTGATTGGTCCTTTCAATTAATTTTCATTTTGTTACAGTGTGCAAAATCGCTCTGTGTAGGTTTTGACGAGCGATTATGCCAGCGTTTATATACTTTACATTGCAGAAACGCTAATCGCTAACGCTCAAAAATGCTGCAAGTCCTGAGTTTTGTGATTCGGTAATCGCAATCGCTCCAGTGGAATTTGGCCCATCCATTAACATTAGCTGAGCGTTTAGGGAAATCGCTAGCGGTTTGAATTGCTCCCTAAATGATCAGAAAACCGCTCTAGTGGGTTCCAAACTGAAGCAGAATTATGTGTGTTAAGTTTTACCGCTCAATCAGTAGAGCAGAATGCAATACATTACATGCAATGCATTACGCTCTGCTCATTCTGCATACAACTTTATGCCTGTAATTCTGCTTAAAGCGGACCTGAACTCAGAACGTCCTCTCTGCTCTAAAAGATACACAACAGCATAACAACCTTCAGACAAAAAACATTTCTTTGTTACAGCTGAAACAAATCCTAAAATAAATCTGCACTATTTCTACTTCCTGATTCATGGAAGCAGACATAGGGCCTGATTCACAAAGCGGTGCTAACAGTTAGCACGCTGGTGAAAAGCCCTTTATCACGCCTAAACTCAGTTTAGGCATGATAAGTTTAGGTGTGATAAGTTTAGGCATGATAAGTTTAAGCGCCAACTGGGTTAGCACCGCAGTGCACAGCTGATCAAAAGTTTTACGCTAGCAAAGACTGGTGCACTTCGTATAAAGTTTAATGGCGCTGCTTTGCGTGCGGGACTTTGCAAGCGATCTAAACTTATCTAAACTTAGCATGCCTAAACTTATCACACCTAAACTTATCATGCCTAAACTTATCACACCTAAACTGGCTTTTCACCAGAGTGGTGCAATGGTTATCATGCCTAAAGTCTCTAACTGGGTTAGCACCGCTTTGTGAATCAAGCCCATATTGTTAACATCCTGTGCTTTCAAATGAGCTTATCTGCCTTATTTGTCATGGTAGTCAGGTGACATGAGGAGTGATCAAATTACAACTAGTGATTAGACACAAACAAGGGGCAATTAAACCGTTTAAAGCATACAGGGTGCATTTCTCTATTTTCCTTTTGTCCTGTGCAAGAGTTCAGGTCCACTTTCGCAGTTTATTGCATCCACCCCAAGAGGCCTTAACGAGTACCTAGTAAATTATACCTTGTGTATTACCCCACTCTGTAGAATCAAACCGTGTACACTTGGCAGATTTCCTCTCCCTTCCTATCATGCCTAATAATATAATAATAATAAATGTTCTTTTTTATTGAACTTGTAGAATCTGCAGCTCCCTTGGACTTTGGAGCCCCTGCAGCGCCCCCTGCTGACCTGAGGGAAACACCACCTGGATCTCCAGCACGTGTGTATAATCCTAGAAGGCGCCTTCTGGTAAGAGATTTTGTTTCCATATTTTTAATTAGGATTCGCATAGAAGAGCTCCAGCGATGGGTAACCTTGTCACACGAAGATGGGCAAAACACTGCTGAAGGAGTCTAAGTAGAGCTTTGTAGTACTGTGTCCCATTAGCTGAAAGTAAAAACTCCGAATTCTGTACATCTATCTTTTACAGGAATATTTCCAACGGCGTTCGCAGCAGCAGCAGCTGGAGCAGCTGGAGGAGGAGGAGGAGGAGGACCAGCCGGAGGAGGAGGAGCAGCCTGAGGAGGAGGAGCCAGTGGAGCCATCGCCCAGCACCCCTGGAGAGATGGCCGAGTGCTGTGATGATCAAAAGAAGGTGAGCCGATGCCTTCCTAACAGAATAGAGTTAGGTGTGGAGAGGGAGGAAGTAAGTGTTAGGTGGGGAGAAGGGGGAGGCTAGTGTTAGGTGTGTAGTGATTGTAAGATAATGTTAGGTGTGGAGGGGGGGGGGGTAATAGTGTTAGATATGGAGAGGGGAAAGATTAGTGTCAGGTGTGGAGAGGGGGAGTATGGTGTAAGGTATGGAGAGGGAGGAGGTTAGTGTTAGGTGGGGGGTAGTATTTTGTAAGGTATGGAGAGGGAGGAGGTTAGTGTTAGGTGGGGAGAGGGAGGATTAGTGTTAGGTGTGGAGAGATGGTAGAATAGTGTTAAGAATGTTAAGTGTATATCAGGGAGATTAGTGTCAGGTGTGGTGGGGGGGGGGGAGTATGGTGTAAGGTATGGAGAGGGAGGAGGTTAGTGTTAGGTGGGGAGAGGGGGGATTAGTGTTAGGTGTGGAGAGGGGAGGGGGGTATGGTGTAATGTGTGGAGAGGGAGGAGGTTAGTGTTAGGTGTGGAGAGGGGAGGGGGTTAGTGTTAGGTGTGGAGAGATGGTAGAGTAGTGTTAGGCGTATGTTGGGGGAGATTAGTGTTAGGTGTGGAGAGGGGGGAGTATGGTGTAAGGTGTGGAGAGGGAGGAGGTAAGTGTTAGGTGGGGAGAGGGGGGATTAGTGTTAGGTGTGGAGAGGGGGGGGGAGTATGGTGTAATGTGTGGAGAGGGAGGAGGTTAGTGTTAGGTGTGGAGAGGGGGGGGGTTAGTGTTAAGTGTGGAGAGATGGTAGAGTAGTGTTAGGTGTATGTTGGGGAAGATTAGTGTTAGGTGTGGAGGGGGGGGGGGGGGGTTATGGTGTAAGGTGTGGAGAGGGAGGAGGTTAGTGTTAGGTGTGGAGGGGGGGGGGTAGTGTTAGGTGTGGAGAGATGGTAGAGTACTGTTAGGTGTATGTTGGGGGAGATTAGTGTCAAATGTGGTGAGGGGGGGGGGTATGGTGTAAGGCATGGAGAGGGGGGATTAGTGTTAGGTGCGGAGAGGGAGGAGGTTAGTGTTAGGTGTGGAGAGGGAGGAGGTTAGTGTTAGGTGTGGAGATATGGTAGAATAGTGTTAGGTGTATGTCAGTGAGATTAGTGTTAGGTGTGGAGGGGGGATTAGTGTTAGGTGTGGAGAGGGAGGAGGTTAGTGTTAGCGTGGATATATGGTAGAATAGTGTTAGGTGTATGTCGGGGAGATTAGTGTCAGGTGTGGTGAGGGGGGGGGGGGGAGTATGGTGTAAGGTACGGAGAGGGAGGAGGTTAGTGTTAGGTGGGGAGAGGGAGGATTAGTGTTAGGCATGGAGAGATGGTAGAATAGTGTTAAGTGTATGTCGGGGTGATAAGTGTCAGGTGTGGTGGGGGGGAGTATCGTGTGAGGTATGGAGAGGGAGGAGGTTAGTGTTCGGTGGGGAGGGGGAGATTAGTGTTAGGTGGGGAGGGGGAGATTAGTGTTAGGTGGGGAGGGGGAGATTAGTGTTAGGTGGGGAGGGGGAGATTAGTGTTAGGTGGGGAGGGTGGGATTAGTGTTAGGTGGGGAGGGTGGGATTAGTGTTAGGTGTGGAGGGAGGGAGTATGGTGTAAGGCAGTGTTTCTCAACATTTTATTGGTATATACTCCTTTCAAATCCCTGTACTCACCAAGTACCCCCTGGCATAGTAAATATTATCACAAGTACCCCTTGACAAATATATATTTAATCATTGTAAAAGATAATAGGTTCTAAACAATTTTCATGCATTTACTATTGCTTTTAATTAGCTAAAACACTAATTTGGTGTTGTGTAAATAAGATTTATCATTTTCTAAAACTCTAAAGGAACCCATACACTGGTTGATTTCAGCCATCGATTGACGGCAGATTCGACTGTTCTGATCAAATTGGCTAGATACAGATGCAGCAGGAAGCATGATCCATCAGTTTCCGGCCGATTTAAATCAATTTGCTTGATCGGTCCGGATGGAAAATCTAGATCAATCGGCTTCTGGCAGCAGATCGATGACCCATAGAGTTGCATTGGATCGAATGGTGCAATAATGCATTTAGATCGATTTTCAATAGATTTCATTCTGAAATCTATTGTAAATGTGTTCCTAGTGTTTGGCACACATCAGATAGATTCCTGTCAGATTGAATCTGACAGAAATCTACCTGATGGTCGAATCTGCTGCAAATCTATAAGTGTATGGGCGCCTTTGTTATTCTTGATTATATATATTAAGCCTGAGTACACCCTGGAACCATCAGAAGTAACCCCTGGGGTACATGTACCACATGTTGAGAACCTAGGGTGTAAGGTATGGAGAGAGAGATGAGGATAGTGTTAGGTGTAGATGGGAGAGAATAGTGTTAGGTGTAGAGAGATGGTAGGATAGTGTTAGGTGTATGTCGGGGGAGATGAATGTTAGCTGTGGGTGGGGGGGGGGGGGGTGTATAGTGTAAGTTATGGAGAGATGAGGATAGTGTTAGGTGTAGATGGGGGAGAATAGTGTTAGGTGTAGAGAGATGGTAGGATAGTGTTAGGTGTAGAGAGATGGTAGGATAGTGTTAGGTGTATGTCGGGGGAGATTAGTGTTAGCTGTGTGTGTGTGTGGGGGGGGAGTATAGTGTAAGTTATGGAGAGAGAGCTGAGGATAGTGTTAGGTGTAGATGGGGGAGATTAGTGTTAAGTGTAGAGAGATGAGGATAGTGTTAGGTGTGGGGGGGAAATTAGTGTTAGGTGTGGAGAGGGGAGAGGTTAGTATTAGCCTTGGAGAGGGGGAAGGATAATATTCAATTTAACCGAAGCCGCTCGTTAAAAAACAAAAAAGGGTAAATAGTTTAACTGGATCCAAAACGGTAAATAACAATTTAACCGGAGCCGTTCGTTAAATAGCGGTAGCGGTATGCCGTTACTTAGCAGGTGCTCATTTTTGCCCGCGCTTTCTGTATCTGCTTCGCTGCGGAAGATATCGTCACTGTATAACAAATAATTATAATAATACTAATAATCCCTCATTATTATTATTTATATAGCGCCGACATCTTCCGTAGCGCTTCAGTATATATAGTCAAGTCTATCTGAAACTTTCCAGCACTAATAGATAAAATGTAGCTGACATTAGTAGGAAGTAATATATGTATATTCAGCCTTTATTGTGCTAATAATCCTTTTCTCCATCCACAGAGGAAGCGAGAAGATGTAGAGATGTGTGCCATCTGTCTCGCAGATATGCAGGAGGAGGAGAGGGTGAGGTAAGTAATGTACTGCTCATGTCTGTTGTACATTTCTATTGTTTTTGTGGTGTTCATTGTTACATATATCTCTCTGCAGACGACTTCCCTGCAGCCACCACTTCCACCAGGCCTGCATCAACCGTTGGCTGAGGGAGAGCCGAACTTGCCCTCTCTGCAGACGGAGCATCACCGCACCCCATCCATGAAGGACATCTGAGGCGTCGCTGGATGACAGGAAGTATTCAGGACTTCTTTTATATATTGTTTATAGTTTCTATACTGGGGGGAGGAATGGGGAAGGGAGGTAAGGGACACATTTGCTACCTGTACTGGGGGGGCATAATGAGGGGGCTACGGAATACTGGCTGCTCAATTTCTAGGGCCAAGGGGGAGGGACATCAACTCTAGGGGGCTCTATTACCAGTGAGACTGGATGCCTAGGAGCAGGGAAGAGATGTAGTGTGTGCAGATCCCCGCTGTACACTCTGCATGTGCTCCCCCATCACTCTCTGGCTACCTAAATGGGGGGGGGGGCACTCTGGCTACCTAAAAGGGGGACACTGTGGCTACCTACAGGGGGGCACTCTGGCTCTCTACTAGGGTGTTCTCTAGCTCCCTATGGGTAAGACATCGCTTCTAGATGGCGTAATTAGTAGTGAGACAGGCTGCCTATAAGCAGGTAGGAGATACTGCGTGTGCGGATCCCTGCTGTGCACTCTGCATGTGCTCGCCACCACTCTCTGGCTACCTGAATGGGGGAAAACTCTGGCTACCTAAACAGGGGAGGGGGGGGACTCTGGCAACCTATAAAGGGGGAGGGGAGAGCACGCTGGCTACCTATACTGGGGGGGGGGGCTGCATCTGGCTACCTATACAGGGTGGTGGGCTACCTCTGGCTAATGGTGTTGATCCAGGGATTTTATCTGACTGCCATATTTGGAGTCGGGAAGGAATTTTTTCCCTTTTAAGGCTAATTGGCCCATGCCTTGTAAGGGTTTTTCGCCTTCCCCTGGATCAACTGGGTTATGGGATGGTACAGTTTTGAACTTTTCCTTTATTCACTTATTTTGTATTTCAACTTTGTATTTGTATTTCCTTCTTTCTCTATAATATATGTATTAAACTTCACCCGTGTCTGTGTTTTTATTTCTCAGATAAGAGTGTGACTAGGTACAAATGATTAATAGATTGAAGGGTAATTTCCACTAATATCACTACCACAGTCTATGGCCATTCTGGCAATTAGCCATTTTTTTTATACAATCGACTACCCAAGTTTTGTCCCAGGTTGCCACCAGCAACCATAGTAAAGCTCTTTAGTGGTAATCAGCCGATTGGTTGGCACACCTGCTCCTGGATGGAGGCATTAGCTCTCCAAAAAACATTTACAGGTATAAAGGGAAATTGTAAACAAAACACCCAACATAAACAACCTCCGTAGGGGTTTGAGGAACTAATTAATAGAAGAAACCCCCTCAAAATAAAAAAAATGGTTAAAAAGATTTTGAAAGGTGAGAAAACTTAGTTCAAACACAAGACAGACCAAGTAGTATAAAAGTTCAGATACTTGGTCTATCTTGTGTTTGAGGTAAGTTTTCATGTTTTTAGTTTCAATAGATTTTTATTGAGTAACCAATAAAAGAGATCATTACAGATACAATAATCTAGCTGGTTCATTGGTGTTATTTTATGTTTACACGATACAAACAACCATCTATCTGCGTCCTATAGTGTACATCAAGTATACAGTTCAAAAGTGCATATTCAAGCTAGGATAAACAAACAACAGCGTAGTATTATAAATTTCACATTATCGAAGGGACTCTAGGCTACCTAAAAACAGTAAACGGCGATTTACTCCTAAACTGAGAGCACCTTGACCATAAACATATAACCCCCGATATGTAATGTTACCAACCTTAAGTGCACATTAATAAAGATGTTAATCATCAAGGCCTACCCAAAGATGTGGTGGTCTTGGGACAGCACTAAATAAAGGCACCAGATGGTTATTCTATTTAAGAGGAGAATGGGCGGGAGAGAGCCAGAAAAGATGAAGAAGAGAAGGGAGAAGAAGAAGAAAAGGACCTACCAGGGGCCAGAGCTCAGTTCAGCAGGTTCATCAGAGGCGAAACAGAGACTCATAGGATACCAAGTGAGGGTGGAGGCAGCATATGAAAGTACTGAGAATACAGGGGTTCCCACACTTTTTCAAATCTAGCTACTGTATCAGTATGGATAGCTAACATTTTGTCAAAGAACATAGCCTGCCCCAAACGATGAAGTACCGATTAATATGAGAGGGTAGGAGTTCTCCATGAGGCAGCTATGACTTGCTTGGTTGCAGAAAAAATATGTGTTATTAGCTTAAATTGCTTCGACGAAGATCCTTCCGGCTTGAACCCCAGTAAAGCTACTTCAGGGGACTTTGGAAAGGAGCCTCCAGCAATTGAATAAATTAACTGATAAACTCTGTGCCAAAGTCTTCTTGCCTTGAGGCATTACCACCACACGTGCAGGTATGAGCCCTCCTGGGGACAGCCATGGAAACAACGCGCAGAGTTTTTATTATTAAACTTAGCTAGCCTATTTGGTGTAAGATACCAATGGAACAACACCTTGATATTCGTCTCAATCACATTCGAGCAAATAGAAGATTTGTGCACATTGTGCCAAAGTATATCTAAGTCCTCTTGGTCGAAGTTAAGATTCATTTCTTGTTCCCATTTTTGTATATAAGAAGGTGTATTATTCTTAGGGGGGGCAACCAAGCAAGCATAAATGGAAAAAATCATACCCGGGGCAGTGGGATCCTGGTAACATCTATGCTCAAAGGGAGTACGGGTTAACAGGGAGTCTGCTCCTTTGATTACATTTTGTACAAAAAATTTTATTTGCAAATATCTGAAAATCTCCGATCCTGGTAAATTCCTATTCTCAGTTAAGGTTTGAAAAGGTTTAATACCCATATCTGTGACTAAATCGTATATCAAGGTAAGGTTAGCTTCTTTCCATTTAGGCTGGTTTCACAGTGGGACGTTACAGGCGCACGTTAGTGCAGCCTGTAACGCAGCCCACCGCACAGCAATGAAAAATCAATGGGCTGTTCACAGTGCCCACGTTGCGTTACACAGTAACGTTGCGCCATAAGTCAACGTACTGCATGCTGTACTTTGTAAGCGGCAGAGCCGCGTTAGACTGCTTGCACATGCTCAGTAACATTGGGGAGGAGCGGAGAGCAGCCAGGCACATGGCTAATTAATATTCACTGCACTCAGTGACGTGCAGTGTTTACTTCTTGGAACAGCCGCTCTGTGCGGCGATTGGCCGGCGGGACCACGTGATGCCGCATGAGTCCAACAGTGCGCATCACGGCATCACAGACGCCAGAGTGAGCTGCACAACATGGCTCACTCTGACGTCCAAAGCAGGGAGCACCAGGCGTTGTGTTAGGGGCACGTTATGCGACCATAACGTCCCCTAAAACGCAACGTCCTGGTGTGAAACCAGCCTAAAGGAATGATTTTGCATCGTTTTTGCCAGGAGGAAATAGGGGGTGCCCACAATTGATGTTAAAGGTCTATGGGGAGGCATTAAGGGGCTTCTTTTCCTTATGTTATCCCAGACTTTAAGAGAGTGTAGGATAATCGGATTATGCAATTTCCCTCGAGCTTGAGGATCGGCCCATAATAAATTAGAGAGTAGCAGTGGATAGCAGCTTTCCCGTTCCATAAGCACCCATTTAGGAGGATTATGAAACGTATGCCATAGAGCGGCTTGAGCTACTTGCGCAGCTTGGTAATATTTAGTAATGTTGGGGATCCCCAACCCCCTTTCCGATTTTAGTCTGTATAGCACTTGCTTAGCTATTCTGGGTTTGGTGTTTCCCCAAACATAGGAATTAATTGCAACTTGTAGCTGAGCAAGAATATTCTGGGTTATGTGAACCGGGAGAACTCTAAAATAGTATAGGAGCTTTGAGAAAATCACCATCTTTACAGCTGCTATCCTACCTAACCATGATATGGAGTACTTCTTCCAACTTTCCAGGAGAAGTTTGAGTTTATGTAAGAGGGGGTGGGGGTAATTTGCCTTAAAGGTGTCAGAATAAAATCGTGTCAACGAAATACCTAAGTATGTGAGTTTAAAGGGTTCCCACTGAAACTCAAAGCTCTCTTGCAATCTCCTAACAAGAGAGTCATCCAAAGTAACGTTTAAAGCTTTTGACTTTTTACTGTTAATGCTAAGGCCTGAGAAATCTTCAAATTGCGTTAGTAATATTGACAGGTTGGGGAGAGAGATCAGAGGGTTAGATAGAGAGAGAATTACATCATAAGCATAAAGGTTAATTTTATGCTGTACCCCATTAATGTTCATACCTCCTATATCAGACTGTTTTCTAATCATGGCCGCCAGTGGCTCTATTGCCAAGGCAAACAGCAATGGAGACAACGGCAACCCTGGTGAGTACCCCTAGAAATAGAGAAACGCGAAGATTTAAAGCCATTATATTCAGGGCTGGGCCGAGGCATAGGCTGGAGAGGCTCCAGCCTCAGGGCGCAGTGTAGGAGGGGGCGCACAATTTATTCAGCTGTCATTCCTAATTATGTGTGAAGCAGAAAGAAATAAGAAAAGGGGATACATGGCAGTGACTGCAAGCCAGATAACTAGATATTAAGGTGTTGGGGAGGTTGTGGGCCCGGTGGCGCTTTTTAGTCTAATAGCAATCAGTGTGTGATGGCTGGGGTGGGGGGGATAGAGGGGCGCACTTTGGTGTCTCAGCCTTGGGTGCTGGAGGACCTTGTCCCAGCTCTGCCCATCAAGGCCTTGGGGCCCATCTCACAAGGTTCATAAAACAAGTGTGGTCATCATGATCTTCACACCTATAACAAGCGTAACCACAAAAACACCTGATCTCAGGTATAGTCCCCTGTATCAGAGGAAGGGAGGGTTGGTAGTTGGGGCCCCCCAAAGCTCTGGTGTTATTTCAGGAGAACATTCATGAGACAACACAGATAAGGGGACTGCACCGCCAAAACAGGCCTTCGGGGATTACCACGCTAGTACATAGTAATCCCCATCTGGCAGCAGGCCAAGCAGGAAGTGACGCTTACTTCCTGTGGTCAAATCAATGATGGGCGTGAAAACATATTGCTAAAATATGATTCCGCGCATGCACAATGCATAAAACTTGCAGTAGTAATTTTCGAAAACACCCGAGAAGTATGTCCGGGTCAAAGGGTACCAATCTCACCGACTCACTGGACTAAACGGGGGCTTTTACAACTAAATGGAGGGGGATGCTGGCCTGGCACTCAGGATGTGTGTTAAGAATCTTCAAACCTCCCCACACACGTATAGAGTCCGTTTTTAAAGTTCAACTCCGGTATCCCTTAATTTATTTTGATTGTTGCATTTTTGTTATTTAAAGCTAAATTCAACTTTTATATTTATATCTGTTGATGTCGCTAGTGTTCTTTTTTGTTTTTTCCCAGAACGATTTGGTGCCTTCGGCTAACGTCATCCATATTTACTTAGGGGATATGTTATTTGTAAACAACCTAAATGCTCACTGATGTTGTAAGCTGAAATAGTTGTATATATCTCTAAGTAACATTTAATTACGGTACATGTAACAGCTGCCTTATATGTTTGCATATTTAGCTGTTATGTATTCTTTTTGGACTATTTTTATTTTCATTTCTATGCTGAACATGTTGTTTTCATATGCACTTTTGTAAAAGTGTTTGATTGGTTGTTGAATAAACACATAATTTATAAACCCCGAATGCTGGCTTTTGAACTGTGTGCTGACAAAAAGCCATTTGGTCCTTCCTTCTAGCCCAGAGGAGATGGGAGAAATACCAAAAAATAATTGTATCAGACCACAGGACAGGTTTTCATACCACTTAACCACTTCCTTACCAGTAGTTCTGGCCCCTTAAGGACCAGAGACTTTGTTAAAAAATAGGGATCACCGATGTCACGCCGCATTGGCCCGTTGTTATCGCCATTCGCATCGCCCTCCTGTTGCTGCAGCTTACTCGCTCTGCTGTCAGTATGACAGCAGACATTAGTGAGCAAGTTAGGGGTAAATTTCATTGGCTCCTGACCCTGTGATCATTGTGAGCCAATCACAGTGATCACAGGGTCAAGAGCCAATGAAATTGGCTCTTGACCAGCTTACGGAGGACTGGGAGAGTAGCGCGATTGGCGGTAGCAGTGGGAGCATTCAGCACGGCAATGAAAATTACACCCTGATAGAAATACACAAACATGGCATAGATTACAAGTACCAAGGTCTGGAAGTGGTTAAAGCAAACCTGAATCGAAAATAAACACAATAGATAATTCATTGTATGCATAATAGCAATAGTATATAGAAATTTCCTTGAGTCTCATACTCTTATTTTTAGTTAAAGGGGATGAATTTAAACTCTGAAACGTAGAATACAGCCATGTCAGTGTAACGTAATGTTTGATTCGTTCGGCTTCTAACAAACAGAAAAAAAAATCAGCTTTTGAGTTTTTCACCACTCTCCAATCTTGACCGTTTCTGGTTATTTTGATGCCCCAGGCAGAACACCTATTGTCCCCCCATCTTGTGAATACAAAGATTATAGCCTACATTAATTAGTTAACAAATTACAAATTGATAGGATAAATGCAGATTTTTGTTTTTTCAAAATAATACTATAAAAGACACAAATTATTACCAGGCCAGATACCGCCCTTCGGCCCAAACTCATGGAATCCACAAAACTAACCATTCCTATTTGTAATGCAGTGTGTGTAGCCACTTTATAAGTAAAGCAAATGATATTGAACACGCCCCCTGATGAAGCTGGAAGTCCGGCAAACAGTAGCCATGACTCATGAGCATTTTTTCACTATCCAACATCGTGATCCGAATCCATGATCAGGAATCGATCACGGAATTCAATCACGGATTCAGCCGTTATTCCAAGTATTCGGCCATGATCACGGAAAAAATATCTGTGATTAAACCCGCCGACTTTAGTGGTTATTATCAAAGCCCCCTTACATGATATAAACACCACATTTGCAGGAAATGTTAAGTAGAACAGTGGGAACAAGGGGAATTTTTTTTTCAAAAACACCTAATAGTTTTTGAGAAAATCGATTTTAAAGGTTCAAAGGAAAATAGTATACATTTAAATGCGGTAATGACAGTTAATGTATTTACTGCATTTACATGTATACTTTTTTCCTTTGAAACTTCCTTTGAACCTTTAAAATCGATTTTCTCAAAAACGATAAGGTCTTTTTGAAGAATTGTCCCCTTTTTCCCACTGTTCTACTTAACATATCCTGCAAATTTGGTGTTTATATCATGTAAGGGGGCTTTGATATTAACCACTAAAGTCGGCGAGTTTTGGCGGGTTTTTAATCACAAAAACTTTTTTCATTTGAAATTTTAAAATCAATTTTCTCAAAAACCATTAGGTCTTTTTAAAAAATATTTTTTTAAGTTGTAGCCACTGATCACCTTTATAATCTATGCAAATTTGGTGATTGTAGCATGTATGGGGGCTTTGCTATTAAAGGGAAGGTTCAAGCAAAATAAAACAATTAGTTTCACTTACCTGGGGCTTCTGCCAGCCCCATGCAGCCATCCTGTGCCCTCGTAGTCACTCACTCCTGCTCCAGTCCCCCGCTGGCAGCTTGCCGACCTCGGAGGTCGGCGGGACGCATTGCGTACATTTTTACGCATTCCCGCTAGTGCAGGAACATTAACACATACATTTTTACGCGTTAGTGGTTCAATGCGTAAACATTTACGCATTGAACCAGTAACGCGTAAAAATTTATGTGTTAATGTTCCTGCACTAGCGGGAATGCGTAAAAATGTACGCAATGCGTCTCGCCGACCACTGAGGTCGGCAAGCTGCCAGCGGGGGACTGGAGCAGCAGTGAGTGACTACGAGGGCACAGGATGGCTGCGTGGGGCTGGTAGAAGCCCCAGGTAAGTGAAACTCATTTTTTTATTTTGCTTGGACATTCCCTTTAAGGTTAAAGTCTAATCTGTGATCACGGCCGTGATCACGGATTTTACAGGCAATCATGGATAAAATCTGAGTCGAATTCGTAAGTCAGTTTCAAATCCGGATCACAATCACGGCTTATCCAGATTTTAGAACTGCCATGGCCGGATTTATTCGAATCCGTGATTGGGGGTATCCGAGCATCGCTGTGGGCAAAACATGTAGGAGCAGCTAGTGTGACATGCGCATGACATGTGCACGATGTTGGAACCTAAACTGCTAAACTGCTCTCCTCTCTTTGTCTGCCATACTTTGCCTCCATTGCGGCCACACAGTACTGGTTGACAGCTGTCCTCCATACTGTCAGCTGCAGCAAGGACACCTCACCTCCTTGCTTTGACGGACTTGCAGCACGCCACTCCGGAGTTTATCCATGCTGTTTGTGCTAATTGCAAAGCCAGAGACAGCGCTGTTCAAGACTGGTATGTGGATTCTCATCTCACAGTGAATGATTGGGAATAGTGACTGTATCATGCATTAAACTTGTTTATGCTGCAATAGCAATAACCAAGAAAGGTTAGCGCTCGCCGCTTACCAAGAAAGGTTAGATAAACTGGGTTTATTTAGTCTAGAGAAAAGACGCCTTAGAGGAGATCTAATTAACATGTATAAATACATCAGAGGGCAATATAATAGCTTGGCGGATGAGCTTTTTGTCCCTAGGCCTTCTCAAAGGACTAGAGGACATGATCTGCGCATGGAGGAAAAACGTTTTAGCCATTTATTTAGGAAAGGGTTGTTTACAGTAAGAGTGATTATGATGTGGAATGCATTGCCACAGGAAGTCGTTAGGGCAAACTCTATATCTGCATTTAAAGGGGGCTTAGATGCTTTCCTTGCGTTGAAAGACATCCATGGCTACAATTACTAGGTAATGCCTAATGATGTTGATCCAGGGATTTTATCTGATTGCCATCTGGAGTCGGGAAGGAATTTTTCCCTTTTGGGGCTAATTGGACCATGCCTTGTGGGGCTTTTTTTTCGCCTTCCTCTGGATCAACAGGGATATGTGAGGGAGCAGGCTGGAGTTGTACTTTGTACTGGTTGAACTCGATGGACGTATGTCTTTTTTCAACCAAAATAACTATGTAACTATGTAGCTTACCCTTGTGGGACCTCATCACGCTTCCAGTGACTTTGCCAATTAATCTTTGCCTATGCTGCTTCCATGCTTTGCCTATGCATGGATGCTGCTTCCTAAAACTTGTGATAGACAATGGCCTTTCCACAAGTTGATCTACATCTACCTCTGCCATTTCTATGTGTACTTCCAAGGATTGACGATTATTCATAAGGGCTTGAATGCTGCTAAGTGTCCAACAAGAATAGTTGGCGAGCCTAAATACACATTTCTCTCTGGGCCTGGTCTGCATCTTGAGCGGATGAGAGTGTGTTGGGGTGTTGTGGGGAGTGTACTGGTTTCATGTCTTTTTCAAATCCTGATTTTTTTTAATCAGTGATTATTAATAAAATGTGAATACTTTTGAATAATGTTACGGTTTTGTGATCGATTGGGGCGCACCACTCCAATTATAATATCTCCCCGTTTTATATAGTAAATTATATAGTTTATCTACAGCTGGGCGACTTTACATATCAAAATATTGTCCTGGAGATCCAAAAGAGCCTCAGTAATCAATACATACCAAACCTAAAAGAATTACAGCTGAATTAGCACATTATTAGTCCCAGACTTTTCATTGTCACGCTGTTCAGATTTCCTTTGTTATGCTAAGTGTTGATTTAGGTGTTAAAAATCACCACCCACCCCTGTCATAAGGAAACCACTAGCAGTTGTGTTCCATAAAGCACAATAGGCTTGATTCACTAAACCGTGACTCATATCACTACCGTTTTCACGCGCATTTTCACGTTTGCGTGAGATCATGAACGATATCATTGCATGCAAATGCGAAAATACGTGTGAATACGGCCGTGATATGAGTTATCACAGTTTAGTGAATCAACCCCAATGTTGCACCATATATACTTAAATACAAGTCAACCTAGTGTTTAAGTGGACTCCAATATTCAACCCTCTTAAGCTGGATTTTTTTATTCACTCAAGTATAAGTCTACCCAGCAAAGTTACTGGCTGAACTTGGGGATCAGGATTGGGGAGTATGGGGACGAGGCGGGATTAATGACAAAACTGCATACAGTATTGCATCCATTAACCCCTGTTGTCCCTTAACTGCAGCCAATACCTCCCTCCAGGCCTCCAAGTGCAGCAATTATACATTCCCTTTGATGCAGCCCAGTATTTCCCCGCAGCCCCTTTTCTTGTTAATTGTTGTGGCCAGGACTTTCAGACCTGTTTTCTTGGCATAAATCAAGAAAGTGTCACTTAGCACTGGGTAAATTGCTGCTAGAGATTTTAGGTTCGCGAACCGGGTTCGTGAACCTCCGTAAACGTTCGCGAACTTGCGAACTTTTGCGAACCGCAATAGACTTCAATGGGGAGGCGAACTTTGAAAACTAGAAACATTTATGCTGGCCACAAAAGTGATGGAAAAGATGTTTCAAGGGGTCTAACATCTGAGTTGTTGCATGGATGAGTGGGATAGACGCTAAAAAGTCCTGGGGAAACATCTGGATTTGACGCAAGGCAGCGGTTTAAGGGCAGAAATCACATTGAATGCTAAATTGGAGGCCTAAAGTGCTTTAAAACATCTTGCATGTGTATACATCAATCAGGGAGTGTAATTAGAGTACTGCTTCACACTGACACACCAAACTCACTGTGTAACGCAGCGCAAACAGTTGTTTGTGTTGTGACGGCCGTGCTGGACTGGTGTGCGCCATGGCGAGAGTGCAGGCGATAGCCGTTTTCAAGCCCATATGGTCGCCAGACTGAGATAGCTCAATGACAGAACAGTAGTGATTGTCCAGCTGATCGAATTTGGTCTGTCCACAATGAAGCAACGACCTTATTATCTTTGGTGTGCCACCCCCCAAGACACTCATATAGCCGGCGGTCATTGCTTCATTGTGATACGCAAGCCCCTTCACCGCGGCAAGGTAATGATCACAAAGGGGAATCGACACATGTACATGCCTTTTGTTTTGTTGTTGCAGCCGCAGTGCAGCCAGAAAAATTGGGCAGGCATGTACACGCACCAGAAAAATTATTATCGCCTTAAAAATTCAGGAATCCGCCTGGAGTCCTGGTGGACCCTGTTGGTGGTGGCGGAGAAGGCAGTCAAGCGGCCTGCAGGCAGAGATGCTGTGTGGGGACCGACTTAGTCTTGGGGCAGGCAGTCACACGGTGTGCAGGCAGAGATGCTGTGTGTGGGGACTGACTTAGTCTTCGGGCAGGCCTGAGCGTGCTTTGCAGACCAGGCATCCGTGGTCAGATGGACTCTTGACCCAATGCTGTGTGCCAGAGATGTCACCACTTGCCTTTCAACATCACGGTACAGTTTAGATATCGCCTTTTTTGAGAAAAAATTGCAGCCTGGTATCTTCCATAGTGGTGTGTGGCTTTGCTTTTGTGTGCTGCTTTTCCTCAGGTTGTCATCCCATTGCAGTTTGTGCTTTGTAATCATGTGCCTTCGTAAGGTAGTTGTCCTTAACGCAGGTCTTGGTCTTTCCTCGGCTCAATTTTCGGTGGCAGAGAGAACAGATGGCATTGCTCTCATCTGAGGCAGACACACAAAAAAATTCCACACCGCTGATCCCTGGGGTGATGGCACTTTGGTGGTGGCAGCCGACTGAGTGTTAAGTGGGGTGCCAGAATCAGAGCAGGAGGAGGAAGATATGTCACGCTTCCGTGCGGAAGCTGAGAAAGATGAGGTGTTCTGTGTTAAATATGGTCAACTACGTCCTGACAATATTGGGGGTTGATGGCACATGCCTTGTTCTGAACATTGTGTGGTCGAGGGCCGCACGAAATCACAACAGCAGGACCTCAAACAGACCTGCCAGGTGTCCTGCCTCTGGCTCTGCCTTTTGTTTTGTCCATTTTGGTGGGGATGAAGTGAAAGGTATGCACTGACTTGACTAATACAATGTACGGTTACACAGGTGCAGTGAACAGGTATGCAGTGACTGCTGATACAACAATGTGCGGTTACACAGGTGCAGTGAACAGGTTGCAGTGACTGGTATTACAAATGTGTAGCTGCTTGTCACACACACACAGGTACCCTGAACAGGTGCAATGACTGGTGGTATTAACAATGCGTGCGCTCATGTAGGTATAGGTAGGTAGGTGAACTGAACAGTGAACAGGTGCAGTGATTGGGATTACAAATGTGCAGCTGCCTGTCACACACACACACAGACTGCAATGACAGGTGCAATGACTGGTGGTATTAACAATGCGTGCGCTCACGTAGGTATAGGTAGGTAGGTGCACTGAACAGTAAACAGGTGCAGTGATTGGGATTACAAATGTGCAGCTGCCTGTCACACACACACACGGACTGCAATGACAAGTGCAATGACTGGTGGTATTAACAATGCGTACGCTCAAGTAGGTATAGGTAGGTAGGTGCACTGAACAGTGAACAGGTGCAGTGATTGGGATTACAAATGTGCAGCTGCCTGTCACACACACAGGTAGTCACTGAATGTGCTGGGCCTGGCAGTGGCACAGTAGGACTAAGGTGCCAAAGGCCAGCTGCGACTGACTGACAGGGCTGACAGGGCTGTATATAATGCAAGTGGGCCACACACACACACAAAAAATGATCACAAGAACAAAATTAGCTCTCAAAAGAGCTGTTGAAGGGTGCTTTTTTAGCAATAAGAATTAACAAGGAGCAAGCTAACAAGCCTACAAGAGCCTAACTAAGCTTTCCCTATAGCTCTCTCTGCAGCAGTTCTCCCTTCTCTAATTACTGCAGCCACACGAGTGAGTGAAAAGGCTGACGCTGCCTGCCTTTTATAAGATGGGTGGGGCTCCCGGAGGGAGTGTAGCCTGATTGACTACAATGTACCTGCTGACTGTGATGTGACCCTAATGATGCACTATCGGAGCGAATCGAACTTCCGCAAAAGTTTGCGGTTCTCCGTGAACCACGAAAGTTCGCCGGCGAACAGGTCGGGCCATCTCTAATTGCTGCTAATGGGAATGTCACTAATAGCACTCAATGTTGCCCGTGACACATGTATAAGTCAACCCCTATACTTTTATGAAGTAAATCAGACCTAAATTTCTAGACTTGTACTCGAGTATATACAGTATTGATGCCCCCTCCAGCAGGTGTCATCCCAGGTATCTGCCTAACTTTGACATATGCCTAAAAATGTCCCTGTCTCGTGTTCCCAGGATTTGTTGTCTTGGCCAGATAAAAGTGTTTTGCCCTCTATTTACTTTTCAGGAAAGATGCCCTACATTCCACAGTTTGACGGCTTCATTTATATATATATATATATATATATATATATATATATATACCGTATATACCGGCCTATAAGGCGACTGGGCGTATAAGACGACCCCCCAACTTTCCAGTTAAAATATAGAGGTTGGGGTATACTCGCCGTATAAGACTACCCCAGTGTCAGGCTGTGGTGAAATTACCTAATCGTGCAGTCTTCCTGTGAATCGAAAAGTAGATTGCACTCTGCGTTTAAAGAAAAGACTTGCTGTAATAGTTTCTTGCGAGCAGCCGCTCGCGCGGGTATCAGTGCGGCTTCCGGGGTCACCTGACTGGTGACGTGTGCGCTCTACTGATGAAATTTCCAGGCTGTATTGTGGAGCGCACACGTCACCAGTAAGGTGACGCCGGAAGCCGCACTGATACACGCGCGAGCGGCTGCTCACAAGTAACTATTACAGCAAGTCTTTTCTTTAAACACAGAGCGCAATCTACTTTTCTATTCACAGGAAGACTGCACGACAGGTAATTTCACCACAGCCTGACACCTCCAACTACTGACGCTACCTCCAGACTCATACTCGGCGTATAAGACGACCCCCCACTTTGCAGAAGATTTTTATGGGTTAAAAAGTCGTCTCATACGCCAGTATATATATATATATATATATATATATATATAGAGAGAGAGAGAGAGAGAGAGAGAGAGAGAGAGAGAGAGAGAGAGAGAGAGAGAGAGAGAGAGAGAGAGAGAGCACTTGGTTCATTAATTCTTACAATAAAAAACAAAAATATGAAGTAAAGGCTGTATGTTCTCCAGTTCAAGAGAACCTTAGTGGCTTAAGCCCTTTGTAGCAAGGAATTTACAGATGGCTAGAGCAGCCGCTAACTTGTACATAGTGTGACTCTTAACTTTGACTATGGTCAGTACTTTTGGCCACAAGATCAAGATATATCTGCTAATAACTGAAAATACCACAAGATATTCTAAGAGCTCAACATATCATCATCATTGCTTAAACAAGAAACCAAATGAATGTATTAACTGTAGGAATTAGGGCTTTGCAGACGTTTGACCAAAGTGATTCTATACTTCATGCATGCATCCGTTTTGCTCCTGTAGTCTATGCGAACAAATTATTCCTTTTATAGGAGTGTTGTGTATATTATAGGCACTGATGCACAAAATATATTTTTAACCTTTACTTTGAGTAGCTTTCTCAGACATTGGGCCGGATCTAATTAACTTTTTCTCAAAAGTTTGCTCCTAGATGATATTTCACATCTTTTTTTTTTCTTTTTTCAAACAAATTTCATTAATCTTCAGTAATGTTTAACAACCCTCCCAAGGGAGGCAATGGCAAATTATTGAAGTACAGAGTATAAAATAGAAAAACATTTCACACATATTTCTGATAAACATCTCTCCCCAAAGATCAAGACCCTCGAACCCGCTCTCCCCCCTTACTTCACAGAGAACTCTTCACAAACCTACAACTGAGGAACGCAAGAGAAGAAATACTGTAGATTGCGGCTTATAAGATGATTTTCGTTATACCGTGTGCTGGAGTCATAAGGGACCAATGAATCCATCGCTGTACCGTGTGCTGGAGTCATAGGGGACCAATGACTCCATCGCTGTACCGTGTGCTGGAGTCATCGGGGACCAATGACTCCATCGCTGAACCGTGTGCTGGAGTCATAGGGAACCAATGACTCCATCTCTGTACCGTGTGCTGGAGTCATAGGGGACCAATGACTCCATCGCTGTACCGTGTGCTGGAGTCATAGGGGACCAATGGCTCTATCGCTGTACCGTGTGCTAGAGTCATAGGGGACCAATGACTTAATCGTTGTACCGTGTGCTGGAGTGATCGAGGACCAATGACTCCCTCTCTGTGCCGTGTGCTGGAGTCATCGGGGACCAATGAATCCATCGCTGTACCGTGTGCTAGAGTCATAGGGGACCAATGACTTCATCGTCTTACCGTGTGCTGGAGTCATAAGGGACCAATGAATCCATCGCTGTACCGTGTGCTGGAGTCATAGGGGACCAATGAATCCATCGCTGTACCATGTGCTGGAGTCATAGGGGACCAATGAATCCATCGCTGTACCGTGTGCTAGAGTCATCGGGGACCAATAACTCCATCGCTGTACCATGTGCTGAAGTAATCGGGGACCAATGACTCCATCGCTGTACCATGTGCTGGAGTCATAGGAGACCAATGACTCCATCGCTGTACCATATGCTGGAGTGATCGAGGACCAATGACAACATCTCTGTGCCGTGTGCTGGAGTCATCAGGGACCAATGACTCCATCTCTCTACTGTGTGCTGGAGTCATCGGGGACCAATGAATCCATCGCTGTACCGTGTGCTAGAGTCATAGGGGACCAATGACTTCATCGTCTTACCGTGTGCTGGAGTCATAAGGGACCAATGAATCCATTGCTGTACCGTGTGCTGGAGTCATAGGGGACCAATGAATCCATCGCTGTACCGTGTGCTGGAGTCATAGGGGACCAATGAATCCATCGCTGTACCGTGTGCTAGAGTCATCGGGGACCAATGACTCCATCGCTGTACCATGTGCTGAATTAATTGGGGACCAATGACTCCATCGCTGTACCGTGTGCTGGAGTCATAGGGGACCAATGGCTCTATCGCTGTACCGTGTGCTAGAGTCATAGGGGACCAATGACTTAATTGTTGTACCGTGTGCTGGAGTGATCGAGGACCAATGACTCCCTCTCTGTGCCGTGTGCTGGAGTCATCGGGGACCAATGAATCCATCACTGTACCGTGTGCTAGAGTCATAGAGGACCAATGACTTCATCGTTGTACCGTGTGCTGGAGTCATTGGGGACCAATGACTCCATCGCTGTACCGTTTGCTGGAGTCATCAGGGAATTGTTGCAGGCTTCGGGCTCTCCATTTTGGGTGAAAGTTTCCAGCAATCCGGAGAGCATATTGTGAGCAGCCGCTCGCACAGGTAATAGAGCAGCTTCCTAGTTCGGGGGTCACCTGACTGGTGATGTGTGCGCTCCACAGGTGACATGTGTGCTCATGCCAGAAGAGATTGCCAGCGGAACACACTATTGTGGAGCGCACATGTCACCGGTTAGGTGACCCCCGGATTGCAGGAAACTTTCACTCAAAACGGAGAGAGCTCAAAACCTGCAACAATTCCCCGATGACTCCAGCACACGGTATAGCGATGGAGTCATTGGTCCCCGATGACTCCAGCACACGGTACAGAGATGGAGTCAGTGGTCTCCGATGACTCCAGCACACGGCTGCTCGCAAAAACCTACAGGGAACTGCACTCTTTGCAAGCACAGCAAGATCTCTGTTCCCTCCCCCAATTGACTGCAGCACCTGGTAATGCCAGTTGCAACTATCTTTTATACAGTAAATCTTTTATACAATATGTTCTGTTTAGCTATGTCCTATGATAGATCTTTTATAATACAATCATTTTGATGTGAGGTGCAAAGGGGTTGGTATACAGGGGTGGGCCAGGTGGATGGAAGAGGCATGTTTTGTGTGTGTACAGTGAAGGAGGTGATAGGATGCAGAGAGGGGTAGTCTTATATGGTGAGTATATCCCAAACTGGAAAAGTTGGGGGATCGTCTTATACGCCTAGTTGTCTTATACGCCCAGTTGTCTTATACGCCGGAATATACGGTAAATAGATAAATAAATCCCCCTATGAATGACCCCTAGATCTTAAGTTTACCTAGTCCCCCAATAAATCTCTTTTTGCATACCAGGAGGTATATTGAAATGGGATCATGATACTCCAAATTTCTGAAGTCGTAAACACCTGTGTAATAAAGTTTCTCCAGACTTTAAAGAACGGTTTTGTCATTTTCTCTTTACGCATCTGAGCCTCTGAGTTATCAAGGGAAAACATATGAAACCGATTTTGATTTACATCCCAGGTGGTTGGAAGACTACGCTAGATCCACTTACTATATAGTTCTTTACGTGCTGCAATTAAAATTACTTGAACTAGAGAAGGTAAGTTTGTATTCGGTTGATCTGATCTGAGAGGAACAGAGTTACTATGACCATAGTAATTAAGGAGGCACAGCTGCAGGGTAAGGTCAATCATACATTTACACATATTATGGATATACTGTTGGACCTTTGTTCAGAACATTTTCACAAACCTGCAAAACAGTGAAACATGTTAGCATTTTGAGTGGAACATTTAGAGCAACATGGCTGATAATTGGGAGGAGGTTTCTTGTATTTGATGTTGAAGGCGTATTTCGCATGATAAATCATTTCAGGTCATATTTCACATATTATCAATGAAATGTCGCTTTCACTGCCCTTTATGGTATCAAATAGCCATCACTGCATTTTCACGGTTATAATTTTACTCTTATGCATGACACTACCCATTTACTACTGCACTATGTTACTATAGAGGATGCTGTGTGGGAGAGGATGTGGCTTTTTATATTAAGTCTTAACATATGTTCTGTAAGCCAGCAGCTCAAAACATATCAGCAGCTTACAGGTGTAGTTGTCAGCTGACCACCAGCAGATGCAAGCATGTGGGAAAATACCATTGGACTGGCTCTGTGCCTTTTGTTTTTTTGCATGGATTTCACTTTTTCTCTTGGTAAGTATACTTCTAGTAAATGTATAATACTGTATGTGGATATTATTTATATCATTATTTACAAAACCATTATTTTATCTCTGCTTATGTAATTCATGGGCAAATCTAAAGTCAGCTTTTTATACGTCTCAGACACTCCACTGGTAAGACAGAACATTTCTATTGTGCTCTTCTCTTGGGCACACTCAGAAGGCAGAAGCAGTGTTAGGGAGTCTTGCCCAAGGACTCCTTACTGAATAGGTACTGGCTTACTGAACAGGAAAAGCTGATACTCAAACACTGGCTTCCTGTGTCAGAAGCAGAGCCCTTAACCAGAACACTTTCCAGCCACTGCTGGTGAGACATCGCCATAGTGGTTTATGTAGCTATCTCTCATAGAGGTTGATTGACAAAGCTTCCTTATGTTTCCCCTTAACTGTATGGAGAGCTAATTCATGAGATAAATATGGAGAGATAATTAATGAGATAAACAGGTAAGAAGAGATAAATAATGAGTTAAGTTAAATAAGGAGAGATATATTGAGAGTTAACTTCCCTAGTGGTATGTATGAGCCTGACTCGTCCTAAAAAAACAGCTAGCATTGGTAAGGACGAGTTAGGCTCGTCTAGTAATTACTATTATTTACTTGTGGCGTCGCTGGCATGCAGGATCCCTCGCCAACACCTCGCGGCTTCCCTGTGTGCTTATTCCTGTCTTCTTCGTGGCAATCCCTGGCAGCGATTTCCTCTTCTACCTCCTTCGTCCGCTTCCTGTCCCCCAGGCAATTACGCCCCCGGCAAGTCCCTCTGGTGATGCTCCGTGTGCCCCCTGGTGTCGGGTGTGCACAGTGTCATCACATCAGTGTCATTCAAATTTTTTTTTTTTTTATATTGGATTCAACACAAACATTCTGTATGTCAAAAGAAAACAAAATGCTATGGGCAGCACTAAATGCCCATAGCAGCAAATAAAAATAAATAATAAGTTTTTTGTTTTTTTTTACCATTATACACACGCTTGCGGACAACTTGCAAGCTGTCTGCAAAAATGTTTACAAAAGATACACTTACTGTATATACTCGAGTATAAGTCTAGAAATGTAGGTCTGATTCACTTCATACAAGTATAGGGGTCAACTTATACACGAGTCACAGGCGACACTGAGCACACTGAGTAATGTGTGTACTAATAGTGACATTCCCATTTGCAGCAGTTTACCCAGTGGTAAGTAATATTTTGAGGAAAGGGGATGCCAATAAAACACAAGTCTGACAAGTCGTGGTGTAACGGTCTTGTGTCGTAGCTCAGATGTCTGATTATGTGGTGATCTGCAGAATCACCAATAATGCAGACGCTATACCGGATTATGTGTGATCTGCAAAATCACCAATAATACCAGTATAGCAGACAAGGAGCTTAGTGTGTAGTGATTTGGTGCAACCGTAACTTTAATAGTTTAATGAGATCTCACCAGAGGGGCTGGTGAGGTACTATCAGTACACTGAGCGTGCACTAGAGTACAAGCTCCAGCAAGCTGAAGAAAACAATACCGAAGAGGCCGAATCTCCCGTGGAGCGGGTGATTCAGGAAGTACTGCAGCCAAGTGATCACCTGTGGAGCGGGTGACTCAGACAGTACCGCAGCCTAAGAGATACAACCAATACTGCACTAGTGATTGCCTGGGAACAGGTGAGTCAGACTGTACTGCAGCCGAGTGATCACCCTAGGAGCGGATGAGTCAGACTGTACTGCAGCCTAGGAGACACAACCAGGACTGCACTAAGGAATAACTTCACCAGAGGCGCTGGTGAAGCTAGAACCTCACCAGTGGCAAAAGGTCCACTGGTGAGTAGAGTAATCTGACAGGCAAGTTTCGGCAACAGAGAGGTAAGTATCAGTACAAAATCGTGAGACAGGAGAGTAATCGGTAATCAGGCAGAGGTTCAGCAACAGAGAGGTAAGTATCGGTACAGAATCGTAAGACAAGAGAGTAGTCGGTAATCAGGCAAAGGTTCAGCAACTAACAAGGCAGATAGGCAAAGGTACAGGATCGGAAAGCAGGTTCAGAGTCAGAGGAATAGCTAAGAGTCATACACAGGAGATAAATACAATGCTATATCCTAGTCTAGGTGTGAAGTAACACCCGGGAACTAGTCTAACAAATAAACAGTAACAAAGTAGCAATATCCTAGACTAGGTGTGAAATCCTTAGCATCAACACCTGGGATCTAGTCTAAGGTCTGAGCGCTAACACGCAAGTATTCACGACAACAGACAGCATGCGACTGAAGCCCGGAGGCTTAAGAAGCAGAGGAGACCCCATTGGCACGCCCCCCCCCCTTCCATCAGCCAATCTTGGGCGCCGTGGGACTCTTCTGACGTCAGCCGACCAGCAGGTCAGCTGACGGGCTTCCTCTCTGCATAAAGGTCCCATTTGTGCGCGCGCCCGCGCAAGAGGGCAACCCCCTGCACACGTGAATGTTCCGTCCTCGGTGTCCCAGATGCCGGACGGATGGCCGCATGGAGGCAGCTGCGGCGGCGGTGCTGTTCGCCGCAGCTGCCTCATATATTACTGTACCCCCCCTCCCCCTCTAGGCGTGGGCTCCGAACACGCCCCACCCGGCCTATCTGGATGTAACCTATGGAACTCCATCCTGAGTTCTTCGACATGCATGTGAGAGAGTGGTACCCAGGATCTCTCCTCAGGACCATACCCTCGCCAGTGGACCAGATACTGTAAAGGACCCAATTTGACAGAGGGCTGCCTCAAGGACAAGTGTCGAGTGGAAATCCACACCAAATCTCCCGGTGCGAACTTTCATTCCAACGAACGTCTCTTGTCGGCTTGCCTTTTCTGGACTAAAAAAGCTTTTCTTAAATTATCTTCCACCTTTTTACAGATGTTTCCCATAGTCTCTGACCAGTGTTCTAGGGCTGGAAAAGGTGATGCCACCACTGGCAGAGGTGAAAACTTGGGTGACCTCCCTGTAACAATCTGAAATGGTGAAAACCCTGATGATGCAGACCTCAAGTTGTTGTGGGCGAACTCGGCACAATCGGTCTGGGCATCAGCCACATAACACCTGAGGAACTGCTCAAGGGCCTGGTTCACCCTCTCGGTCTGACCATTGGTCTGTGGGTGGTAGCCGGAGGAAAACGATAACTTCATCCCCATTTGATGACAAAACGCTTTCCAGAAATGAGAAGATAACTGGACTCCCCTATCTGACACCACATCCTGGGGAATCCCATGCAGCCTGAAGATGTGGTGAACGAACAGCTCTGCCAATTCCTGTGCTGAGGGGAGTCCGTTCAAGGGGATGTGGAAAGAATTTTATAATTAAATCTGTTAATCTTTATGTATATCCTGTATATCATGTATATCCTGTGTAACCTATGTGACTATACAGACCACATGCACAAGATTAGATTATTGTGTTAGAATGACACTTTAAGTTAACCGAGGAGTTATCACGATATCACTGAATATATATTCTGCATATGTTTTGAACCATTTACTGTGTACAGTTTTTTTCCACATTCCTTCACAGTAAGCCAGAACAACCTTCAACCCCCCCCTCAGTGTCATTCTGTACCAAGCACAGAGCCAGCAGGTTGAGAGGACCAGTTTAAACCAGTTCTCTGAAAGTATGGGTGATTCTGAAGGACATGAGACAAGGAACTGATGTCAGAAGATTTCTCTTTCCTATTGACTTTCATTTATTCATGAGGGACACAGAGGAAGAACAACCCCACCTAAAAGGAGGAACTGGACATGATGATTGGACTTTTAACAGATAGAACTGCCCAAAGGGAGGAATATTTTATTATATTCATTAGGTTTAAAAGCTTCTGCGCACAGGAAGAACTTGCTTTTCTTTGCTTAGCAGGATTTGTGTAGCTACAATCCATATATATATGCTGGCGAAGAAACGCCCTTGTACAAGAAATAAAGGTTTCTAAGGTTTTGGCAACTGAACGAAGAGTGTCTCATAAGTGAGTTTATTTACTTTTAACATCTGGTCTTTCGGACCGGAAAACCTATAGTCACAAAAACGTGAGACCCAGGAGCGCGTTTGCGACTGGCGAATCTGATAACAAGCTGGTGAAAGCCCACCGGGACGACGTTTCCTTTAAAAAGCAGGTGGCCAAACGCAACTGGAGCTCACGTCTTTGTGACGTACGGTTTATTTCGAACCGTGAGACTTCTTCAGCCAAGGTCGGTGAAATCGCCTGTTTAGGATTCTAAAACAAAGTTCTCGGGTGTCCTGAAAGCTTCTTAATTGTAAGTACTACCTTTTATTTCTGTAACTTTTCATACGCAGGGCTGCGTTTAAAGTATAAGTATTGATGTGTTGTCATATTGTTTTGCATGACACAATCTGTGGTCAGTTTCCTAAGCTACCGTGTGCCTCAGCGGAATTGTAAGTCTTTGTGACAGAATACAGCCGCATAACAGGCAGTAATATCGGGAGTGGATCTACTACCACCGATTGTGTCAGTGCCTTAGTCGGAGGTGCCTCTCCTTAGAAGTTCAACGCACGGAAGTTGTGTCAGGTACCCCGTGCCCAAGTAAGAGGGCGAACAGGGGCTCCAGGTGACTACCAATCCTTCCATTAACAGGTGCGTGGACGGGGAGGTAAAGAGTGTGTCAAGGTGCAAGCAAAATTATGGCCACTAATGATGAAGGTGTGTTTTTTAGGGTATCTGTATTCTGACAGCTGTAAAGAAACTTGTTTCTCAAATTAAAAGTGATGCACAGGGAAATGTGGTTTTAGAGAAGCAATATTGTTTGACAGAAGCTCAAAGATGGCTACTAGAGGTATAAATGAGGAGGGGCCACGTACGGAGAACAAAGACTTGGAGGAGGTACCATCTACTGTATGTCAAGTTCCCCAGAACCCTCCCCAAAACCAAACTCAGCCCCTCCCACAAAAGGTGGATGGGACCTCCCAGACACATGAGGCGGAATATAGTATTAATGCATCAGACATAGATGAGCTATTGGATACAGTGATGAAGGTTTTTAGTAAATATAGAGGTATGGCTCCCCCTGCTGTTGAAACGACAGATTCCCCTTATGAACGGTGTAGGATTGCTGTACGTGAGGTTTTGACTGAAGGATTGTGCAAGTGTGTCACACAAAATGTTGTGGATCATAGAATCTGCGGACCGAGTGATTTTCTAAAAAGTATCCGGCACCCTGTATGTGGGATTAAGGAAAAGAAAGGGAAGAAAGTTGCCACAAATGTTTATGATTGCAGTGATGAGAATGGTTGTTATGTGAATGATAATGGGCATTCCACACGCCCACGAAAGCGCAGATCTAAGGATTTTGAAGGTCGCAGAGAACACGGAGAATGTTTTGAATGTGGGTCGAAAGATCACCTGGCCCGGCATTGCCCCCAGAGGGCCCGAGGTCAACAGCGACAAAGTATGGTTAAGGGTATTAATTCTGCCCTAGCTGAAGGCAACTGAGTAAGTGAATTTATTGATGAACATAGAATGTTACGTTGTGGTGTGTAAGATGTGAAGCTGGGAATTCTGAGCTCTGTAATCTAAATCACCAGAGCTCCCGGGGGAAGTTTCCAGCAGAGGGGGAGGAGGAGGGGGGCTACAGGAGAAATCCACAAGTTATGAGCTGCTGTTTGTCTGTTTGTTTGTTGTTTGTGTAGTTTGTACAGTATACAAAAGTCTGTACAAGTTTATACTCTGTTTGTCCGATGTTCGTCTGAAAATTGAAAATTTAAAAGTGATTTTAACTGCTGCAGTTGTCTGTTTGTGAATGCTAGTTGGGATGTGTTTGTACTGTTGAATTCTGTGAAATTTGAGTAGAGTTTCTGTCTGGAATCTGTGAGAAGGTATGAGTTACGCCCACATTTCTGAGGAGGGGGCAAGAGGCTTCATGGACTATTAGTCCCAGCCTAGATGTGTGTATGTGTATTGGAGCAGAACGGAGTGATTTGAGAACATGCATGCAGCAAGATGAAAGGTTTGTTTGCAAGAAATTAATGTATATATTTTGTGAAACCCAGAGTGCGGGATAAATAAAAAAAAAAGAGAGAGAAACCCCGCAAATATTACTTTCAATTATAAGAGTAAAATATGATGATTTTTGTTCTTGTTTCTGGGAACAATTGATTGCTGTATTGCTGTAGTATGTGGGTCATTGTCATCGACTGATTGACTGTTTTGATTGACATCTGATTAAATTTTTATAAATTGTGGGTATGTTAGAAGAAGTTCAGTAAAATGACTTTGATAGAGATATTTTGACCACAATGCCTTGTCTAATGGCGGACTGCAGAGAGGGATGCATGATTGTAGTTCTCTGCCAAGAGCCCAACCCCACCCCCACCAGCCCCACCCCCCCCCCCAGCCCCACCGCACCCCCACCAGCCCAATCCCACCAGCTCCATCCATCCACCCCCCCCCCCCCCCCGCCTATGCTGCACAGCCAATTTGCTTGGGCATTTACGTCTTCATTGTCCAAAAAAGCTGCACCACCCTAGCCCCTGTACTTTTGTTTTCTGTGTTGTTTATTGACCAGAGGATGTTTTTCCCGTCCGCATCTGCGCAGTGACTTGTCCGCAAGGCAATTATTAAATCTTTGTGGATCAGTTCTATGTGCATAGGAGGGAATACACCAATGATTGTCCTGGTCTTACAGTAGTGAGCTGAAGAACATCGTGGAATAGATAAGCTTCTTTCTGCGTCTCTGCTCAAGCTGTGTGTTTATTACTTACCCTGTTATATGGGATTCCGTCCCCCACTGTTTTCACTACCAGCCTGTATGCTTTCCCATCATGCATACGTCTGCGGCTTCGTGGCGTCCGCAGGGTTAGGTGTCAGCAACTGAGGAGCCCACCCGTCCCACAGACCATGGATGTTCTCCGGGCTCCCACAACACTGGCCATTCACATGTGTGCAACATCCCAGTCCCCTCATCTCCCGTGGCAACGACTTGGCAGTCCTGACATATGCAACTACAACTCCCTCTGCTGACTTACAGTCTAAGACTTTACCTACAGGTCGCTTTGTACACTGCTGACCTACTAACCTTCCTTTGACTGATTTTGTCCAATTTATTTGTGGTGATGACACATGAGTCTTACATGTGTCAACAGGAGGGATAGTGGCTAAATTAGAATAAAACCACATGGGAATATTTAAGCCATTGCAAGAGGGCGCACATGGGCCCTCCGGACCCAGATTAATTAAAAGATTCAGAGCCACAGCTTGCTACGAATACTCACATGAAGCTTCGGTGGCTTTTGAAACAAAAGAAATGTTGTTTGAATTTTGCTCAAGAAGAACGCTTAGCGGTCATTTCCTTTTAAAACAGTAGCCAGATACAATCTGTTCTTGATAGTTAGCACCACGGGGTAAAGAGGGGCGGAAATTTGAGATCCTGAGGCGACGGGAACATTTGCCTGAGCCTCAGTGCGACCACGATCTCAAAGGCTGTGGGAAGATATTAGAGGATTCTTCCTAAGGCACAGGTGTAGTTCTTTATCTTGAACCATGGTGAAAAGGAGATAAAAAAGGGGGAACAGATACCCAAAAAGGCTACATAGGGGAAGTTGGGTTAGAGCCATAGCATGTTTAAAGAAGAAGAAGAAGAGTCCTGGAATGACAATGACTGAACGACCTCCATTGAATAGCAATGACAGGATAGACAAAGACTACTGACCCATCCCCACCGGACAGTATTAACAAGATGAACGTGATTAGTAATATAGTTCTAGTGACCGGTGGAATTTTTAATTTTTTGGATTACTTTGGCAATTTTTACTGCAAATCAAATGAATGCGTCTGACTGTATTGTGTGTGCAGCGGCCAGACCGCAGATTGCTCTGGTACCAGTAGTGGCGAGTGGGTCTGAATTAGAATGTATGATACAAAGTATGATAAGTGTGAATCAACCACGGAACTGTACTACAGAGAGAGTCCGTATGAAGGTACCAGGCACGCCGCAGCGTGCATTTGCTACAGCCAGCAATCTTACGTGCTATAATAGATCTGCCCCCAGTAACCATCCAATGATCAAGTATTGTGGAGAAATAGTGGAGATAACCAATGATAAAGGGTTGAGCCTAGGAACAAAATGGCAGTTAGAAGATACTTGGTGGACTTGTGAACCCAACAAAGCAGAATCATCATTGCCACCAGAATGGAAAGGGTTGTGTGCCCCTGTCTGGATGATAGAACATGTCACTATATTGCCCTATGAGTCCTTTAAAATTTTGGTGGATAAAAAGGTACACCGGAGTAAAAGGGAGGCACCAAAAGGGAGTTTGGACCCATATGTATATATTGATGCGATAGGGGTCCCCAGAGGGGTGCCAGACGAGTTCAAGGCTAGGAATCAAATTGCTGCAGGGTTTGAGTCAATTTTCTTATGGCCAACAGTTAACAAAAATGTAGATTGGATTAATTACATTTATTACAATCAGCAAAGATTTGTTAATTATACTAGAGATGCTATCGAAGGTTTGGCAGAACAACTGAAAGCAACATCATTAACAGCACTGCAGAATAGAATTGCATTAGATATGCTGTTGGCAGAGAAGGGGGGTGTATGTGAATTTTTTGGGGGAACAATGTTGTACCTACATTCCAGATAATACATCCCCTGATGGAAAAGTGACAGTGGCTCTTCAGCAGTTAAAAGACCTATCCGAAGAGCTGAAACGAAACTCAGGTGTTTCAAACCCAATAACAGACTGGTTACAGAACTGGTTTGGAAGCTGGACTTCATTTTTTCAGAGTTTTGGTATCGCATTCCTAACTGTTCTTATGGTTCTGTTCCTACTAGCCTGCTGTATTTTTCCAATGCTGAGAACATTTTTTGCAAGGTTGATAGATAAGCATATGAGTACTACTATGTATGCAGCCTTAGCACAGCATGATGAAGAAGCATACGGTGATTTGGGAGGAGATTATGATGGTATGCTGGAGGGAGATGGCTAGGCCAACGTGTGAGGCAATAATTCCAGCTCACGGCCAGAGCCTGATTTTTGTTTTTGATCATTTCACTTCTATGCCCTGACTTGCTGTAGTGCATACCCATTTGCAGCAAAGGGGAGTAGAAGGCTGTGTTTGCTTGAATCTCTAACCCCTGTAGTGGAGACACATTTGCAGATACCTGAGGTTTAAGTAAACATAAGCACAGAAATGTGAATGTAAATATTCCTTTTATACACATATGTAATCAAGCCACAACCCACAGTATTAATTATAAACAGGAGGGAAATGTGGAAAGAATTTTATAATTAAATCTGTTAATCTTTATGTATATCCTGTATATCATGTATATCCTGTGTAACCTATGTGACTATACAGACCACATGCACAAGATTAGATTATTGTGTTAGAATGACACTTTAAGTTAACCGAGGAGTTATCACGATATCACTGAATATATATTCTGCATATGTTTTGAACCATTTACTGTGTACAGTTTTTTTCCACATTCCTTCACAGTAAGCCAGAACAACCTTCAACCCCCCCCTCAGTGTCATTCTGTACCAAGCACAGAGCCAGCAGGTTGAGAGGACCAGTTTAAACCAGTTCTCTGAAAGTATGGGTGATTCTGAAGGACATGAGACAAGGAACTGATGTCAGAAGATTTCTCTTTCCTATTGACTTTCATTTATTCATGAGGGACACAGAGGAAGAACAACCCCACCTAAAAGGAGGAACTGGACATGATGATTGGACTTTTAACAGATAGAACTGCCCAAAGGGAGGAATATTTTATTATATTCATTAGGTTTAAAAGCTTCTGCGCACAGGAAGAACTTGCTTTTCTTTGCTTAGCAGGATTTGTGTAGCTACAATCCATATATATATGCTGGCGAAGAAACGCCCTTGTACAAGAAATAAAGGTTTCTAAGGTTTTGGCAACTGAACGAAGAGTGTCTCATAAGTGAGTTTATTTACTTTTAACAGGGATGAAGTGTGCCATCTTACTAAACCTGTCAACTACCACCCAAATGACCGTTTTACCCTCAGAGGGAGGTAGTTCGCCCACGAAATCCATGGACACATGGGTCCAAGGTTCCTCGGGCACTGGCAGAGGCTGTAAGGTGCCGGCAGGCGCTCGTCTAGAAGCCTTGCTCCTTGCACAAACGGCACAGCTTCCCACGAACTCTTTACAATCAGAAGTGATTGAGGGCCACCAAAACTCCGACCTAATAATTCTTGGGTGTGAGCCACTCCCGGGTGACCAGCATTCTTATGGACATGAAATGCCTCCAAGACCTTAAATCTTAACTGGAGAGGAACAAAAAGAACCCCCTCTGGTTTGCCTTCAGGAATTTCCTGTTGAAAAGGGCCCAGCTCCGATGCCCAATCCAACTCAACCTGTTCCCCAGAGGGTTCGATATGCTGCTCAATAGTTTCAACTAGTTGGGTTTCATTAGCTGCAAGAGGGATCTGCTTAAGACAGTGTGGAGACCAGCTTATTAGCTGTCTGGTACTCCAATCGATGTCGGGGAGTACTTCTTTAACCACGGCATGCCCAGAATGACCGTGGATGTGGACATTTCTAACACTAGAAACTGCATTTGTTCCCTGTGCAGGGCCCCAATCTGGCAGAACAAAAAAGGAGTCTGAGTGATGGTGAGTGGTAATGGAGAGTCATCCACAGCAGTAATCTTAATCTGCTCCCCCACAGGAATCAAAGGAAATCTAAATTGATTAGCAAATCTTGCAGACATGACATTTACAGCAGACCCAGAATCTAAAAATGCCTGAGTAGTGTGAACCTGACCTTCCCAGGTGATAGCACAAGGAAGCAACACACGTTTATTACTTGGAGGTATATCAAGATCGCCTAGGGTAGTACCTCCAGCAACTCCTAGGCGATAGAGTTTTCCGCCTTCTTAGGGCAAGCAGAAACCATATGCCTCTTATCGGCGCAATATAAGCATAACTTCTCTGCTCGCCTTCTGTTCTTCTCTACCTCTGAGAGCTTGGCCTGTCCAATTTGCATTGGCTCGTCAGCTGGTGGAGAGGAAGGCGTAGGAGCTGAGAAAGTACAGGAGGAAAAATTTCTTGAGGGCTTAGCCCGAGTTTGCTTTTGATAGCGAACTTGCCTATCAATTGTAATGGCCAAGGAAATGGCCTCATCCAGAGTCTTGAGTTCTGGATGACCCAACATAAGATTAGCCAACGCGTCGGACTATCCTGTCAAAAAACAGTCCAAGAGCGCGTACTGCCCCCACCTGGCTGACACTGCCCATCTCCTAAACTCAGCAGCATAAACCTCAACTGAACCTTGACCCTGCCTGAGGATTTTTAACTTCCTTTCAGAAGTCACTGCCAAATCAGGATCATCGTAAATTATGGCCATGGCCTTAAAGAACTCCTCCACTGAGGTCAAGGCCTCATGCCCCGTAGGGAGACTGTATGCCCAGGACTGGGAATCTCCAGACAACAAAGTCTTAATAAAAGTGACCCTCTGACCCTCTGTACCTGAAGAAACGGGTCGTAATTCAAAATATGATAAGCATCTATGCTTGAAATTACCAAAATCTGAGCGATGCCCCGAGAATTTCTCAGGTGGGGGCACCCTCAGCTCGATCACAGGAGGAGGTGACACTCGATTATTAGGGTCCAGTAAATGGTTAATGGACTCAGCTAGTTGTTCAATCTGAGTCTGTTGTGTGTTAACCGTTTTAATGAGTTCATTAACGGTGGTGATTAACACGTCAACCCATTGGCAGAGTGCCTCCATACTTTTACTGGTCTGTTGTTCTGTAACGGTCTTGTGTCGTAGCTCAGATGCCTGATTATGCGGTGATCTGCAGAATCACCAATAATGCAGACGCTATACCGGATTATGTGTGATCTGCAGAATCACCAATAATACCAGTATAGCAGACAAGGAGCTGAGTGTGTAGTGATTTGGTGCAACCGTAACTTTATTAGTTTAATGAGATCTCACCAGAGGGGCTGGTGAGGTACTATCAGTACACTGAGCGTGCACTAGAGTACAAGCTCCAGCAAGCTGGAGAAAGCAATACCAAAGAGGCCGAATCTCCCGTGGAGCAAGTGATTCAGGAAGTATTGCAGCCAAGTGATCACCCGTGGAGCGGGTGATTCAGACAGTACCGCAGCCTAAGAAATACAACCAATACTACACTAGTGATTGCCTGGGAACAGGTGAGTCAGACTCTACTGCAGCCTAGGAGACACAACCAGGACTGCACTAAGGAATAACTTCACCAGAGGAGCTGGTGAAGCTAGAACCTCACCAGTGGCAAAAGGCCCACTGGTGAGTAGAGTAATCTGACAGGCAAGTTTCGGCAACAGAGAGGTAAGTATCAGTACAAAATCGTGAGACAGGAGAGTAATCGGTAATCAGGCAGAGGTTCAGCAACAGAGAGGTAAGTATCGGTACAGAATCGTAAGACAAGAGAGTAGTCGGTAATCAGGCAAAGGTTCAGCAACTAACAAGGCAGATAGGCAAAGGCACAGGATCGGAAAGCAGGTTCAGAGTCAGAGGAATAGCTAAGAGTCATACACAGGAGATAAATACAATGCTATATCCTAGTCTAGGTGTGAAGTCCTTGGCATCAACACCCGGGAACTAGTCTAACAAATAAACAGTAACAAAGTAGCAATATCCTAGACTAGGTGTGAAATCCTTAGCATCAACACCTGGGATCTAGTCTAAGGTCTGAGCGCTAACACGCAAGTATTCACGACAACAGACAGCGTGTGAATGAAGCCCGGAGGCTTAAGAAGCAGAGGAGACCCCACTGGCACGCCCCCTTCCATCAGCCAATCCTGGGCGCCGTGGGACTCCTCTGATGTCAGCCGACCAGCAGGTCAGCTGACGGGCTTCCTCCCCGCATAAAGGTCCCATTTGTGCACGCGCGAGACGGCAACCCCCTGCACACGTGAATGTTCCGTCCTCGGCCTCCCAGACGGCGGACCGACGGATGGCCGCATGGAGACAGCTGCGGCGGCGGTGTTGTTCGCCGCAGCTGCCTAGTATATTACACCTGGCCACAACAATTAACCTGCTGAGCGGTCTGGACGAGCTCAGCTCGTCCAACACCGCCGGAGGCTGCCGCTCAGGCCCTGCTGGGCCGATTTTAATGGAATAAAAAGCAGCACACGCAGCCGGCACTTTGCCAGCCACGTGTGCTGCCTGATCGCCGCTGCAGCGCGGCGATCCGCCGCGTGCAGCGGCGAAAGAGGGTCCCCCCAGCCGCCCGAGCCCAGCGTAGCCGGAACAAACAGTTCCGGCCAGCGCTAAGGGCTGGATCGGAGGCGGCTGACGTCAGGACGTCGGCTGACGTCCATGACGTCACTCCGCTCGTCACTATGGCGACGATGTAAGCAAAACAAGGAAGGCCGCTCATTGCGGCCTTCCGTGTTACTTCTGGCCGCTGGAGGCGATCGGAAGAACGCCTCCGGAGCGCCCTCTAGTGGGCTTTCATGCAGCCAACTTTCAGTTGGCTGCATGGAATCGTTTTTTTTTTTATTTAAAAAAAACCCTCCCGCAGCCGTCCTGGCGATTTAATCAGAACGCCAGGGTGGTTTAACAAGGAAAGGGGCAGGGGGTAATACTGGGCTGCATAAAAAGGAATGAATAATTGATGCACTTGGGGGCCTGAAGCAGGTATTGGCTGCACTTAAGGGACAGGAAGGGTTAATGGCTGCAATACTTTATGTGGTACAGCCATTAACCCCTCCTGATCCCCAAGTGCAGCTATTAACTTTGCTGGGTAGACTTGTACTTCAGTCAATACAAAAATTCCAGCATAACAGAGTTGAATATTGGAGTCGACTTATACACGAGGTTGACTTGTATTCGAGTATATGGTAAAAAAAAATTGTTACGCTTTTGGTACAAAAATTGCAGGGAAATTAAATGCCGGGGAGGTTAATAAGTGAGGTGAGGTAATTCATCAGAAAAGCTGATCCACGGGACCTACAGGAAGGATAGAAGATGGCACTGGAGGCTCAGTAACCACTTTATGGCCTGTAAATCCCCCCCCAAAAAGAAAACCCAAAGCACCGTCCCCATTATCCCCTCAGGCATGCCAGTTAGTTAGTTAGTTAGTTAGACTTCTGATTGCCTGAGTTCCCGATAACAGAGACTTTGCTGTATGATGCTCCTTACAGTACAGAGAGGGAGTAACAGGAATCATGCACAGAGCCTGGGTATCCAGGATACAGGAAAAAATTTGAGAAGTGAACTTCAATGTGTATTTTATTTTATTTTTTTCATGTGTACTGTCATAAGTTTCATAAGTTGCTAACACAGCTGCAATCACTTTTCTCATGGTATAGGCCTGAGAGAAATGATTATCATACCACAAACAGTATATATTACATCACAAAGTTCTGAGTGAAGGTAACATTGAGACGCATAGCATCAGGGAGACACCTGCTGGTCAGCATTGGAGAAAGATTCCCAGATGAAGAGAACACTGTGCCACCTGCAGGTGACACAGCAAAATTGTAAGCTTGTTGCAGAGGATTTGTATTTGACATGTTACAGTGCAGTAAGGAACTCAGATTGAATTCTATTAAAAGATGAAGTTACTGAGCAGCCATTTTCATCTGGGTCATATTAGAGATAGTGAGGATGGCTGAGAGGTTTATAAATTAACACTTATGATTTTTAACCCTATTCTCACACAAGCCATCCCCCTAATGATGCCTCACTCTAGGTGACACCCCCCCCCCCAACTCGATGCCTAGCCCAAAGCAACCCACCCCCTCCACAAAATCTACCGATATTTAACACCTAAACTCACCCTATTCTTGCACGAGCCCTCCCTCTACCAATGCCTCACCCTAAGTAACCCCCTGCCATACCTAACCCTAAGGAACCCGCCTCGGCTGCAAAATCCACCGATATTTAAACACATAAGCCTAATCTTACAAGAAACCTCCCTCTACCGATGCCTCACGCTAACTGACCCCTGAATGAATGAAATAAAACAGTCACAAAAGCTAACCATTTGCCAGTCCCTACAAAGAGAATATAACATGGCCCCATACCTGGAAAATCTCCAAAACTCCCAAGAGAGGAAAATCCTGAGTTTCTACAGACTGAGAGCTCACAGCCTCCAAATCGAGTCCTGGAGACACAGACAGACGTTCAAACCCAGGGAGAAGAGACTATGCCAACACTGTGAGCAGAAGACCCTCGAGGATGAGAATCACTTCCTGCTGCACTGCCCCAAATATACTGCAACCAGGGAAACCTTATTCAAGACATTGATGGAACTATTTCTAGACTTTCACACATTAGACAATGAGCGAAAACTCTACATTCTACTAGAAGAAGAAGAATCAATAGTGACAATCGCTGCGCACTATGTCATAGCATGCCACAGACTGAGAGGAGCAGGGGCGCCTCTAGTCATTTTGTCACTCAAGGCGAGAAAACTTGTGCCCTCCCCCAAAGCCCCCCTCCCCCATGAAAATAATCATAATGCGGCTGCATTTTCATGAAGGACTCCACCTTCATGAGGCACAATCGGAACAGAAGGATGCACAGGGGGACTGAAGAAGGCAAACAGGGGGACTGAAGAAGGCACACAGGGGGACATAGGGAGGCACAGGGGGACAGAAGGAGGCACGAGGATCCGAATAAGTCACAAGGGGACAGAAGGAGGCACACAGGGGGACAGAATGTGGCACAATAGAGGATAAAAGGAGACACAATAGGGGACAGAATGAGACACAAAGGAGGACAGAAGGCGGCACAGGAGGACAGACGGAGGTACACAGAGGTGCAGAAGGAGGTACAGGGGGACAGAAGAAGACATGAGGGCCAGAAGGAGGTACAAAAGAGGACAGAAGGAGGCATGGGGGGACTGTAGGAGGCACAAAGGGGGCAGAAGGATGCACAATGGGGACAGGAAAAAGCACAAAAGGGGGGCAGAAGGAGGCACAGGGAGACAATAGGAGGCACAAAGGGGAACAGAAAGATGCACAAAGGGGGGCAGAAGGAGGCACAAAAGGGGGACAGAAGAAGGCAGAGGGGGAAAGAAGGAGACACACGAGGACTGAAGGAGGCATACAGGAGACAGAAGGAGGCACAAAGGGGGCAGAAGGATGCACAATGGGGACAGAAAAAAGCACAAGGGGGGGGGGGGGGGGCAGAAGGAGGCACAGGGAGACAGTAGGAGGCACAAAGGGGAACAGAAAGATGTTCAAAGGGGGACAGAAGGAGGCACAAAAGGGGGACAGAAGAAGGCAGAGGGGGATGTAAGGAGGCAGAAGGGGACATAAAAAGAAACAGGGAGACAGAAGAAGGCACAAAGGGGCACAGAAAGAGGCACATGGGGACAGAGGAAGGCACAGGGGACAGAGGTGGCACATGGGGACTGAAGAGGCACATGGAGACAGAATGAGGCACAAAGGGAGACAGAAGGAGGCACATGGGGACAGAAGGAGGCAGAGTGGAACTGAAGGAGAAAAAGGGGGCAGAGGTAGCATAAGAGGTCAAAGAAAGGCACAATGGGACATAAGGAGGCACATGGAGACAGAAGGAGGCACAAAGGGAGACAGAAGGACAAACAGGGGGTCAGACATGGCACAAAGGACTAAAGGAGGCACAAGGAGATAGAAGGAGGCACTAGTGTTGATCGAACAGTGTTCGCCACCGTTCGTTATTCCCCAAATATCGGGGTGTTCGGGTTCGGCTCGAGCTCAGCCGAGCACCACATGGTGCTCGGCCGTGCTGTTCGGGGGCCCGTTTTGGGGGGCTGGAGGGGACGCAGCATGAAGGGAAAGCCATGGCCACAGTTGGCAGGGAGGGGGGACAGTCCCCCCTTCCCTCACCTCGGGGCTCTCCCCTCTGTGCACCCCTCCAGCTTAAATTGGTGTGTGGGCAGCGGCACAAAGGGGGAAAAAGGATGCACAAGGCACAGAGGGAAACAGTGGCAGCTGCCTGCAACTGACGCTAAGCAGCTAATGCAACAGAAGCAAGTAATAGAACACCCATGGGGTGGGGCTTCATTCAGGGGTGGGGCTTCATTCAGGGGGCAGTGCTTAACCCAGAAACATGGCGCCCCCAGGACTAATGGCACTCCAGACAATGGCCTATGCCTAAAAGCTCCCCTGAATGAATGTGTCATTGAGAAGAGGCCATGAAACAGTAAAAACGTATAAATTAGATTTAGATATAAAAAAAAACCCTGTGGGATAGCTAAAAAAGTCATTTTTAGGAGAAGGAGGATAGATACAATTGTTTATCTCATCATTTTTTTTTCTCCTCGGATGTCCTTTAACTATTTCAGCACGCGGGGATTTTTCACCTTATGCATCAGAGCAATTTTCACCTCCCATTCATTCGCTAATAACTTTATCACTATCACAATTTATTGATCTATATCTTGTTTTTTTTCCACCACTAATTAGGCTTTCTTTGAGTGGTACATTTTGCTAAGAATTATTTTTTTATAAATGCATTTTAACAGGATTAATAAGAAAAAAATGGAAAAAATTCATTATTTCTTAGTTTTTGGCCATTATAGCTTTAAAATAATCCACGCTACCATAATTAATTAAAATTTTGTCCCTATCACAATGTATGGCACCAATATTTTATTTGGAAATAAAGGTGCATTTTTTCCATTTTGCGTCCATCACTATTTACAAGCTTAAATGCATATTTAAAAAGTTCAGACCCTTAGGTAACCATTTATGTCTTTTTTTTGTAATTTTTTTTCCCCATAAAACAGTATTTGGGTAATTTTTTGGTGTGGGAAATAAACAGTTAATTTTTAATGTTATTATATGTGTAAATTGTAAAAAAATATGTAGATGTAGTTTTACTATTTGGGTTGAGTTTTTTTTTCCCTCCTTGTGCATCTCACTAACCGAAAGCACAAGGGGGACGCGGAAAATTGTACGTGCAGAAAGACTGAAGCCTCTTGTAAGAGCGCTTCGGTTTTTCTGCTGGGGACACGGATCGGTGATCGGAACCCATGTTTCCGTTCACTGATCCCAGGGCTAGAGAGGACATATTTTGCATCTTTTAGTAGTGATGGACCATTCTCCATAGAAAATCATTGGCAAGAACACAAGGTTACTGCAAGTTATAAAAACATACGGCTGTGCGCTGCGGTCACGCAGTGGGCATGAGGGATGAATCATACTTCCAAGTTGTGGATAGGCTGATGGTCGACTATACCCTCTGCAAACAAGTACTGAGCATGCGTGGCACGTGATATGGTTATAAAACATTGTGTTGCAATAAGCGCGTAACCCTGAATTAACTGTTTCAGGAATTGCACGTTCACACGGGACTTAACCAGAACTAGTCCTGTTCATGAGAATATTGACTATAAGTCATCCAATCATAGCAAGGCTCATGCCTGAGCATCCCCAAGATGCAATCGGGAAAATGGGTGGAGCTATGAGTATAAGAAAGAGAGATTTCCCTTGCTCTGATGGGACTCTCCACTACTGACGAGTTGTGTGATGTTGTGTATGCGCTGCCTCCTGACGATCGCTGGTCCCCCGATACGGAGTGATGATGCAATATCCGGTAATGTATTGATTCTTTACTCTATTACTTATCCGTGATTCACTGCTATACCTGTAAATAATGTAAATAATTGAATAAATATCCTAATACAGTGTGAAGCCGTAAGCTATGTATTTACCTAGTCTGTGTGCTAGTGTGAGTCGAGTGTGAGGCCTTAGCAACGCCAAAAACATAGCATTACATAAATGGCGACGAGGATGACTTTTGACCTCTGAAATATATTGCCTATGATTCTGTGGGTCTCTGGGTGTAATTTTGCAAAATTTGGCATTTTGCCAGTTAGTGGGGCAAGTAATCTAAATCTTTGTAAAATTGCCCCTGTATGGTATATTGACTTGATACTTGATATATATATATCTTAGGACAGATTACAGGTGTGGGCAAAGTTTGGAGTCGATAGCTCCTCCCACTTAGTTTCAAGTCAAGATATCTTTTGAACTAAGCAAAATTTATCTGTGGGAAGTTTGACCATTGGTGTCTAGAAATTGAGGGGCACCTCTGGTCAAAGCCACGCCCAGTTGGCAGTGTGCCAAAAGTAAGGCAATATGTTTAAGAAAAAGGCCAAATGCCTAAAAGAACCTGCGGAGATCCCCGGCTGGACCGAGTCTCCGTATAATATTATAGCAGTAGAATTAGCTAGCCATGGGTTGGTAGAATTGTGGGATAAGCAGTTGAAAGAATCAGAACCGGTTGATTTAGTTCAAGTACTTGAGAAACTCCCTACCAAGGTAGGTGATGCAGTTACCCCAGCTAGAATTAGCTGGGTGTTGGCCTCTGCATATCGTGGTGTGCACAAGCGATTGCAGAAGGCGTTCCAGGATCAAGAAAAGGCGGAACAGGCTCAACTTGAAGTTGAGGGACGCTGCCTGATGCTGGAATATAGTGGTTCCCCGTTAAAGCGGGTGATGTTGCTCTCTCTAGATGTAGATAAGACTCTAGAGGGGGGCCCTGTTAAGGCGGGGCATGATGTCGCTCTCGGGCGGCATAGTGGGATGTTGTTGACAGCTTATAGAAAGCTTCAACAAAGATTGTGTAAGTTGAAAGAATCAGAATCCCTCAATGTTGTTACTTTACTTGAGGGTATTCCTGTTGGAAAAAGGCTAGTCCTGTTAGAAAAAGGAACTAGAGTAGGATGACAGAGTGATAGTTGCACAAGTGTCATCACAGGCAGCTGCAGATAAATACCAACATGTAACAGAATCTGCAGCTGGTAAAATAAATGTACTGGAGGAAGTAGCTGGGGAAGAGGCTCCTGTGATGACACATTTTGGATTGTTATCAGTGGAGCAGGGAGCTTCTGTAAATAAAAGGAAGCCAAACTCTGCCACTGATCATTGCACAAGAAATAGGACAATGTGCATTGAACTGGAATTGGAAGTGTTTAGCACAAAAGTATTTTGTTCCATTTGAAAAGATTAGGAATAGCTGGGAACTTTCTTTAGGTTGTTACTGCTGTTTTTGTCCCTCTTAAGGAAAACCCCATATTTTTAATGATAAAATATGGATGGGAAAAAGGGGCAGAGAGTAACCTGACAGTGAATCTCAGCTTTTACTACTACGGTTTTTAATACAGTCTGTGTCTTTGTTGGTAGATTTCGGAGTATAATCTTGGAGTGCTGTGTTTAAAATTGTAAAGCAAATTCCTTAAAGTGACAGTATCTGACTGCACTTGCAGAGTTGAAATGGTAATATAATCTGGACAAGACAGGTGGGTTAACATTGTTGTTTCTAGTGAATGTTTTATATGGTGAATCCGTTATAGCGAGTCCTGATTAATCGTGTATTCATATGTCTGTTTTTTGTTTAATTGAATGCATAGAGGAATGTTTTTTTTTTAAAATGCATTTGTGCACGGGCGGTGAGTGCTCCTAGGGAATGTGTGCGAGCCAGTGAGTGTTTGAGATGCTGCTCTCCTCAGCTGGGGGCGCTTGGCAAGCATTATTTTTTTTTTTTTTTTTTCATTCAGGAGTACATGTTGTAAAAAAAATATTGACCTTTAACTCTTACTTCATGGGACATGCATCTTGTTTGATAAAATAAATGGTTAAAGAGGTGAGAAATAGTAAAGCAACTTTCTTGTGTGCGTTGTGTGTTGTGCTGGGTTTTGCTAGAACTTCCAAATCCCTGCAAATGCTCATTTTTTTTTTTTGGGTTACAGGGTTAAATGTGATTATGATGTCACGGTGACATCTGTGCCAGCAAAACTTTTCCCCTGGTTTCTAGCTATAATTGTGCAGGAGTGAAATTGTTTACCTGTTGAGCTGAAAGCTAGATTAGATGAGACCGTGTGAAAGAAATAGAACTGTGAAGTCTATTATGGCAATGTAGCATGAAAATATTGCGTAATTAGACTGGAAAACCTTTTTATATAATATCCCTGTGTCTCTGCGTCTATTCAGAGTTTTTTTTTTTTTTTTAGCACTGCACATGTGCAGGGAGGGGCGCAGAAACACTGGGGAAAAGTTGAGGGGGGATAGGGCCAGAGGCGGCCAGCGTGTGCGCAACGGTGTATGAGGGCACGCGCGTGGCGGGTGCATGTGCACAGCGGGCACATGCATGCGCAGCGAAAGGCCTAGCTTGGTTTTTTTTTAAACGGGCCAAGGTCATTAGTTACTAAATGAGATTTGTTTGTCTTGCAGAGAAATGCCTGGTTTCTCTAGGGTTGAATGTTGTACTGACTAGCTGAATGGCATGAAGTGGCAGAATGTGTTGATGATGAAGTGGGAATTGAGTTGTTTCTAATGAATTGTATGAAGTTTGCTTTGAGACCTTACTGATATAGAGTGTATTATATGTTCAAGAATACCTCTGTTAAAGATGCTAGAATGTATGCATATTCTAGTTTAAAATCATACAAACAAACTGTGAAGATGACAGATTTTTGTTTACACCAGAAACTAGCTGGTGGGGTGGTTAAAGTAGAAACGATTCCTTATTGGAAAATGCATAAGGATGCGGTAGCTCCATATAGGGGAACACCTGTGTCAGCTGGGTTGGATTTGCATGCTTTAGAAGTTGTTATCATTAACCCCTCGCAGGTTACAACCATTCCCACAGGTATAGGATGTAAAATACCTGACTAACATTATGGGCAAATAGCTACCCAATCCAGTTTTGCTCAGAAAGGAGCTATAGGGATAGGAGGAGTAATTGACTCCGACTATCAAGAATAAATTAAAGTGATCATGATTAACCTGGGAAATAGTGAGTTAATTATTGGAAAAGGAGAGAGGATGGGTTAAAGTTTTTAGGGGAGGACACTGTGTATACACAGGCCAAAGAGTTGTATAGCCCAGGTTCTCCTGAGGGCCCTTTTACACTTAATGCGTTGGTATGCATTAGTATGCATACAATTTTGTTGTTTGTTTTTTCTTGTTTTTTGTTGTTTTTTTCCCAATGGCGATGCATTGTGAATAGACTTCAATGTTTTTTCAGTGTATAGTGTGAAAGAGGCCATAGGGGGACACGGACGCTGGACTGTACATCAGTTGTTATTTTGATTACAGTTAACAGCAGCTGATTAAGTGTAAAGGGACCCTAATTCCTTTATTTGTAGAGAGGAAAGCCATCAGTAAAGGGTGATGAATATTTTGGTTCTACTAATACAGTAAATGTTGGAGCTAAAATGTGGGTCAGAATCCCCAAGGACCGCCTCCTCCAGCAGATGTGATTGCAGTAAGCAAGGACCGAACTCTGCTGGTAATGAGGCCAGAACAGAAAAAGTGGGAATATATCCCACAGGAAAAATGTTATTTGCAAGAATAAGTCACACTTGTTTGGGTTTTTTTTGCAGATTGATCTCCATGTCTATGGCATTGTCCTTGGAATCCTTGGTATCGTGTGGTTGGAAAGCTGTTGCGTTAATGCAAGGACTTCAGGTATTCGAGTAACCGATACAGGGGATCCACGGTGACTTTCGTGTGGGGAAATAAAACCAAGAGTTGTCTACAGAGAAACTTTACCGGTAATGCTAGGCAAGCATGTGACATTCTCAATGCTACTTTCAATGGAACATGTCTCGGTGGGGCCTGCTTTGATATTTGTGGATATGATGGATGCGAAAGTGGACCCTGGGCATATAAAGAGACTACCTTCCACTTGTGCAAAGGTGGGGCAACATGCCTAAAAGACTGTGATTCATGCGCGTTTCCAGCTGCCATAAACTGTTCTAAACCACACTAAATACGGAGAGAGTGGTATGACTCTTTGTTAGGAGGATATGGGACATTGACTCTTAATAGTTTTGATATTGAAACATTAGCAAATAGATTGCATAAAGCTGGAAGTAAAAATAGATGATGATTTGCTTGATTTAATTAACGCAAGTGCCTCTGTTATGTATGAAACAGATGTTGATATAACTAGAATTGTAAACTGGACTATCTGGTCCATGCAAACCTTACAACAGCAACAACAGAAAGGGTTATTTCAAACTAGGTTGTTGACTGGATGTGAGGTGGTTTGGAGGACCGTGTTCAGTTCCATGATAAGAACTGATCACTGGATAGATATCAAAGCACCTAAAGTGATGTGCAATGATACATTTTGCATGGGACAATTGACACTTTACAATGTTACTAAAAGTAGTATAATGTGTAAGAATGTTATTTTGCCATTATTAATTGGGCCAGAAGGTGATCAGCACTTCTGGGTACCTACGTTTTATGGACAGGTTATTGATGACAGCAACAGAACAGATGATTTGACTTTTTGTGATAATACTTTAAACAGTAAAATATGTAAGTTACAGTCTACTGCATATGAACCTTGTTTGTTACAGAACACTGTAAACAAATGTGGGTGGACCATAATGCCTATAACATACCGCTGGATGGTGGAAATAACACCTCAAGTGGTATGTGTAGTGACAGATCATCAGGTGGTCCCTAAAATGAGGGTGCCTTTTGCAGGATGCATACACAATATCACTGTATTCCAATGGGAAAATGAAACTTTTATGTTGATGCCTGATATAGCGTTAACTACAAAGGTTTCCTGGCAAGGCCAAGGTTTGGAAGTTCCCAATTGGGATCTAAACCTGACTAAACTAAAGCGGATTGTTGAAAAATCTAACGGAAGTGAAAAAGTGCTATTAAAAAGTTGAATAGAAGTATAATCGTACACCAGCTCAGTACTGCCGTGATTGCAAACAAAATTGTTAAAGTGGGCTCTGCCATAGCAGATGCCACCTCTCACCATTGGTGGGATGTATTTATGGGTTATTCGCCATCAGCAGAAACAATGATGAAGTGGATAGTTCATCCTATTTTTGATTGTAATGATTGTTATACTTATCCTATCCAGATGGAACTGGTATGTGGCATATGGGATCTGTTGTAAGGGAAAAAGTTGTCATGGTTTCATATGTTAATGGTCATCACTAAGGACCGAATGTGATACAAGTCTGAAGAGTCTGTGTGAATGACTGGCTGTTAGGTAAGAAACACATTAGCAAGCTAGTCAGTAGGTAGAGAGGACATATTTTGCATCTTTTAGTAGTGATGGACCATTCTCCATAGAAAATCATTGGCAAGAACACAAGGTTACTGCAAGTTATAAAAACATACGGCTGTGCGCTGCGGTCACGCAGTGGGCATGAGGGATGAATCATACTTCCAAGTTGTGGATAGGCTGATGGTCGACTATACCCTCTGCAAACAAGTACTGAGCATGCGTGGCACGTGATATGGTTATAAAACATTGTGTTGCAATAAGCGCGTAACCCTGAATTAACTGTTTCAGGAATTGCACGTTCACACGGGACTTAACCAGAACTAGTCCTGTTCATGAGAATATTGACTATAAGTCATCCAATCATAGCAAGGCTCATGCCTGAGCATCCCCAAGATGCAATCGGGAAAATGGGTGGAGCTATGAGTATAAGAAAGAGAGATTTCCCTTGCTCTGATGGGACTCTCCACTACTGACGAGTTGTGTGATGTTGTGTATGCGCTGCCTCCTGACGATCGCTGGTCCCCCGATACGGAGTGATGATGCAATATCCGGTAATGTATTGATTCTTTACTCTATTACTTATCCGTGATTCACTGCTATACCTGTAAATAATGTAAATAATTGAATAAATATCCTAATACAGTGTGAAGCCGTAAGCTATGTATTTACCTAGTCTGTGTGCTAGTGTGAGTCGAGTGTGAGGCCTTAGCAACGCCAAAAACATAGCATTACAACCCTCTCGGTCTGACCATTGGTCTGTGGGTGGTAGCCGGAGGAAAACGATAACTTCATCCCCATTTGATGACAAAACGCTTTCCAGAAACGAGAAGATAACTGGACTCCCCTATCTGACACCACATCCTGGGGAATCCCATGCAGCCTGAAGATGTGGTGAACGAACAGCTCTGCCAATTCCTGTGCTGAGGGGAGTCCGTTCAAGGGGATGAAGTGTGCCATCTTACTAAACCTGTCAACTACCACCCAAATGACCGTTTTACCCTCAGAGGGAGGTAGTTCGCCCACGAAATCCATGGACACATGGGTCCAAGGTTCCTCGGGCACTGGCAGAGGCTGTAAGGTGCCGGCAGGCGCTCGTCTAGAAGCCTTGCTCCTTGCACAAACGGCACAGCTTCCCACGAACTCTTTACAATCAGAAGTGATTGAGGGCCACCAAAACTCCGACCTAATAATTCTTGGGTGTGAGCCACTCCCGGGTGACCAGCATTCTTATGGACATGAAATGCCTCCAAGACCTTAAATCTTAACTGGAGAGGAACAAAAAGAACCCCCTCTGGTTTGCCTTCAGGAATTTCCTGTTGAAAAGGGCCCAGCTCCGATGCCCAATCCAACTCAACCTGTTCCCCAGAGGGTTCGATATGCTGCTCAATAGTTTCAACTAGTTGGGTTTCATTAGCTGCAAGAGGGATCTGCTTAAGACAGTGTGGAGACCAGCTTATTAGTTGTCTGGTACTCCAATCGATGTCGGGGAGTGCTTCTTTAACCACGGCATGCCCAGAATGACCGTGGATGTGGACATTTCTAACACTAGAAACTGCATTTGTTCCCTGTGCAGGGCCCCAATCTGGCAGAACAAAAAAGGAGTCTGAGTGATGGTGAGTGGTAATGGAGAGTCATCCACAGCAGTAATCTTAATCTGCTCCCCCACAGGAATCAAAGGAAATCTAAATTGATTAGCAAATCTTGCAGACATGACATTTACAGCAGACCCAGAATCTAAAAATGCCTGAGTAGTGTGAACCTGACTTTCCCAGGTGATAGCACAAGGAAGCAACACACGTTTATTACTTGGAGGTATATCAAGATCGCCTAGGGTAGTACCTCCAGCAACTCCTAGGCGATAGAGTTTTCCGCCTTCTTAGGGCAAGCAGAAACCATATGCCCCTTATCGGCGCAATATAAGCATAACTTCTCTGCTCGCCTTCTGTTCTTCTCTACCTCTGAGAGCTTGGCCTGTCCAATTTGCATTGGCTCGTCAGCTGGTGGAGAGGAAGGCGTAGGAGCTGAGAAAGTACAGGAGGAAAAATTTCTTGAGGGCTTAGCCCGAGTTTGCTTTTGATAGCGAACTTGCCCATCAATTGTAATGGCCAAGGAAATGGCCTCATCCAGAGTCTTGAGTTCTGGATGACCCAACATAAGATTAGCCACAGCGTCGGACTATCCTGTCAAAAAACAGTCCAAGAGCGCGTACTGCCCCCACCTGGCTGACACTGCCCATCTCCTAAACTCAGCAGCATAAACCTCAACTGAACCTTGACCCTGCCTGAGGATTTTTAACTTCCTTTCAGAAGTCACTGCCAAATCAGGATCATCGTAAATTATGGCCATGGCCTTAAAGAACTCCTCCACTGAGGTCAAGGCCTCATGCCCCGTAGGGAGACTGTATGCCCAGGACTGGGAATCTCCAGACAACAAAGTCTTAATAAAAGTGACCCTCTGACCCTCTGTACCTTAAGAAACGGGTCATAATTCAAAATATGATAAGCATCTATGCTTGAAATTACCAAAATCTGAGCGATGCCCCGAGAATTTCTCAGGTGGGGGCACCCTCAGCTCGATCACAGGAGGAGGTGACACTCGATTATTAGGGTCCAGTAAATGGTTAACGGACTCAGCTAGTTGTTCAATCCGAGTCTGTTGTGTGTTAACCGTTTTAATGAGTTCATTAACGGTGGTGGTTAACACGTCAACCCATTGGCAGAGTGCCTCCATACTTTTACTGGTCTGTTGTTCTGTAACGGTCTTGTGTCGTAGCTCAGATGCCTGATTATGCGGTGATCTGCAGAATCACCAATAATGCAGACGCTATACCGGATTATGTGTGATCTGCAGAATCACCAATAATACCAGTATAGCAGACAAGGAGCTGAGTGTGTAGTGATTTGGTGCAACCGTAACTTTATTAGTTTAATGAGATCTCACCAGAGGGGTTGGTGAGGTACTATCAGTACACTGAGCGTGCACTAGAGTACAAGCTCCAGCAAGCTGGAGAAAGCAATACCAAAGAGGCCGAATCTCCCGTGGAGCAAGTGATTCAGGAAGTATTGCAGCCAAGTGATCACCCGTGGAGCGGGTGATTCAGACAGTACTGCAGCCTAAGAAATACAACCAATACTACACTAGTGATTGCCTGGGAACAGGTGAGTCAGACTCTACTGCAGCCTAGGAGACACAACCAGGACTGCACTAAGGAATAACTTCACCAGAGGAGCTGGTGAAGCTAGAACCTCACCAGTGGCAAAAGGCCCACTGGTGAGTAGAGTAATCTGACAGGCAAGTTTCGGCAACAGAGAGGTAAGTATCAGTACAAAATCGTGAGACAGGAGAGTAATCGGTAATCAGGCAGAGGTTCAGCAACAGAGAGGTAAGTATCGGTACAGAATCGTAAGACAAGAGAGTAGTCGGTAATCAGGCAAAGGTTCAGCAACTAACAAGGCAGATAGGCAAAGGTACAGGATCGGAAAGCAGGTTCAGAGTCAGAGGAATAGCTAAGAGTCATACACAGGAGATAAATACAATGCTATATCCTAGTCTAGGTGTGAAGTCCTTGGCATCAACACCCGGGAACTAGTCTAACAAATAAACAGTAACAAAGTAGCAATATCCTAGACTAGGTGTGAAATCCTTAGCATCAACACCTGGGATCTAGTCTAAGGTCTGAGCGCTAACACGCAAGTATTCACGACAACAGACAGTGTGTGAATGAAGCCCGGAGGCTTAAGAAGCAGAGGAGACCCCACTGGCACGCCCCCTTCCATCAGCCAATCCTGGGCGCCGTGGGACTCCTCTGATGTCAGCCGACCAGCAGGTCAGCTGACGGGCTTCCTCCCCGCATAAAGGTCCCATTTGTGCACGCGCGAGACGGCAACCCCCTGCACACGTGAATGTTCCGTCCTCGGCCTCCCAGACGCCGGACCGACGGATGGCCGCATGGAGACAGCTGCGGCGGCGGTGCTGTTCGCCGCAGCTGCCTAGTATATTACACCTGGCCACAACAATTAACCTGCTGAGCGGTCTGGACGAGCTCAGCTCGTCCAACACCGCCGGAGGCTGCCGCTCAGGCCCTGCTGGGCCGATTTTAATGGAATAAAAAGCAGCACACGCAGCCGGCACTTTGCCAGCCGCGTGTGCTGCCTGATCGCCGCTGCAGCGCGGCGATCCGCCGCGTGCAGCGGCGAAAGAGGGTCCCCCCAGCCGCCCGAGCCCAGCGTAGCCGGAACAAACAGTTCCGGCCAGCGCTAAGGGCTGGATCGGAGGCGGCTGACGTCAGGACGTCGGCTGACGTCCATGACGTCACTCCGCTGTAAGCGAAACACGGAAGGCCGCTCATTGCGGCCTTCCGTGTTACTTCTGGCCGCCGGAGGCGATCGGAAGAAGGCCTCCGGAGCGCCCTCTAGTAGGCTTTCATGCAGCCAACTTTCAGTTGGCTGCATGGAATAGTTTTTTTTTTATTTAAAAAAAACCCTCCCGCAGCCGTCCTGGCGATTTAATCAGAACGCCAGGGTGGTTTAACAAGGAAAGGGGCAGGGGGTAATACTGGGCTGCATAAAAAGGAATGAATAATTGATGCACTTGGGGGCCTGAAGCAGGTATTGGCTGCACTTAAGGGACAGGAAGGGTTAATGGCTGCAATACTTTATGTGGTACAGCCATTAACCCCTCCTGATCCCCAAGTGCAGCTATTAACTTTGCTGGGTAGACTTGTACTTCAGTCAATACAAAAATTCCAGCATAACAGAGTTGAATATTGGAGTCGACTTATACACGAGGTTGACTTGTATTCGAGTATATGGTAAAAAAAAATTGTTACGCTTTTGGTACAAAAATTGCAGGGAAATTAAATGCCGGGGAGGTTAATAAGTGAGGTGAGGTAATTCATCAGAAAAGCTGATCCACGGGACCTACAGGAAGGATAGAAGATGGCACTGGAGGCTCAGTAACCACTTTATGGCCTGTAAATCCCCCCCCCCCCCCCCAAAAAAGAAAACCCAAAGCACCGTCCCCATTATCCCCTCAGGCATGCCAGTTAGTTAGTTAGTTAGTTAGACTTCTGATTGCCTGAGTTCCAGATAATAGAGACTTTGCTGTATGATGCTCCTTACAGTACAGAGAGGGAGTAACAGGAATCATGCACAGAGCCTGGGTATCCAGGATACAGGAAAAAATTTGAGAAGTGAACTTCAATGTGTATTTTATTTTATTTTTTTCATGTGTACTGTCATAAGTTTCATAAGTTGCTAACACAGCTGCAATCACTTTTCTCATGGTATAGGCCTGAGAGAAATGATTATCATACCACAAACAGTATATATTACATCACAAAGTTCTGAGTGAAGGTAACATTGAGACGCATAGCATCAGGGAGACACCTGCTGGTCAGCATTGGAGAAAGATTCCCAGATGAAGAGAACACTGTGCCACCTGCAGGTGACACAGCAAAATTGTAAGCTTGTTGCAGAGGATTTGTATTTGACATGTTACAGTGCAGTAAGGAACTCAGATTGAATTCTATTAAAAGATGAAGTTACTGAGCAGCCATTTTCATCTGGGTCATATTAGAGATAGTGAGGATGGCTGAGAGGTTTATAAATTAACACTTATGATTTTTAACCCTATTCTCACACAAGCCATCCCCCTAATGATGCCTCACTCTAGGTGACACCCCCCCCCCAACTCGATGCCTAGCCCAAAGCAACCCACCCCCTCCACAAAATCTACCGATATTTAACACCTAAACTCACCCTATTCTTGCACGAGCCCTCCCTCTACCAATGCCTCACCCTAAGTAACCCCCTGCCATACCTAACCCTAAGGAACCCGCCTCGGCTGCAAAATCCACCGATATTTAAACACATAAGCCTAATCTTACAAGAAACCTCCCTCTACCGATGCCTCACGCTAACTGACCCCTGAATGAATGAAATAAAACAGTCACAAAAGCTAACCATTTGCCAGTCCCTACAAAGAGAATATAACATGGCCCCATACCTGGAAAATCTCCAAAACTCCCAAGAGAGGAAAATCCTGAGTTTCTACAGACTGAGAGCTCACAGCCTCCAAATCGAGTCCTGGAGACACAGACAGACGTTCAAACCCAGGGAGAAGAGACTATGCCAACACTGTGAGCAGAAGACCCTCGAGGATGAGAATCACTTCCTGCTGCACTGCCCCAAATATACTGCAACCAGGGAAACCTTATTCAAGACATTGATGGAACTATTTCTAGACTTTCACACATTAGACAATGAGCGAAAACTCTACATTCTACTAGAAGAAGAAGAATCAATAGTGACAATCGCTGCGCACTATGTCATAGCATGCCACAGACTGAGAGGAGCAGGGGCGCCTCTAGTCATTTTGTCACTCAAGGCGAGAAAACTTGTGCCCTCCCCCAAAGCCCCCCTCCCCCATGAAAATAATCATAATGCGGCTGCATTTTCATGAAGGACTCCACCTTCATGAGGCACAATCGGAACAGAAGGATGCACAGGGGGACTGAAGAAGGCAAACAGGGGGACTGAAGAAGGCACACAGGGGGACATAGGGAGGCACAGGGGGACAGAAGGAGGCACGAGGATCCGAATAAGTCACAAGGGGACAGAAGGAGGCACACAGGGGGACAGAATGTGGCACAATAGAGGATAAAAGGAGACACAATAGGGGACAGAATGAGACACAAAGGAGGACAGAAGGCGGCACAGGAGGACAGACGGAGGTACACAGAGGTGCAGAAGGAGGTACAGGGGGACAGAAGAAGACATGAGGGCCAGAAGGAGGTACAAAAGAGGACAGAAGGAGGCATGGGGGGACTGTAGGAGGCACAAAGGGGGCAGAAGGATGCACAATGGGGACAGGAAAAAGCACAAAAGGGGGGCAGAAGGAGGCACAGGGAGACAATAGGAGGCACAAAGGGGAACAGAAAGATGCACAAAGGGGGGCAGAAGGAGGCACAAAAGGGGGACAGAAGAAGGCAGAGGGGGAAAGAAGGAGACACACGAGGACTGAAGGAGGCATACAGGAGACAGAAGGAGGCACAAAGGGGGCAGAAGGATGCACAATGGGGACAGAAAAAAGCACAAGGGGGGGGGGGGGGCAGAAGGAGGCACAGGGAGACAGTAGGAGGCACAAAGGGGAACAGAAAGATGTTCAAAGGGGGACAGAAGGAGGCACAAAAGGGGGACAGAAGAAGGCAGAGGGGGATGTAAGGAGGCAGAAGGGGACATAAAAAGAAACAGGGAGACAGAAGAAGGCACAAAGGGGCACAGAAAGAGGCACATGGGGACAGAGGAAGGCACAGGGGACAGAGGTGGCACATGGGGACTGAAGAGGCACATGGAGACAGAATGAGGCACAAAGGGAGACAGAAGGAGGCACATGGGGACAGAAGGAGGCAGAGTGGAACTGAAGGAGAAAAAGGGGGCAGAGGTAGCATAAGAGGTCAAAGAAAGGCACAATGGGACATAAGGAGGCACATGGAGACAGAAGGAGGCACAAAGGGAGACAGAAGGACAAACAGGGGGTCAGACATGGCACAAAGGACTAAAGGAGGCACAAGGAGATAGAAGGAGGCACTAGTGTTGATCGAACAGTGTTCGCCACCGTTCGTTATTCCCCAAATATCGGGGTGTTCGGGTTCGGCTCGAGCTCAGCCGAGCACCACATGGTGCTCGGCCGTGCTGTTCGGGGGCCCGTTTTGGGGGGCTGGAGGGGACGCAGCATGAAGGGAAAGCCATGGCCACAGTTGGCAGGGAGGGGGGACAGTCCCCCCTTCCCTCACCTCGGGGCTCTCCCCTCTGTGCACCCCTCCAGCTTAAATTGGTGTGTGGGCAGCAGCACAAAGGGGGAAAAAGGATGCACAAGGCACAGAGGGAAACAGTGGCAGCTGCCTGCAACTGACGCTAAGCAGCTAATGCAACAGAAGCAAGTAATAGAACACCCATGGGGTGGGGCTTCATTCAGGGGTGGGGCTTCATTCAGGGGGCAGTGCTTAACCCAGAAACATGGCGCCCCCAGGACTAATGGCACTCCAGACAATGGCCTATGCCTAAAAGCTCCCCTGAATGAATGTGTCATTGAGAAGAGGCCATGAAACAGTAAAAACGTATAAATTAGATTTAGATATAAAAAAAACCCTGTGGGATAGCTAAAAAAGTCATTTTTAGGAGAAGGAGGATAGATACAATTGTTTATCTCATCATTTTTTTTTCTCCTCGGATGTCCTTTAACTATTTCAGCACGCGGGGATTTTTCACCTTATGCATCAGAGCAATTTTCACCTCCCATTCATTCGCTAATAACTTTATCACTATCACAATTTATTGATCTATATCTTGTTTTTTTTCCACCACTAATTAGGCTTTCTTTGAGTGGTACATTTTGCTAAGAATTATTTTTTTATAAATGCATTTTAACAGGATTAATAAGAAAAAAATGGAAAAAATTCATTATTTCTTAGTTTTTGGCCATTATAGCTTTAAAATAATCCACGCTACCATAATTAATTAAAATTTTGTCCCTATCACAATGTATGGCACCAATATTTTATTTGGAAATAAAGGTGCATTTTTTCCATTTTGCGTCCATCACTATTTACAAGCTTAAATGCATATTTAAAAAGTTCAGACCCTTAGGTAACCATTTATGTCTTTTTTTTGTAATTTTTTTTTCCCATAAAACAGTATTTGGGTAATTTTTTGGTGTGGGAAATAAACAGTTAATTTTTAATGTTATTATATGTGTAAATTGTAAAAAAATATGTAGATGTAGTTTTACTATTTGGGTTGAGTTTTTTTTTCCCTCCTTGTGCATCTCACTAACCGAAAGCACAAGGGGGACGCGGAAAATTGTACGTGCAGAAAGACTGAAGCCTCTTGTAAGAGCGCTTCGGTTTTTCTGCTGGGGACACGGATCGGTGATCGGAACCCATGTTTCCGTTCACTGATCCCAGGGCTACCGGGGGACAGCACGGGGGCGCGCCCGTGATTGCACGCGGGAGCGCGCCGAAGAGCCGGCACCGCAGCAGAGCAGTTGGCTGGAAGTGAGCTTCACGTCCGGGCATCAGAAATGGTTAACCAATGTCTAGTGCTGCGAAATATGTTGGTGCTTTATAAATACAATAAATAAATAAATAGGTAGCATTAATACAGCTCTGAACATCTTACCAATAGGTTTTGGATTAGAACATCTCCTCATGGGGGATTATCAAGTTTCTTAAATTGACATTGGTTTTAATTTGGTTCTGCCCATTCCTTTTTCTCTGCACCCACTTGATACCTCTGCACACTAGAAACACTGGTATACTGATCCCAGTGCCCCATCAAAAGCATCAGACTTCTAAAAACAAATTAGGATTGGGAGAACAAACAGTAGCAGGACATTTGGGTGCCTGTGGCTAATGGACCATTTGGGCAATGCCATAGGCGCTAATGCAAATATCAGCTATTGGGTGCCCAAAGCATAAATTTAGGTGCCTGATATACAGAATGTTATAGTTTTTGAAATTTATTTCATTTTCAGAACATTTAAACGTTATAAGTTTTGAAGTTTTTGTTGTTTTGAAAATTAGAAAGTTATGGTTATTGAAATTTTTGGTCTTTTGTATTAAACATTTTTTCTTTTTTGAAAATTATAATTTTAAACTTTAATTAGAAAGTTAATTAAAGTTAATTATATTGAACTTTTTTTCTTTTGTGTTTTTTGTTTTTATTTGATGCATGAGGTTTTAGGGTTAGGTGTCAGAAAGGGGGGTTTTAGGGTTAGGTCAGTTTCATGAAGGGGTGTTTTAGGGCTAGGCATCAGGAAGGGGAGGCTAGGGTTAGGCATCAGGAAAGGGGGTTTTAGGGTTCGATGTCAGGAAGGAGGGTTTCAGGATTAGGCGTCAAGACGGTGGTTTCAGGGTTAGGCATCAGGAAGGGGGTTTTAGAGTTAGACATCAGGAAGCAGGGTTTTAGAGTTAGGCGTCAGGAAGGGGGGTTCAGAATCAGAATAACTTTATTTCGCCAAGTACATTGGGAGTTGTACCCGGAATTGTTTTTGGCACATACAGGGTCGGTGATGGTACAGTAAGCGTTACAGTTACAGTAAGCATTGCAGGTACAGTACAACATAAGAAGGCCTTTGCACAGTACATAACCATCATGAAAGAAGTACCAGAGGGGTAGTCTGAGTGCTGTGCTATGTGAGTGGAGCTGCCACATTAACCTGCGGCGCTCAACAGCTCTGCAGCAATTCCAAATGCCTGCTTTGTGTCCTTGGGACAGAAAGAGGAAAGAAAAGAGAGAGAGAGATAGAGAGAACAGAGAAAGAGAGAAAGGATAGACAGAGCGAATAGAATAAGAGTAGAGACAGAGAAGGAGAGAAAGAAAAACAAGAGATGAAAAGTCCTCCTGGAGTTGCGGCGGTGAATCGGTTGACATGGATGGCTGGCTGGTCAAGCTTGTAGACTGTCCTAGGTACATTGGCTGCGGGTTAGCTGGGGGGCTGTTAGCTTCTGCGATGGACCGGTGGACCGGCAGCTGGCATAAACTGTGAAACTGGCCATTCTCTGCTTTACATTTTTTTTCACCAGCTTGCAGCCTGGGCTTGTTCGGCCGGTCGGAGGCAGACAGCAAGACCTCAGCCAACTGGCAGTCAGAGCGCGGCAGCCATCAGCTGCTACCCACAAGGTGGGCTTCTGAGTCCTCAGGTTTCCCCAAAGGGTCCTTGGCTTGCAGATTAGTGTGGAGCCAGGTAGACAGCACTGGCCTGCAGCTTATTGTGGGGCCAGGGGTTCATCACTGGCCTGCAGCTTAGTGTGGGGCCAGGGAATAGGCGCTGGCCTGTGGCTTAGAGTAGAGCCAGTGGGTGGCATAATCCTGCAGCTTTGTGGGGTGCCAGGGAATCGACATTGGCCTGCAGCTTGGTGGGGGGGCCTGGGGATCGGCGCAGGTCTGCGGCTTGGTGTGGGGCAACACGGACCTGCCAGCGGTGAGCCTCAACAGCCTAGAGTGGTCCAAGGGCGATGGTGAAGAGTGGATCCAGGCGTTGCAGACAGGGGGAGGCTGTCGGCAATGATGGAGAGCTGGGTTCCCGCATGACGTGTTGGACTGCCGAAAAACGACTGCGGTACACCCAGGCAGTGGCACTTGAGTGGTGGCAGCAAGGACCAGGATTCCTCAAAAGCAGTTGAGGCCAGCATCACATCTCCAGGCTGCGCGGTGTCCCAGTCAGTGGCGATGGAGTGCTGGAGCAGCGGAAGGTGGACCGTGCATTTTCAAAGAGTCTTCAGGCTGTGCAGTGTTCCAGGCAGCAGCTGTGAAGAGTCCCCAGACAGCAGTGGTGAAGCGGGCAGCAGAGATGAGATTGGAGCGGCTGGTGGTGGAGCGGCAGCAGTGTGGGACCCTCCCACGGGCAGTGCGAGCGATGTCCCTGGGCAGCGGTGATGAAGTGCTGGAGCAGCCCGGCGGGGACCGGCTCATTGGAGCCTCCAGGTTGAGCGGTGGCTCAGGCAGCATCAGTGAGGAGACCCGGACAGTGTTGGTGAAAAGGCAGCGGTGGAGAGATACAGAGCGGCTGGGGTGGGCACCACGTGGCCCATCAGCTGAGCTGACCTTGTGGTGAGCCAAACCTCAGCACGTGTGCCCTGTCGCCGGAGTCCGGGAAGCCCGAGTGTCTCCCATCCTCCCGATGGTGTGGCCGAGCTGGAGGGAGACCATCAGAGCAGTCACGGCCGTAAGTCCAGGGGGAAGAGGTGAAAAAAAGATAGATCTAGCTGGAGCCCCGTGGCTGTGGCTACCAGTCAGGCGCCATAGGGTTAGGCATCAGGAAGGGAGTGTCTTAGGGTTAGGCATTACGAAGGGGGATTTTAGGGTTAGGCATCAGGAAGGGGAGTTTTAAAGAGAATCTGTACTGTCTGATTTGTACAATAAAATCATACCAATCGAGTCACTGTGATCTCCTGGATCCCTCTTTGCCGTTTCTGCCGCTCCCTGCCGCGATCCTGGCTTTTAATCGTCAGTTTTAGGCAGTGTTTACAAACAAAAAGCCAGGAAGTGATGTGTATGTATGTGTGTGTGTGTGTGTGTGTGTGTGTGTGTGTGTGTGTGTGTGTGTGTGTGTGTGTGTGTGTGTGTGTTTGTGTGTGTGTGTATTCAAAATTATTCAACCCCCACTGAAATTGAATGTTTTGGCAAGTTTGACATTGATTTTGATCATTTCAGCCATCTTGTTTACAATTAGGCCTCTTTCACACCAAGACGTTGCGTTTTAGGGGACATTAAGGTCGCATAACGTGCCCCTAACGCAACGCATGGTGGTGTTGAAGTTGGACGTCAGATTGAGCTGCGTTATGTGGCTCCTGGTGCGCCGTTTACGTTCCATCCTGGGAAGTCCGGATCTTTTCAATGATTCGGATGATTCGAATCGGATAATTGAAACTTTTGAACTTTGAACCGAATCTTTGAATCATTTTACTAGGGAAGCAAGAAGCAGGGGTGCAGCAGAGTGAGAGGTGCAGGAGAATGAAGGCACATTGAGGGTGCTAATGGGGAAGGGAGAAATTAAGCAGGAAGATTGTGCTTGTGCACAGAAGCTGCAGTTCCTGTTTCTTCCAGACATCCACTGTGAACCGAATCGTTCATTGTGATAATCCTGATGAATCGACTCACAAAAAAGATCCGGATCAAAGATCCGAATCGTTCATGATCTGGACAACACTAGAGTGCAGTGAATATTAAGTAGCCATGTGGCTAGGAACAATAATGACTCTCCCCTTACTGAGCATGTGCAAACAGTCTAACGCAGCTAAAACCACCTATAACGCACAGCATGCTGCACTTGCATTGAATGTGCAGCGTTACACTGTAACGCAACGTGGGCACTGTGATGATATATAGGGGTTATTATGATATGTACGGTAATATGCAGGACATAGCAGCCATATTATATCTTGTGGAAGCCATATCGTTTCATTTTTCATCTGCAGTGTATCTTTCAGAGGGGTATGCAGGCCAGTCTGGCTTCCTAGAGTTCCTTGTGTAGATGTAAATTACCTCTGCATTCAATGGCCAGCAGGAGAAGCTACCATTGTCTGCTTCCAATTAGGAAGGAGGTAATTAGATAACGAGCCCCTCTTATGTCTGGCATCATGCAAAGGTGTTGCCTTGCTTTGATCTTTGTATTCATGTAAACCACTACCTGTTGGCCAATATACAAATCAAGACTACCAGAGTCTGGGGACTTCAAAGGCTATCAGGAAACTCTGGAGTTTACATATGACAGTCTACTGTAAGTGGGTGAAGTGTTTGAAGTCTATGTGTAAAAACAGGAACGCTTTGAAGTACATCTCACAGAAAGGATATGGCACACATTATGTAGGAAATGAGATTATTCCTGGACCTGGACATTGGGGTGGCCTCGGGCCACCAATTTTGCTATAAAACAGCAGCTAGGATAGTCACAACTCGTAGCTCTTTGGAGATAGCAAATGCTAGGGCTATCCTGGTCTGACCAGAAGCTGCGTTCTCCCGAAAACAATGTTTAGACCTTCAAGTTGGTCACATTTTGATTCCTGTTTTATTTTTATGCAAATATCCTTATGTGTATCGTTGTAACTTTTATGTTTGTAACTTTTTACTTTGTTTTGTAATCTTTTGTATATATTATTTTCTGCATTGTTCCACTTTTTTCTGGAATATTAAATCGTTATTTAATACGTTTGACTTCTGGTGTACTAAGCTAACGCTCATAGCCTAGAAGAGACTGCAGTGTAACTTGCGTTCAAAGTTCAGTGCCTGATTGTGTCTTGCTACTGTACAATTATACTGTGTGTGCGCGTGGCGTTCTCGTAATCAGCCTAAAGTGCAAAGCTGACCCGAATACGAAAACGCGGGTTGCGTGCAGATTACTCGACAGCAGAGTGGAAGTGTCTAGCGGCAGCTAGTGGTGGCAGTGAGAAGTGTTGTGAGGGGTCACAGCCTTGTTTTAGCTTGAATAAGGCTGCTCCCCGCTTGATCTGGTCAAGCCCGCAGTCGGGAACAGTATCTGCAGGCTTGCCACGGAGCCGGTTCCTGACAGGCACTGTGAACAGCCCATTGATTTTTCATTACTGTGAGTTGGGCTCCATTACAGGCTGCTCTAACGTGCGCCTGTAACGTCCCACTGTGAAAGCAGCCTTAAATCAAAGAGGCACTTGTAAGTCAGACAAATATAACATAACATTTATAATGAAATAACCACAAATGTATTTTCTGTGCTCACATCATTATCAGTTTTATTCAACCCTCAAGTGACATTCATTCTTAGTACTTAGTACAACATCCTTTTCAAGTTATAACAGCTTTTAAACGTGAAGCATAGCTTGACATAAACGTCTTGCAGCAATCTACGGGTATCTTAGCCCATTCTTCATGGGCAAAAGCTTCCAGTTCAGTCACATTCTTAGGTTTGAGCGCTGCAACTGCTTTCTTTAAGTCCCACCAGAGGTTCTCAATTGGATTTAAGTCTGGTGACTGTGATGGCCACTCCAAAATGTTCCAGCCTTTAATCTGCAACCATTCTCTAGTGGACTTGGAAGTATGCTTGGGATCATTGTCCTGTTGAAAGGTCCAACATCTCCCAAGCCTCAGGTTTGTGACGGACTGCATCACATTTTCATTCAATATCTCCTGGTACTGAAGAGAATTCATGGTACCTTGCACGCGTACATCAAAAAAGGGCGTCGGAAAAAAAGGGCGCGTGGTGTAAATGATAAGCAGTATTATCGTTTATAGAAATATTGTGTAGAATTTCGTTTACAAATAGTGTTTTAAGAATTTATAAATCATTAAATAATGTGTATGAGATCGGCAATTCTTAAAACGTTAATCTTCCCTGTTTCTAAACTGAAACTTATATTTACGTTTATTAAAAACCCTCCCTGTACCTATCCCTAACCCCTAGACCCCCTGTTGGTGCCTAAACCTAAGACCCCCCTGTTGGTGCCTAAACCTAAGACCCCCCTGTTGGTGCCTAAACCTAAGACCCCCTGTTGGTGCCTAAACCTAAGACCCCCTTGGTGGTGCCTAAACCTAAGACCCCCCTGGTGGTGCCTAAACCTAAGACCCCCCTGTTGGTGCCTAAACCTAAGACCCCCCTGTTGGTGCCTAAACCTAAGACCCCCCTGGTGGTGCCTAAACCTAAGACCCCCCTGGTGGTGCCTAAACCTAAGACCCCCTATGGATAATAATGTTTTACAAACATTGATAAATAAAAAATGTAAATAAAAAAATGTAAATAATTTTTTTGGGTGGATAATAATGTTTTAGAAATGTTTTAGAAATAGTGATTTAGTATCTTTATAAACGTTATTCGTCACGGGCTCATTTTGTAAAGTTAAATCATCACAAACATAGTTATAAAACCTTAAAAATCTCCGGGCGCCGTTTGTAAAACGTTAATAATCTCCGGCGCCTTTTTTTCCCTGTTCGGTGCCCATTAAACGATATTTATAATGGGAGTGAATGGGGCGCCCTTTTTGTCCACTTGTCTCATGCGCCCAAATCTCCTGCTTCCACCTTGCACACCCTGAAGCTTCCCTGTACCTGCAGAAGCAAAACAGCCCCAAAGCATGATTGACCCCCCACCATGCTTCACAGTAGGCAAGGTGTTCTTTTCTTCATAGGCTTTGTTCTTCCTCCTCCAAACATAGCGTTGATCCATGGGCCCAAACAGTTCTAATTTTGTTTCATCAGTCCACAGAACACTATCCCAAAACTTTTGTGGTTTGTCCACATGACTTTTGGCATACTGCAGTCGACTCTTCTTATTCTTTGGAGACAGCAAGGGGGTGCGCCTGCGAGTTCTGGCATGGAGGCCTTCATTATGTAGTGTGCGCCTTATTGTCTGAGCTGAAACTTCAGTACCCGCAATCTTTTTTCAGTTCCTCAGCAGTCACATGGGGATTTTTCTCCACTTTGCGCTTCAGGTAGCGCACAGCAGTCGAAGTCAGCATCTTCTTTCTGCCACGACCAGGTAGCATTTCAACAGTGCCTTTTGCCTTGAATTTGCGAATGATGCTTCTTATGGTGTCTCTTGGTATGCTTAACATCTTTGCAATCTTCTTATAGCCATTACCCTTCCTGTAAAGAGAAATCACCTCTTCTCTTGTCTTCCTGGACCGTTCTCTTGACTTCACCATGTTTGTAAACACACCAGTAAATGTCTAGAAGGAGCTGAGTATCACAGTCATTTTACATCTGCCTAATTGGTGCTTATTATGCTTGATTGCTGCTCGTTAACATCCACAGGTGTTTTCAATATCTGATCGAAAACACTTGAATAAACCTCTGTCTTTAAAGGGAAGGTTCACGGTCCAGTAAAAAAAAAAATGCTAATACACTTACCCGGGGCTTCCTCCAGCCCGTGGCAGGCAGGACGTGCCCTCGATGCCGCTCCGGAGGCTCACGGGCTGAAGGAAGCCCCAGGTAAGTGGATTAGCATTTTTTTTTTTACTGGACTGTGAACCTTCCCTTTAAGAGTGGTAGTCTTTAAGGGGTTGAATAATTTTGTCAATGAAGAAATCACACAAAAAAACATTTAATACTGTATTACAAAAACAATTGATGTCATTTTAGTTGCATTTGGTTCTTTAAAAAGTCCTTGCAAGATTTCATTCTGAACACAATTACAATTGTACACTAAATTCCCTAAAACCCTTTACAGCATTGGGGGTTGAATAATTTTGAACACAACTGTGTGTATATATATCATGTTCATGTTCACCGTATACTACAAGTTTTTATTACATGGAGAATTATCTGCATTCCAGTCTGGGATTCCCACAGTTTCTCAGCATGTGACAGGCAGCTCCTCCCTCTCAGCCTCACAAACTGCATCACAGAGGGGTCTCTTTAAGGTTAAGCATCGGAGAGGGGAGTTTTGTGTAAGAGTAGGGTTAGGTTTAGTTGTAAAATGTTGCTAAAATTTACCAATGTTTAACTATCATTGTTACCACTGTAAAAATGTATTTGTTTTTATCAGGGGCATCACTAGAAATCTCTGGCCCCCCTGAAAAACTTTGGATGGGGCCTCCTCCCCCTGCACACTGAATAGGGACTGGCTACAAATCTTTGTCTACAAAACTTTGTATGATTCGTTATCAATAGCTAAGTAGATGCAGTCATTAGAACAATTGTGCAGAAAGAAGAAAGTTTTTCTCTCCTTGCCCTTAGTTGTCAGGCTCTCAGGACGGGACCCCCTGTGGCTTCTGGGCACCCTCTGCAGATGCATCCCTTGCAGGGTCTGTTGTTATGCCCCTGGTTTTTATATGGCCCCCAATTCACAGCGCTATTTATTGTTTAGGCTTATATGGGCTTTACTCGGTTTCCATTTTTCCTCGTGCCCCTATTTCATGCACGAGAGACAAGAGGATTGAAAGACCTTTGTGTCTGTAAAGCAGATTTTTTTTCTTTTTTGTATGCATGACTCACTGAAAACAATATTTTACTGAATTAATAGAACAATATTGTGTGTATGTCTGAGTTTTAAAGCTGGACTGGAAAAAAAGGTCTAAAATTCCCCAATAGCTTGATAAAGTACTAATATAAAAACAGACAACTTTGCTTAAAGAAAACCTGTAACTAAAAAAAGTTACCCTGGGGGTACTCACCTCGGCAAGGGGAAGCCTCCGGATCCTATTGAGGCTTCCCCTGTCCTCCTGTGTCCCACGGTGGTCTCGCTGTGCCCCTCCAAACAGCGGGGATGTAAATATTTACCTTCTCTGCTCCAGCGCAGGCGCAAGTCTCCTGCCCCTGCATAGTAGAGCGGACCCGACAGAGATTGGCTATTTCTGCCTATCTCCACACTGAGAGTCGCAACAGCGCCCCTGATGGAGCCAGGGAAGGTATATACTGTATATATAAAGCCTTGTCAAGCAAGGATTGCGGGGCGCTTCGGGGGAGCCATCGCTGGATTGCTTTCAGCTACAGGGGAGGGGGAAGCCTCATTGGGACCCTGTGGCTTCCCCCTCCTGAGGTGAGTACCCCCCAAGGGAACTTTTTTGTTACAGAGTCTCTTTAATAAATTAATGTTCACAAATTTAATTTATGCTACCACAGGCTGCCAGTGTTACCAACTTACCACTATTATTATGAACCAGAATGCCGTTTAGACTGATAAATATTCAGCAAGGGCACAGTAAAGAATAAATATGACCTAGTTTTACAGATAAAACTGTCCAATTGCTTATGTAGACTTGAAATTTTTTTTTTTTTTTTAAACACGTTTATTGAACAAATGCACGGATAATACAAAAAGCCACATATTTCAATCATTTGCAAGTATTAATTATAGAGTCCAGTACAGAATATACATCTGGCATAACAGTGGCATCCATAATGACAAGCTGTCAAATAGTGTACGATTAATCCATAAAGATTATTATACTTTTTAAATGCGAAACACGGGATTGGTATCATCTTTTACATACATCTAATAATTATCCAAGAGATATTTTATCCATCTTGTGTAGAGTAACTGAGCCATCCATACACTGTTCAAGTATTAAACAGTTGTTTTAAATATAACTTAAAACTAAGTAACGTATAACCTTATATCCTTTGGTGCTGGTCTCCCTCTCCCCCCCCCACCCCCTAGCCATATTGCAATAACCTAAGGTATATATCTAGTGCTGCCAATATTGCGGTGTTTATCAAGATTGCTTCTTTAAGCAAAAGTGGAAGCAATCAGGGGTTTTATTCAGATCCAGCCATTACGGGCGATCTCAACCACTCAGACCAAACTGCCATATATTTATCAGGACAACCTCTGTGCAGATATATTAATTTATTATTTTTGAAAATGGTAGGACCTGGTTTAAAAGTCCCATCCATTGTTGAGTAGTAGGACATGTACAAGCCATCCAATGCAACACAACTGCCTTCCGAGCCATAAATAGTGTTTCTTTTAGAAATATCTTCTGGAATTTGTTGCCCACTCCCTCCTCACAAATACCCAAGATGCAAAGTTTGGGGTCCAAAGAGACTGGAATTTTAAGGATATCCATTAATATTTTAATAATGTGATTCCAATAATTCTGAATAGATGGACATTCCCATATAAGATGCCAAAAATTAGCATCTGTAAGTTGGCATCTAGGACAGCATGAGGGGGAGCCGCTTCCAAATCTAGAGATGATATTTGGTGTTAAGTATGCTTGTTGTATAATATTGGATAAGCCTATTTTGTGCCGCAGGGGATGCCTGTGCTGGGGAGACCAAAGCGTCTTCCCATTCTTCTGCATCTATATTGGGTATAGACCTATCCCAGAGTTCCTTAAGTTTATCTGCACATGGTTCAGATATTGCATGTATCATAGATGTGTATAAAGCTGATATCAGGCCTTGAATTCCTTGTGTTTTAAGCACTCCAATTAAAGGATGTTCAGTAAAGGAGAGAGTTAATGTCGAAATCTGTGCTTTAATACAATGCCTAAATTGCAGGTATCTATAAAAGTAGTGTGGGGGTAGCTGGTATGCTTGTTAGAGATCAGTAAATTCTCTAAAAATTCCATTTACAAACACGTGTCCAAGTTGGATAATGCCTTTTGTGGCCAGCAATTCTGCATCTACAAAATTATTAAGGTGTTCAAAGCGCCTATTATACCACACTGAGCAGCTATCTAGGGTACCATTAAATTTTAATATCTGATTTACAATATTCCACACTTTAACAGCATGAGTATGTAATATAGTCACTACACCAGGGCTCTGTAATTTAGGTTTCTGTAGATAAGAGTGTAAATCTTGTGCACGGACATATTGTGCTAAAAATTGTTCAGAGATAGGGATCTCAGATTGTTGCGTTAGCCAGGATTGAATATATCTCATTTGCCCAGAAATATAATAGAGGCGAAAATTGGGCAAGGCCAACCCACCCAACACCTTAGGACATTGCAATTTCTTAAGACCCAACCTTGCTCTGGACCTTGTCCATTCAAAGGAACTTATTATACTATCTATTTTGTTGAAGAACCATTTAGGAATATATGCTAAGGCATGTTCCAGTGTGTAGAGGAGTTTAGGTAAGATTATTATCTTGATAAGATTTACACGACCAGTAACATTTAAAGGTAAGTAAGACCATATCTTGACTTTATTTTTTAATAAATTCCAATAGTGGTTTTAAATTTAGTTCAAAGAACTGATGTGGAGAAGTTACCATATATATTCCTAAATACTTGAAACTGTCAACTTTAAGCAACTTGCTTGCCAGATGTGTTTTCTGTATATTTTGGCCATCTAGACGATAAATTACTGACTTCTGCAAGTTTATCTTTAGGCCAGAATATGTAGAAAATTCCTCTATTACAGCAAATGTTTCTTCTAATGAATCATTTGTGTCGTTTAAATATACTATCATATCATCAGGGAATTTAAACTCAGCCCACAGATGCGAACATTGGACCTGATCTGTGCCGCAAGCAGTTCGATAGTGAATGAAAATAAATATGGTGAGTTCCTCTTTTTAGCGGAAATGGGTCTGTAAGTTAACCATTAATCAGTAGACTGAAGCCAAATTTACTCAAAGAGGCCCAAAGCAAGGGCCATTCTACTGTATCAAACGTGCGGGCTGTGTCGAGTGATAATAGAGCTCTATCTCCCTTCCCGTCATGATCTAGCTGCATATGTACCATCGTTTTCCGTATATTAATTGAGGTGGATTTGCCAGGCATAAATCCAGTTTGGTCTGGATGGATCAGATCTAAGATAACCTTTTGTATTCTATTTGCCAGTAATTTGGCTAGGATTTTATAGTCACAATTAAGCAGTGAAATAGGACGATATGCAGAGCAGTCCAGGTGATCCTTCCCAGGTTTAGCTAAGAGTATAATGTTTGCATCGTAAAAGGATTCTGGAAGTGATTCCCTCTCCGTAAGGGCTTGGAAGGTTTGAAGCATAATGGTAGCAACTATGTCAAGGTATCTTTTATAGGTTTCAACTGGAAAGTCATCTGGGCCTGGAGATTTACCACTGGCTAAGGAGAGTATGGCTATCTTGACCTTATCCAGGCCAAAAGGCCTTTCCAATTCAGCAGATTGTTCCTCTGATAGACAGGGAAGTTGGATCTGTGATACATAGGCTTCCAATTCTGCTTGAGATTTAAGAAATTGTGATTCATAAAGATCAGTGTAATAAGATACAAAGCAGCCAGATATCTCAGGAGTGGAGTATCGAACAGTGTTTTGCGCGTCCCGTGTTAAGATATGTGATGTTTTATATGCCCTTATACAGCTTATGCACTGATCTAAAATCCTATGATAATGTTGTCTGTTTGTTAACCAGGAAGTGTTCAAATAAAGTTGTGCTCAGAGAACAAAAAAAAAGAAAAGAGGAAGAGAAGAGAACAGTGTGTGTATCTGAGAAACCTAAAGCATGGTGCCTGTGTGAATTTATCCTCCATCAGAGATCTGCTGTAGCTCACAAGATAAGATTAGAAAACAGCATCAGACCGGTTATCCCTGCTCTTAAATCAAAATGGCAACAGGTTATGGGCCCAGGAGAGAGGGAACAAGGCGATGGAACAGGCTGCTTTTCGATGGAGATGAGAAGAATTATGAGCTGTGGGAGACAAAATTCCTAGGCCATCTGCGCTTGATGAACCTTAAAGAGACCATCCTGCATGAACCATCAGATGAAGCAGACCCTATTCAAGATAGGAGTAAGAATGAAGAAGCTTATGCTGAGCTAATCCAGTTCCTAGATGACAAAAGTCTGTCTCTTATAATGAGAGAAGCAGCTGATAATGGAAGAAAAGCATTGACACTTCTGAGAGATCATTATGCTGGCAAAGGTAAGCCACGTATCATAAATTTATACACAGAACTGACATCTCTTCAGAAATCTAAATGTGAAAGTGTCACAGACTATATCATACGCACAGAAACAGCTATTACAGCACTTAGAAATGCAGGAGAGACCCTCAGTGATGGACTACTAGTTGCTATGATTCTTAAAGGCCTACCTGAATCATTCAAACCATTTGCAATACATATAACACAAGGCAAAGAAGATGTGACTTTTGCTGACTTTAAAACCCAGTTAAGAATTTTTGAGGACACTGAAAAATATCGTAGCAGCACAAGTACTGATAATGTTATGAAGACCAGCACCCCTGTTACACCAGCAAGGGAGAAAGACATCCTTATCTGCTACAGTTGTAATCAGAAAGGTCACAAAGCCAATGCATGTCCAAGCAGAGTGAATAAAAGAAAGACACAGTGGTGTAATCATTGCAGGAGCTCCACTCACAGAGAGACATTGTGCAGACGGAAAGCACGAGACAATGTAAAGCATGTAGTTGATGATACAGAACAAACATTTGCCTTTAAAATAAGTGAAGACCAGTTGAGCAATTCTATAGCAAAAAGCTTGATGGTAGATACAGGAGCAACATCGCATATTATCACAGACATCAAGAAATTTAAAAGATTTGACACCTCGTTTAAGCCAGAGAAACATTACATGGAGTTGGCAGATGGAAAAAGAACTTCAGGTGTAGCACTCAAGAGGGGCGACGCAGAAGTGTACCTAATGGACAGTAAGGGAAAACAAGTGAGGACATTGCTACAGAATGCATTATTTATCCCCACATATCCACAGGACATTTTATCTGTTGAGGCAGCAACAAGGAATGGAGCATCTGTTGAATTCCGACAAGATGACAGTGTTCTGGTTCATAAGAATGGTACAAAATTTATTATAAAGAAATGCAACAGACTTTACTACTTGAACACCTACAAGGGATGTGACGACAGTTGTTACGGTTGTTATGATATTCAGATATGGCATGAAATCCTTGGTCATTGTAATTACGATGATATTGTAAGGAAACGCGGAAAAGCCGCCATCTCTCGAGGTGAGGCGGCTGTTTCCGCGTCCAGCATGGCGTCACAACGCGGAAAAAACGCCGCGTGCCGCATAGGCAGTGCGGCGGAATCTGCATCAGAGGCGGCCCCCGCACTAGATACATTGCATGACAGTACTGGTGTGGCTGGGACTGATAGTCCACCAAGATTCAGACTTACACGCGCGCGAGCAGAGAGGCAGAGTTTAAATAGCAGTTAGAAGGGTGTCGGCTGACCAGCTGGGTCAGCTGACAAATTCCACTGCTCTCATTGGACCAGCAATTAGGGAGGTCCTGGAAAGGTCCTAGAGTATATATACTGCTGGTTGTTCACTTGCTCTTTGTCTGGCGTGCGATCACATACGTGGGAGCACCCAGATCCGTAGTCAGATCCTGAAGTGTGCCGGGACCAGCTGGAGCTGTAATCCTACACTTAGCTAGATATTTGATAGCTAAAGTACTAGTTTGATTGTGATTATATGTTATGACTTTTGCCTGCCTCGACTATCCTCCTGAACTCTGACCTTGTACCTCGATATTTCTGATACTCTGTTGCCGAACCTCGGCTCGTTCCTAGACTCTGTTTCTGCCTCCTGATTTTGTACCCCGATATATCTGATACCCCGTTGCCGAACCCTGCCTGTACTTTGACTCCGCCTTTGCCTACTGTATTTTTACTTTATCTGTCCGTGTGTGTACGACCTGGCTTGTCGGACCTCGAGAACCGACCTCACGATTGGAGGCGGTTCCCAGTCCTGTTAATGACACTTCTTCCTGAGTGTCACTCTCGGACTTTCCTTCCTACTGTCAGTCTGACTCCTCCCGTCTTGGAGAGCTCAGGTCTGCGGAAGGAATCCGTGCAGTTCTCCTTGCTGCACTGAGGCCTAGGCCTCCTAGTGTTACTGTTACACCAAAACACTACACTCTACTCAGGCGAACAGAGGTTAGTTTGTATATCGGATTATCGGTGAGACTGCAGATCACTTATAATCTGGTATATATCTGTATTTCCGGCGATACTGCAGATCACCGGTAATCAGATACTCTCTGCGCCCACCGATCGTTACAGAACGCCAGACCAAAAAATGCAAATGGACGCACACACTGACCGTCTGGGCGCACTTGCCACTTCGGTGGAAAACATCAACCAAGTGCTGGGTAGCCACAAGACTATGATTGATGTCCTATCAGGCTCTGTGCGAACCCTCCAGACGTCAGTTGATTCAGTGCGATCCCCTCCTAGTGCTGACATACGTATGCCCGTACCAGATAAATTTTCCGGCCACAAGTCTGACTTCCGGAATTTTCAGAGTAGAGTGTTATCGTACTTCGAGTTGAGACCCCGATCCTCGGGGACTGAGACCCAACGGGTCACCTTTATTAAAACTTTACTGACTGGTGACTCCCAGTCATGGGCATACAACCTGCCTCCTACCGATACTGCTCTGACCTCGGTAGAGGAATTCTTTAAGGCCATGGCCGTAATTTACGACGACCCTGATCTTGCGGCAACCTCTGAGCGGAAGCTCGAACTTTTGCGGCAAGACAGGGGTTCAGTCGAGGATTACGCGGCTGAATTTCGCAGATGGTCAGTCACGGCCAGATTTGATAATTTTGCCCTCATGGATTACTTCTTGTCTGGGTTGTCGGAGGAGGTCTCCGATTTAATGCTAACCTTGCCCGAGCCCAGGACAGTTGATGAGGCCATCACATCGGCCATTCGAGTCGACCGTCGATTACGCCATCAGAGGCAGATTCGGGGCAGTCACCGTGCCAGGGTAACATCATATGTGGCACCCTCCGCTGCACCCTTAGTAACGCCACCTCCATCTGTCTCATCTCCTCCGGCCTTGCCTCCACCCGAACCAATGCAGATTGGTTGTTCGAAATTGACCCAGGTGGAGCGAAGGCGGAGAATGATGGATCAACTGCCCGAACAAGTCGGGGAACGAATTTGCCTAGGAGTAGTGGGGGGTGACACCCTAGGCACGCCACTTGCACCCCTTAAAGAAAAGAAATTGCTTCTCCCTTGTACAGTTACATGGGAGAAGAAATCTGTGGCCACTGAGGCTTTTATTGACTCAGGCTCAGCGGCCAATTTTATGAACTTTAAGTTTGCTCAGGAGTTGGGTATTCCGCTCACTCCTGTGACACCCCCCATTCAGGTCACGGCAGTAGACGATTCCCCTCTACAACGGAATCATGCTCTGTCACAGACCCCGGAGGTGAAGGTCACCATAGGGGCACTGCATGGGGAACAATTATCGTTTTTTGTATTGCACATGTCTACCTCAACTATTATCCTAGGCATGCCGTGGTTGCAACTTCATTCACCTCAAATAGACTGGGCCACGGGTCAGTTAACCACTTGGTCACCTCGTTGTTTTCAGCGGTGTTTGGGGAAGTTGACCTTGGGGCAAACCAGATTTCAGGTGGAAGGGGTACCAGATCAGTATTCTGAATTTTCCGATGTGTTCTGTCCCAAGGCAGCTGATAAATTGCCCCCACATCGTCCTTTCGATTGTCCCATTGATCTCCGTTCAGGTTGTGTTCCCCCCCGGGGTCACTTGTACAATCTGTCAGGGCCCGAAAAATTGGCCATGCAGGAGTACATCCGTGAAAATTTGGCCAAGGGTTTCATTCGCCCGTCCCGGTCACCTGCTGGAGCAGGGTTCTTTTTTGTCAAAAAGAAAGACGGAGGCTTGCGACCCTGCATCGATTATCGCGGTCTCAACAAGATTACTATAAAGAATCGCTATCCGTTGCCACTGATAGATAACTTGTTCACTCAGGTTACTGACGCTAAGATTTTTTCTAAGCTAGATTTGCGGGGCGCGTACAATCTGATACGTATAAGAAGGGGCGATGAGTGGAAGACGGCCTTTAATACACCAGACGGGCATTATGAGTACCTGGTGATGCCCTTCGGGTTATGTAATGCTCCGGCCGTTTTTCAGGAACTCATTAACGAGGTATTCCGGGAGGTGTTGGGGAAATTTGTACTAGTTTATCTTGATGATATTCTTATCTTCTCCAACAACCTCACTGAACATAGAAACCATGTGAGGTTTGTGTTAAATCAGTTAAGGCAGAACTCGTTATACGCAAAGCTTGAGAAGTGCATCTTCGAAGTAACATCTGTTGCGTTCTTGGGGTACATAATTTCCACCACAGGCCTGTCTATGGATCCTGCCAAGGTCTCCGCTGTTCTGGAGTGGCCACAGCCGGTTGGGTTGAAATCCCTTCAGCGCTTTCTTGGCTTCGCCAACTACTATAGACGGTTTATAAAGGGGTACTCCACTGTCATTGCTCCCCTTACCTGCCTCACTAAGAAGGGGGCGGATACCACTCACTGGTCTCCTGAGGCTTTACATGCTTTTGCCACCCTGAAGGGCCTATTCTGTTCAGCACCCATCCTCAGACATGTGGATGCCTCTTTCCCATTCATTGTGGAGGTAGATGCCTCGGAGGTTGGGGTGGGGGCTGTGCTGTCACAGCGGTCAGGCTTGCAGGGTAGAATGCACCCGTGTGCGTATTTCTCTCGCAGGTTCTCCCCTGCAGAGAGGAATTACGATATTGGAAACAGGGAGCTCTTGGCCATCAAATTGGCTTTCGAGGAATGGCGACACTGGTTAGAGGGAGCTGAACATACCATCACGGTTTACACCGATCACAAAAACCTAGAGTACATCGAGGGGGCTAAGAGGTTGAGCCCTCGCCAGGCTCGATGGTCGTTGTTCTTCTCCAGGTTTACTTTCATTATTACGTACACCCCAGGGAGCAAGAATGTTAAGGCGGATGCTCTATCCAGATGTTTTGAGTCAGAGACAGCACAGCCCTCCATTCCAGAGACCATTATTCCCCAGAAATTAATACTGGCAGCCACTGAAACTTGGGAGGATTGGAGGGAGACATTGGCTCCCTTTCAGCAAGACATTCCGGAAGGGAAGCCCGCAGGGGTCCTGTTTGTTCCTCTGCCTTTTCGCCTGCAGGTTCTTGAGATGTTTCATGCACATAAGAACGCAGGGCATCCTGGGGCATCCAGGACACAGGATTTGATAGCCAGATGCGCCTGGTGGCCTTCCTTGGCAGCGGATTGTAAGGAATACGTAAAAGAGTGTTTGATATGTGCCAAGAGTAAACCCTCCCGGCTGGCACCTGTCGGTACGTTGCAGCCTTTGCCCACCCCGAATGAGCCGTGGACCCACCTGTCCATGGATTTTGTGGGCGAGCTTCCCAGGTCTGAAGGTATGGCGGTCATTTGGGTGATAGTCGACCGTTTTAGTAAGATGGCCCACTTTGTGCCTTTGAAAGGACTCCCCTCGGCTCAGGAATTGGCCGAGTTGTTTATCACTCATGTCTTCCGTTTACATGGCATTCCCGAAGACATAGTTTCAGACAGGGGAGTCCAATTCGTCTCACGGTTTTGGAAAGCTTTTTGCCACCTCATGGGCATAAAGCTATCTTTTTCATCGGGCTATCACCCACAGACCAACGGCCAGACTGAGAGAATAAATCAGTCTTTAGAGCAATTTTTAAGGTGTTATGTGGCAGAGGCACAGGACGATTGGGTCAGATTTCTGCCCTTCGCAGAATTTGCCCAGAATAATTTAAAAAACTCGTCCTCCGGATTCTCTCCCTTTCAGGTGGTGACGGGGAGATCACCCAAATTTTCCCCATTACCTATAGCCTCCACTCCTTTCCCAGCCCTGGAGGCCTGGCAAAAGTCATTGAAGGACCTTTGGGGGACGGTTAGAAGTAACCTGGAGAAGGCCTTTTTGAGTCAGAAGGGTCAAGCTGACAAGAGACGGTCGCTGGAGTGGAAGTTCCGACCAGGAGACTTGGTCTGGGTGTCCACACGTCACTTGACCCTAAGACAACCTTCGAATAAGCTTGGTCCCAGGTTTGTGGGTCCATTCCCGGTTGTCAGGAAAGTCAATGATGTTACTTACACCGTTGATCTTCCCTCTAACATGCGGGGGGTGAGGTCTTTCCACGTGTCCCTTCTTAAGCCAGCAGTCCAGGTGGGTCCCACTCCTCCTCCTCCTGTCTTGGTAGATGCCCAACACGAATATGAGGTGGAGAAGATTCTAGATTCACGCTCTGTACAAAACTCGGTACAATACCTCGTGCACTGGAAAGGGTATGGCATTGAGGAGAGGCAATGGGTACCGGGGACGCGCATGCATGCAGACGAATTAAAAAGGGAGTTTCATGCCTTACACCCCGAGAAACCTGGTGGGAGTTGTCCGGAGTCCACTCCTCGGGGGGGGGGGGGGGGGGTACTGTAAGGAAACGCGGAAAAGCCGCCATCTCTCGAGGTGAGGCGGCTGTTTCCGCGTCCAGCATGGCGTCACAACGCGGAAAAAACGCCGCGTGCCGCATAGGCAGTGCGGCGGAATCCGCATCAGAGGCGGCCCCCGCACTAGATACATTGCATGACAGTACTGGTGTGGCTGGGACTGATAGTCCACCAAGATTCAGACTTACACGCGCGCGAGCAGAGAGGCAGAGTTTAAATAGCAGTTAGAAGGGTGTCGGCTGACCAGCTGGGTCAGCTGACAAATTCCACTGCTCTCATTGGACCAGCAATTAGGGAGGTCCTGGAAAGGTCCTAGAGTATATATACTGCTGGTTGTTCACTTGCTCTTTGTCTGGCGTGCGATCACATACGTGGGAGCACCCAGATCCGTAGTCAGATCCTGAAGTGTGCCGGGACCAGCTGGAGCTGTAATCCTACACTTAGCTAGATATTTGATAGCTAAAGTACTAGTTTGATTGTGATTATATGTTATGACTTTTGCCTGCCTCGACTATCCTCCTGAACTCTGACCTTGTACCTCGATATTTCTGATACTCTGTTGCCGAACCTCGGCTCGTTCCTAGACTCTGTTTCTGCCTCCTGATTTTGTACCCCGATATATCTGATACCCCGTTGCCGAACCCTGCCTGTACTTTGACTCCGCCTTTGCCTACTGTATTTTTACTTTATCTGTCCGTGTGTGTACGACCTGGCTTGTCGGACCTCGAGAACCGACCTCACGATTGGAGGCGGTTCCCAGTCCTGTTAGTGACACTTCTTCCTGAGTGTCACTCTCGGACTTTCCTTCCTACTGTCAGTCTGACTCCTCCCGTCTTGGAGAGCTCAGGTCTGCGGAAGGAATCCGTGCAGTTCTCCTTGCTGCACTGAGGCCTAGGCCTCCTAGTGTTACTGTTACACCAAAACACTACACTCTACTCAGGCGAACAGAGGTTAGTTTGTATATCGGATTATCGGTGAGACTGCAGATCACTTATAATCTGGTATATATCTGTATTTCCGGCGATACTGCAGATCACCGGTAATCAGATACTCTCTGCGCCCACCGATCGTTACAGATATCTTGAAACTACAGAATATAGTAGATGGAATGAAGATCAAAGGTAAAGTTGATAAGTCTAACCTGAATTGTGAGATTTGTACCCAAGGAAAATTTGTTCAGAGTAGAAACAGAGAGTCTGACACCCGTGCAAAATACCCACTGGAACTAGTTCACACAGATTTAGCAGGTCCTATAGAGCCAGTTGCAAAAGATGGATTTAGATACATCATAGCATTCACTGATGATTATTCTGGTGCAGTGTTTGTGTACTTTCTGAAAAACAAGAGTGACACAGTTCTAGCCACAGAGAAGTTTATGGCTGATACTGCCCCCTATGGGATCATCAAGAGAATAAGGTCAGACAATGGTACTGAATTTACATCCAATGACTTCCAGTCACTACTCAGAAAAAGGAGCATAAGACATGAGACTTCAGCACCTTACTCACCACATCAAAATGGAACTGCTGAAAGAAACTGGAGAACACTGATAGAAATGGCAAGCTGTATGCTGATAGAGAGTCAAGTACCAAAAGAGTTATGGACATATGCAGTGATGACACCAGCTATGATTCGGAACCGATGTTTTAACAGTCGTTTGAAGCAAACGCCATACAACATACTGACAGGGAAGAAACCAGACTTTTCAAAATTGAAAATTTTTGGATCAGAATGTTTTGCATACAAACATGATAGGAGAAAGCTGGATCCAAAGTGTACAAAAGGAATTTTTGTAGGATATGACAAAAATAGTCCTTCTTACCTGGTGTATTACCCAGACACTGGCAAAGTCTTCAAGCACAGACTAGTAAAATTCATTGAAAAGGCTGTAATTGAGAAACAAACTCAGACTGAGCAGTTGGACAGTGATGATGATGTCTATGGAGAAAAGAGTGTAATTCCCATATCGAGTCCAATGACTAAAGAGACCCCAGCTTCTATAGCGGAGATCACAGAGGACAAAGATGATGACCATGGTACAAGATACCCCAAAAGAAATAGAAAAACTCCTCCGTATTTGAATGACTATGTACTAGAATCAGTTCGTGATGATCAGGTACTGATGAATATAGACTACTGCTACAGAGCACATGATGTACCTCAGACCTTCAGAGAAGCCATGGAATCACCCCAGTCACAAATGTGGTTAAATGCAATGAAGGATGAGATGGAATCACTAAAGGAGAATGATACCTTCACATTGACCACCCTACCAGAAGGCAAAAACTCAGTGGGGGGTAGATGGGTATACGTGATAAAAAGCAATGCAAATGGAACTGAAACGTACAAAGCCCGGTTTGTAGCAAAAGGTTATAGTCAAGTAAAGGGAACTGACTACATGGAAACTTTTTCTCCAACTGCAAATTTTACTTCATTACGCATTTTGATGCAAATGGCAGCACAATATGATTTGATCCTGCATCAAATGGATGTGAAGACAGCTTACTTGCATGCCCCAATTGACTGTGAGATCTATATAGACCAACCAGAAGGGTTTGAGATCAAAAATGACACAAATGAAAAGCTAGTTCTCAAACTAAAGAAGTCACTGTATAATCTTAAGCAATCGGGAAGAAACTGGAACAAAATGCTACACGACTATCTATGTTCAAATGCATTTGTACAGAATTCTGTGGACCATTGTGTATATGTCAAACAGAATGGGAATGAGCAAGCAATATTACTAATATGGGTTGATGATCTGATCATTGCTGGTAGCAATGACAAACTACTCAATGAAGTGAAGTCAACACTTGCGACAAAGTTCAAAATGAAGGACCTTGGAAAACTGAACTATTTTCTGGGTATCAATTTTGAACAGACTAGTGGAACAGTGAAGATGAATCAGAAGAGATACATTTTGAAAATGCTAGAAAGATTTGGTATGTCAGATTGTAAACCGAGATCAACTCCTTGTGAACAAAGATTAGATTTTGACGACAAAAGTGAACCTGCAGATGTAAAAAGCTATCGGGAGATAGTAGGCAGCTTGATTTATGTGACTACATGTACAAGACCAGATTTGAGTTGGACTATAAGCAAACTGTCACAACACTTTTCACAACCAAGTGTACAACACATGATCATTGCCAAACACGTACTGAGATACTTGAAAGGAACTGTCAATTTTGAACTATGCTACAGAAAATGCAAAGAGAAATTAAAACTAGAGGCGTATAGTGATGCCAGTTGGGCCTCAGACCAGATTGACAGGAGAAGCACAACAGGATATTGTTTCAGCCTGACTGAAAATGGACTCCTGATTTCTTGGAAATCGAAGAAACAACCAACAATTGCTCTATCATCCTGTGAAGCTGAATATATAGCGTTAGCCGCAACCACACAGGAGAGTCTAAATCTTGCACATTCCATTGAAATTCCATTTCCTTAGATCTGTTCTAAGTGAGGGCAAGATAGATCTTGAGTATTGTTCTACGGACAAAATGGTAGCTGATGTTATGACTAAACCAATAACAAAGTGTAAGCTAGATAGATTTGTAAATTACATTTTTGGAGTGTAGGCAGTTAATGATGTAACTGTACCAAACTATTCCTCTTCCTCTTAAGCAATATAAGAGCAAGTGGGGGTGTTAAGATATGTGATGTTTTATATGCCCTTATACAGCTTATGCACTGATCTAAAATCCTATGATAATGTTGTCTGTTTGTTAACCAGGAAGTGTTCAAATAAAGTTGTGCTCAGAGAACAAAAAAAAAGAAAAGAGGAAGAGAAGAGAACAGTGTGTGTATCTGAGAAACCTAAAGCATGGTGCCTGTGTGAATTTATCCTCCATCAGAGATCTGCTGTAGCTCACAAGATAAGATTAGAAAACAGCATCAGACCGGTTATCCCTGCTCTTAAATCAAAATGGCAACATCCCGGATCTCAGTAATTACTGTTGCACCTCAATTATTATTGGCTAGTTGCGCTAACAACTTGGCAGATTGGTTGCCCATCTCAAAGAATTTTTGTTTAGTGAAGAATTGCTGTCTTTGAACATGAGTTTTAAGATGGTTATCTAGTTTCCTGCATGCTGATCTCCAGGCCAATCTAGTCGCATCCGAGGGCTGACGTATATATGTATCTTCGGTCAAAGTAACTTGTGTAGCTAACTGTTCCCCTTCTAGTCTATTTGCCCTTTTAATACCTCAGATGGCACTATTAAATGCTCCCCTTAGAAGGGATTTTAATGTTTCCCAAATGGTATAGGGGTCCTCAACACCTGGATCGGAGTTAGCAAATAACTCCAATTCGGTATTGATTGGATCAGGGACTGGTAATTGTGCTAGCCAAAAGGAATTTAATCTCCAAGCTATAGATTGAGGTTGCTCACATATATTTAAACTGAGAGTCATAGGAGAATGGTCAGATATCGCTCTGGGCATATATTCCACCTTTTCCATCATTGGCAGTACTTTTTTATTTAGAAAAATATAGTCTATTCTTGAGAGCATATGCTTCTGTATTGTATGACATGAAAAGGATATAGTATTGGGGTTTCTATACCTCCATGCGTCTACCCAGTCCATCACTTTCATGAATCTATGGATATAGGTGATAGAGTGAGTATTAGAAGGTGTCGTTTAAAATTTGTCTTTACTGGTGTCCATTAACATATTAAAGTCTCCCATACATACTACACTGGCCTCCGGATATGCAGAGGTAAATAGGGCTATACGGTTTAAAATGTCTTTTGACGTAGGAGGAGGGTTATAAACTCCAGCTAGTACAAGAAGCATATGCTCTACAGTGACAGCCAATAGTACATACCTACCACGTTCATCAATCTGTACTTGTTTGATCTGTAGATTTAGTCTTTTATGTATTAATATGGTAACTCCACTCGAGAAACTAGAATGTGTACTGTGAAACCGGTGTGCTGTCCAAGGCTTATGGAGCCATATACAGGTTTCTGGTATTAGATGGGTCTCTTGAAGACATAAAATGTCTGGCTTGACCTTATTGACATAATTATTAATTAACCGTCTTTTAATAGGATCATTTAACCCCCTAACATTCCATGATAGAACGGTAAGTTTAAGTTTCCCCATTATTAAATATGTATAAGGAATACAGCACACAGGTGTCACAGCAAATTGGTTTGTCTATCAAAAAAGGGCGGCGGTAAAAAACCCAGGGGAGGGGGAGACCAGCACAGATACAGCAGTACATAACCCAAAAAACCCTGCTTTGGTGGCTAAACAACAACATATCTGTACCACCAGAGATTCAATCCCAAACTGTCAAAAAAACACTGGGGCTACAATTCAGCAACTTCTGAATTTGCAGCTAACCTGCTTGGCATACAAAGCAGTGAGCTTTTTATAACAGTACAACAATAACTGAAGTACAGTATAACATTTATAACAAGAGCATTGATTATAGTGCAACACTTCAACCCACTGAACACGGCCTATTTAGAGCCCTATAGCCTTCATATAGCTTATTATCTTACATTGGTACTTTAGTACAGGCCTGCTCAAACGGTAGTCTTTAGAGGAACATAGCAAGTGGTAATGTAGGAAAGGAAGAAACCGTAATGAAGCATACAAACATCAGAAAAAAAAACAGAGACTGATCAATATAGAAGTCTTAAGATACGGACCAACATATTGACATTAGCCATATACATCCGATGGTATATTACCCTAGATGGGTCTCAGTAATTAAAGCGACTTAGTCCGCCTGGAAAAAAAGTGTGATTAGTATATGTCATTAGGCAGTCTCCCGTACATATTCCCCTCCATAATAGAAGATCAGCAGAGCGCCATATCACATTGACCTGTATATAAAGAAATTAATCGTTACGTGGTCTTGCATCAAGCCAGTCTGAGGCTTCTTTGGAAGTGTCAAAGAAGATGGTTTCATCTCCATTCACCATCCGCAGCCTTGCCGGATACTGAAGCGAGTAGACTAGATTAGCATTCCAATATTCAAGTTGTGGCGCTGAATGGGTGTGATAGTTCTACTAGGCTGCAACGGTATACAAGAGGTTAACTCTCATCCCCGCCTTGAAAAAATAAATAGTAAATAGATACCTGCGCCTTCAATAGTAAATACTAAAATAATTTAATATAGCCGTCTCGTAGCACAATATAATGGTACAACAATAAAAATGCGTTAAAATAAGTATCATGCACACACACATACAAATCTTATTACCACTTAGAGTCCAACACTACTTCCTATTTGATCTCCTGTCGTGGCAATTAATTTGTCTATCAATAGTGCACTATTGAGCCATAATGATAAATCCTTTAGGTAAATGATGAAATCTCTATGTGAGATATAATAGCAGCAACATGGTAATCTCTAAAAAGCACATTAAAAACCGCAGCAGCGGGGAAATTCCATAGAGCAGCAAGTTCCAAAGGGATATTTCATAGAACAACAAATCCCAGCGAGCACTTATATTCCGCAGCAGCGGACAACCTTCAATGGCGGCAGTTTCTTTACTTAAGCATGCGGTTTGACATCCGCAATATCAAGACAGTCTTAATGTCAGCTGTATAAAATGTATCACTCACGAAACTCCTGGATTGTGAAGGGAGGCAGTAGTATTCAAAGTTTGTGTGGTCTTTCCAAGGCAATGAGTCCCGGCCGGCGACTCTCCAAGAGATGTTTCAACTTGTTGCCGAATAGACCCAAGAACATACACGAATCCCAGCACTGTCTACCGGAAGTCTGGGTGACGTCACCACAAGTTTGCAGCCAATCCGCTTACTAGTTTCGGTAGGTCCGCCTACCTTCTTCAGAGCTGGCTCTCATTGGGTCTCACGTCTTTTAACACTCTGCCTTAACTCCGCCCTCCAATTTCGTTCCTTCCCACGGCTTCAATTTCTCCGTTCTTTCTGTCAATCTGTTAGTTCATTCAAAAGCAAATAATTCCACATCGGAGTTCAAACCTCGTGGGGCCAAACTATCTAATGCATAAATCCAGTGTGTCTCAGCCCTGGACATTTTTTTAATATAATCTCCTCCTCTCCAATCTTTTGTTACTGCCTGAATAGCATAAAATCTGAATGTCTGCAAGCTGCTCCCATGTTGTTCTGTAAGGTGCTTACTCAATGGATGCTTACTGCTCTTCTTCTTGATATTATTTATATGTTCTCCAATTCTTGATAGGAGCTTTCGCTTAGTTCTCCCCACATACTGTTTGTGACAGCCGCATTCTATAATATAAATGACACCAGTTGTTGTACAGTCCATCTTATCCATTATATCAAATTCTTCTCCTGTGGCAGGTGACCTAAAGTTTTCAACTGGTGCTGCATATTTTGTGTTCCTGCATGGTTTACAGAAACCGCACCTTCTGAAAGACCCCTTATTTTTTGCTCTACTCCCTTGTTGCAATACAGTTGGTGCGATCATATTCTTAATATTAGGAGCCTTTTTGAAAACAAACCTGGGTTTGTCATTTAAAATCCCATTCAGAGTTTTATCCTGCTGCAGGATATGCCAGTATTTTTCTACTGTATTCCTAATATATTTAGACTGTTGATTGTACTGTAACTTAATACATAAAGGTGGAGTTTCAACACTTTTCACTTTTACTGTTAAGAGATCATCTCTTACATAATTTTTTACTAGTTCTGCTGTCTTTTCTAGTTCATATGCATCATACTTCTTCTCAATAAACCGTTCTTTCAGTACTTCTGCCTGGTTCTCATAGTCTATCAATTCCGTACAATTCCATCTAATGCGTGTGAACTGTTTTTTTGGGATATTGGTTAACCATTTCAATAAATGGCACTTTCCATCAAAATGTAACTATTGGTGTCAACTTTCTTAAAAAATGTCTTAGTTTTAACCAGTCCATCTTCTACAAAAATATTCAGATCCAGATAATTCACCTCACTAACACTATATTCACATAAAAATGTCAAATTATATTCATTCTTCATATTTAACCAACCCATAAATTTCTTCAGGCTTTCTTCTCCCCCTTTCCAAATGAACAATGTGTCATCAATAAAACGTTTCCATAGGACGAGGTCCGCTCCGGGGCCCTCCGGCCCACCTAGCACTAGCTCCTCCCAATAAGCCATAAATAAATTAGCGAACCCCGGAGCGAACCTCGTCCCCATGGCTGTCCCAATCTTCTGCAGATAATACTTTGACTCATAGCTGAAGTAATTGTGAGACAGTATAAACATAATAGCTTCCACAATGAACTCTATTTGATCCTCTGGAATCTCAGTCAAATTCTTCAAAAAGTGCCTAACTGCTTTCACCCCCATATCGTGTTTAATCACAGTATATAATGAACTGATGTCTGCTACGCACAGCAGGTACCCCTCCTTCCATTCAAAACCTTCTAAAATTCGCAGGATATGCCCAGTATCCCTCACATAGGACTCGGTCTGAACCACAGCTTTTTGTAAAAACCTATCCACATATTCTGACAGATTGGAGGTCAGTGACCCAATCCCGGAGATTATCGGTCTCCCGGGAGGATCAATGATCCTCTTGTGGATCTTTGGAAGATGGTAATAAACAGGCAGTCGGGGGTGAGACTGTATTATATATTGATACTCTCTCTCAGATAAAATCCCTTGTTCTCTCCCTTTATCTAGCAACACTTTTAATTCTTTTTGGTACTGTACACAGGGGTCTCTCTTTAGGCTCCCATACGTACTCCTGTCCTCTAGCTGCCGCTGGGCTTCACTGTTATAATCCTCCACATCTTGTATCACCACCCCTCCCCCCTTGTCTGCTAGCCGGATAATAATCCCAGGGTCTTCTCGTAAAGTTCTCATAGCTTTCTTTTAACCTGCCGTTAAATTTGAACCATTATTAATTCTCATTTTTCTCACATCATTAAGCACGGTGGCGTAGTGGTTAGCTCTCTCCCCTTGCAGCGCTGGGTCCCTGGTTCGAATCCCAGCCAGGGCACTATCTGCAAAAGAGTTTGTATGTTCTCTCCGTGTCTGCGTGGGTTTCCTCCGGGCACTCCGGTTTCCTCCCACATTCCAAAAACATACGGATAAGTTAATTGGCTCCCCCTAAAAAAAAAATTGTCCCTAGGCTACAGTACTTACACTACATAATATAGACACATGGCAATGGTAGGGATTAGATTGTGAGCTCCTTTGAGGGACAGTTAGTGACAATATATATATACACTGTACAGCGCTGCGTAATATGTCGGCGCTATTTAAATACTAAATAATAATAATAATAATAATTATTTCAAAGGTTAACATGGAGTCACTCATTTCATGTCTCGGATTAAATTTGGATTTCTCCTTAAGATCTGTATGGATAAAGTAATCCTTCTCTGCTTCCTGTGTAGGGTTTTTTTTCACAAAGTACTTTTTTAGGCAAAGTTGTCTCATATATTTCTTTATACCAATGAAAGTATCTAATTTATTCAATTTGTTGGAAGGAGCAAACTTTAGTCCCTTCTTCAAGAGTGCTACTTCTGTCGATTCTAATTTTCTACTACTCAAATTAAATATCCCCCCACTTACATCTTTTGGTTCAATAGTTTGATGGATTATTTCTTTTTTCTTACTGAGTCCTCTACCTCTACTCCCCCATATCTGGCCCCCCCTTCCTTTCTTCTGTATAAAAAATGATTAGTTATTTTATTCTCTGGTTTTAATGTTGAGCCTCTCGGGTTCCTATGTTAATAATTCTTCTGGGGGTTCTGATTTTTATATTGAGGGTTCTGATTTTTATTATTCAGGGGGTTTTGATTTTTATTATAATGTGATCTGAGTTTCATTCTTTCTATCCTCTTCAAATTAATTTCTGTGGGTCTATGGTCCAGGTCGATCCTATGGTCAAAAAACTTCAATGAGGGCCTAGGGAGATCCGACAGTCTATCCAGAGGGGTAAACCTGTTGTGCGTGGGAATCTGCACAATCACCTCTGCTTCAATTGGTATTGGGGCCATTGGTGGTAACTCTTGTATACCACTTGCCTGACGATCTTTCAATATTTCCAACGGCCTCTCTTCCCCTATTTCTACAGATTCTGGACTTGCCCCTTCTACAATCCCCGATATTTCTTTTGGTGAACCCCCTCCCCCCTCCCCCACCCCCTCCCACTCACCTCCCTTCTGTCCAGAATTACCCACCTCATTTAATTCTACAGTTGGCTCTTCCGCCCTTATCAGCCTGAAGAAATGTATGGGTTGGTTAAATATGAAGAATGAATATAATTTGACATTTTTATGTGAATATAGTGTTAGTGAGGTGAATTATCTGGATCTGAATATTTTTGTGGAAGATGGACTGGTTAAAACTAAGACATTTTTTAAGAAAGTTGACACCAATAGTAACATTTTGATGGAAAGTTGCCATTTATTGAAATGGTTAACCAATATCCCAAAAAAACAGTTCACACGCATTAGAAGAAATTGTACGGAATTGATAGACTATGAGAACCAGGCAGAAGTACTGAAAGAACGGTTTATTGAGAAGAAGTATGATGCATATGAACTAGAAAAGACAGCAGAACTAGTAAAAAATTATGTAAGAGATGATCTCTTAACAGTAAAAGTGAAAAGTGTTGAAACTCCACCTTTATGTATTAATTTACAGTACAATCAACAGTCTAAATATATTAGGAATACAGTAGAAAAATACTGGCATATCCTGCAGCAGGATAAAACTCTGAATGGGATTTTGAATGACAAACCCAGGTTTGTTTTCAAAAAGGCTCCTAATATTAAGAATATGATCGCACCAACTGTATTGCAACAAGGGAGTAGAGCAAAAAAAAGGGGTCTTTTAGAAGGTGCGGTTTCTGTAAACCATGCAGGAACACAAAATATGCAGCACCAGTTGAAAACTTTAAGTCACCTGCCACAGGAGAAGAATTTGATATAATGGATAAGATGGACTGTACAACAACTGGTGTCATTTATATTATAGAATGCGGCTGTCACAAACAGTATGTGGGGAGAACTAAGCGAAAGCTCCTATCAAGAATTGAAGAACATATAAATAATATCAAGAGGCCGTTGGAAATATTGAAAGATCGTCAGGCAAGTGGTATACAAGAGTTACCACCAATGGCCCCAATACCAATTGAAGCAGAGGTGATTGTGCAGATTCCCACGCACAACAGGTTTACCCCTCTGGATAGACTGTCGGATCTCCCTAGGCCCTCATTGAAGTTTTTTGACCATAGGATCGACCTGGACCATAGACCCACAGAAATTAATTTGAAGAGGATAGAAAAAATGAAACTAAAATCACATTCTAATAAAAATAAAAATCAAAACCCCCTTAATAATAAAAATCAGAACCCTCAATATAAAAATAAGAACCCCAAGAAGAATTATCAACATAGGAACCCGAGAGGCTCAACATTAAAACCAGAGAATAAAATAACTAATCATTTTTTATACAGAAGAAAGGAAGGGGGGGCCAGATATGGGGGAGTAGAGGTAGAGGACTCAGTAAGAAAAAAGAAATAATCCATCAAACTATTGAACCAAAAGAGGTAAGTGGGGGGATATTTAATTTGAGTAGTAGAAAATTAGAATCGACAGAAGTAGCACTCTTGAAGAAGGGACTAAAGTTTGCTCCTTCCAACAAATTGAATAAATTAGATACTTTCATTGGTATAAAGAAATATATGAGACAACTTTGCCTAAAAAAGTACTTTGTGAAAAAAACCCTACACAGGAAGCAGAGAAGGATTACTTTATCCATACAGATCTTAAGGAGAAATCCAAATTTAATCCGAGACATGAAATGAGTGATTCCATGTTAACCTTTGAAACAATGGTGCTTAATGATGTGAGAAAGATGAGAATTAATAATGGTTCAAATTTAACGGCAGGTGAAAAGAAAGCTATGAGAACTTTACGAGAAGACCCTGGGATTATTATCCGGCCAGCAGACAAGGGGGGAGGGGTGGTGATACAAGATGTGGAGGATTATAACAGTGAAGCCCAGTGGCAGCTAGAGGACAGGAGTACATATGGGAGCCTAAAGAGAGACCCCTGTGTACAGTACCAAAAAGAATTAAAAGTGTTGCTAGATAAAGGGAGAGAACAAGGGATTTTATCTGAGAGAGAGTATCAATATATAATACAGTCTCACCCCCGACTGCCTGTTTATTACCATCTTCCAAAGATCCACAAGAGGATCATTGATCCTCCCGGGAGACCGATAATCTCCGGGATTGGGTCACTGACCTCCAATCTGTCAGAATATGTGGATAGGTTTTTACAAAAAGCTGTGGTTCAGACCGAGTCCTATGTGAGGGATACTGGGCATATCCTGCGAATTTTAGAAGGTTTTGAATGGAAGGAGGGGTACCTGCTGTGCGTAGCAGACATCAGTTCATTATATACTGTGATTAAACACGATATGGGGGTGAAAGCAGTTAGGCACTTTTTGAAGAATTTGACTGAGATTCCAGAGGATCAAATAGAGTTCATTGTGGAAGCTATTATGTTTATACTGTCTCACAATTACTTCAGCTATGAGTCAAAGTATTATCTGCAGAAGATTGGGGCAGCCATGGGGACGAGGTTCGCTCCGGGGTTCGCTAATTTATTTATGGCTAAGGCCCGGTTCACATTAGCGGTTGCTATCCGGAATCGCCGTGCCGGAGCCGTGCCGGAGCCGGACCGCATGCGGACCGGACGAAACGGACGCACGGCATAGCAATGAAAGTCTATGCGACCGTTCACATGCGTCCGTTTCGTCCGGACCGGAGCCGGACCGGATCCGGACTCCGGCGTCCGTTCCAACATGCGCTATTTTTTGGTCCGGCTGGTCCGGCTGACGTATCCGGACCGGAGCCGGAATGTTGCATCCGGCCAATGGAAACCAATGAGAACCGGAGAGCGCACAACACACTGGCTATAAAAACCGGATGTTATACCACACTTCCTATGCTGACTCTATGGTATGGTGGCCATTTTGGATGGGGACCACATGGCACCAGCGTTCACAGAGTGGAGCAGCAGTGACTTCATGCTGGAGCTCTTTGGCAGCAACATGTCTGACGATATGTCTGATAACGAGGGGGTGAGGCCCTACACATCAGAAGACCTCATCCTACAGGTGCAGCAGGTACCAGCCCTGTGGGACAAGGGGGATGCGGACCACAGCAACATCAAAAAATGCAGAGGCCTGTGGAAAAAAATTGCCAAGCTGTATGTGGAGGACTTTGAGCACTTGAGCAAGAGACAGCAAGGCACAGAGGGTATGTTGACTAGAAGTTTTTGGGGGGGCTTGTGGTTAGCTTGTGATGTATTCCACTTTTGCTATGGATTTGTGTCACCCACGTGTTGCCCACCCACCCGTGGCCCACCCACCTGTTCCCCACCCACCTGTACCCCACCTGTGATGTATCCCACCCACCTGTGATGTATCCCACCCACCTGTACCCCACCTGTGATGTATCCCACCCACCTGTGATGTATCCCACCCACCTGTACCCCACCTGTGATGTATCCCACCCACCTGTGATGTATCCCACCCACCTGTGATGTATCCCACCCACCTGTACCCCACCTGTGATGTATCCCACCCACCTGTACCCCACCTGTGATGTATCCCACCCACCTGCGATGTATCCCACCCACCTGTGATGTATCCCACCCACCTGTACCCCACCTGTGATGTATCCCACCCACCTGTGATGTATCCCACCCACCTGTACCCCACCTGTGATGTATCCCACCCACCTGTGATGTATCCCACCCACCTGTGATGTATCCCACCCACCTGTACCCCACCTGTGATGTATCCCACCCACCTGTGATGTATCCCACCCACCTGTGATGTATCCCACCCACCTGTGATGTCTCCCACCCACCTGTGATGTCTCCCACCCACCTGCGATGTACCCCACCTGTGCACATAAAACATACACAATGACCAATTATTAAACATCAATTTATTGTAAAAAATTAAGACATTTAAAATCACTTAAAAACTTGAAACTCCAAAATAAACACATTTCAACAAAACATATTAAAAACCAAACATTCACCCTCGTCCTGGTGGTGTGGTAAAATAAAGTCTCAGTTGGTCCCTGTTCCGCAGTGACACTACCCTTGGCCTGGTTGCATACCTCCGCAGGGGCATTAGTGGAAGCACATTCGGGGGTTCCGGAGTCTCTCTTTCCTCCTGCCGCACAAAGTTGTGGAGGATGCATGCTGCCTTCACCACGACAACTGCGTTGCCCGGTTTCAGCAGCATGGGCGTGTGGAACACCCTCCACTTTGACACCAGGATCCCAAATGTGCACTCCACCATTCTCCTTGCACGGCTCAACCGAGCATTGAAGTGTAGCTGGCTGGCATCAAGTCCCCTGTCTGGGTACGGACGCATTACATGGTCGGACAGGGCGAAGGCCTCGTCCCCCACAAACACATAGCGGTAGGCCGGTGCCCTTGTCCCAGGCCAGGGTCTGTCACGGGGGAGACGCAGTCTGCCTTCCTCCATCAGCCGGCAAAGGGTCGTACGCTGGAAAATTCCAGAGTCATTGGAACTACCGTACGACCCCACGTCCACGTACACAAACTTGTAGTCCGCATCTGCCACTGCCATTAGAACAATGCTGAAGTATTTTTTATAGTTGAAATAATGGCTGCCACTCCCCACGGGTTTCTGAATCCGGATGTGTTTCCCATCCAGTGCGCCAACACAATTAGGAAACTTGCACTCGGTCCAGAAGCCCTGGGCGATCTCCTCCCATTTCGTGGTGTCCGGCACAGGCATGTATCTGGCCCTCAGTCGCGTCCAAAGGATCCTCGAAGTCCTCACGACGATGCCTGCCACCGTGCTCTTCCCAATACGAAATGTGACATGTAGCGATGTATATGTTTGTCCAGTTGCGATGTACCTGCAAGAGAAATAATCGAAATCAATTTTTCATGTCGTTACAGGAGAAAGGTTCAAGACAAGGTGGCGCAATATACGTGATGCATACGTGAAATGGCTACGGAAGAAAAAACTTGCCGAACGAAGTGGCAGTGGCGGGGGAAAGCGACAAAAAGACTACCAATTTGCCAAGCAATTGTCTTTCATCAATGCAAGCCTGGAACCTAGACTGTAAGTACCACTACTGTGGGCAGGAACTGAGAGCTCATTTTAGCAGACAACTACCATGACTTCGGCCATGTATTGCTATAAACTGGCCTCAATTCCCATGGCTAGCGAACTTTTCTCACAAGCTTTATCAAATGTTTGGTAGAAACGGTTGATAAAGTGTTTGCTAGTGTTTGCTAGCTCTGTGAATTGACGCCACATGCTGTTTGGCACACCAATAAATATTGTTTTTATCTACAGGACTGAAGACAATTTGGAGCAAGAGGAACCGACCCAGGAGGCACGGTTCAGCAGTGAGGAGAGCTTGGTGGATGATGACGTCGCCGATGTAACCTATTGCCCCGAGGAGAGGAGTAGGAGGAGGGAGTCCTTAGCTATCCCAGCTCTCTCCTTTGATGATGACTTGGTAGAAGAGAGCTTGGATGTTGAGGTTGCAGGACCGAGTGTGGAAGAAGCTGCACCTCCACAATCGACCGCTATGGAAGATCCAGGGGAACAAGAACAAAGTGAGGAGCACCGAGAGACTGCAGCACAACCAGCGCGCAGGGCAACCCCGACACAGGCCAGAGGACGGGAAGATGCTGCCACACCACCAGTGAGGACCACCCCACCAGTGAGGCGTCGAGGTACCCTCCCCCCAACAAGGAGAGAGACAGAGTCCGAGATGTCCGGGGCTGTCTCCGGACTTCTCGGGATTCTTCAGAGCCACCAAACTCTCATAACCCGGCAGTTGCAAGATGAGGACAGGGGCCATATCATGGAGCAGTACAAGTCCCACATCACTTCACTGCAATGTGAGCTCGACGCTGTACATGGGCACTACAGGGACGAGCTTAAAATGATGCATGAGGTGCACAGAGGAGAAATCGACCAACTGCGTGCGCAGCATCATCAGTCGGTGGGCCAGCTGCAGAACATGATGCAGCAAATGCATCAACAAAGCAAGGAACTACTGAAATTGCAGGCACACCCGTGTTTTCACACTGTGATGTCTCTAATACCATATTTGGAAAAGGTGCCTTCCCAAAACATGATGGCGTGCCATTCCACTTTGCTGGAGGTGATCAAACAACACATGGACACGCCATTATTGCAACCACCAATTTTTAGACCCCCACAACCAACAGCAGTGCCCACCTGGCAATCATCACAGATGTACACCGGCTACAGAGGCAGTCAATATGGGCCACCGCTGTCAGGGTCCAGCTCATCCACGACCAGCACCCAAGAGAGTCCAGATTTCCAGGCAGCAACTCCCACCTTTTCTAGTAGTGGTGCCGATACAATTTGAAAAAAAAAGTCAAATTGTTCCTGGACATGCTCCTCTGAATACCTCCGATCCTCGGAGGAAGGATACCATCCCAGGGCTTTTTAGCCCAACCTTTTCCCTGCCCCATCTCCTTCAACCAAGGTTCAGAGGTGTTCAGATGACCATGTCAGGGAACTTTTGTTTTTGCTGGACTTGAACTTTAGGGCCTGGTGTCCCCGAAAGACACTACCTGGGTCACAACCTTGTGCCTGTTGCACTGCACCTGTAGTCCTGCACCTGTGCCTTTGATTCCTCTTGTTCCTTACTTTGTTGTTCCTAATCACTTGCACAAGACCCTTGGAGCCATGGGTGAAGGACACCTTCACTGGTCGGTGAGAGGCCTAGCCTTTTCACTGACCTGTGTCCTTCATCCATGGCTCAGAGGGTCCTGTGCCAGTGGTTAGGTTTTTAAAGCACTTCAATTTTAGGGCCTGGTGTCCCCGAAAGACACTACCTGGGTCACAACCTTGTGCCTGTTGCACTGCACCTGTAGTCCTGCACCTGTGCCTTTGATTCCTCTTGTTCCTTACTTTGTTGTTCCTAACCACTTGCACAAGACCCTTGGAGCCATGGGTGAAGGACACCTTGACTGGTTGGTGAGAGGCCTAGCCTTTTCACTGACCTGTGTCCTTCATCCATGGCTCAGAGGGTCCTGTGCCAGTGGTTAGGTTTTAGAAGCACTAAAAATTTAGGGCCTGGTGTCCCCGAAAGACACTACCTGTAGTCCTGCTCCTCTGCCATCGGTTCCTCTTGCTCCTCACTTTGTTCTTGTTCCTAATCACTTGCACAAGACCCTTGAAACCATGGATGAAGGACACCTACACTGGTCTGTGACAGGCCTAGCCTTTTCACTGACCTGTGTCCTTCATCCATGGCTCAGAGGGTCATGTGCCAGTGGTTAGGTTTTTAAAGCACTTCAATTTTAGGGCCTGGTGTCCCCGAAAGACACTACCTGGGTCACAACCTTGTGCCTGTTGCACTGCACCTGTAGTCATGCACCTCTGCCATCGGTTCCTCTTGCTCCTCACTTTGTTCTTGTTCCTAACCACTTGCACAAGACCCTTGGAGCCATGGGTGAAGGACACCTTGACTGGTCGGTGAGAGGCCTAGCCTTTTCACTGACCTGTGTCCTTCATCCATGGCTCAGAGGGTCCTGTGCCAGTGGTTAGGTTTTAGAAGCACTAAAAATTTAGGGCCTGGTGTCCCCGAAAGACACTACCTGTAGTCCTGCTCCTCTGCCATCGGTTCCTCTTGCTCCTCACTTTGTTCTTGTTCCTAATCACTTGCACAAGACCCTTGAAACCATGGATGAAGGACACCTACACTGGTCTGTGACAGGCCTAGCCTTTTCACTGACCTGTGTCCTTCATCCATGGCTCAGAGGGTCATGTGCCAGTGGTTAGGTTTTTAAAGCACTTCAATTTTAGGGCCTGGTGTCCCCGAAAGACACTACCTGGGTCACAACCTTGTGCCTGTTGCACTGCACCTGTAGTCATGCACCTCTGCCATCGGTTCCTCTTGCTCCTCACTTTGTTCTTGTTCCTAACCACTTGCACAAGACCCTTTGAACCATGGATGAAGGACACCTTGACTGGTCGGTGAGAGGCCTAGCCTTTTCACTGACCTGTGTCCTTCATCCATGGCTCAGAGGGTCCTGTGCCAGTGGTTAGGTTTTTGAAGCACTTTAATATTAGGGACTGGTGTCCCCGAAAGACACTTGGGCAGCTATGCCCTGCAACTCTTCCAGCACAAAGTTGGTGGTTGGTGTTCCTTAAAACTGACCGGGCTATACCATAGATATGTTATTTTTTGTCTTCCATGTTGGAAGAATGTTTCCATGTTGGAAAGTGGTTGTTTTTGCAATAAAAAAATTTGTTTTTACATACCTCAGTGTGATGAGTAGTTGTTCTTGTGGTGTGACTGCTCTCCTGAACGTGGTATCCTTCTTCCTAAGGTCATCCTTCACCATCTCCAAAAGGGTATCAAACCTGTCAGGAGATGGAAAAGAAGAAGCTGTAAATTATGTTGTGGGACAAGGTGTTGGGTGGAGGATGGGGGAGGTGTGTTTACAGAGGTTTGGGAGTGCTGTGGAGGGTGGGGGTGTAGTGTATAGCTAGGTATACAGGGGTGTGGGGGTCAGGGTGGTGTGTTTAGCTAGGTATACAGGGATGAGGTGTTGTGGGGGTGAGGGTGGGGTGTTTAGGGATGGTGGGGGTTGGTGTATTTAGGCCTAGATACTTACAGGGGAATAGACATCCGAGTGTAGCTGTAGAACTTCTGTGGGTGTCGTCTGAGGTCCCGGTAGAGGGCCTGGAACTCTCCCTTCCTCTGCCTCCTGACTAGTAGAGGGTGCACCCACCATCTCCTGCGAGGAGCACGCCTTCTCCCCACATAGTAGTAGGTAAACAACAGGAAGGAGAGAATTCCCAGGTAATAAGCGTAAAAAATGACTGGATCCATGGTCCCAACTGCTGTCTCTGTATCCAAGGATGGTCTCCACACGTCCAGCTGTCTCCAACAATGACCCCAGAGCTTCTGCTGACCTCCCAGAACCCCAGGTATTTATACAGGTTGTTATCTCTTTAAGAATCCGGATCCGGACCGCAACCGTGTTCATACCGCACGGAAACCGTATGCAACCGGACCGGATCCGGACCGGATCCGGACTGGAACCGTACGGGTCAGGTCCGATCCGGCTCCGGTGCGGTCCGGACATCCGGTGCGGTTTTAGCAAAACCGCAAGTGTGAACGGGGCCTTATTGGGAGGAGCTAGTGCTAGGTGGGCCGGAGGGCCCCGGAGCGGACCTCGTCCTTTCGAAACGTTTTATTGATGACACATTGTTCATTTGGAAAGGGGGAGAAGAAAGCCTGAAGAAATTTATGGGTTGGTTAAATATGAAGAATGAATATAATTTGACATTTTTATGTGAATATAGTGTTAGTGAGGTGAATTATCTGGATCTGAATATTTTTGTAGAAGATGGACTGGTTAAAACTAAGACATTTTTTAAGAAAGTTGACACCAATAGTTACATTTTGATGGAAAGTTGCCATTTATTGAAATGGTTAACCAATATCCCAAAAAAACAGTTCACACGCATTAGATGAAATTGTACGGAATTGATAGACTATGAGAACCAGGCAGAAGTACTGAAAGAACGGTTTATTGAGAAGAAGTATGATGCATATGAACTAGAAAAGACAGCAGAACTAGTAAAAAATTATGTAAGAGATGATCTCTTAACAGTAAAAGTGAAAAGTGTTGAAACTCCACCTTTATGTATTAAGTTACAGTACAATCAACAGTCTAAATACTGTATATTAGGAATACAGTAGAAAAATACTGGCATATCCTGCAGCAGGATAAAACTCTGAGTGGGATTTTGAATGACAAACCCAGGTTTGTTTTCAAAAAGGCTCCTAATATTAAGAATATGATCGCACCAACTGTATTGCAACAAGGGAGTAGAGCAAAAAATAAGGGGTCTTTCAGAAGGTGCGGTTTCTGTAAACCATGCAGGAACACAAAATATGCAGCACCAGTTAAAAACTTTAGGTCACCTGCCACAGGAGAAGAATTTGATATAATGGATAAGATGGACTGTACAACAACTGGTGTCATTTATATTATAGAATGCGGCTGTCACAAACAGTATGTGGGGAGAACTAAGCGAAAGCTCCTATCAAGAATTGGAGAACATATAAATAATATCAAGAAGAAGAGCAGTAAGCGTCCATTGAGTAAGCACTTTACAGAACAACATGGGAGCAGCTTGCAGACATTCAGATTTTATGCTATTCAGGCAGTAACAAAAGATTGGAGAGGAGGAGATTATATTAAAAAAATTGTCCCGGGCTGAGACACACTGGATTTATGCATTAGATAGTTTGGCCCCACGAGGTTTGAACTCTGATGTGGAATTATTTGCTTTTGAATGAACTAACAGATTGACAGAAAGAACGGAGAAATTGAAGCCGTGGGAAGGAACGAAATTGGAGGGCAGAGTTAAGACAGAGTGTTAAAAGACGTGAGACCCAATGAGAGCCAGCTCTGAAGAAGGTAGGCGGACCTACCGAAACTAGTAAGCGGATTGGCTGCAAACTTGTGGTGACGTCACCCAGACTTCCGGTAGACAGTACTGGGATTCGTGTATGTTCTTGGGTCTATTCGGCAACAAGTTGAAACATCTCTTGGAGAGTCGCCGGCCGGGACTCATTGCCTTGGAAAGACCACACAAACTTTGAATACTACTGCCTCCCTTCACAATCCAGGAGTTTCGTGAGTGATACATTTTATACAGCTGACATTAGGACTGTCTTGATATTGCGGATGTCAAACCGCATGCTTAAGTAAAGAAACTGCCGCCATTGAAGGTTGTCCGCTGCTGCGGAATATAAGTGCTCGCTGGGATTTGTTGTTCTATGAAATATCCCTTTGGAACTTGCTGCTCTATGGAATTTCCCCGCTGCTGCGGTTTTTAATGTGCTTTTTAGAGATTACCATGTTGCTGCTATTATATCTCACATAGAGATTTTATCATTTACCTAAAGGATTTATCATTATGGCTCAATAGTGCACTATTGATAGACAAATTAATTGCCACGACAGGAGATCAAATAGGAAGTAGTGTTGGACTCTAAGTGGTAATAAGATTTGTATGTGTGTGTGCATGATACTTATTTTAACGCATTTTTATTGTTGTACCATTCTATTGTGCTACGAGACGGCTATATTGAATTACTTTAGTATTTACTATTGAAGGCGCAGGTATCTATTTACTATAGATTAGCATTCCGCAGACGTTTCTTGACCTCGATATACGTGGCCCTTTTCTTCTGTAAGTCTAGAGAAAAATCTGGAAAAATAGAAACAGTAGCATTTGCAATGCGAAGATCTTTCTTCAGCCTTGCCACCTGCAGTACAGCGTCTCTGTCTCTGCTTTTTAGAATTCTTAGAATAAAAGGTCTTGGTAGGGTACCAGGCCGCGGGTTCCTGGCTGGGATACGGTGTGCTCTCTCCACTGTGAACGCCACAGATAGACCATCATCAGTAAAAGTATCTTTAAACCATTTCTCAATGAAATCTTCGGGATTATCCCCCTCTGCTTTCTCTGGTATCCCTATAACTCTTAAATTATTCCGTCTAAGACGGTTCTCCATGTCATCCATTTTAAATTTAGCTGCGTCAGAGACTCCTGACACGCGGACCCATATCTCTTTCTAATGGCGTCAGTCTGTCCTCAGCCTCTGAAACTCTTGTTTCTAGAGTCTTTGTCCTTTCCCTCAGGTTTTGGACATCTTGTCTAAGCAGCCCGACTTCTATTTTGACCTCCTCTATCATACCTGTTACCGCTGTACGACTGTCCATGATGGCGGCCAGGAGCTGCATATGGGAGTCTTGAAGTATTAGTTCTCTCGGCTGGTCTGGCAGTGAGACACTAGAGGATGTTTCCCAGTCTCCTTCAGTTGTGGTCTGCTCGGAGGACACTGGATCCGTGCTAGCTGGCTCTGGGCAGGAAGATTCATCAGCCATCTGCTGCGGGGCATGTGATCGGGTGCGGCGTGGTAGGCCATCCGCCTCCAAGGCTGAGGCCTGTAGAAATTTTTCCATGGTGCCCATCTTGTTCTTCCCTTGCTGACCCGCCATGTATCGCCAAGGTGTCGGAAGGCTGCTGTACAAGTCTTGCCGTGCAAGGTGGGTCCAAGAAGTGTCAGCATATCAGCAGGATAAGTTCAGTGTTCGGAGCTCTCGCTATGTGCGTCCGCTCACAGCGCCATCTTGGCCACGCCCCTCTTGAAACTTAATTTTTAATATAGCAAACTAACTAACAGTTATTCACACCTTTTTGTTACATAAAGAAAAAAGTGTTCATAGTCACCCCTGAGAGCAAGAAAAATGATCCTTATGAGTTTTAGAACAAAAATAAAAAGAACAATTTAAAAATAACTTTCAAGTTTAAAAGTAACAAACTTTTTTGTTATTGTAAACACTTAAAATTAGTAATACACAATAACAAATCTCAAAAGTAGAAGTACATACAGGCAGGCAGTCAGCGGCCATACTATATGGTAAAACATAATACATAATGGGCCATATGCAAACCAGTTTTTCTGAGGAGTGTTCTTTTGGGAGATCATTTTTTTTTCTTCTATTTAAAATAACTTTTTCAGCATTTGAAAACGTAGCAAAAAGTAGATGAAAAAGTACTATCAAAATTATTTTGAGTATTTTCTTGGCTGCTGGTGGTTTAAAAGGCATTCTATTGACAATTTTGAACATATCACCTTTAAGAAAACTAAGGAGAAAAAGGTAATTGCATATGGGCTAATGTATAGTATTAAAAGCATCACCCATGCCGACTGCATAAATGTATAATGACAAACGAAATGCAGAAAGACCTACAGCGTGATTACAACCGTGGTATGGAAAACCTTCAAAATACCAGCCTGACGCATGTTTCACAATGCACCATTCGCTTCTTCAAAGGCAACAAACCAAGACGATACACATCACAACAGTGCAAACCCATGAGAAAGACGCCTTATCTAGAGACATGGTGATAACACATCACACTTCACATCCAGATCCAGATCCATTTGCTACCCATGTAAATGTTATTGAATCCTGTAACATAACAGTTATGATGTTATCTTTCAAAATATACTGAGTGGTTTGCTGCCTTAGATATCAAATAGTTCGGATCCAGTGCGACCTTTGGAGCGCACGGAAGTCCGACAAGGGGGCAGTGCGGGCTTGCGTCATAGTGACGTGGACCCGCTCTGTCTCGCGTGGCCACGCCTGATTACCGCGATGGGGCATCAACCAATAATATGGCTCCCAAACTTTTCCGTAGTTAGCCTCCATAGAAGCAGCAGGACGCTGTGAACGCGCAAGGCGATATTTGATTGGGCCAATTTTAAGCTGCATACAATGTGTAACAAAATGTGCTTCAGTTAGCATCTCGTTGATCATTTGTTCCATCTCTCACGGTGTACATAGATTTAACTCAAGTCCACCTCCTCCCTCTTCTGAGAATTTAACCATTTGTGGCCAGTACTGCAGCACTACAGTTGAGCAGAATCATTGCTATTCCTGCTCATGTGAAAAAAAAATAAAAAATTATTTGCACTTCCTCCCCAGTGTATTTAGAGAGAAGTAAAGATTTTTTTTATTGCAGCGTGTGGGAAAGGTTTAGTGCTTTATTACACATTGAGCTGAGACGAATTGGAGTTGTAGTCTTAGCCACAAACAGTTAATCACTTCAAGACAGAGGTGGTGGTGGGTGTGGCCAGTTGATCTGCTTTGTGACAGAGAAGGAACTCCCACTCAACTGACATGAAATAACGAGGGAGGCAATGTAGAAACTAGCCTTGTGGATTATGCCCCCTTTGTACCTCATGCCCCCTTGTACCTCTTGTTTCTCCCTGTGTCCTCTGTCCCCCTTGTGTCCTCCTGTGTCCCCCATGTGTCCGCCTCTGTCCTCCTTGTGTCCTCCTCTATGCCCCTTTGTGTCTCCCTTGTGTTCTCCTCTATGCCCCTTTGTGTCCCCCTGTGTCCTCTGGTTGTCCTCCTGTGTCCTTCTCTGCATGGGCACAGTACAGGGAGTCCTCGACACTGCAGCCGGTCGTAGGTTTTCAAGTTTTTACAAGTCAGGAACTCCCTACATTTGGACTATAAGACGCAGTGACTTTTTCCCCCCACTTTTGGGGGAGAAAAAGTGAGTCTGATAGTCCAAAAAAATACAGTACCTTTCCTTGAACAGATCATCAGGGAAGTCTGTATGGCTGATATTGTGGTGAAACCCCTCCCACATTGTGATGTCAGGGCCAGTTTGCTGTCTGTGAACCTCGCTACATTGTGGGCAATAGCCAAGCAAGCAGTATCTCCCGCTGTGCATAGAACTTTCAGTAAACAAACTTTCAGCAGAGATCACCTGGCAGGACCTGACGGGCAGAGGTCAGCGGCATGACTTTTATGGCATGGTATGCCATGACATCTGAGCGCCTAACCGAGGATACTATCACTGGAATTATTCTTAATAAATATTAAGTATCCATACATATTCAGCTTACAAGAAGAGCCTATCTTTGTCAAAGAGGTTTATCCCTGAAATATTATGTAAGACTTTATGGGGTGTCTGTTGTTTGCACTTTACATTTGGGCCACCCTAATTTTTTGTATATAGGGGCTTGACTGCATAATGTCCGCTTTCATACAATTGTACACAAATGTACATTAAATATATAGCTTTGTATATTTAATTGTTGCTTAGCAGCAACCCAGTGTTTCACAATTATTTGTATGATATTTTGCACTATTTGTGGTGCAGTCTGATTGTGACTTATGCATTGTACGTATACACTAGTGTTGGGCGAACATCTAGATGTTCGGGTTCGGGCCGAACAGGCCGAACATGGCCGCGATGTTCGGGTGTTCGAGCCGAACTCCGAACATAATGGAAGTCAATGGGGACCCGAACTTTCGTGCTTTGTAAAGCCTCCTTACATGCTACATACCCCAAATTTACAGGGTATGTGCACCTTGGGAGTGGGTACAAGAGGAAAGAAAATTTAGCAAAAAGAGCTTATAGTTTTTGAGAAAATCGATTTTAAAGTTTCAAAGGGAAAACTGTCTTTTAAATGCGGGAAATGTCTGTTTTCTTTGCACAGGTAACATGCTTTTTGTCGGCATGCAGTCATAAATGTAATACAGATAAGAGGTTCCAGGAAAAGGGACCGGTAACGCTAACCCAGCAACAGCACACGTGATGGAACAGGAGGAGGGCGGCGCAGGAGGAGAAGGCCACGCTTTGAGACACAACAACCCAGGCCTTGCATGAGGACAAGAAGCGTGCGGATAGCAATTTGCATTTTGTCGCCATGCAGTCATAAATGTAATACAGATGAGAGGTTCAATAAACAATAAACAGTAATTGGTGTTGTGCAGAATGCGCACAATGCGTGGGTCGCGTTCAATGCAGTCCTAGGCCGAAGAGGTCATAGCCTAGGGTCACAAAAACCTGTTTATTTGGGCAATTTCAATGGTGGCGAGTCTGACGTACATAAATCGCAGCAATGGCCGTTAGCAACGTCTGAATCTCACGAAATGTCTCATGCAGGTAGAAGACATATTGTTAGACTTGGGCTCCAAAGATGGGTTCCCTACATCTCTGCAAACCAGAGTTACAGGGCTCCAAATTTGGTAAAATCCCCCATAGGCTTTCATTGGGCCTCCTATTTACAGTTCCAAAATCTGACATCTTTTCAAAGGGCAATTGCTCAGCAGTGGCAAATTTTCTAGCATTGTAGGGACCCTTAGGGGGAACATGACTGGTGAGTTTCGGGCCCCTAGGCCAAAGAGGTCATAGCCTAGGGTCACAAAAACCTGTTTATTTGGGCAATTTCAATGGTAGTTATGCTGACGTACATAAATCTCAGCCATGGCCGTTAGCAACGTCTGAATTTCACGAAATGTCTCATGCAGGTAGAAGACATATTGTTAGACTTAGATTCCAAAGATGGGGTCCCTACATCTCTGCAAACCAGAGTTACAGGGGTCCAAATTTGGTAAAATCCCCCATAGGCTTTCATTGCCTCCCTATTTCACTTTCCAAAATCTCACATCTTTTCAAAGGGCAATTGCTTAGCAGTGGCAAATTTTCTAGCATTGTAGGGACCCTTAGGGGGAACATGACTGGTGAGTTTTGGGCCCCTAGGTCAAAGAGGTCATAGCCTAGGGTCACAAAAACCTGTTTATTTGGGCAATTTCAATGGTAGTTATGCTGACGTACATAAATCTCAGCCATGGCCGTTAGCAACGTCTGAATTTCACGAAATGTCTCATGCAGGTAGAAGACATATTGTTAGACTTGAATTCCAAAGATGGGGTCCCTACATCTCTGCAAACCAGAGTTACAGGGGTCCAAATTTGGTAAAATCCCCCATAGGCTTTCATTGCCTCCCTATTTCACTTTCCAAAATCTCACATCTTTTCAAAGGGCAATTGCTCAGCAGTGGCAAATTTTCTAGCATTGTAGGGACCCTTAGGGGGAACATAACTGGTGAGTTTCGGGCCCCTAGGCCAAAGAGGTCATAGCCTAGGGTCCCAAAAACCTGTTTATTTGGGCTATTTCAATGGTGGCGAGTCTGACGTACATAAATCACAGCAATGGCCGTTAGCAACGTCTGAATCTCACGAAATGTCTCATGCAGGTAGAAGACATATTGTTAGACTTGGATTCCAAAGATGGGGTCTCTACATCTCTGCAAACCAGAGTTACAGGGCTCCAAAATTGGTAAAATCCCCCATAGGCTTTCATTGGGCCTACTATTTACCGTTCCAAAATCTCACACCATTTCAAAGGGCAATGGCTCAGCAGTGGCAAAACTCACCAGTCATGATACCCCTAAGAGTCCCTACAATGCTAGAAAATTTGGTACTGCTGAGCCATTGCCCTTTGAAAAGATGTGAGATTTTGGAAAGTGAAATAGGGAGGCAATGAAAGCCTATGGGGGATTTTACCAATTTTGGACCCCTGTAACTCTGGTTTGCAGAGATGTAGGGACCCCATCTTTGGAATCCAAGTCTAACAATATGTCTTGTACCTGCATGAGACATTTCGTGAAATTCAGACGTTGCTAACGGTCATGGCTGGGATTTATGTACGTCAGCATCACTACCATTGAAATAGCCCAAATAAACAGGTTTTTGTGACCCTAGGCTATGACCTCTTTGGCCTAGGGGCCCGAAACTCACCAGTCATGTTCCCCCTAAGGGTCCCTACAATGCTAGAAAATTTGCCACTGCTGAGCAATTGCCCTTTAAAAAGATGTGAGATTTTGGAAAGTGAAATAGGGAGGCAATGAAAGCCTATGGGGGATTTTACCAATTTTGGACCCCTGTAACTCTGGTTTGCAGAGATGTAGGGACCCCATCTTTGGAATCCAAGTCTAACAATATGTCTTCTACCTGCATGAGACATTTTGTGAAATTCAGACGTTGCTAACGGCCATGGGTGAGATTTATGTACGTCAGCATAACTACCATTGAAATTGCCCAAATAAACAGGTTTTTGTGACCCTAGGCTATGACTTCTTTGGCCTAGGGGCCCGAAACTAACCAGTCATGTTTCCCCTAAGGGTCCCTACAATGCTAGAAAATTTGCCACTGCTGAGCAATTGCCCTTTGAAAAGATGTGAGATTTTGGAAAGTGAAATAGGGAGGCAATAAAAGCCTATGGGGGATTTTACCAATTTTGGACCCCTGTAACTCTGGTTTGCAGAGATGTAGGGACCCCATCTTTGGAATCTAAGTCTAACAATATGTCTTCTACCTGCATGAGACATTTCGTGAAATTCAGACGTTGCTAACGGCCATGGCTGAGATTTATGTACGTCAGCATAACTACCATTGAAATTGCCCAAATAAACAGGTTTTTGTGACCCTAGGCTATGACCTCTTTGGCCTAGGGGCCCGAAACTCACCAGTCATGTTCCCCTTAAGGGTCCCTACAATGCTAGAAAATTTGCCACTGCTGAGCAATTGCCCTTTGAAAAGATGTCAGATTTTGGAACTGTAAATAGGAGGCCCAATGAAAGCCTATGGGGGATTTTACCAAATTTGGAGCCCTGTAACTCTGGTTTGCAGAGATGTAGGGAACCCATCTTTGGAGCCCAAGTCTAACAATATGTCTTCTACCTGCATGAGACATTTCGTGAGATTCAGACGTTGCTAACGGCCATTGCTGCGATTTATGTACGTCAGACTCGCCACCATTGAAATTGCCCAAATAAACAGGTTTTTGTGACCCTAGGCTATGACCTCTTCGGCCTAGGACTGCATTGAACGCGACCCACGCATTGTGCGCATTCTGCACAACACCAATTACTGTTTATTGTTTATTGAACCTCTCATCTGTATTACATTTATGACTGCATGGCGACAAAATGCAAATTGCTATCTGCACGCTTCTTGTCCTCATGCAAGGCCTGGGTTGTTGTGTCTCAAAGCGTGGCCTTCTCCTCCTGCGCCGCCCTCCTCCTGTTCCATCACGTGTGCTGCTGCTGGGTTAGCGTTACCGGTCCCTTTTCCTGGAACCTCTTATCTGTATTACATTTATTACTGCATGCCGACAAAAAGCATGTTACCTGTGCAAAGAAAACAGACATTTCCCGCATTTAAAAGACAGTTTTCCCTTTGAAACTTTAAAATCGATTTTCTCAAAAACTATAAGCTCTTTTTGCTAATTTTTTTTCCTCTTGTACCCACTCACAAGGTGCACATACCCTGTAAATTTGGGGTATGTAGCATGTAAGGAGGCTTTACAAAGCACGAAAGTTCAGGTCCCCATTGACTTCCATTATGTTTGGAGTTCGGCTCGAACACCCGAACATCGCGACCATGTTCGGCCCGAACCCGAACATCTAGATGTTCGCCCAACACTACACGTGACCTGTTCGGCCAATCACAGCGCTAGCCGAGCGTTCGGGGAACGTTCGGCCATGCGCTCTTAGTTCGGCCATATGGCCGAACAGTTTGGCCGAACACCATCAGATGTTCGGCCGAACTCGAACATCACCCGAATAGGGTGATGTTCTGCAGAACCCGAACAGTGGCGAACACTGTTCACCCAACACTAGTATACACGTGGCACACCCAGTATTTTCAAGGGGGGGATTCCTGAAAGGTCTCCCTCAGCCACACACAATACAGTATAATAATTAGAAATGGCCCAAACGGTTCGCCGGCGAACTTCCAGAGGTTCGCGATTGCGGAGAACAGCGAACTTTTCCGGAAGTTTAGTTCGCCCCCATAATGCACCATTATGGTCAACTTTGACCCTCTACATCACAGTCAGCAGGCACATTGTAGCCAATCAGGCTACACTCCCTCCTGGAGCCTCCCCCGCCCCCCTTATAAAAGGCAGGCACCGCTGGCCATTATACTCACTTGTTTGCCTGCAGTAAATAGAGAAGGGACAGCTTCTGCAGACTATCTCATAGGGAAAGATTAGTTAGGCTCTTGTAGGCTTGTTAGCTTGCTCCTTGCTGATTCTTATTGCTAAAATAGCACCCCACAGCTACAACAGCTCTTTTGAGAGCTAATCTTTTTCTGTGTGTCCCACTGACACTCGTGCTGCATAGACAGCCTTGATAATTCATACGTGGTTGACTATTTAACACAGAACACCTCATCTTCGCTACTACAAGCACCACATCCATTGCATTTGACACTTCGCAGGAATTATTTGGTGGGGAATTAACTGATTCACAGCCATTATTGTTACAACCAGATAAAGGCGCTAAGCAAGTTACACCACCTCATATGTCTGAGTTAGGCGGCGACACTATGGACGTAATGTGTGAAGATGATGAAGTACCTGCTGTTGGTGTAGTTTTTGAGATGTCTTAAGCAAGCGAAGCTGGGAAGGATGATTATGATGATGACGATGATGCGGATCCCCCGTATGTTCGCAATAGAGGAGATGAACAGGGGGACAGTTCAGAGGGTGAGTCAGAGAGGAGTAGGAGGAGACGAGTTGCTGAAAGAAGCAGGAGGAGCTCGTCGTCAGAAACAGCTGGTGGCAGTGTCCGGCTCCATGTATCGCCACCTATGGACAGCTAGCCAACATGCCCTTCAACGTCAGCTGCTGATGTCACCATAGTGCCATCACCCCAGGGGGGCTCAGCGGTTTGGAAATTTTTTAATGTGTCTGCCTCAGATCAGAGCAATGCCATCTGTTGTCTCTGCCTCCAAAAATGGACCTGTGGAAAGGCCAACACTCAAGTAGGGACAAGTGCCTTACGAAGGCACATGGAGAAAAGGCACAGACTGCAATGGGAAGAGCACCTGAGCAAAAGCAGCACACAAAAGAAAAAACACCCTCCTTCTCCTCTTCCTCCTTCAGGTGCAGCATCTTCAGCCGCTTTCTCCCTTGCACCTTCACAGCCACCCTTCTCCACTCCGCCTCTGCTCTTGAGCGGTTCCTGCTCCTCTGCCCACAGCAGCCTGGTGTCCGTGAAGGAAATGTTTGAGCGGAAGAAGCCAAATTCTGCCAGTCACCCCCTTGCCCGGCGTCCAGGGGAGGACTGGGACCATTTGGCCTAGGGGGAAAACACAACCTAGAGGCCCGGTCACAGAGTCCCCAGCCCAAATACATTTGCACGCAATAAAGATATGTTTCAATGGTAGTTTAAAGCAACAATACATTTTGCATTTACGTTAAGAAAGCATGTATCCATCTTGCCTCTTGTCAGCATTTCAGGCATTTCAGGCTGGGGGTGGAATTGTGTGGGGGACATTTTCTTGTTGCACTTTGGGCCTTTGAGGGTACTATCTGCATTAGGTTTGTATGTTTTCCCTTTGTCTATGTGAGTTTCCTCTGGGCACTTTAGTTTCCTCCCACATTACAAAAATACAAATAAGTTAAAAGGCTTACCCCTAAATTGGCTCTAGACTACAATAGACATATGACTATGATAGGGATTAGCTTGTGAGCTCCTTTGAGGACAGCCAGTGACATTACTATGTACTCTGTAATGTGCTGCAGGAGATGTCAGTGCTATATAATATATATTATTAATATGGTAGGACATAAGACTATGGTAGGATTAGAGTGTGAGCTCCTCTGAGGACAGTCAGTGACATGACTGTGCACTCTGTAATGTGCTGCAGAATATGTCAGTTCTATATAAATACATAATAATCTGGTAGGACATTAGACTATGACTATGGTAGGATTAGATTGTGAGCTCCTCTGCGGACAGTCAGTAACATGACTATGTACTCTGTAGAACGCTGCAAAATACATTTTATAAATACTAAAAAATCTCCCTCAAGGTATTCCCTGGTGGTCTTATGGTCCCTTGATCTCCATATACCTTTCCCTAATGATCTTGTGGTCCCCTCTCCCCTTTACAGTAAGCCCTGGTTTGGTTGTTTAGTGGTCCCCTATCCTCATTTATCTCCCCTAGTGGTCACCCTCCCATTCTCCTCCTGAATAAACAGAGTAGTGGTGCAGCAGTGGTGCTTGACAGTCTTACCTCCTCCAGCAATGTGTCCGTCCTCCACAGCTAGTGGCTGTCTGCTCTCTGTCTATCTCCATCTCCTGCACATTGTGTGTAATCAGGCGATGTTCAGGATAACCAAGTCGTAGTGAGCAGGTGGCCGCTACAGAGGACAGACATCTAGCTGGATGAGCTGAGACTGCTGTGCTGCTACTCTGCATACAGGGGAGCACAGTAGTATAGCAGTGAGTGTCTCCTCCTCTGCTCAGTGCAGTGTTGGGTGCAGCCAGAGTCCCCTCAGTCATGGGCCTAATGCAGCCACCACCTGCCGCACCCCCTAAGTCATTGGTGCCCAGTGTCCCTAAATGAAGCAGGTGCCCTCAGCTTCATAATGACTAGTACACACAATGCTATTTTCCGTCAGATTGATAGGTCAAATCAATAATTTCCGGCATGTCTGATCTGTTCCTGATCAAGAATGGGATCGATTTTCAGATTAGTACTACAAAAAAAATAAATTGTTCCCGTTCTCGATAGGGAGCAGATCATACATGCTAGACATTATCAATTCGACCCGTGGATCTGATGGAATAAAGCATTGTGCGTACCAGCTACACTGCCTGTCCCCTCCCTTCAGTATTTCACAATACCCCATCGAACGGCAGTGACAGTACAGGGAAATGGTCACATAGGTTTCTTCAGTGCAGAAGCTTGACCGTGGGAAAGCATGTCCATACTGGGCATGTGCAAACGAGGCCCACACATGCCCAGGAGAACTAAGGCACTTGTGCATGTCTCTTTTCATTCATGTAAAAGCACTCCATTTGACTGGGCATGTGTGGATGTTACTTGCGCATGAGGAGTACAGATACAGCTCCCAGCATACCTCTCCCACTCCATAGAGGCACTAAAGCTCCCACCATGCTCCTCCCCTTCCAAAGCGGCACCACAGCTCCCAGCATGCCTCTCCTCCTCCATATAGAATTAGATAGCCCCCAGGGCTCCCAAGGCGTTTTTCAATGTGAATAATGTTCCCCTGGTGCCCCTGTAGAGTATTTACAGTGGCGCACACTCACCTGTCCAGCCAGCGGGCTCCCTCCATCTGTGTGCTTCATCCTCACAGGCACCTCATCTCCATGACCAGGTGACATGTACACACCTATGTGCTGCTGGGTCAATGAGATAAGGTGCCTGTGAGGATGGAGACGTTAGCACACAGCTGAGCGCGCTCTGCTGTGAATACTCTGCAGAGGCTCTGGGGGTCTCACAGGCACCTCATCTCCATGACCTGGTGACATGTACACACCTATGTGCTGCTGGGTCACTGAGATAAGGTGCCTGTAAGGATGGAGACGTTAGCACACAGCTGAGCGCGCTCCGCTGTGAATACTCTGCAGAGGCTCCGGGGGTCCACTATTCAATTTGGGGAGACCAAGGGGGGCCCAGCAACCAACTGTGGGGCCCTGGGGAACAACCCAACAATATATGGAGTAGGGGTATGCTGGGACCTGTGGTGCCTCTAGGGAAGGCAAGGAGCATGACGGGAGCCATGATGTTTATAGGGAGGAGCTTGCTGGGGGCTGTAGTAACTCTTTTGAGGGAAAGAGACCTGCTGGGAACAGTAGTGCCTCTATAGGGGGAAGACTTGATGGGGCTATAGTGCCTCCATGGGGGGGGGGGCATGCTGGTAGCTTTAGTGCCTCTATAAGGGAGGGGGAGACTTCCTGGGAGCTTTGGTGCCTCTTTTGAGGGAAAGGGACATGCTGGGACTTGTGGTGCCTTTATGGAGGGAAGGGACATGCTGGGAACAGTAGTGCCTCTATGGGGGGAACCTGCTCGGAGATATGGTACCTCTCTAGAGGGAGAGGGGAAAAACGGGCTACCTAATGCTGTGGAGTGGGGGAGGGGTGTCAGAAACTTACAGGCATGCAGAGTCACAGCAGCAGAAGGAATTCCCAGCCATGCACAGCAGCAGAAGAAATTCCCAGCCATGCATCTGATTCTCTCCCAGTGCAGTGTGGTGTCTCTCTTCTCTTGGGGCCCTGGCTGCTTCTCCCCATGAATCCACACCACACAGAGCAGCCTGGCAAGTGTGTCTCAGCGTGGTCTCCACAGGCCGGGGGGCGGAGCCTACACACATACACACAGTGCACCACGAAGTCTGTTGGTGCACAATGAGAGAGGATGCCGGGAGAAGCAGGAGCTTTCAGCCAATGCCCTGCTCTCTGGCCCTACTGAGTAAGCCTATCAGAACAGCAGTGGGCTGCTGGGGGCGGGGCTGAATCGAGTGGCTGCGGAGCTGCTCTAAACTATTTTACCACCGCACCGGCCCTGATCGATTGAGGTGGCGGCGGCCCGGGGGGAGAATGCCACCCGTCCCCCCGGGCCAGTCCGCCCCTGCTGGCGTCTGACAGCTGGCGTGGTGGAACTGTTAGCTTGTCAGCTGTTAACATACCAGCTGGTGGACTCTGAGGCCTTCCGTAAATTTGTGGCCATTGGGACACTGCAGTGGAAGATGCCAGGCCGCAATTTTTTCTCTAAGGCCCGGTTCGCATTAGCGTTCCCTGTCCGGATCCGCCTGATCGGATCCGGATTGTATACTGTACAAACGGACTCCGGGCACTTTTCCAACATGCGCTATTTTTCGGGTCCGGATCATCCGGCCCACGCACCTGGACCGGAGCCTGACTGCACCATCCGGAAATAGAAACCTATGGGGAACGGGAAGAACAGAACACACTGGATACAAACACCTGACGTTCTACCCCACTTCCGATGCGTATTCTAGCGGCCATTTTGGATGGGGACACATGGGCAGAAGTGGAGCAGCAGTGACTAACGTGCTTGAGCTGTTTGGCAGTATGTCGGAGGTGGAGGTGAGGCCTAAACAGCGGAGGACCTGATTCTACAGGTGCACCTTCTGCTGACCCTAACAATTCTATTTTAAATTTCAATGTTTTTACCACACGGATCCGGATGGCAGCCTGATACATTCCTGATGCAAACGGACCGGATCCAGATCGGATCCAGATCGGAACCGTACGGTTCCGATCCGGATCAGGTCCTGATCCGATCCGGATCTGGTCCGTTTGCATGCCAAAACGCAAGTGTAAACGGGGCCTAAAAAGGCGATACCCAAACTGTACCGTGAAGTGGAGAGGCAAGTGGTGTCATCTCTGACACACAGCGTTGGGTCAAGTGTCCACCTGACCATGGATGCCTGGTCTGCCAAGCACGGTCAGGGCAGGTACATAACTTACACAGCCCATTGGGTCAACCTGGTGACCGATGACAAGCAGGGAGTACGTGGCTGTGCAGCGGACCAACTTGTGACACCTCCACGGCTTGCAGGCAGGCCTCCTGCCACCTCCTCTCCTCCTACTACATCCTCTTCGCTGTCGTCGTCCTCCTCCTCCTTGGCTGAATGGCAGTCCAACTCTACTGGTGCTGCGATCTCCTCTCCAGCTACACAGCCCCATCTCCCCAGGGCCTATGCTGCATACCAGGTACGACGGTGTCACGCCATCTTAGACATGTCTTGCCTCAAAGCAGAGAGTCACGCTGGACCAGCTCTCCTGGCTGCTCTTAACAAACAGGTGGATCAGTGGCAACGTGGTGTGTGACAATGGCAGCAATCTCCTTTCTGCTTTGAATTTGGAAAAGCTGACACATGTACCCTGCATGGCACATGTGCTGAATCTAGTCATTCAAAGATTTGTATCAAAGTACCCAGGCTTAGCGGACGTCCTGAAGCAGGCCAGGAAGTTGTGTGGGCATTTCAGGCGGTCTTACACGGCCATGGCACGCTTTGCGGACATTCAGCAGAGAAACAAGTTGCCGGTGAGACACTTGATATGTGATAACCCGACTCGCTGGAATTCGACCCTGGTCATGTTCTCTTGCTTGCTAGAACAGGAGAAAGCTGTCACCCAGTACCTCTACAATTTTAGTAGAAGGACACAATCTGGGGAGATGGGGATGTTCTGGCCCCCCAAACTGAACTGATGCAAAATGCATGCAGGCTCATGCGGCCGTTTGAGGAGGTGACCAACCTGGTGAGTCGCAGTGAAGGCACCATCAGCGACTTGTTCCCGTATGCTTACTTCCTGTGGAGGAGCATGAAGAGGAACAGTTACAGCAGGAACAGTTGTGGGAGCAATTTTCATCAGAATCAGATGTTTCCTCAACACCTGCGGCAGCACAGAGGGGGGAGGAGGAGGAAGAGTCATGTGGGGAAGAGGAATCAGACTCGGATGATGAGGAAGGTGTTTCTTTGGAGGAGGAGGAGGCGGCGGCAGAAGAACAACCACAGCAGGCGTCGCAGGGGGCTTGTGCTGCTCGACGTTCCCGTGGTATTGTTCGTGCCTGGGGAAGGAGGAGGACTTACCTGACATCACTGAGGAAGAGCAAGAGGAGATGGAGAGTAAGTCTGGATCCAACTTTGTGCAGATGGTGTCTTTCATGCTGTCCAGCCTGTTGAGGGACCCCCATATAAAAAAACTCAAGGGGAATGAGCTGTACTGGGTGGCCTCGCTACTAGACCCTCGGTATAGGCACAAAGTGGCGGACATGTTACCAACTCACCAGAAGGCAGAAAGGATGCAGCACATGCAGAACAAGCTGGCAACTATGCTTTACAATGCGTTTAAGGGTGATGTCACAGCACAACGCAATAAAGGTACCACTGCCAGTATCCCTCCACCAACGCCTGGACTGGTGGGTAGCCGACTACCTGGCCTTAAGTGTGGATGTAGACACTGTGTAGACCTTGGACTACTGGGTGCACAGGCTTGACCTGTGGCCAGAGCTGTCCCAATTTGCCATCCAACTTCTGTCTTGCCCTGCCTCAAGCGTCCTGTCAGAAAGGACCTTCAGCGCAGCTGGAGGCATTGTAACTGAGAAGAGAAGTCGCCTAAGTCTCAAAAGTGTTCGGTACCTCACCTTTATCAAAATGAATGAGGCATGGATCCTGGAGGGCTATTGCCCGCCCGAAGACTAAGTCAGTCCCCACACACAGCATCTCTGCCTGCACGCCGTGTGACTGGCTGCCTGCCCCAAGACTAAGTCGCTCCCCACACAGCACCTCTGCCCGCAGGCCGCTTGACTGCCTTCTCCGCCACCACCAACAGAGTCCAGGACTCCAGAAATAATTTTTCTGGTGCATGTACATGCCTGCTAATTTTTCTGGCTGCACTGCGGCTGCAACAACAAAACAAAAAGGCATGTACATGTGCCCATTCCCCTTCGTGATCATTACCTTGCTGCGGTGAAGGGGCTTGCGTATCACAATGAAGCAATGACCGATGGCTATATGAGTGTCTCGGGGGGTGGCACACCAAAGATAATAAGGTCATTGCTTCATTGTGGACAGACCAAATTTGACCAGCTGGACAGTCACTGTTCTGTCATTCAGCTCGGGCTAGTAAAAAAGGGCGCACAGGGATAGTGGACAAAAAGAGCCATAAACTGCAATGCAAAATATCGGCTATTCGGCGCCCGACAGGAAAAAAGGGCGCTCGAGAAATAGCGGTTACAGGGATCGTGTTAACAAAAGTTTTCGTTTACAGAATAAGGTTTATAACAAATATCGTTTACAAGTTCGTTTTGAGTTTGTGTTATACTTATTTTTTCGTTTTTAAATTTCGCTTATATCAGTTTTTACTTATTATTTAGTTTAAAAATTTCGCTTACAAAAGTATAACAACTACATTTTCGTTTACACTTCTTTGATCATTTAAAAATTAGTTTTCATATGTATAATGCGTAAATACCGTTTTCAACCTTATTGTATTAGAAATACATCGCTTTTGGTATTAACTTTGTTTTTACACTTATAATGCGTTGATTATAGTTACTAAAATATCGCTTTTAATATTGTTGTTCTTTGCTTCCAGCCAGATAACCACAGTACACTGTTAGGAAACTAGCTGAGGTGTGTGCTGATCCCTGCTGCCTCCTGTGTGTACAGTATAAGCTGTTACTTTGTGCCTGTACTGATAGTAAACTAGTTGAAGTGTGTGCTGATCTGTGTACAGTAGTAGCTGTTACTCTGTGCCTGTACAGTTAATAAACTAGCAGAGATGTGGGCTGATCTCTGCTACCTCTGTATGTACAGTATAAGCTGCTACTTGAACTATACTAATAGTAAACTAGCTGCAACATGTGCTGATCTCTGCTACCTCCAATATGTACAGCGTTAGTTGTTACTCTGTGCCTGTACTGATAGTAAGCTAGCCGTAGTGTGTGATGATCTTTGCTGCCTTCAGTATGTACAGTATAAGCTGTTACTCTGTACCTGTACTGATAGTAAACTAGCTGCAGCGTGTGCTGATTTCTGCTGCCTCCAGTATGTACAGTATAAGCTGTTACTCTGTCCCTTTACTGATTGTAAACTAGTTGAAATATGTGCTGATCTGTGTACAGTATTAGCTGTTACTCTGTGCCTGTACAGTTAATAAACTAGCAGAGGTGTGGGCTGATCTCTGCTACCCCTGCATGTACAGTATAAGCTGCTACTTGAACTATACTAAGGCCCAGTGCACACCAAAACCGCTAGCAGATCCTCAAAACGCTAGAGGTTTTTGGAGCTGATTTCAGAGCGATTCCAGGCATGTTTAGAGAGGTTTTCTAAACATGCCTAGCGTTTTTTGGAGCGTTTTTGTGTAGCAGATTACATATATTGTTACAGTAAAGCTGTTACTGAACAGCTTCTGTAACAAAAACGCCTGGAAAACCGCTCTGATCTAGCGTTTTTCAGAGCAGTTTTCCACATGCCTATACTTTAACATTGGCAAACCGCTCTGAAGTAGTGTTTTTCAGAGCGGTTTGCGTTTTTCCTATACTAAACCGCAAACGTGCAGCAGGAGGCGCGTTTGCGGCTTGGCAAAAACCTCAAACCGCCGGTGTGCACTATCCCATTGCAATACAATAGCCAAGTGCGGATGCGGCCGGCGGATCGCTCCAAAAACCGCTCGGTGTGCACTGGGCGACACACGCACGCACGCACGCACGCACGCACACACACACACACACACACACACACACACTCTTCTTGGAGCCACCAAAAGCAAGGAGTCTGGTAAATTAAAACTACATTATTCATGATTTAACAGGGAGTGGAGGCAGAGAAACGTAAAGAGAGGAAGAGTGCAGTCTAGTGTGTGTGATTCTGATGTGTGTGTGTGTGTGTGTGTGTGTGTGTGCCATGCTAACACACGAACCAAAAGAAACGTGTGGGTTCATTTCTAAGGGCTCGTTTCCACTGTTGCGGTGCGGAATCACCTGGATTCCACCGCTGATGAAATCGCATGCGGATGCGATTCCCCATGCGTTTTTTGCCGTGAATTCGCATGCGAATTCGCATAGGTAAGGGTATATGCGATTTTAACCATGTCACTGCCTGTGTGAATTTACATCGGTACCTATGAGAATTCGCATGCGAATTCGCAACAAAAAACGCATGGGGAAAACGCATGCGATTTCCCTATTAAAGACATTGCATGCGATTCGCATGCATTCCACTCTCAGGCGAATTCGTTGGCTCTTTTGTGCGTTTTTTCACCGCTGAAGAAAACGCACATCACCAACGCAATAGTGGAAACAGGCCCATCCACTTGCATACCATGTGCGAATCCGCATGCGTTAGGGCTGTACTGCGCAGGTGCAGTAGTTCTGCGCCTGTGCAGTACAGCCCGGCGGACGTCCGATGACGTCAGCGCGCCCGCGTGGGATGCAGAAGAGCCCGTCCTTGGAGCGCAGAAGAGCCCGACCTGGCAGCCGGCCTGGCCAGGTCGGGTCGGCCACCGAAGACGACCGGGAGCCTCTGGAGCGGCGGCGAGGGCACCTCCTGCCTGCCACGGGCTGGAGGAAGCCCCAGGTAAGTGGATATGGATTTTTTTTTTCAAGGCGTCCCTGAACCTTCCCTTTAACAATGGTAGAGAAAGAACCATCAAAAGTTGATAAGGCAGTCAGACATTACCTGACATCCCTGAGTGAGGAAGAGCAATCTCGCCATGGTGCACACCAGTCCAGCACGGCTGTCACTACGCAAACAGCCGTTTGTGGTGCGTTACACAGTGAGTTTGGTGTGTCAGTGTGAAGCAGTACTCTAATTACACTCCCTGATTGATGTATACACATGCAAGATGTTTTAAAGCACGTTAGGCCTACAATTTGGCATTCAATGTGATTTCTGCCCTTAGAATGTTGCTTTGCGTCAAATCCAGATTTTTCTCTGGGACTTTTGGCATTTATCCCATTCCGCCATGCCCCCCTCCACGTGTTAGACCCCTTGAAACATCTTTTCCATCAATTTTGTGGTCAGCATAAATTTTTCTAGTTTTCCAAGTACGCTTCCCCATTGAAGTGTATTGTGGTTTGCAAAAGTTGGCACGAACCGAACTTTCTGCGGTAGGTTCGCGAACCCGGTTCGCGAACCGAAAATCGGAGGTTCGGGTCATCTCTAATAATAATATGGTAGGACATCATGCTGGGTACCCATAATGCAATTTTCCCTCTGACTGATAGGATCTGACAATTATTTCCTAAATGTTCGATCTGCTCCCAAACGACAACAGGATCGATCAGGAGCCGTTGGATACAGATAATAATGAGGACAGCCAACATTGCTAATGAAGGGGAAAGTGACGCATTCACACAGCAGGAGCACAGGGCTGTGCTCATATCTGGCTCTGTTAAGTTCCCCAGAGCTGTTCCATGCTCTGTAAACACACTGCTGCTCCATGCTCTGTACAAATGCTGCTGCTCCATGCTCTGTACACACACTGCTGCTCCATGCTCTGTACACACGCTGCTGCTCCATGCTCTGTACACACGCTGCTGCTCCATGCTCTGTACACACGCTGCTGCTCCATGCTCTGTACACACGCTGCTGCTCCATGCTCTGTACACACGCTGCTGCTCCATGCTCTGTACACACGCTGCTGCTCCATGCTCTGTACACACGCTGCTGCTCCATGCTCTGTACACACGCTGCTGCTCCATGCTCTGTACACACGCTGCTGCTCCATGCTCTGTACACACGCTGCTGCTCCATGCTCTGTACACACGCTGCTGCTCCATGCTCTGTACACACGCTGCTCCATGCTCTGTACACACGCTGCTGCTCCATGCTCTGTACACACGCTGCTGCTCCATGCTCTGTACACACGCTGCTGCTCCATGCTCTGTACACACGCTGCTGCTCCATGCTCTGTACACACGCTGCTGCTCCATGCTCTGTACACACGCTGCTGCTCCATGCTCTGTACACACGCTGCTCCATGCTCTGTACACAAGCTGCTGCTCCATGTTTTGTACACATGCTGCTGCTTCATGCTCTGTACACACGCTGCTGCTCCATGCTCTGTACACACGCTGCTCCATGCTCTGTACACACGCTGCTGCTCCATGCTCTGTACACATGCTGCTGCTTCATGCTCTGTACACTGCTGCTCCATGCTCTGAACACACGCTGCTGCTCCATCCAAAGTCAACTGTAGCAGGGAAAGAAATAAAGGGGGCAGTGCTGTGAGCTGCAGGATGCCTGCAGACATTCTGGTGTCTCAACTCGTGCCTGTCCCCAGACACTGCACCGGCCCTGGTCTGTGGGGGGATTCTGGGCAGCTGTAATCTCCTCCTTGCGTTTGCCTATGATACTGTACATAAAAGCAGCATAAACCAATTATGTGGTTATGTCAATATCATTTTGAGTTGCACCGTATTCCAATTCTTCATTAGATTGAATTTTAACAAAGATATGTATTTTGAGGTGTTTTAAAGTGAAACTAGGGTCACCCTGGAGTCCCCCTTTAAGAACATTGTGCAGATTGTAACATTGTGGGAACCACAGGGTACTGCCATTATGGTCAGTATTTTAGTAATTAACAATACAAAGCTGTCAGTTCCTGGCACTGTACATACATGGTTAACCACAAGTGATATTCCGTAGACCTAAAATGATATCAGAAAGCTGTATTACCTGCATCATAACCTGGCATTCTCACCTTGTTTGACCACAGTGGTTTGACTAGATGCGCCTTCTCATGTCAGTTAACTCTGCCAGGATATCCTAGAAATCATTCATGATCTTTTTTGGGATGGAAATAGTTTTGATGCAGTAGCTTGTTTAACCACTTGAGGACCCACCCTTTACCCCCCCTTAAGGACCAGCGCTGGTTTGATTGATCTGTGCTGGGTGGGCTCTGCAGCCCCCAGCACAGATCAGGGTGCAGGCAGGGAGATCAGATTGCCCCCCTTTTTTCCCCCCTATGGGGATGATGTGCTGGGGGGGTCTGATCTCTCCTGCCTGCTGTGGGTGGCGGGGGGGGCACCTCAAAGCCCCCCTCCGCGGCGACATTCCCTCCCCCTCCCTCTCCTACCTGTCCCCCCAGTGATCCGGGCTGCACAGGACGCTATCCGTCCTGTGCAGCCAGTGACAGGACGTCCTCTGTCACATGGCGGCGATCCCCGGCCGCTGATTGGCCGGGGATCGCCGATCTGCCTTACGGCGCTGCTGCGCAGCAGCGCCGTACAAATGTAAACAAAGCGGATTATTTCCGCTTGTGTTTACATCTAGCCTGCGAGCCGCCATCGGCGGCCCGCAGGCTATTCACGGAGTCCCCCGCCGTGATTTGACAGGAAGCAGCCGCTCGTACGAGCGGCTGCTTCCTGATTAATTAGGCTGCAGCTGGCGACGCAGTACTGCGTCGCTGGTCCTGCAGCTGCCACTTTGCCGACGCACGTTATGAGTGTGCGGTCGGCAAGTGGTTAAATGAGTGAACTATACTTCACAGAAACTAAGAAACAAAAACATTTTTTTATCATAATTGTCGCAAAATCATACAATCACCTGCAAATAAGTACCATAGACCACCACCCCCCACTATTGTCCTAACAAATAGGCTAAACACGCGTACGTTAAAAAAAGGCGCCGGGAAAAAAGGGCGCAGGGAAAAAAGGGCGCAGGGTTTTAAAAGATAATCATGAATAACGTTTAAAAAAAATTTGTGTTATATTTCGTTTAAAAATAATGTTTTATAAAGTTATAAATCATTAAATAATGTGTATAAAATCGGCAATTTTAAAAACGTTAATCTTCCCTGTTTAAAAATTGAAATTTATAATAACGTTTTATAAAACATTAATAAGAATTTTACTAAAGCTATACCTAACCCTACTCTCACACAGAACCCTCCCTGTACCTATCCCTAACCCCTAGACCCCCCTGTTGGTGCCTAACCCTAAGACCCCCCTGTTGGTGCCTAAACCTAAGACCCCCTGGTGGTGCCTAACCCTAAGACCCCCCTGTTGGTGCCTAAACCTAAGACCCCCCTGTTGGTGCCTAAACCTAAGACCCCCCTGTTGGTGCCTAAACCTAAGACCCCCCTGGTGGTGCCTAAACCTAAGACCCCCCTGGTGGTGCCTAAACCTAAGACCCCCCCTGTGATAAGCATTAATAACGTTTTAAAAAAATATGGTGCGGTTTTTCGTTTAAAAATGTAAAAAAAAAAAAAAAATTGTACGGTTTTTCGTTTAAAAGTAATGTTTTAAAAAATATTGTACTGTTTTTCGTTTAAAAATAATGTTTTAAAAATTATAAATCATTAAATAATGTGTAATCATGAGAAACAGTTATAAAACATTAAAAGTCTCCGGGCGCCGCTTTTAAAACGTTATTTTTCTCCGGCGCCCTTTTTTCCTGTTGGGCGCCGATTAAACGATATTTATTATGGGAGTGAATGGCGGCGCCCTTTTTGTCCACCTGCCTCATGCGCCCAAATTTCCTGCTTCCGGCTAAACACAGCGACCCACCAATAGGCCGAGTTCCCAGTGTGTGACCCTAGATTCCCCCCCCCCCCTCCCCAAGCAGAGTGCACATTGGAAGTGTGTCCCCATTGCGTGACTCGCTTTGGAAGTGTGCCGATAACCATAGTTACCTCTCCTTACTCCATTCCTGGCATCTTCCCTACAGCTTCATAACTCACTGCAAGAGCTCCAGGCTCACTGACATGGGGCTGCAGTGATGTCCTGTGAGTTACAAAGCTGCATGAAAGGGGTGGAGGGGGGGGGGGGGACGTAAGTACTGAAGTGAAGAGAGGTAGCTATGGTTACCAGTAGGCTTCCGATGCAAACTCTGCATCACTCAGTGGCATAACTATAATTCATGGGGCCGCCCCAGCTAAACTTTAATGCCCCTCCCCCCAAAGTTCACATCCATTCCCTTGCCTCCCCTTTGTGCCCTTCACGGCCTCACCTCACAAAGGTCATAAAACAAGTGTGGCCATCATGATCTTCACACCCATAACAAGTGTAGATACAAAATCACCTGATCTGAAGTACAGTCCCCTGTATTGGAGGAAGGGAGGGTTAGTAGTTGGGGCCCTCCCACAGCTCTCAGCGCCCCTCTGCAATTGCAGGTACTGCTCCCCTCTAGTCACTCATGGATTAGCTGAGACTGCCCCCAGTTTTAGCCCAAAAATATTGTATAAAAAGGTTGGATTATATGTAGTGATATATAGTAGTCCTATGTAGTAGTCTACATACTTTAGCTATACTTTATAAATGGGCATTTTTTTCTTCTCTTCTCTGTTACTTAGTCTTTTGCTTTCTTTTGACCTTGTTGTTTTTTCAAAGGCCCCATCTGGAAAGTCACAAACATTTAAAGCTGCATTGAAGTGTATCTTAGACCAGGGCCCTCAACATTACGGTAGCATGAGCACCATTATAGAATCAAACTCAAACTGAAAACTAATATACAAGATAATTACCGAATATCACCGAATATCACCATGGATAATCACACTTTTGAACTTCCAAATTTTGGTGTAATGTGGATGATATACCCACAGTGGGGCCTGTGACGGATGGATTCACTGGCAGAAATGCGCCATCCACGCAATCATACAAAAATGAATGCTGGAGTGTGCCGATGAATGTATATATCTACCTGTCCTCGCTCCAGCTTGCATCCATGCGTCTGCCGGGCTCCGGTCACACGACAGTGAGCTTGGAGCTCTAGTTGCCAGTTCAGAGACATGGGGACCCGAGGTTGAGCCAGGAGAGGTAGCTATGCTTCATTCGGTAAGCTAAAATGTGCTCTCTGCATGTGTGTGTGTGTGTGTGGGGGGGGATGAGGTCAGGGGACCACCCCTTTGGTCACATGGGGGGGAGGGGTCAGCTAAATTATGGGTTGCAGGTTTGGTGCTATTATTTAAATCGAAAGGGGAGGGGCAAGCTTATGCACTGGGCAGATTATGTGCCGGGAACAGTCAGTGTCAGACTGAGACATAGTAAACAACTTGTAGGGAAAGCAGCAGTAGTCGGGTCTATCTGAAAATGGTGCAGGGAGAAAAATGGTGCACCGTTCTGCCGATAAATGTATCATAAAACGCTATTTACCGTTTTAATGTAAATACAATAAAACGGTAAATTTCGTTTTATGCTACATTGATTGCAGAGCGGTGTGCCATGATACACATGCAGGGCTAGTATAGGCAGCGGGGGCTGGGGGAGAGAGGCAGCGAGACACTAGAGGGCATAGGCATCGGATGTATGCAGAGGCATACGTTACCTTGTCCTGGGCCGGCGATCGCTACTTCCATCCGCTCCTTCCATTTGTTTGCTGTAGTCCTGCAGCTGGCCAATCACCATGCGGAGACTAAAGCCACATAGTGATTGGCCGGCTGCAGGACTACAGTAAACGAATGGAAGACGTGAAGGAGCGGAGGGAAGGAGCGATCGGCGGCCGGCACAAGGTAACGTATGCTTCTGCACACATCCTCCCCCGACGCCTATGCCCTCCAGTGTCCCGCTGCCTCTCTCCTCCCCCGACCTCCGCTGCATTTTTGAACACTTATAACGCTATTTAGCTTTATAAGTGTAAGGCACACTGCCTGCGCCATTTTTTAACACTTATAACGCTAAATAGCGTTATATAATGTAAGTCTATGGGGCGATCTTTGTATTCCCCTGGCGCTGTGCGCCATTATTAACTGTCACAGCAGTAGTCAGGTGTTGCTGCTCACAGTGAAAATTTGCTACAGGTGTCTATTGGGAGCAATAACACATGGCTTCTGCTGCTTGGCCAGCAGGTGGATTCCCTCAGCTTTACAACCTCCCAGTCCGACACTGTATACAGTAATTGACTGCAGTACTAATAGTAAATTAACTAACAACAAAAATTGGCAACTCCAGGAAAGTTCTAAGGGCTGTGTTTCTTAGGCTGTTTAAGAAGGCACACCGAATAATATTCCATTTAACTATATTTTTTTAAAGTGTACCTGAAAGGGAAAAAGTTCTCCATATGGAGACTTACCTCTGCAGAGGAAAGCTTCTGAATAATCCAGGGACGTCCTCTGTCCCCCTCGCCTCCACCGATTCAGAACTTGGACCTCCGAACCTCTCTGACAAGGACTTATCAAAGAGTTCAGTGCTCCCTTCCCTGAACAAGCGAGGTCGTACTGTGCAGGCTGCCTACTGAGGGCTATAATGAGGGCAAATAAAAAGCTATCTATACTGGAGACACCAATACCTGGCTACCTATACTGGGGCAACTATACTTGGCTACCTATACTGGGGGCACCTATCCTTGGCTACCTATATTGGGGGCACCTATACCTGACTATCTATACTGGGGCATCTATATCTGGCTACCTGTACTGGGGGCGCCTATTCCTGGCTAACCTATACTAGGGGAACCTAAACCTGGCTACCTATACTGGGGGCAACTATATCTGGTTATCTATACTGGGGCCACCTATACTTGGCTACCTATACTAGGGGCACCTATACTTGCCTACCTATTCTGGGGGCACCTATACCTGGCTATCTACACTGGTGGGACCTATACTGGGGGCACCTGTACTTGGCTACCTATACTGGGGGCACCTATATTTGGCTACCTATACTAGGGGCCCCTATAACTGGCTTCCTATACTGATGACACCTATACTTGGCTACGTATGTTGGGGGCTGCTATGCCATGCTACCTATACTGGGAACACCTAAACCTGGATTCCTATACTTGGAGCACCTATACCTGGCTACCGATACTGGGGGCATCTGTATCTGGCTTCCTATAGAGAGGGCACCTATACTTGGCTACCTATATTGGGGCAGCAATACCTTGCTACCTATACTGGGGGTACCCATACTGGGGGCACCTATATCTAGCTTTCTATACTCAGGGCACCTATACCTGGCTACCTATATTGGGGGTGCCTATATCTGGCTTTCTATACGGGGACACCTATACCTGGCCTCCTATCTACCTACCTATACTGAGGGTGGTTTTCTTTTGTTGCACAGTGGCTATAATGTGCAGTGCAAATTACAGGCAAAGGAGGGGGGGATGGGTGCTGAGAGGGTTGGTATTGGGGGTTGGGGCGCATCCTTACAAGTTTGCCTCAGGGAGCAAAAAGTCTAGAACCAGCCCTACTTATCTTGTATAGTTTCTGTTCAGCAGAGGAGGCTCGGTCAGAGAGGATGTGGCTTTATTTCCTGAGGTTTCAGCTCATTTTCTGCATGTCATCTGTACTACCTAAGCGTGCTGCGTGTTCTTGAAGCTTACATCTGTAGTTGTGAGCCAACCACCAGTAGAGGCAAGCTGTAGAAAATGATGAGGCATCTAACTGGATTGACTATCTGCATTATGCTTGTATACATGGACGTTGCTTTTCTCTCTGGTGAGTTTGCTTATGCTGCTTAATGCATTTAAGGGGATGTTATTTTCCATAATGATAAATAGGTTGTAATTTTAGTAAAGTGTTTATATGCTGAGCTACTGTTTGAAAGATAACAAGTTAGGATAAATACGTATTGTATAGTAGCATAGAGTTTGCTCATGATATCATGCTATCTATCTATCTATCTATCTATCTATCTATCTATCTATCTATCTATCTATCTATCTATCTACCTATTAGAGAATAAAGAATTTAACTTAAGCCTTGTGCATACCTACTAGAACTGTCACCTGACATGGCTGAGTTTGTACAGATGTGTTGCTTATCGCTAAATGCATTAATTTTCACTATGTATTCCCTCTACTCTCTCCCCCTCAAAGCAAACTGCAAAGTGCCACATGCAAAGTGCAAAGTGCCAAGTGCCATGTGCAAACACAAGCAAAGTGCCAAGTGCAAAGTGTCACGTGCGAACACGTGCAAAGTGCCACCTGCAAAGTGCCACTAGAGTTGGGCCGAACCTCCGATTTTAAGTTCGCGAACCCTGTTCGCGAACTTTCGCAAAAGGTTCGGTTCGCGAAAAAGTTTGCGAACCGCAATAGACTTCAATGGGGAGGCGAACTTTCAAAGTTTAAAAGTTTCTATCAGCTGTAAAAATGATAGAAAACATGTTTCAAAAGCTCTAATACCTGGAGCCACACCTAATTGAGTGAAATACACATCTCTGCTGGAGGACCCACCCCCCCCCACCAAGCAAGGTCCTTTATACCATTTGCCTATCTACACTAATTAGTTATGGGACAGCTGCTACACACTCTGCTAGGAAGATTTTAATCTCCCTCCCTCCTCCCTCCTACCGGAGGGAGGAGGGTCTCTTCTGGCAGGGAATTATACTACTTTAAAAGCCAGTATACATCATACCATAGCTGGGAATCGAACCCAGATCTCACTGTGTAGTGGACACGTCACCCTAAGCACTGTACCACTACAGTAGTAAGTGAAGCTAGCCGAAAATGTACCATTAATGCTCAATGCAATAGAACCATTAGGTTGCTTAAAGGAGAACTGTAGTGAGAGGTATATGGAGGCTGCCATATTGATTTCCTTTTAAGCTATACCAGTTGCCTGGCAGCCCTGCTGATCTATTTGGCTGCAGTAATAATAATAATAATCCAAACATTTGTATAGCACTTTTCTCCTGTCAGACTCAAAGCGCTCAAGAGCTGCAGCCACAGGGACACGCTCAAGAGGCCACCCTGCAGTGTTAGGGAGTCTTGCCTTGAACTCCTTACTGAATAGGTACTTGACCTAGCCAGGATTTGAACCCTGGTCTCCCATGTCAAAGGCAGAGGCCTTAACCAGTACACTATCCAGCCACTGTAGTGTGAATCCCACCAGAAACAAGCATGCAGCTAATCTTGTCAGATCTTACAAAAATGTCAAACTGTTGTTTGTTCAGGGTCTAGGGCTAAAAGTATTGGAGGCAGAGGATCTGCAGGATAGCCAGGTAACTGGTATTGCTTAAAAGGAAATCAATATGGTAGCCTCCATATACCTTTCACTACAGTTCTCCTTTAAAGGGAACCTTAACTGAGAGTGATATGGCTGTTTCCTGTAAACAATACCAGTTGCCTGGCAGTCCAGCTGATCTTTGTGACTGCAATAGTGGCTGAATCACACCCTGAAACAAGCATGCAGCTAATCCAGTCTGACTTCAGTCAGAGCACCTGATCTGCATGCTTGTTCAGGGGCTGTGGCTAAAAGTATTAGAGACACAGGATCAGCAGGCGATTCAGGCAACTGGTATTATTTTAAAAGGAAAAATCCATATCCTTCTCCGTTTAGGTTCCCTTTAAGGATTTGTAGCATAAAAGCCAACTCACATTGGCTGGGATTTGAACCTGGGTCTCAATGTATGGTGGACAAGCACACTATCCACTATACCAACTGAAGCTGGCCTGAAATTGCTGGCCTGAAATTGCTGGCCTGAAATTGCTGGCCTGAACCAGCAATTTCAGGCCAGCAATTTCAGGCCAGCAATTTCAGGCCAGCAATTTCAGGCCAGCAATTTCAGGCCAGCTTCAGGTGGGAGGTGGGAGGAGGGAGGAGGGAGGTGGGAGGTGGGAGGAGGGAGGTGGGAGGTGGGAGGAGGGAGGTGGGAGGTGGGAGGAGGGAGGTGGGAGATGGGAGGTGGGAGGTGGGAGGAGGGAGGAGGGAGGAGGGAGGAGGGAGGTGGGAGGAATTAAAACTCTCTAGCAGAGTGTGTACCAGCTGTCCCATAATTAGTGTAGGCAGACAACTGAGTCAAATGGTATAAAGGACCTAGCTTGAAGGGAGGGTGGGCGGATCCTCAAGCAGTGTGTTTGACCATAACATGGCTGCTGACAGTGAAATGGAGGGTAAAAATTTTGTTTTTTGATGCGAACTGGGCGAAGCGAACTTCCACAAACGTTCGCCTGCGGGTGGCGAACGCGAACCACCGAAGTTCGCCGGGAACCGTTCGCCGGCGAACCGTTCGGCCCAACTCTAAGTGCCACCTGCAAACACGTGTAAACTTTGCACGTGTTTGCTCATGGCACTTTGCACTTGGCACTTTGCACGTGTTTGCATGTGGCACTTTGCACGTGTTTGCACTTGGCACTTTGCACGTGTTTGCACGTGGCACGTGTTTGCATTTGGCACTTTGCACGTGTTTGCACTTGGCACTTCGCACGTGGCACGTGACACATGGACTTTGGACACTATGTGGGCTGCACGACCGCTGTCTGGAACCTAGGCCTGACGTTAATTGACAGCCATTTTTTTTTGAGGGGGGGGGGGGGGGATTTTAAGTCCCCAAATCATCAATTAGTGTTCCCCTTTGCAAAATAATGATGATACATGCCTCATTGACCTTAAAAACCCTTTTTAAAGCAATTTAAAGGGCACTTCCTGTTTTTCTATCCAGATATCCGAATCCGAACGGATATCCCGGATACTGAGGTCGGATATCCGACCCGGATTCGGATTAGAAGATTTTTGATCCAGATATCCGACCCGGATTGAATAGAGGGCTATCCGGATCCGAATTAGTTCCAGATAGTGAAAAATGGTATCCGAGCAGCACTGTTTACTACTACACTAATGGCTCTATCATGTTCTCTAATCCCTGCTCTCTTCTCTTATCCATACCTGATGCAACTGTGAATGATGGCTCTGATCTTCTCTGAGTCCTTGCGCTCTTCTTCCATCTATTACTGGCTCAGTTCTCTAGTGAATGGTGACTTTCTTACCTTTTTTTTTATCCCTGCTGTCCTCTCTCATCCATACCCAGCTCACCTCTCCTGTAAATGAATGCTCTTCATGATCTTCAGTCCTCTAATCTCTGCTCTCTTCTCTCATCCATACCTGGTGCAGCTGTAAATGATGACTATTATCTCTTTGTATTTATTTTAGAAATGTAACATATTTTATATATTTGTATTATTTTTTTTTATTTATCCCTGCTCTCTTCTCTCATCCATACTTGGCTGAGCTCTCCTGTAAATGGCTGCTCTGTTATCTTCTCAGATCCCTGCTCTCTTCTCATCCATATATGTCTCTGCTCTCTAGTAAATGGCTCCTCTGGGATCTTCTCTGATCCCTGCTCTCTTCTCTCATCCACATACTGTATGCCTCAGGTCTCTATTAAATGGCTGCTCTGTGATCTTCTCTGTCCCTGCTCCTTTCTCTCATCCATGTATGATTTAGCTCTCTAGTAAATGGCTGCTCTGGGATCTTCTCTGATCCCTGCTCCCTTTGCTCATCCATACTGTATATGACTCAGCTCTCTAGTAAATGGCTGTTATGTGATCTTCTCTGTCCCTGCTCCTTTCTCTCATCCATATATGACTCAGCTCTCTAGTAAATGGCTGCTCTGGGGTCTTCTCTGATCCCTGCTCCCTTTGCTCATCCATATATGACTCAGCTCTGTAGTAAATGGCTGCTCTGGGATCTTCTCTGATCCCTGCTCCCTTTGCTCATCCATATATGACTCAGCTCTCTAGTAAATGGCTGCTCTGGGATATTCTCTGATCCCTGCTCTCTTCTCTCATACATATATGACTCAGCTCTCTAGTAAATGGCTGCTCTGTGATCTTCTCTGTCCCTGCTCCTTTCTCTCATCCATATATGACTCAGCTCTCTAGTATATGGCTGCTCTGTGATCTCTGATCCCTGTTCTCTTCTCATCCATATATGACTCAGCTCTCTAGTAAATGGCTGCTCTTGGATCTTCTCTGATCCCTGCTCCCTTTGCTCATCCATATATGACTCAGCTCTCTAGTAAATGGCTGCTCTGTGATCTCTGATCCCTGATCTCTTCTCATCCATATATGACTCAGCTCTGTAGTAAATGGCTACTCTTTGATCTTCTCTGTCCCTGCTCTCTTCTCTCATCCATATATGACTCAGCTCTCTAGTAAATGGCTGCTCTGGGATCTTCTCTGTCCCTGCTCTCTTCTCTCATCCATATATGACTCAGCTCTCTAGTAAATGGCTGCTCTGGGATCTTCTCTCTCCCTGCTCCTTTCTCACATCCATATATGACGCAGCTCTCTAGTAAATGGCTGCTCTGGGATCTTCTCTGATCCCTGCTCTCTTCTCTCATCCATATATGACTCAGCTCTCTAGTAAATGGCTGCTCTGGGATATTCTCTGATCCCTGCTCTCTTCTCTCATACATATATGACTCAGCTCTCTAGTAATTGGCTGCTCTGTAATCTTCTCTGTCCCTGCTCCTTTCTCACATCCATATATGACGCAGCTCTCTAGTAAATGGCTGCTCTGGGATCTTCTCTGTCCCTGCTCTCTTCTCTCATACATATATGACTCAGCTCTCTAGTAAATGGCTGCTCTGTGATCTTCTCTGTCCCTGCTCCTTTCTCTCATCCATATATGACTCAGCTCTCTAGTATATGGCTGCTCTGTGATCTCTGATCCCTGTTCTCTTCTCATCCATATATGACTCAGCTCTCTAGTAAATGGCTGCTCTTGGATCTTCTCTGATCCCTGCTCCCTTTGCTCATCCATATATGACTCAGCTCTCTAGTAAATGGCTGCTCTGTGATCTCTGATCCCTGATCTCTTCTCATCCATATATGACTCAGCTCTGTAGTAAATGGCTACTCTGTGATCTTCTCTGTCCCTGCTCTCTTCTCTCATCCATTTATGACTCAGCTCTGTAGTAAATGGCTACTCTGTGATCTTCTCTGTCCCTGCTCTCTTCTCTCATCCATATATGACTCAGCTCTCTAGTAAATGGCTGCTCTGGGATCTTCTCTGTCCCTGCTCTCTTCTCTCATCCATATATGACTCAGCTCTCTAGTAAATGGCTGCTCTGGGATCTTCTCTGTCCCTGCTCCTTTCTCACATCCATATATGACGCAGCTCTCTAGTAAATGGCTGCTCTGGGATCTTCTCTGATCCCTGCTCTCTTCTCTCATCCATATATGACTCAGCTCTCTAGTAAATGGCTGCTCTGGGATATTCTCTGATCCCTGCTCTCTTCTCTCATACATATATGACTCAGCTCTCTAGTAATTGGCTGCTCTGTAATCTTCTCTGTCCCTGCTCCTTTCTCACATCCATATATGACGCAGCTCTCTAGTAAATGGCTGCTCTGGGATCTTCTCTGTCCCTGCTCTCTTCTCTCATACATATATGACTCAGCTCTCTAGAAAATGGCTGTTCTGTGATCTCATCCATACTTGTCTCAGCCCTTCAGTAAATTATGGCTCTGTGATCTCTGCTCTCTTCTCTCATATTTTTCCGTTTCTCTGTTGAATGATGGTGTTGTGATCTTATCTGCAATCTTCTGTCATCCGTACATGGCTCTGCTTTCCTGTGAATAACTGGTCTTTGATCATCTCTGATCCCAATTCCCCACTCTCTTCTCTCATCCATACTTGGTGCTTAATTTCATGAAATATTCTTTGGAAATTGATATCTACTATGAAACAAACCTTGATCTTCTAGGTCCCATGGAAAGGATGGAGTTACCTCTGGGCAGTGATGTTACTGTGAAATGCCCGTGTCCAAAATCTTGTGGATCAGATTGCTCTGTTATAATTCCTGCAAAAAACAGCAGTAAAGAAATATGCTATGAAGATTCTCTTTATGTGTTTATTTCAAATGTTGGTGAAGAAAACAAAGGAAACTATCGCTGCATTAAAGATGGTATGGCTACCTCTTCAACAATACTGGAAGTTAAAGAATGTAAGTAGGACTGCACTACAACATATTTTGTAGTAACCCACATGTCCAGAATAGATGCTGCCCCATCCATACACTACCATGGGCCTCCATGTGGCTAAATAGCTTGTTCCTCCAGTATTTACACCTCTGTATATTTTTTGGGTCATTAAAATGTTTCTGATACTGTTTTGTTCTAGCCAACATACAAGGTGAAAAGACAGTGTTCCGGACTCCAGGGGAGGACCTCCTCCTACTCTGTAGTGATCTGAGAAATATTACCCATCTTACCTGGAAATGGACATCATCTGACACAGGAAAGAGAGAAACTATAGAGGTGAATGTAAAAAGTGAAAATGCAAGCTGTGGCCAATTCTACAGGAAACAAAACTATTATGGAGTAAAATTGACTGTGAGTTTTAATCATTCTGGCCAGTATAAGTGTAACCTACAGAACAACACGCCTGGGATTATAATAAATCTTGTAACTGTTGAAGGTACATCAGCCTCACTACTTATATACTTACTGATCTGAATTAGATTATGTTTTTAATATTTGTTAAAGGACAACTGTAATGAGATGGATAAGGAGGCTGCCATATTTATTTCCTTTTAAAGTGGATCTGAACTCTTGCACAGGACAAAAGGAAAACATAGATAAATGCACCCTGTATGTATTTAGAGAGTTTAGCCTGTTTAATCCCCCCATCTGTGACTAATCACAAGTGTAATTTGATCTCTACCCTGTGTCACCTGACTGCCATGGCAGATAGGGCAGATGAGCTCATTTGAAAGCACAGGATGTTAACAATATGTCTGCTTCCATGATTCAGGAAGTAGAAACAGTGCAAATGTATTGCAGGATTTGCATCAGCTGTAACTAAGAAATGTGTTTCCTTAAAGGTTAACATGCTGTTGCGTATCTTTTAGACCAGAGAGTAAGTTCCGAGTTTGGGTCCGCTTTAAACAATGCCAGTTGCCTGGCTAGCCTGTTGATTATCTTCCTCTGTTACTTTTAGCCATAGCCACTGAACAAGCATATGTAGATCAGTTGTTTTTACATTATTGTCAGATCTGACAAGATTAGCTGCATGCTTGTTTCAGGTGTGTTATTCAGACAGACCTGCAGCCAAATAGATCAGCAGGGCTGCCTGCCAGGCAACTGGTATTGTTTAAAAGGAACTAAATATAGCAGCCTCCATATTCTTCTCACTTCAGTTGTTCTTTAACCTGTAAGCTTTTAGTAAATAAGGCAATGTGCAATTTCTGTGTAATATATGATGAACACCCACAATTAATATTGCATTTTAAATAAGTGTATAGATGTGTTATCTGATGCGGATTAGCTGTGGCCAGACCTCAATATTTTCTAGGATCCAGGCATTGGTAAACATATCTGGGCTGACTGGCCTAGCTTGCTGCTGTGCTGGCCTGGTTGGCTGGCCTGATGCTATGCTGGCTGGTGGTCTTCTCAACCCCACCAAGTACTTCTTGCAAATTCACAGTAAATTCAAATTAAATTCCAAATCCAAAAAGCTTTATTGACAGGACCAAATACATCTAGCATTGCCAAAGCAAAACAAAGTATTAACATGGGGGGAGGGGGGATTGTGGGTATAAGGGAAGGGTATAGAGGGTTGGGTTATATAGTCCATAGGGTGTGGAGGATGTAAGTATCAGGGATGCTCGGGTAGTACTTTTTAAAATCCGCCCGGATCCGGATCCGGGTACCCAGATACCCGAATCCTATTCGGGTATCTGGATCCGACCTTGCGGGTATCAGAGTGAATTCGGATATCCGACCAAATTACCCGCGGGTACCCGACCTATTCGAGTACCCGGATAGAAAAAACAGAAATGCCCTTTAAATAGCTTTAAAAAGGGTTTTTAGGGTAAATGATGCATGTAGCATCATGTTTGTTTTAAAGGGAAACACTAATTTATTATTTTGTTAACATAAATTGAAAAAAAAAGGGCCTATAAATTATTAACATCAGGATAGGTTCCAGACAGCGGTTGGCGGTCGTGCAGCCCATCCAGAACATCCTCCTCAAACTCCTTGCAGCTAACAGCCCTGAGTTCAATCGTGGCGCCCGGAGCGAAAAGCTCCCTGACTGAGGGTAGGCTGCCCGCTGGGGTCGACACTGACACCCCACAGACATTCTGAGGGTGGCCGTAATGTTGCTCCCTGTCCTCTTGCCCTTGCTGTCTCTCCCCTGGCTGCCGGTGCCAGCAGACATAGTACAACTTATACGTGATAAAAACAAGGAACACCAAGAGCCCCAATAGTGTAATATGTACTGGTAAATGGTTACTAAATAGAGTAAATATTAATACTCACAAACCAGGGTTACCATTAGGCAACCACTGTAAAGGCAGGTGGGGAGATATTCCTGACCCCACTCAGGAATAAGAAGTCGCTCTCTGTAGATGAGAGAAAGGGGGTTCAACCCTCCACCCAGGGTGGACTTAATATTATGCAGGAGAACAGAGGCACCAAGAGAATAAAAGGAAGCTAAATGAGCTTAAAAACCAAATTCTGGTAAATAGAGGAGGTAGTGGTGGACTTACCTCCTCCAAGTAGACACACAACGACTGTAGTAAAGACAGTCAATATATTTTATTTATAAACTCCAAATATGCAACGCGTTTCGCAGGTTTGATCCTGCTTCATCAGGCAATAACAATGGAGCAATAGCATATGTGGTCAGTAGAAGAGCCAGACTGTCTTTACTACAGTCGTTGTGTGTCTACTTGGAGGAGGTAAGTCCACCACTACCTCCTCTATTTACCAGAATTTGGTTTTTAAGCTCATCTAACTTATACGTGATGATGTCACAAGATGATGTGGGGTACTTTTACTTTAATAAAATCGGGGTTGGACTTTAAATCAAATCAGCATGGAGTGACAGACCGCAGAGTAGAGCACAGACAGTGCACGCTATCTGTCTAACGGTGGGTACGCACGGTGCGTTCCCGCACTCAATTTCCCGCTTGATTCCCATCCACTCGATTATTTCCGACATGTCCGATTTGCGTTTCGATGGATCGTTAGGTCGATTTGGCATACTTTACATGTGAATCGACCTAACGATCCATCGAAACGCAAATCGGACATGTCGGAAATAATCGAGTCGACAGGAATCGAGCGGGAAATCGAGTGCGAGAATGCACCGTGTGTACCCACCATAACAACTAACTGCAGTACTAACTACAATACAATAACACAGTAATCCTCCTATTCCCTATACTGTCCTGCTAGCCTGCACAGCACACACAGACATAGACAGGACCTAACTGAGTGAATGAAATCAAACAATTACAAGCTAGCTAGCTAAAAAAAACAATAGAACAATAGTGTAGTGAAGGTGTTTAGCACTCAAAGCTTTAGGTTTATCACTGTATACAGCACTTGCTAAGCCAACAGCACTGGAGCAAGTCTGTCAGTGAGCAGCTAGCCAGCCACACAAGCAAGGACGATCTGTCTCATCATGCCAGCCCTCCTTACTATACAGGGGGGGTTGCCCAGGGTTCCCTTCTGTGATTGGGTGCCAGGGCTTAGGCTGGGAGGCCTCTGATTGGCTCAATGAGATCAGGTGGGGCTGGCCAGGGTTCCCCTCTGTGATTGGTTGCTAGGGCTTCTGCTGGGAGCACTCTGATTGGCTCAATGACATCATCTCCTTACTTTCACTACCTGGATCTGGATATCCGTCGGATATTCACGGGTACCCGGGTTATGAGACCAGATACCCGCAGACAGCTATCCGGATTTGGGCCCAGGTATCCGGATCCGAATCCGACCCGGATAGCTGAAAAATGGTCGGATACCCGGGTTACCCGGGTACCCAGGATCTGGATGAGCATCCCTGGTAAGTATTTCCTGGTAGTCTAGTGGTCCCCCATAGTATTCCCTGGTACTATACTCATCCCCTATTCCCACACAGCATTTCCCCAGTTGTGTAGTGCCCCCCCCCCCATCCTCCAATAGTATTTCCTAGTAGTCGCGTAGTACCACCATAGCCCCCAGAGTATGCCCTGATCATCTAGTGGTCTCCCAATCCCCCCACCTGGTAGTCTAGTGGCTACCCCACCCCCCAGAGTATTCCCTGGTAGCCTTGAGGTCCCTCCTTCCCCACACAGTATTCCCTGGTAGTCTACTGCTCCCCTCCATCCCCCCACAGCATTCCCTGATACTCTAGTGCCCCCTCCCATGCTATTCACTGGTAGTCTAAATAGTATATATAAATAGGCAGCGTGTACCCCCAAAAAATATCTAGGCAGAGTCCCCTCAACTAGCTTTTGTGCTGTACTCCCACACTAGTAGTCCCTGATAGTCTAGTTGTCTCCCCCCATCTCCCCGAGGGCCGGGCCGAGGCAGAGGCTGGGCAGGCTGCAGCCTATGAGCGCAGCCACTTGAGGGCGCATTCCCTTCCTGACACATATTGCTTTGTGCCCAGTGCCACCCATCTGCTTCTGGTTTGGCGCACCGGCACTGAGCTATTCTTTCCGGTGTCCGCCGCCTATGTAGCGCGCCCCACTGCTCCATAATAGCTGCGCTGTCATCACAGAGATGATAGGCACGGCTGTCATCATGTAACTAGGCAACAGCAGGAAGCCGGCTTCTGCTCTGACGGAAGTGGCACTGGCTTCCTGCAGAGTTACCTGAAGACTTTCGGCAAGTGTGAGCTGTGCCTGGACTGGATGGGGGAGGGACAGTGCCTGATAGCACTGTAAACATCAAGACCTCAGATGACTGAAGAGGTCAAGGAGGGGGACACGGCTGTTTTCACGTGCATGCCTGAATGATGCATGTATGGAGGGGTAATTGGGGTAGAGGGGGAGAGAGAGAGAATGAGAGTACTGTATGTGTGTACTCTGTGTGTGTTTGTGTATACTGTGTGTGTACTGTATGTGTGTGTACTGTTTGTACTTTGTGTGTGTACTGTGTGTGTGTGTGTGTGTGTGTGTGTATACTGGTTGTACTCTGTGTGTGTGTGTGTGTGTGTGTGTGTACTGTGGGTGTGTACTGTTTGTACTTTGTGTTTATATCCTGTGTGTGTGTATACTTTGTGTGTGTATACTGTGTGTGTGTGTACTGTTTGTACTCTGTGTGTGTACTGTGTTTATACTGTGTGTGTGTACTGTTTGTACTCTGTGTGTTTGTGACCTGTGTGTGTACTGTGTGTATGTGTACTGTGTGTATACTGTTTGTGTGTGTGTGTACTCAATGCAGCGTGTGGGGGGGGGGGGGGGCGCACTTTGGAGTCTCTGCCTCTGCTGCTGGGGAACCTTGTCCAGGCCCTGATCTCCCCACAGTATTCCCTTGTAGTCCAGTGCCCCCTCCAGCATTCCCTGAAAGTCTTGTAGCTCTTAGATGTAGTTCCCTTGTAGTCTAGTTCCACCGCTACCTCTAGAAAAGGATTAAGATGAAATAGGGCCCTAGGCAAATTGCAGTTTTTGTCCCATCACTGATGGTCACCTATCTTTTTTTAGTAGAATCTGGTATGGGGTAACTTTCACTAGGCCCCTAGACTTTCTCCAGGCCCTAGGCAACTTGCGGATGATCTGGCTCTGCCTCCCTCCCGCATACAGCATGACCTAGTAGTCTAATGGCCACCATCACTCTTCCATACAGTTCGCTAACAGTTTAGTGCCTCCCTCCCACCACCATACAGTTCCCTGGTAGTTTGGTGGTCCCCTTCCTCTCCTATACAGTTCCCTGGTAGTTTAGTGCCTCCATACAGTGTTCCAATGCTCTCCCTCCTATATACAAAGTTCCTTGGTAGTCTAGTGCCGCCCCCTTATTCATAAAGCGTTCATTGGTAGTCTAAATCTAGTGGCCCCACTCACTCTCTCATACAGTTCCCTGGTAGTTTAGTGTCCCTCCTCCTCCTCTATACTGTGTTCCCTCCCTTACAATTCCCTGGAAATCTAGTGCCTTCCTCCCTTACAGTTCTGCAACAGTCTAGTGGACTCACTCTGGTACATCCGCCACAGCCATCACCTGCTCTCAGCCCCTCTGATTCTCATGCACGTCGACATGCAGGTGAACCAGAGAGCAGGGAGGAGGCAACAGCTATGGAGGATGTGAGGGGCATTAACCACTTAAGGACCACAGGCTTAAATCCCCCTAATGACAAGGCCATTTTTTACAAAATAGGCCACTGCAGCTTTAAGGCCTCGCTGCAGGGCTGTGCATGTCGGCACACTAGTGATCCCCCCCTTTTCTTTCTGCTCACCAACAGAGCTCTCTGTTGGTGGGCTGTGATGGCTCCCAGGTTGTTTGTTTGTTTTTTGGCAAATATTTTTATTATTTATTTTATAATAAATTTCATTTTCTTTTACAACCCTTTTCCTTTTCTTTCTACAACCCTCCCTTAATCCCTACCCCGCCAGCCAATCAGTGCGATCGGCTGTCATTGGCTTCAGCCTATGACAACGGATCACTTTGGTGTCTCCCAGGGGGACAGCTGTGGCACATCTACAGCGATCTACGGCAGCGCTGTACAGACTAAATAGACGCGGTTTAGCCATCTAACAGTATCCAAGCGGCGACATTTTCAGTTTTTCCCGATTTCTGTTCATCTGATTTCCGTTTTTCTGATTTCCACTTTTCCAATTTTTTTTGTATTGTCTGATGCAAAAAGGACTAATAAAATACTCAGCGAAAATTGGAAATTGGAAATTGGAAAAAAGGAACATTGGAAAAACAGAAATTGGAATTTCTGCTGAATCGGAAATGGGCATTTACGACCATCCTTACTCATAACATATATCTTAAAAAAGCTTAGTCCCTAAGGTAATTATTTATGAATTTTATTTTTAAATGCTGTCACTTTTTGTCTGGTGAGCACAGGAGGAGCTGTATGGGGCACACAGGCACCTGAGAATCATCGCAACATACTAGCCCCAAGTCTATTCCCCCTTAGCGATGTGCCTGTCTTCCAGTGTTAGCACATTACCCTCATGGGCGTCCGCAGAAAAATTTCCGGGGGGGGGGGGGGGGCGCAAAAAGGGGGGAGGAAAAAGTGGGGCGGCACGCAAAGTGCGCCACGCCGAAGATCTGGGGCGGTGTCGCGCGCCAAAAAATGGGGCTACGTCATGCGTGCCGCGCTGAAAAATGGGTGTGGTCATGAACCAGAATGTGGGTGTGGTCGTGGGTGGAGACAAGTTTACATGAACTAAGCAATGGTGGGACATTAGATTAGGACAGTGGTGGCGAACCTTTTGGAGGTCGAGTGTCCAAACTTTAAAGTCACTTTACTATCACAAAGTGCCAACAGCAATTTAAACTAAATACAAACGTTTTAACTCATACATGAACATTATGGAAAATCCAAGTTGAAAATAAACTGTGAAGATAAACAATTTCATCCATCCTACTCCTAAAAATGTATTAATTTGTTTTAGAACCTCCCAGTTTCATTTTTTGTTTTAAAAAGCAGAAAAAGTAGGTTTAATGCTATTGTCTCATATGATGATGATTCACCTTTTTCCATAGTCTCGCAGTTAGCAATCATGTGACCCCCAACAAGACAAATTCAGCAATCATGAGGCCCCCCCATCAAGACAAATTCAGCAATCATGAGGCTCCCAACATGACCAACTCAGCAATCCTGAGGCCCCCAACAAGACAAATTCAGCAATCATGAGGCCCCCAACAAGACAAATTCAGCAATCATGAGGCCCCCAACAAGACAAATTCAGCAATCTTGAGGCCCCCAACAAATCATGAGACCCCCAACAAGACAAAGTCAGTAACCATGAGGCCCCCTACAAGACAAATTCAGCAGTCATGAGGCACATAAATAGACAGCATTTCACATAAATAGGCAGAATACCCCCTTAATATGTAGACACCTCTCACCTGGCAGCAGTTCCCCAAAATACACTCAATCTGACAGTAGTGGTTCCCCAAAAATAGGTAGCCCCAGGTCTATAGGTGTCCCCAGAATAGGTGGCCAGCGGTATAGATGTCCCCAGAACTGGTAGCCAGGGGTAGAGATGTCCCCAGAACAGGTAGACAGGGGTATATGTGCCCAGTATATGTAGGCAGGGGTATATATGCCCAGTATATGTAGCCAGAGGTATATGTGCCCAGTATATGTAGGCAGGGGTATATGTGCCCATTATATGTAGTCAGGGGTATATGTGCCCAGTATATGTAGTCAGGGGTATATGTGCCCAGTATATGTAGTCAGGGGTATATGTGACCAGTATATGTAGGCAGGGGTATATGTGCCCAGTATATATAGCCAGGGGTATATGTGCCCGGTATATATAGCCAGGGGTATATGTGCCCAGTATATGTAGGCAGGGGTATATGTGCCCAGTATATATAGCCAGGGGTATATGTGCCCAGTATATATAGCCAGGGGTATATGTGCCCAGTATATGTAGCCAGCGGTATATGTGCCCAGTATATGTAGCCAGGGGTATATGTGCCCAGTATATGTAGGCAGGGGTATATCTGCCCAGTATATTTAGGCAGGGGTATATGTGCCCAGTATATGTAGGCAGGGGTATATGTGCCCAGTATATGTAGGCAGGTGTATATGTCCCAGTATATGTAGCCAGGGGTATATGTGCCCAGTATATGTAGTCAGGGGTATATGTGCCTAGTATATGTAGGCAGGGGTATATGTGCCCAGTATATATAGCCAGGGGTATATGTGCCCAGTATATGTAGGCAGGGGTATATGTGCCCAGTATATGTAGTTAGGGGTATATGTGCACAGTATATGTAGGCAGGGGTATATGTGCCCAGTATATGTAGGCAGAGGTACATGTGCCCAGTATATGTAGTCAGGGGTATATGTGCCCAGTATATGTAGGCAGCGGTATATGTGCCCAGTATATGTAGTGAGGGGTATATGTGCCCAGTATATGTAGGCAGGGGTATATGTGCCCAGTATATGTAGGCAGGGGTATATGTGCCCAGTATATGTAGTCAGGGGTATATGTGCCCAGTAGAAGTAGGCAGCGGTATATGTGCCCAGTATATGTAGTCAGGGGTATATGTGCCCAGTATATGTAGGCAGCGGTATATGTGCCCAGTATATGTAGGCAGGGGTATATGTCCCAGTATATGTAGGCAGGGGTATATGTCCCAGTATATGTAGGCAGGGGTATATGTGCCCAGTATATGTAGTCAGGGGTATATGTGCCCAGAATATGTAGGCAGCGGTATATGTGCCCATTATATGTAGGCAGGGGTATATGTGCCCAGTATATGTAGGCAGCGGTATATGTGCCCAGTATATGTAGTCAAGGGTATATGTGCCCAGTATATGTAGGCAGGGGTATATGTGCCCAGTATATGTAGGCGCGGTATATGTGCCCAGTATATGTAGGCAGGGGTATATGTCCCAGTATATGTAGGCAGGGGTATATGTGCCCAGTATATGTAGGCAGGGGAATGTGTCCCAGTATATGTAGGCAGGGGTATATGTGCCCAGTATATGTAGGCAGGGGTATATGTCCCCAGAATAAGTAGCCAGGTGTGCCCCAGCAGGAGGGGAGCAGCGCAGAGAAGAGGGAAAGCTATGGGCATTCACCTTAGGGGGCTCTCCCTCCCTCGCTCTCCCCTCCAGAACGAAGTGTGCAGCGGCTGGGCAGCGGGCGGAACTTACCTTGTCTCGTCGCACGCGCCGGATGTATTAGCCGCTACTCTGGTCCGGTCCAGACCAGAGTGCGGCACCAGAACTTCCGGCGCAGGAGCGAGACGAGGTAAGTTCCGCCCGCTGCCCAGTCGCTGCCAGGGGCAAACGCAGGATTTTTAAGGGGGGGGGGGGGGTTCCTGAAAGGTCCAGAAGCACGTATGTCCCCGAGTGCTTCCGAATACAGGTGGCTCCATACTGCCCATGCACAAAAGTGCGCTGGCGTATTACGGAGCTGCCTATCTTTGGAAGTACTCAAGGACACAAGTGTTTCTGAGGGCTTCTGGTAGCAGCAAATGTGAACGGGGTACAGCGCTGGAACAACTCTCCAAGAGAGGAACAGGAGATAGACTTAGTTTGGACAATTCAGTGGAATATGCTACATAGTGTCACATAGCGCAAGCGATACCCATATGATGCAGGGATATATGCATCTGCGGAAGATGGCGGCGCTATATAAATACTAAATAATAATATTTTGCCTCACCAGGATTGCACTTTTATTTAGCTTTCCTATATGACAAGAACACACAGCCAGCTCTAGGGGAAGAGGGAAACAAAGGTGAATGAAGGAGGCTGGTGCACACCAAGAGTGCTTCTGAGCGTTTTTCAAATCAACAGTGATTTGAAAAGCGCTTGACTAATGTTACCCTATGTGGGTGTTCCCACAGCAGCGTTGTGATTTTTTCAAAATCACAGGTATACTGCATGTAGCATGTTTTTGAGCAATTCATTCAAAAATCGCTCTGAAAATCACTTCACAAAATCACACTCACAAATTGCTAGCGATTGCTATTGTCATTTTGGCGTGCACTAGCCCAGAGAGAGGAGTGGAGAAATTGAGAATAGCCTAAAGGCCCATACTCACGGGGGACGGCCGTCGCCGCAACCGCGTGGCACGCGCGTGTTGCGGCGACAGTTCCCCCGTGTGTATGATGCGCGCGCCCCGAACCGTCGCCCGTCGGAGCTGTCGCCAGGCGATTGACATGTTCAATCGCCGGCTACAGTCGTCGCCGCAACCTCGCCGGAACTGTCGCTAGCCCCGCATGTGTATGCGGGCTAGCGACAGCTACCCACACACACCACACGGAGCTTCCGGCGGGGGGGAGGAAACTCGGCGACAGCTTCCGCCGCATCGCTAATCCCTCTGCTGCCGTGTGGATGCAGAGGGATTTGGCGACGAGCTGTCGCCGAACTGCCGCCGAACTGTCACGCACACGCTCCCGTGTGCGGCGACAGCTACAATTGTACCCCCGTGGGTACTTAGCTTAAGATGGAGCAGAGAACTTATCTGTATTGCAGTCCCACATCAGACAGGCTACTTGCCTGTAATCGGACTCCTGTCCCTGTCAGTCTCTCACACAAGTCAGAAAGAAGCCCTCCTGGAGTCTAGGGACTGTCAAAAACTTTTCAGCTTGTTAAACACCTTACCCACACATGCAGTCATTATAACAATGGGGAGAGACCAGACAGATGTTTGCCCACAGACCCTGAGTCCAGGCAAGCTCTGCATCATGCTGTGCATATTTACCAGCTTGCCTGCACTCTAATTTCATCATGTCGGACACTTCTGTGCTGTGGAGAGTCCAGGACTCCATAATCAACATTCTCTCACTGCAGGCTGCATCTTCTTGTGAGGGAAGCTGGGCTGCTTCTCTCATTCTATTAGCTGGAGGGAAGCACCAGAAGTAAGAAGGGAGGGAGAATGAGGCTGTTTATATTATGCAGGCTTCCCTGGCTGAATACACAGCTCAGTGCAGGGGGGAGGTTCCAGACACCCGGAATAGCCCCCTCAGTTCGCCAGTGGCTGCACACTTTGTTCCGGAGGGGACAGCGAGAGAGAGAGAGAGAGAGAGCCCCCTAAGGTGAGGGAAGGGGGGGGGGACATAGCTCTCTCTCTTCTCTGCGCTGCTCCCCTCCTGCTGGCTGCATGGGAACGCGGGGGGGTGCTGGTAGCGGGCGGCCAGGGTCGGGCAGATAGCCCGGTTTTGCCATTTGTGCGGACGCCCATGATTACACTCCTCCCTGTGTCTGACTGTAACTGTCTGCTGTGATTTCTTAATGGTTATTTATCCTGTCATTTATCTTACAGTGAAAGCGTCTCCATCACCCTCAGCATCTTATCAGAGCAATGTTTCCATTACATGTAGACTGTCCCATGTGTACCCAGGTATTGGGCATGTATCACTGGTGTGGGCCCAGGAGGAGGAATCTACATTTATCCCAGTGAAGAAACACAATGTAACATCTCATTCTAAGCAAATCTCCCACACTGTAACTGGCATGAATGAATCTTCAGTAAACTGGACATGTTTGGTATTCAGGGACAATTTACTGGTAGCTGCAGCTCCGCTCACACTGAAATATGTCAATGCACAGGAAATTCACCCAACAACCTCAGCAGTACAAGGTATTTAATTCATATAATACAATGATACATTTTATTTAAAAAGAAGCCAAGCCGAAGCTGAGGTTCAGAAACATATACTTACCTAAGTTAAGGGGAAGCCTCTGGATCCTAATGATTTCCCTCCTGTCCCCTGTTGCCACTCGCAGATCCTCCAGCTGATCGGGGCTGAGCTTCTCCTCTGGCATGAGCACAGCTGTGGCTCTGATCAGGTTACCCACAAGCCTTTGTCGGTAATCTTGGCAGGGGTAGGATTCAGAGACTTCCCCCACCTTAGGTAAGTACAGTATGTGATTTTATACTTCAGCTCGGGTACACTTTAAAGTACTCCTGACTAGTTAAGTCAGATAAGATGAGTTAATTTAGATAAGGGGCGTGATGCAGTAAACCGTGGTAAAGTTGATGTGTGCAGCGGGAGCATTGGCCGTTAACCCTTAGCTTCATTGTCGTTACCTGGTTAATGCATGTGCTGTTATGGAAACGTGGTGCTAAGGGTTAACAGCCATTGCTCCCTCTGTGCTAGTAATAGTAAAATTGCACTGCGCTACCAGAGTTTACTGCTTCTGGCCCAAGGAGAGATAAATCATGAGTTAAGCAAATAAGATAAATGAGAGATCAATAAAGTTGGATAATTCATGATATACATTTTATAAATCAAATCCATTATTCCTTAAAGAGAACCCGAGGTGGGTTTGAAGAATATTGTCTGCATACAGAGGCTGGATCTGCCTATACAGCCCAGCCTCTGTTGCTATCCCAAACCCCCCTAAGGTCCCCCTGCACTCTGCAATCCCTCATAAATCACAGCCACGCTGCTGACAAACAGCTTGTCAGAGCTGGCTGTGTTTATCTCTATAGTGTCAGTCTGCTGCTCTCCCCGCCTCCTGCAGAACTCCGGTCCCGGCCTGCATCCCTTCCCTCCCTGCTGATTGGAGGGAAGGGACGGGGTCAGGGACCAGAGCTATGCAGGAGGCGGGGGAGCAGCTGAGACTGACACTACAGATGTAAATACAGCCTCACAGCACAGCTGTGATTTATGAGGGATTGCAGAGTGCAGGGGGACCTTAGTGGGGTTTGGGATAGCAACAGAGGCTGGGCTGTATAGGCAGATCCAGCCTCAGGATGCATGCAGATAACATTCTTTAAACACACCTCGGCTTCTCTTTTATGTAGTAATTACCTTTGCAACACAAAAAAGTAAAAAAAAAATATCAGAACATATTAAATATTAGTATGCATCATTAGTATCCTTATGTCTCCTACCTGTTCACACATCTCCATCACCGTACACCCATCCTATGGATCTGAGTAAACTCTTGAGTGAACTTGACTTGCCTTATCTCCATGCTCCCAGCAGTGGCGGCTCCAGCTTCAGATTTTTGGGGGGGCTCAAGAGGGGCACAATGGCTGGCAGGCGGGGCTCATGGGGGGAATTTGCGGCGCGCGAAGCGCGCCGCGGCGACCATGTGGGCGTGGTCATGACATCATGTGGGAGGGGCTAACTAATGTATTTGTACCAGCTAATGTAGTTGCATAAAAAAAATATAAAGTAAATGCACATAATGACAGACAGCGTTTCCCCAGCAAATGCACGTAATGACAGACAGGGTTTTTCCAGTAAATGCATGTAATAAGAGACAGCGTTTCACCAGTAAATGCACGTAATGACAGACAGCCTTTCACCAGTAAATGCATGTAAGGAGGGACAGCGTTTCCCCAGACAGCATTTCACCAGTAAATGCACGTAATGAGAGACAGCGTTTCACCAGTAAATGCACATAAGAGACAGCTTTTCACCAGTAAATGTATGCTGAGGAAATCGAGGGACAGGGGTGTCATGCTGGGAGGACAGGGGGTATTGTGAGCTGGGGAGATCCCAAGCACATGACACCCATGTCCCCTCCAGCACAAAACCCCTGTACTCCCAGAAAATCACACCCCTGTCCTCTCCAGAACATGCCAATACTGTCCCTCTCAGCACATCACACCCCAGTCCCCTCCAGCACCTCACTTCACTGTCCCCTCCAGCACATCACACATCTGTCCCCTCCAGTACATCACACATCTGTCCCCTCCAGTACATCACACATCTGTCCCCTCCAGTACATCACACACCTGTCCCTCTGTAACCCCAGCAGCACATCTCATTCCTCCCTCTAGCACTGACCCCATCCTTCAGCCCAGGACCCCAGAGCAGCTGGTACTTGAGTGGCAGCAAGAGAAGTATGTGGCTCCCATGGTCCTGGGTCCGTCTGGGGGGTGTGGAGGAGGAAGAAGCCATCTACTGCTGTTGCATCGCTGCTTAAATATACCCCCCACCCTCATTTTCCCCTGTGGTGGTGCTGCTGCTGACGCTAACACACCTCAGATTGGCAGCGAGCAGGAGATAGGAGTCAGCCAGAACAGCGCATTGCAGCCACGCGGTGAAATCAAATGCAGGAAGTGATATCATCGGTCACGTCCAGCATTTAAAGTCCACCGTGCGGCTGCTATGCGCTGGTCTGGCTGATTCCTATCTACTGCTCGCCGCCGATCTGAGGTGTGTTAGCGTCAGCAGCAGCACCACCACAGGGGAGAATAAGGGGCAGGTGCGTTGTCAGCATCCCAAAAGATTCGGGGCACTTCTGGGCACCAATAAAAAGAAACCGTGTGACATGCTGTGGTGTTTGTGGGCATGGCAATGACAGGTTATATGTCACCATAATAAAAAAGAATAAGGCTAGAAGTTTTAGAGCTAGTCTACTTTAGGAGACCCAGCAGGAAACCTCATAGGGAACAACTCTCCAATCACAGCACCCTTTACCCCACAGAGCATTGTGATTGGCTGAACAACGTGGGCGTAGTTTATTACAACCTATCTGAAACCTACAAGTTCAAGAGCATGCCATCCACCCAATCACGTTAGCTAGATTTCCTGCTGGGTCCCCTAAAGTAGATTAGCTCCGAAGTCTCCTATAGAATCTTCCCACATAACAGCCAAAATATCTCACACATAGCAATTTTTAGGCAGCAAATCCCCTATTTAGCAGCTAGGCACTACATCTACCACATAGTAATACAGCTGCATATGTCCCACATAGTACAGTAATTAGGCATCCATCACATAGCAATAGGACTGCATGTATCCCCCATTTATACCCCTGCATGGCAGTTAGGCAGCATAACCCTCTGCACAGTAGTAAGGTAGCAGATGGATAGTAGGAAGTAGGATAGTAGGAAGTAGAAAGGTAGCAGATGGATAGTAGGAAGTAGTAAGGTAGCAGAGCACACAGCAATTAGTGACACATACCACTTAATAGGTAGACGTTTCCCATATAGCAATTAGGCACCCTGATTTTGCACCATATCATTCATATAATAGGCAACAGGTTAGCTATTAAGCAGTCAGGTAAAGTGCATTATTTTCAGTGTATGGTGAAGATGTGTGACTCCCTTCCCTGCACAGCAGAGTAACATGCTAAGAGACATTTACTTGGTGATCTGTTATCCTAATGTATGCCCAGAATCCCTGCTTGCTTTCACAGTGTCTATCCTGCTGCTGCTTCTCCCTGGATGTCAGACTCACACTAGTCACTAGTAATCCCTCCATGTCTGCTTCTCTCCCTGGTGTCAGCTATCAGACATTCATGATCTGCCCTTTAGTCCACTGGTGGTGTGAGTGAAGTCGTGGGGGAGAAACACTCACAGACACCGCTGATTTCTGACTACTGCAGCATCAGACATTCCTCCAGGCTCCAGCCTCCTGCTTCTCCTCCTCTCTTCTTCAATTCTTCTTAGCTTTTCAAACACCCGCACTCCCTGTCAGCTGAAACTGTATCCTTCCGCCCTGCAGCTGCAAAATCCTGTATCCTTACGCCTTTGAGTCAGCTAGTGTAAATATGCAGCGATCGGGACTATTTTGTACAGTGGAAATGCCCGTTCGGGGCACAGTCGGGCTGATACCAGCACGTGCTACAAATAAATTGAGCTTAACAACGACACTGATGAGGGCAGAACATTTAAGCAGCAGCAGCATGAGGGAAAGATTTTTTTTTAAAGTACACTCAGCTCTGGGGGGGGGCTTTGGGGGAGGCTTACAGTTTGTCAGCTGGGGCTTCAGCCCCGGCAAGCCCCAGTGTAGCGCCGCCCCTGGCTCCCAGGATTCCCATACAGCGACTGACTAAGCATTACCTTGTACTTATACTGTGCTGCGTGATCTGGTTTGCATGTATTCCTGTATTGTCTTATTGCTGTCACCCCTAAATATTGTCTGTAACCTTAACTAATATACAGGGCTGTGTAATATGTTGGCGCTTATAAATACAATAAATAAGCAAATAAATAGCAAAGCATTGCAATGATATTTCTTGCTGCAGCTCCTGTCATATGTTAAGTATTAATTAACTGTGTTTTTTTCAGATGCAGATGAGAGACAAGAACACAATGAAACTTGCTTTACTGATATCCGTATCGGATATACAATATCTGGGACTGTAATAATAATACTGATACTTTTATTGTATAGATAATACACAGAGTAGATTGACAATGATGAACTGGTACAGTTGACAATGATGAACTGGTAAACTCTTGCCTAGCTGAGCTACAGGCATGGATGAATGATAACTGGTTGAAACTGAATGCTGACCAAACTGAGGTCCTTTTTGTCCAAAGCCAGCGCTCGCCATCAAAACAGCTCTATCCTAAAGCAACACCAATCAGGATTGGGAATTCAGACATAAACAGCTCCAACCATGTGCGCAGCCTTGGCGTACTAATCGATGGGGAATTGAGTTTCAGAAACCAAATTTCATCTGTAGTTAAATCTTCCTACTTTCATCTGAAGAACATTGCAAAGATTAAACATCTGATTCCCCCAGAGGATCTTCCATCCCTTGGTCACCCTTCATCACATCACGGCTGGACTACTGCAATGCCCTTTATGCTGACTACTGCAATGCCCTTTATGCTGGCCTCCCCAAAAAGGACCTGCGTCGCCTGCAATTGGTGCAGAATGCTGCTGCCAGATTGCTAACAAACCAGCCTCGCCACTGTCACATTACACCGATACTTCGCTCACTGCACTGGCTACCAGTAGAATGGAGAATACTCTTCAAGATTGGACAGCTGACATTCAAATCCCTGCACAATCTGGGCCCTGGATACATGAAGGACTTGCTGAAGCTGCACCACACCTCTCACAACCTCAGATTAGCAAATTCTATAAACTTGGTCACTACCAGAGTGCACCTCAAAAAATCTGGAGACAGAGCCTTCTGTCATGCTGCCCCTACTCTTTGGAACTTCCTGCCACACCCAGTAAAGATAGCACCATTCCTGGAGCTATTCAAATCCAGACTGAAAAGCCACCTGTTTAGCCTCGCATTTCTGGACTTATAAAATTCTTCCTCTGTACCACGATGGTCTGAGCCATGCTTAGGCGCTTTGAGTCCTACGGGAGAAAAGCACTTTACAAATGTTATTTGTTGTTGTTGGTGGTGGTACAAGTATACACTGACTAGGCTGCGCCTTACAGGGAAGCAGGAAAAAGGGCGCCGGTGGCAAGTGAACGAAAAAGGCGCCGCCATAGACTCTAATGCAATTATCGTTAACACTGGGAAAAAAGCAGAAAAAAGGGCGCCTGATAAATATTGTTAATATTAGAACATTAAAGTTTTTGTATGTTATCATTTTAGAAGCTTGCAACGTTGTCATTTTTGTCATATTAATTATTTGTACAGATTTTATGTTATCAAAGATATTATCATTTCTATGTGTAAAAGGGTGTTTTTGCAGGGAGGGTGGTTAGGGTTAGGCACCACCGGGGGGGTTAAGGTTAGGCACTACCAGGGGGGCCGTTAGGGTTAGGCAACACCGAGGGGGGGTGGAGTTAGGGTTAGGCACTACCAGGGGGGTTAGTTTTAGGCACCACCGGGGGGGGGGGGGTTGATAAGGTTAGGCACCACCGGGGGGGGGTTGATAAGGTTAGGCACCACTGGGGGGGGGTTGTTAGGGTTAGGCACCACAAGGGGAATGGTTCATTTTATGCACCACTAGGGGAGGCTTCTGTGTGAGAGTAGGGTTGGGTTAAGCTGTATTGTTTAATTATGTTACGATTTTAATATATTTTCGTTATGAACTCTCGTCTGTTTAAAACTGTATTTATCGTTAACCAATTTCATTAACAATGTATATCGTTATTAAGATTTTGTTATCCACCGTCGCCAATTCGTTATCCAGCCGGGCCCTTTTTTCCTGATGTCCTTTTTTCATGCACGCCCTTATAGAATTTGGCCGCTCACCTCTGTGTTAGTTTTCTTGTGCTAGCAGGAGGTACGGGGCAAAGTTTTGGTATTACTCTACAATTGCTAACTGCTAAACTGTAATATAAATGATTATTCATACAGGAATTGCAATTCCTTCCAATCTGGTAATTTTTGTACAAAAAATTCCGATGCCAGAGTTAACCTCCCTGGCGGTAAGCCCGAGCTGAGCTCAGGCTATGCCGCGCAGGAGGAGATCTCAGCCCCTGGTGGGGCGATTTTCACCATTGAAAGTGCTGTACGCGCAGCTAGCACTTTGCTAGCCGCGCGTACAGCTTGATCGCCGCTGCTCTGCGGCGATCGCCCGCACGCAGCGGCGGAAGAGGGCCCCCCCCGCCAGAGCCCTGCGCTGCCCGGACCAATGAGTTCCGGGCAGCGCTATGGGCTGGATCTGAGGCTCCTGACATCAGGACGTCGGCTGACGTCCATGACGTCATTCCGATCGTCGCCATGGCGACAGGAGAAGCCAAACAGCGGAGCGCGTTATATACGCGTTCCCCTGTTTGCTATTGTTGCCGGCGACGATCGAACTAGAGGGACACATACGCCCTCTAGTGGAGTTTCATGTAGCTACCACTCTGGTAGCTTTACATGAAACATAAAAATTTTTTTTAAAAAAAATTGGATTTCTGCAATTTTTGCAGAAAAAATAAACCGCCAGGGAGGTTAAAGGGGACCTAAACCTTAGAACCTCCTCTCTGATTTAAAAGATAAGCAACAGCATAATAATAACCATTAACCCTCTGGGCGATATCATTACATCGCCCAGGAGGGGGCACAGCACTTTTTTTTTTTTATTTTTAATTTTTTAAATCATGTAGCGAGCCCTGGGCTTGCTACATGATAGCCGCAGCGCAGCGGCATCCCCCCACCCACTCCGATCGCCTTCGGCGATCAGAGTAAGCAGGAAATCCCGTTCAGAACGGGATTTCCTGCTGGGCTTCCCCGGTCACCATGGCGACGGGGCGGTGCCTGGCACTGATTGGCACTGACAGGCCGCGCAAGGGGTCGGGGAGGAGGGGGGCTGCGCGGCACGGCGGGTAGCGGCGGATCGGCGGTGAGCGGCGGCGATCGGAAGTTACACGCAACTAGCAAAGTGCTAGCTGCGTGTAGCAAAAAAAAATTATGCAAATCGGCCCACCAGGGCCTGAGAACTCCTCCTGCGCGACATACCTCGAGCTCAGCTCGGGATTATCGCCCAGGAAGTTAAACAAAAGCATTTCTTTCTTACAACCTATAGAACTCCTGCAGATATTCTGCAGTGTTTACTTTCTGGAATTCCTGATTCTAATATGTTAACATATTAGCACAAAGTAATGGCACAGAGTGGCATAATTCAGATCCAGCTAAAGGGTTGTTACCATTCGTCGCTTGTAGTCTCGCTTGCCCACGATCGCGATTTGCGGCAAAATCTTGTGATTCAGCGCGATTTGTGCTTGTGATTCCCGTTCAATAGAACGAGAATCAAAGCGCAATCGCCCCTGAATTGCTGCGTGCATCGCGTTTGCGATTGATCAAAATCGTAAAAGCTGCAGTGTGAATGTATCCATAAGGATACATTAGTAGCAGCGCTTTGCTGATCGCCGGCGTGTGAATCACCAAGTGTGAACCAGCCCTAACAGCTCTGAACTACACTTGGTGATTACTTGCTGATATCAGCTGATTAGACAGGCTGTTCTCTCTAAACATGCACACAGTAAATTTCTCAGCAACTACACTGTTTGTGATTTCCTTGTCTGCTGTGCAGGAGTTTAGGTCATGAGAACTGTAGTAAGAGGTATATGGAGGCTGCCATATTTATTTTCTTTTAAGCAATACCAGTTGCCTGGCTATTCAGCTAATCCTCTGCCTCTAATACTTTAAACCATAGACCCTGAACAAGCATGCAGGAGATCAGGTGTTTCTGACAAATTAGACAGATATGACAAGATTAGCTGCATGCTTGTTTCTGGTGTGATTCAGACACTTATTCAGCCAAATAGACCAGCAGGGCTGCCAGGGAACTGGTATTGCTTAAAAGGAAAAAAATATGGCAGCCTCCATACAGTACCTCTCACTACAGTTCTCCTGTAATGATTCCTTCCCATCTAGGGACGTAACTAAAAATTACTGTTCTTGGGGAACTTGTGCACAAAAGCAAATATGATAGCTGTATGGGTAATAAAAAGTAGGAAAACAGGTTTTTTATTGAATGTAAGGGCAGAGTTTTATCCCCCTTTAAGGGCTGAAAATCTCAGTTTGATGTCTGAACTATGAATAGCCTTCCACTTTCACTCACATTACTGCTGTTCATTTAGCTCCCATGCATAGAAATGATGCAGAAAAAGAGAAAAAAAATCTATGCTGCTGAGTCTAAGGTGTCCTCTATTGTATCATAGTTAAATCATGGAATTAGCTCCAGGTGCCGCTGTTGAGACTGGGTGGTGCTAGATTTAGCTAAAAAGTGGAAAAAGGAAAGAGCACCCCAATAGGGATCCATCTGAAAATGGTGCCTGCGAATAATGGCGCACGGTGTTGCCGCTAATCTGTTTGTCGCTTATCGCTATTTAACGTTAAAGCCTTATTGTTATTTAACGTTAAAGCCTTATTGTTATTTAGCGTTAACACACAGAACTCTCTCTGTACCAATCCCTAAACCCCCCCCTGGTGGTGCCTAGCCCTAACCACCCCCCTGGTGGTTCCTAACCCTAACCACCCCCCTGGTGGTGCCTAACCCTAAGACCCCCCGGTGGTGCCTAACCCTAACCACCCCCTGGTGGTGCCTAACCCTAACCACCCCCTGGTGGTGCCTAATCCTAAGACCCCCCTGATGGTGCCTAACCCTAAGACCCCCCTGGTGGTGCCTAACCCTAAGACCCCCCTGGTGGTGCCTAATCCTAACCACCCCCTGGTGCTGCCTAACCCTAACCACCCCCCTGGTGGTGCCTAACCCTAAGACCCCCCTGGTGGTGCCTAACCCTAAGACCCCCTGGTGGTGCCTAATCCTAACCACCCCCCTGGTGCTGCCTAACCCTAACCACCCCCCTGGTGGTGCCTAACCCTAAGACCCCCCTGATGGTGCCTAACCCTAAGACTCCCCCCCCCCCCCCCCAGTGGTGCCTAACCCTAACCTTGACAATGTTACATTAAATCCATTCACCGTTTTGCAGTTAAATAAGTTCGCAGTTTGGCTTATGTAGGGCGCTATTGATAAATAACGTTACTGTGGGTAATAACGTCTGCTGTTTGGCAAATGAATGGCACTATTGATAAATAACGTTAGTGTGTTCCACTATTGATAAATAACGTTAGTGTGTGCCACTATTGATAAATAACGTTAGTGTGTGCCGTTTTTCTTCTTTTTTCCCTGTGCGCCATTATTATTCAGTACTAACGATAAATAGCGATAAGCTTATCTTTTTAATGCGGCGCCATTTGTATGCATAGGCGCTGGGCGCCATTATTCACTGATCCGCCCCAATAGTGCATTAAAACTTGTATATTCTTTCAAATGGTGAAAGTTGCACTTACATGAATTGTAGTGTTATTCCCATTTCTGATGACCACCAGTGGGTCCTCTCTGCTCCCTCAGCCTGGCCAGGGTTGAGGGCGATGCTGGTAACATGGAGAGGTGCACGGTGGTCGATATCAACATCACATGTGTGCCAAGTACTTCGGCAAGTACCATGTTTTCTTCAGGACTTGAAGAAGGTGTGGTACAAACCAAAACCTGAAGTGTCATGCACATAACACTGCAATTCATGTAAGTGCAATTTTAAAGGATACCTGAAGTGACATGTGACATGATCAGATAGACATGTGTATGTACAGTGCCTAACACACAAGTAACTATGCTGTGTTCCTTTTTTTTCTTTCTCTGCCTGAAAGAGTTAAATATTAGGCATGTAAGTGGCCAACTCAGTCCTGACTCAGACAGGAAGTGACTACAGTGTGACCCTCACTGATAAGAAATTCCCCTTTTTATCTCTTTCTTGCTCTCAGAAGCCATTTTCTGCTAGGAACATTTTTTATGGTTGGAATTTCATTTCTTATCAGTGAGGGTCACACTGTAGTCACTTCCTGTCTGAGTCAGGGCTGAGTCAGCCACTTACATGCCTGATATTTAACTCTTTCAGGCAGAGAAAGAAAAAAAGGAAAACAGCACAGTTATTTGTGTGCTAGACACTGTACATACACATTTCTATCTCATCATCTCACATGTAACTTCGGGTATCCTTTAAGCGTTTGAAAGAAAATAAAAAGTTAAATGCACCATTGGAGCACTATTTTCTTTTTTCAGAGAGAAGTCAAGCCTACTGAACTTTGAATCACTATTCTGCTGTCAGGAGTATTTGCACAGCCACACAAAAGTTTTTTTGGCCTTTAATTAGTTTTCAGAACAGCTGTGGATCTAGTTCAACTAATGTGACTGCTTAGGTAAATCTGTGGTTTATTAACCCGGGAAAAAAAAGTAGACAGAAAAGTTCTAAGTAGGATGTTTATCTCATCCTGCCACATTATTATTAATAATAATAATAATAATGTAACGTCAGGGTGTAAATTTGTTACCATTGACTGTTCTTTTTGGCAAGCAGAGCACCATTTTTACAGCTTCCCCCCCAGCAATCTACACCAAGTTTAAGTTATATGATAGTCGAGCGCTTGGCTATCTCTTAGCTGAGGGCCCCTATTGTGCACACAAAATTCAGGTTCCCAGCAGCATTCCATAGTCACAAACTTAACTCCTACATGACCGCCGCATTGTGTATTTACACCCCCCCCTGCACAACGCTTCACAACTAGAGGCATAAATACACATACCCGCCTTGTTTACTTCTCTGCTCACGATTACCGAAATGCCACCATTTATTTCAGCCACAGTTCCGTGGATAAGGTGATCAGGGATTAGGAACAGCTTGTTCCCATCCCGATCACTGTCCCTGCGATGAATGAAAAGCTGGCATCATGCATCATGCTGACGCCGGCATTTTATTTACGTAAACATATACACTAACTACCTACAAGTGAAGTGTAGTGCCATCTTGTGGCCAAAAAGTAAAATGCACCCAAACATACACACACATACACTTTATACAGTATATAGTTTTACACATTACACCCCTACCTTGTACATTCTGCCTCTGAAGAAGCTGGTTTAAACCAGCGAAACAGCTGTCAGGCACTTGATACCCCCACTGCTGTGTACCTGCTATTTCCCCCACTGGAACAAAAGGATTTTAAGAAGTGGTGTCCAGTTTTTCCTTCTACTTTACATGATTTCAAAGACTTCGGATGTGCACGCTCTGTGTCCCAGCTCTGGTGTGTCTGCCCTGCTGCATTTGGTGCCAGGTACTGTTGTTTTCTTCTCACATTCCACACCCTTACCTTATAGTTACCCAAATAAAACACTTATAAATGAAAATAAAAATACACCATTTAAAAATAAAAGAATTAAACATAAATAGTTACCTTATAGACTCTTAATATGTATGTCATAAGGGTATATTACTGTTAATTTTGCAAATAAGGGATTTTAATTAGATATATAGAACTAAAAATCACTAAACTGAAAAAAATGCACCTTTATTTCCAGAGAAAACATTGTACTAGGGAAATATTTTAAACGTTGCGATAACCGGGACAAATGGGCAAAGAAAATGTGTGGGTTTTAATTACGGTGGCATGTTTTATATTAAAACTATAATGGCCGAAAACTGAGAAATAATGAATTTTTTCATTGTCTTTCTTATTATACTCTTTAAAATGTATGTAAAATAAAATAAGCAAATCTTAGGAAAAAAGAACCACTCAAAGAAAGCCTGATTGGTGGCAAAAAAAAGAATATATAGCTCATATCTGTGTGATTTATAACAATAACGTTATTGGCAAATGAATGGAAGGAGCGTGATATGAACATTGCTCTGGTTTTTAAGGGGAAAAACCTGTGGTTGGGAAGTGGTGAAATTCCAACCCGTGGGTAGCCGGAAACACAACAGGTGCTTGTGTGCCCAAAATGCTTGCTATGACTTCAGGTATCGTTTAAAGGCAAAGAGTGGTGGAAAAATATTGATTGACTTTTCTTTTTTATTTTTATGCATATTGCGGTTTCTTAAATGAAAATTAGAAGTATTTTGCCATTTTGCTCATTAAGGTAATGGCAAATAGCAGTGATAGCGTTCATGATGTTGTCATCCGTGGCAATCAGATTTCGAAGCAGGTCATTTTGGCGCCCATTGGCAAAGCTGGACACTGCCATAGTGCTATGCTATGCGCCCTGCGAAAGGATAATTCGAGGATACGGCGACTGCCAGGCCCTGAATTACTTCTCCCTCTGATTTGCTATAACTCAGAGGGGGAATAGTATTTAATGTCGCCGGGCAGGGCCAGATTTACCATAAGCCACTGTAGGCACGTGCCTACAGGTGCCTGATGATTGAAGGGTGGCTCACTCCCCTCCTCAAGTGCCTCCCTCCCTCAATCTCTATGCAGAGTTCCAAGCAGAGCGTAAATGAGAGGTTACTCACCCAGCTCTCGGCATTCCCTGATGAGATCTTCCTTCAGTCGGGGACACTGCTAGGCAGTAGCGTAGCTAAGGAGCTATGGGCCCCAGTGCAAGTTATACATTGGGCTCCCCGAGTACTCTATACAAAACAATTGGTAGGCGCACCAAAACCTGCCAAGGAAAACCACATTGTCAGAGGTGCAAGAAGGGGATGGGTAACATTTTGTCAATGATTACTACTATTGAAATCATCTATAGAAGTGAATATTACCAGCACAGGACCAATAGAGAGCTAATACTGTGGTTGAGGGAGTGCCCTCTTGGGGTCCCTCTGACCCAAGGGCCCGATGCGGTTGCAACCTCTGCACCCCCTATTGCTACGTCACTGCCACTAGCTAAAGAGGGTAAAGAGGGTACCTCTGGTTGCCTAATACTAAGGGGCACCTGTAGCTACCTGTGAAGGACAAGAGAAGTAAGAGAGAAGTAACAGCTGAGCCAGCCAGCACACTTGCGGTGCGGTTTGGTTGGGGTTTGTAGGTTCATAGAAGGCGGAGTCCAGGGTGCCAGGACATCTGTGCCTATAGGCTCCTGTGATGTAAATCCGGCCCTGACGCCGGGGATTTGAGTGGCAGCAAGGCTCACCCTGTCCCCAGCTCACTGGCAGCACGACAATATGTACGCTCAGATTTTACTGTGTTGTGGCAAGATCAGTGAAAATGATAGCTAACATTGTGCTGTTACTGAACTGTATAGAGCTTTATTTTGTATTTGGCTTCAGCATTCATTTTAGTTTATATTTTCCTGTATCTTTAATAAATAAATAAAAGATTATTAAATCGTATCTGTAGTGATCATATGTACATAACACGGAATACCTTTGCTAGTCCTGGCACAGCTAAAGGGAAGATTCTGCCCCCCCCCCTCCCCACCCCCATGACAGTCCTGCGGTAATTTTGCCTCTTATTTAAAGTAGTCAATTCTAGCCAGTTTACGAAATGGAAAATCTTTTGAAGTGGCGGCATCAAGTTTCCATTTGCAGAACAGATACATTTTTATTTGTTCCACAGTACTCTACAAATATATGTACATTTCATGCTAACCAACATGCCCTCACAAGCAACGTTGAGTAAATAGATCATAGACATCGAGGATGATAATGTATACAGTATGTGTTAAGGTGAATAGGCAGCAAAAAAATAAACAAAAAAACAAATACTGTATCAGAGCCTCATATAAATATATTTGTCTAGCAAAAACTAAAATCCTACTGCAGACTATTCCTATATTGGGCTCGATTTACGAAAAGGTGCTAACTCAGCCATCACGCACTAGACATTTGCGCGCGCAAAGTAAAGCGCTAACTAGTTTAGACCAATGCAGCGTGCGCAAAGTATAACGCACGCAGGATGTGTTATAGTAGCACTCGCAGAGATTCGCTGTGCACGATGCGTGATTCGAGCGCCAGTATAGTCTTATTTCCTAAGTTCACATCGCGTACAATTGTTTTCACTACGCGCGATATGAGGCGTCATCACGCGAAGTACTGCATTAGCGCCCGTACTCTTGTTTTAGCGAGCGCAAAACTTTGCGTGCTACACTTTGCACACGATTTCATTTTTCACCAGATTTGGAGTGAGTTTAGACGTCCTAAAGTTAGCACCGTTTTGTAAATCGAGCCCATTCAGTGTTAACAATACATGTGCTTGAGTTTGAAATCTGTAAGCAGTAAAAGTTCAGCTATGTAAACACTTGTTACTAAGGTCTCCCAAAACAATCATTATGTTAATATTTTATGCAGCCTTTTTCCCAGGGGCATTTTAGGTGTAGCCATTACAGGCCACTGCCTGGAGTGCCATTGGTCCTGGGGTGTGCCATGCCTCTGATTAAGCCCTGCCGCTTAATAAAGCCATGACCCCAGACTAAGTCACACCTCCTGAATTAGGCCACGCCCCACAGGTGTTTGTACCTCCTTCTGTATCCTTGTGTCTCCTTCTGTTTCCTTGTGCCACCTTCAGCCGCCCTGTGCTACACCTGCCTCCCTGTGTGTCCAGAGATGGATTAAAGTGAAATGGAGCCCTAGGCAAGCAATGACTTTGGCCCATGCTTGATGGCCACCTAGCTTTTTTTGGCAAGATTTGTTGGGGTTAGCATAAACCGGGTCCCTAGACTCTCTCCTGGCCCTAGGCACCTACCTAAGTTGGCTTGTGGATGATTCGGCTCTGTGTGCATCCCTCTGTACCTCCCTCTGTCCCCTTGTCCCACTATCTGTCCCCCCCCCCTCCTGTGCTTGCCCAGTCCAATGTGTAAAGGCAGAGTATAGCACAGCAGAAGCTGTGCTCTAACCTTCCTTTTGGAGTCTAGTGCTGTGCCCGTGTGACCTTCCTGTCTGTTTTCTGCTCCCTCTAGTGCTGGCTCTCCTCATGTAGCATGTAATTACGCTATATGAGTTAGGAGATGCTGGGCACTAGGGCGAGTGGTGGGTGGACAGGCAGAAGCGCAGCACAGGACTCCAGCAGAAAGGTGAGACCACAGCAGAAGCTGTACTATACACTTCACTTACACACTAAGCTGGGGTAGTGCAGGAAGGGGGTGTGCAACGAAATGCGACAGTATCGGCGGGTTGTTTGTATCTCAGGGACTCCTTGTATTAGGCATCCCCTCTATATGGCACATGGTTTATATTCTCTAGTGTATGGTCTTTATTTTTAGTGTGGGGGCGGGGTGGCACAGGACTTCTTGCCTGGAATGACAAAAAGGCTAGAAACGCCCCGCTTTTTCCTGTACAAATATACTGAGCAGTAGGTTCAGTTGTTTAAAGTGGAGCGAAGGAAAACATAGAGAAATGTACCCTGTATGAATTTAGAGAGTTTAGCCTGTCGAAGGGCCAGTGCACACTAAAAACCGTTAGAAGATCCGCAAACAGTAGAGGTTTTTGAAGCAGATTTTCAGAGCGATTCTAGGCACATTTAGAGAGATTCTCTAAACATGCCTAGCGTTTTTGGGAGCGTTTTTGTTTAGTAGATTTTATATTTTGTTACAGTAAAGCTGTTACTGAACAGCTTCTGTAATATAAACGCTTGGAAAACCGCTCTGATCTAGTGTTTTTCAGAGCAGTTTTCCACTTTCCTATACTTAACATTGAGGCAGAAACGCATCAGATATCTAAAAAATGCTGCAGGATCCGAGTTTGCGTTTGGGGGGAAAACGAAGCGCTCCCGTGTGCACCAGCCCATTGAATAACATTAGCCAAGCGGTTTACCACCCGGAGCATTTTAAAAAATGCTCAGAAGCACTCTTGGTGGTGAGCACCAGCCCTAAGACCTCTTGCACACTGCAAGCGATTCCGATTCAAATTCCGCTTTTTAATCGGTTTTTACATCCGATTGAGATTCTGATTTGCAGTGTGCAGGGAGCAAACTGCAAATCAGAATCTGAATCGGATGTAAAAACCGATTAAAAAGCGGAATCTGAATCGGAATCGCTTGCAGTGTGCAAGAGGCCTAATGCTGGGTACACACAATATGTTTTTCCACTCGATTCCCTTATCTTCCACTCATTTCTCTTATCTTCTTCCATCTACTTCTATGAGAAATCAAGCCAAAAAACGATCGGAAGGAATATCGGACATGTTGGAAATTATCTATCGAACCCATCTATTCAGCGGAAAACGTATGGTGTATTTCCAGCATAATTCTCCCCTCATCTGTGAGTAATCACTAGTGTAATTTGAACTCGCTGGCAAGGTGCATCCCTGCAGAATGTTTATTGTGAGTTCCAGTAGGCAGCTGAAACACCTTGGCCCATATAAGATTCTCTATTTCCTTTTTCTTCTGGGTTTCCTCCTAGGAGATATTTTTTCATTTTCTATCTAAAATAATTTTCCAGTACTTTTCAACTGAAAAGAAAGTACTGAAAAGCTGGTGAAAAGTACTATCAAAATTATTTTGAGTATTTTCTTGCTTTCTGGTGGCTTGAAGGACACCCGAGGTGACATGTGACATAATGAGATAGACACGGGTATGTATAATGCCAAAGACACATATAACTAGGCAATGTTCCTTTTTTACTTTTTTTGCCTGAAAGAGTTAAAAATCAGGTATGCAAGTGACAGTTTCTGTCCGGGTCGGGACCGGGTCAGACTATAAAGTAACCCTCACTGATATGGAATGACAGCCATAGAACACTTTCCTAGCAGAAAATGGCATCTGGGCAATAGTTAATAGATTTTAGCTCTGGCATACTTCAATGAATGTGTCATTTAGAAGAGGCAATAAAACAGTAAAAATTTTAATATAAAATAAAACTGTGGGATAATTCTATAAAAAGTATTTTTTAGGAGAAGGAGGATGGATACAATTGTTTATCTCATCATTTTTCTTTTCACCCCGGATGACCTTTAACATGCATTTTATTGACATGTTTAAAGAGAACTTGAGGTGGGTTCTAAGAATCCTAATAGCACACAGAGGCTGGGTCTGCATATAATACCCAGCCTCTGTTGCTATACAGCGTCCTTCCAGGGCCCCCTGCGCTCTGCTCTGCCCCCCCTAAATCAAACGCCGTGCTGGCGACACGCAGCGTGTTGCCAGCCGCTGTTTATATCTGCCCATCAATCTGGCCACTCCCCCGCCTCCTCTAGGTTGCTGATTGGAGGGAAGGGACACGGGCGGGGACCGGCAACCTAGAGGAAGCGGGGGAGCGGTGAGATTGATGGGCAGATATAAACCCCAGGCTGGTGACACACTGCGTGTCGCCAGCACGGCGTTTGATTTATGGGGGGCAGAGCAGAGCGCAGGGGGGCCCTGGAGGGACGCTGTATAGCAGCAGAGACTGGGCAGTATATGCAGACCCAGCCTCCGTATGCTATTAGGATTCTTAGAACCCACCTCGGGTTCTCTTTAAGAATATCACCAAGGAGAAAGCTCAGGAGAAAAGGTTAATTGCACATGGAATGCACTGGGAGGAGAATGCTGCATAACTAAACAGCTTAGGCTAAACATCACAGGGAAGGAAGAGGTTCCATACCAATATATAGCAATATAGAATATTTTTATGTTAAGACCATGATCATTAATCAAAATGTTGGTATACTGAATAATGTATTACATTCTTCTATCTGTTGTTGCAGTGCCTCTTTAAAGTGGACCTGAACTGCAGCACAGGACAGAAGGAAAACATATAGAAATACACCCTGTATGTAGTTAGAGAGTTTAGCCAGTCTAATTCCCCCTAATTTGTGTCTAATCACAAGTTGCAATTTGATCCCTCAGCTCTGTCAGCTGACTGCCAAAGCAAAGCGTTAATTGGTAAACACAGAATGTAACAATGTCTGCCTCCATGAAAGCAGGAAGTAGAAACACTGCAGATTTATTGCAGAATTTGTATTAGCTGTAACAATTTTTTTTTTACTTAAAGGTTATTATGCTGTTGCTTATCTTATAGAGCAAAAAGGATGTTCTGAGTTCAGGTACGCTTTAAAGACAAACTCCGATCAAGAATTGAAATTAATCCCAATCAGTAGCTGATACCCCCTTTTACACGAGAAATCTATTCCTTTTAACAAACAGACCATCAGGGGGTGCTGTATGGCTGATATTGTGGTGAAACCCCTCCCACAAGAAGCTCTCAGTACCGTGGTACTCCTGGCAGTTTCCTGTCTGTGAACCTTGTTGCCTTGTGGGAAATAGCTGTTTACAGCTGTTTCCAACTGCCAAAACAGCTAGCAGCAGCTACATCACCTGTCAGCAGTAAAAATGTCACCATGTGATAAATGTCAGAATATAAATCAGGGATTTAAAAGATTTTACAATGGGCAAACACTGACTAAATCATTTATACATAATTATTGTAAAAATGAAGCACTTTTTTTATGTACATTATTTTCACTGGAGTTCCTCTTTAAAGAGACACTGAAGCGAAAAAAAATATGATATAATGAATTGGTTGTGTACTATAAATAATTACTAGAAGATTAGCAGCAAAGAAAATATTCTCATACTTTTATTTTCAGGTATATAGTGTTTTTTCTAACATTGCATTATTCTATAATATGTGCAGATTACACAACACTCAGCATTCAAAATTATTCTTTCAGAGCAGTCTCAGAAGCGGGCGTCTTACCCGCGAGGTGCACTAAGGCTTCCCGGTGAGCCTGGGGTCCCCCTCCTTCTTGCCTCTTTTGCTTCCATAGTGAGTATCCCTCATTTCCCTTTTTTCACCCTCCGTGGTGCATCTTATGTACATTGTTTGTGTGTTTTGTCTGGTGCACTTGTTCAGCCGTCGGCTGTCGTATGTATTATTGTTTGCTCAGCATATTCATTGTTCTTATTGTTGCACATAGTCACCTTATTTTTGGTTTACCTCATTGTTACTAGCACTTTATTGCTCTTGGAGTGGTTTCATCCATTTATTCATTGATTCATTCATTACCCATGTGTATGATCAATTTGTATTTACCCATTCATATATATATATTTATACTCTTTCTTGCTATACATAATATACTCTTATTGAGGCAGTAGGTGTTCTTGATTCATTTATACCTCCTGTTTACACCTTGCACCAGTACATACATTTCTATGACTTTATCAGTGCAGGTGTTTCATTTATTGCATTGGGGACCCCAGACCCATGTTGTGGTTGTTGTTTTTATATGTTTTTAATTTATTGGATCATTAATAAAGATGAATTTATACCACATTATCTCATATTAGTCCTGAGTGGTGCTCGTATGGCCTCTTTTTCTTCTTTCTTTTTCCAGTCTGTGAAGTAATGACCTCTCCTCTAGCAGAGAAAAAGTAAACAGTACACTTACAGTTGAGATAATAAAAGTCAGATAACAGCCCTCTCCACAACTAACTTAGTCGTAGAGCTTAATGGCTTGTTTGCATAGAGATAACAACTGGAGTTTCTCAACTCTTCCTGTACTGGAAACAATTAGACTGATGTATCTGATATTAATGTTTTATTTCTTAGCTGTACTACACATACAAATCATAATATCATAATTTTTTTTCCGCTTGAGTGTCTCTTTAAGTAGAATTCTGCTTTTTCAAAGGCTGAAAAACTTTAACCAGTTAAGGTTTTCCTCCATTTGTTTATTCTAAGTTGTTTATCTCATCACAATGCTGAAGATGGCCTTCACTTATATAAATACTTTAACACTGAGAGCGTTATAGCATTAGCCATAGAGCGCCCACTCAATCAACACAGTTTCAAAACCACTCACAGCTTTTAGTTTCATAGAAGTGTTATTTTCCACCTGTTTTACTTGACATTCAAACTGCGATTCTGACACATCGTAGCCAGTTACTATCAAGAAAAGTCTAAATGCAGAGAATGAGAGAGCATATGTACAACTAACCCTGTACTGAAAGCAGACATATTTCTGACAGGCATACTGCAGAAATGCCATGGTTTTTGCATCTGCCTGCCGATTTATACTAACTTGCCTGACATATGTCTATTTGTGTCTACTTTATCGTGAGACACACAGATCTGCTGACACAGCACACACTACTGTACACAATGAAAGACTGTGGTGGGGTGTAAGAAAGTGGGTCATTCCTCTACCATATACCTTGATCAACTATTGTTTTTATGCCATTAAACATTGGCAGCAGGCTAGGTGACAAATATAATTTCATCATTTCATCAGTCATATCACACTTTTCTCCCTCCAAGTTCTGAGAAATCTGAAGGCTTCAGATACTCGAGGAGCAATTGAATAGCTGTATACTGTCAACTGATGACAGCAGAAGATGTGTGAATTATGATTGTGGTAACACCGTTTGGCTGCATAGTCTGTACCACCTATTCCTGTTGTAAGAGAAGAACTATAAGGAGGAAGAAGAGTCAGAAGGCAACCTACCTTCTATAGCTGAGGTAAGTGCCTAGTTTTCTTTCATATTCTTACTTCTGTACCTCGGTCTTCCACTACCCAATGCTTCATTCTATAATGTTGTCTGTTTAGTTTATTAAAGGACCCCCATTACCAAAAAATGGTAACATTTAAAATTCATACACATACCAATAAGAAGTATGTTTCTTCCAGAGTAGTTTTTGACTACTCAGTTTCTTTGGGGATTCTCAGTTTTTGATTCTTGATTATTTACAAAAGCAGTCCCCTGTAAAGGATCAATACAGAGACGCAGCCCCCTCCCCCCCCCCCCACCAAACACACACACATGCCTGTTTACACACTATTCTGGCAGTTGGACTGAGCAACTGCCATTGTCAAGTCAAGTGCTTGTCGATAAAAAAAAAACCTTGAAAATCCCCATAAAGTGATGGACTAGTCCAAAACCTGTCAGATTTCTACTACTACTGTAAGTGACAGTATCATAGGGGCACAGTAAATTATAGCACATTTTACTTTGGAAGAAACGTACTCTTTATCTATGTGTTTTCATGTATTTTACTTTTTACACTTTTTTGGTATAGAGGTCCTTTAAACCTATGTATCTAGTGTTGGAGTGTTTCCAGCTTTTCTTGTTACTTTAAAAAATTTTGAGTGTAAAAAGTTTATTTAAATAAATAAATAAAAAAAAAAAAGTTTATTTAAACAGAAGATAAAAATTGATCTCCTAGGAAAAAACTCAGGAGGCAAAGTGAATTGTTTTGGACCCATTGGCACATATGCAATCAACTTTTTCTCCAGAGTTTACTCCAGGAGATATTTTTTCTTCTCTTTAAAATACCTTTTCAGAATTTTACAATTAAAAAAATTACCCAAACGTTGGTGAGAAAGTACTATCAAGTTTATTTTGAACATTTTCTTGCTTGCTGGTGAATTAAAAGGCATTTTATGGCAAGGCGTGAAAATATCACCTAGGAGAAAACTCAAGAGAAAAAGTGAATTGCATACCGACTCTTGTCTCTAAACAAAGGGCCATATGCAATTCACTTTTTCTCCTGACTTTTCTCCTAGGAGATACTTTTTCATCTTCTATTTAAAATAACTTTTAAGCACTCTGCAAATGAAAAAGTACCAAAAAGTAGGCATATAAGTACCATCAAAATTATTTTGAGTTTTTTTTTTTTTTTGCTTGTCATAGTTTTAAAAGACATTTTATTGACAGGTTTGAAAATATCACCCTGGAGAAAACTCAGGAGAAAAACTTAATTGCATATGGGCCCTTGAGCCATATGCAATTCATTTTTTATCCAAAGTTTTCTCCTAGATCATTTTTCACCTTCTATTTAAAATAACTTTTCACCACTTTGCAAATGAAAAAGTACCAAAAAGTAGGTGAAAAAGTACTATCAAAATTATTTTCAGTATGTGTTTGCTTGCTGGTGGTATGAAAGGCATTTTATTGACAACTTAAAATATCACCTAGGAGAAAACTCAGGAGAAAAAGTGAATTGCATATGGCTCTTTGTCTAGTAGTTTTTTTATTATTGCTAAAATTATATTGATTTTTTTTTAAAGAAGATTTTGTCTCTTCAATTTAGTATTGCCTCCGTGCTTTTAGATATTCTGCCTATGTGAATGTGATCATGTTAAAAGGTATCTGAAGTAACATGTGACGAGATAAACAGGCGTATGAGAAGTCCCAATCCTGCTTAGAACTAGGGATGGTTGGAAATGGCAATTTCCGATTCCACGGTAAATCCGCATTCCGCCATTGCCAATTACCGATTCCGCATTCCAATGTGGAATTTCCGCCGGAAATCGCAGAAATTCCGCCTGACTTTAACATCGATTTTCTCAAAAACGATAAGGTCAGAAAATAGGCAGATGCAGATTTTCTGCATTTTACATTACAGTAAAAACCCGCCGACTTTAGCGGTTAATAGCAAAACCCTAAAGTAAGTCCTAGAAACATCAAATTTTAGGGTTTATTAAACAGAATCTTGTGAACAAGATGCAAAAAAAAGTTTTCAAAAACACCTTATCGTTTTTGAGAAAATCGATGTTAAATTTGGGTGGAATTCCCGCGATTTCCGGCGGAAATCCACCTACCGGACTTGCATTACCGATTTCCACATACCGATGCGGAAATGCAATTTCCGATCGGAACTTCGGAAATTGCATTTCCGCGGGATCCGAATGAGCATCCCTACTTAGAACTAGTGTAGCAAAGAGAAGTGTCGGTTGACAGCACTACAGGGGCAGCAGTACAGTTCTTGTTGGCAGGCCTGTCTCCTCCAAAACCGAAGTGTACGCTGGCTAAACATTGTAGTCATCAGTGGCGTAGAAATAGGGGATGCAGAGGTGGCGATCGCACCAGGGCCCTTGGACTACAGTAGCCCAGTAGGGGCCCTCCTTCAACCGCTTTATTAGATCTTTATTGGTGCTAAGCTGGTAATCTTCACCTCTATTTGTGCTTTGATTGGTTGTAACTATTAGTAGACTGTTCTCCCCCAGCTTACACCTCTCTGACACTGCAGCTGTCCTTGGCAGGTTTTGGTGCTCCATATCAATTGTCATGTACAGAACACTTGAGGAGGCCAAATGTAAAACTCGCACTGTGGCCCAGAGCTCCTAAGCTACACTACTGGTACTCATGCATAATGTAGCATAAGATAGGATAATGACAAGCTGGCATTGCTTCATTGTGTAATAAGGGCATGCACCAATTATTATTTATTGGATTTAAATAACACCAACATTTTATGCAGCACTGTTGTAATAAGGTTACAGACAGTGATAATATTGGTGACAACAAACACAATACAGGTACAGTAGTCCCAATTGTAGAATTTTACACTATACTGTGACCAGAGTGCCCCGATACACAAGGAGATTCTAAAGAGGAGAACTGCATCGGGTCGGGTACTCGAACAGTGGCAGAACTACCAGGACTGCAACACCTGCCCGGAGGCTCTCAGGGGCCCCATGATACTCATCGGTCACTTACAAGAGCTCTGGGAAAGCCCTTGCTTGTTAAAGCTTAGCTGGCTGGGCACGCACAGGCACGCACAGGCAAAGGAGCCTGTGCTCAGCTACTTCAGCCGCCAGCCAATAGGACCTTGGCAGGCTGGAAATGTGAAGGAGGATTGGACGCAGGGAAGTAGGCGGGGCTGTGAGAGATGGAGATGCTCCAGGAAGGAGAGAGGTTTGCAGAGTCATCACTCATGCCCCTTTCCTCTTCCCGTGGCAGATTTAAACATGCTGGCTGGCTGGCCAGCCAGTTCCCTCACTCCCCTCCTCACACAGCTGGATGGACGATTCGCTGAGCCTGGACTCTGCTCACACACTGGTGAGCTTATCTCAGGCATTCCTAAGTCTCGCTGCTATCCTGGTAAAAGGGTAGGGGTACTTAACTCTTTCAGCAACACAGCTGCCTGTGTTGCTTCCAAATGCTCTGGCATTCCTTTTCCTCAAGTAGTAGTATGATCAAGTGTAGTATCTGTTCTTGAGGTTTTTGGGGGGACCTGGAGGGATGGCACTGTGGCAGGGTGTCCCTTCTTGTCGTAACTCCCCAGAGGCTGATTGAATGGATCTATACCATGGTCGAAGCTGAAAGGCTGAGGGCTTTGCTTAGGCGGGCTGCCCCTGGAAGTGGCGCTCCAGGTGCACCTGAAAAAACCTGGAATGTGGCAGATCCCAGGCGGAAGTAGGGTGCTTTGGTCTGTACTGCCCATATGCATAGCCGACTCACGCAGCTCCCAGGCCTTTTGGCTAGGGAGAGTGCGGAATTTTTATCACTCTGGCCGCAAGGTCGGGGCCAGCTTGCTGGCACTGGGGACTTGTCCCCTGGGGACTTCGGTTCCCTCTCGGGGGAGCCACCGACCATGTGGGATGCCACATGGCCAGGCCCTGTGGGTAACCACAGGGCACGTCAGAGTCCTCCAATCCTTCGGGTGTCGGAGGACTCCACCAGGGTCCTCCAACCCCTCGGGTGTTGGAGGATGCCAAGTACCCCCTGCGCCGATGGCAAAGGGGGATGAGTTCCCTTCGGGGAACAACAGAAAGGGCCCTGCTTTTTTGTGAGGCCTGGGGCTACTCATGCACGTTTTGTGGGGGTGCTTTAGGCCACTCACGCTTTTTTCGTGCATGGGGCTAATAGCCTTGCTTACTCCGGGACTCCTGTTGCATGGACCAGGAGCCAAGAAAGCTAAAAAAAAAAAAAAAAAAGTAGTATGATGTATGTAAAACAGTGAGTTCTGCACTATTCTTGCACCAGCTACCAGCTATACATTTTCTCCTGTTCTGATACACACACACACACACACTTTCTACAAGTGCATAATACACTTGTGAAAAAGTAGTGCCAAAACCTTTGCAAGCAGCACAGATGAGTTGCTGAAAGAGTTAAATACTCCCCTCCCCCCATTGCTTAAGGTGCTCATACATCAGAAGATGTATTTTTTTTATTGTAGTATTTATATTGCACTGACATTGCGCAGCGCTGTACGGATTATATTGTCTTGTAATTAACCGTCCCTCAGAGGGGCTCATAATCTAATCCCTACCATTGTCATATGTCTATGTATTGTAGTCTAGGGGGAAGCCAATGAACTTATCTGTCTGTTTTTGGGATGTGGGTGGCCAGAGGAAACCCACACGGACACAGGGGGAACAAACTCCTTGCAGATGTTGACCTGGCTGGGATTCAAACCGGGACCCAGCACTGCAAGGCGAGAGCGCTAACCACTACGCCACCGTACCGTATGAGCAAATTGACATAGAGACAGATCTGTCTCTGATCAAACCTGATCAGAGAGAGATCTGTCGGCTGCCCATACACCGCAGGCAGATTCCCGATCCATTTCAGCATGAAATCTCTTGGGAATCAGCCTTGTGACACCACATCTGCCGCCTCGCCGCAACACGCACTGTGACATCACACACATACCGACGTTATGCCGGCAACCATGCGGGGTGTGTATGAGGACAGAGCCCGGGTTGGCGGAGAAGGGGGGGGGGGGGCCATTGAAAGTTTCGCAAGGTGGCCCAGTGATTTCTAGTTACGCCCCTGTACTCGAATTATGGGTTGGGTTCAGGAACCAGTTTTTCTTCTAATCGGGTTGCGGGTAGCGGCTGGCGGGTGTGGGTTGGGTCACGGGTAGTGAAAGCAAGCAAGCATGAGATAATTTAGATAATGAGATAACGTAAAAAAAAAAATCTTAAACACTTCTTTGGTTTTGGCTTGTGTATAAAAATAGGTTTCACTTTCTTTACATCCTTCAAGTGAGACTCCCAATGTATATTTTATAATAAATTGGAAAAAGCGGGTCGCGGGCAGGTTGCGGGTCTGGAGGCCTGCAGGTCAGGTGCAGGTATCAGATTCATCAGAAAGCGGCTTGCGGGTCGGGTGCGGGTGGCGGGGCTGCGGGTGCGATTCAGATATGGGTCTGAAAAATTAGACCCACGCAGGCCTCTATTCTAAAGGGAGGGGGTGGTGACACAATAGGAAGGGGGCTACATTGAGAGGTTCTCGGCAGAGCGAGTTAGTGTAATGGTGGGGTTGGCCTCCATGACTTGTGCATTCACACGCACCACATGGCTACCACATGGTTAATACAGCTTATCAATGTTTTGGTGTAATAAGCAATGCTTTTCTAGAAAAAAAGGCTGTCTTGGTAGCAGCATCTGTTGTTCCAAAACCTGTATGCAATTGTCAACCTCAATGGTACCTTCCCAAATGTGTAAGCTGCTCATTCTACGTGCACTACTGCACCCTCATAACATCCCAGATGCTGCTTTTATATTGCGTGTTGATAATAAGCTGAATTTATTTTTTGCTCTTTAGCCAGGATGATGTGGTATTGTTGAGTTCCACAAAAAGTCAATGTTTGAGTCATCAGACCACTAAAACGTTTTCATAAGTGCGTCTTAAATGGTACATCTGGTCAGATTTTGTTATTTTAAAACTATCCACTTGTAATCTGTATCGTGTGGGAAGCAGGGGAAATCATTCATTACTACCTGGTATTTCATTATGGGCCTACATCATGCAGATTAGGCAATTTGTGACAAACCCCTCTCACAGACATTACTTCTTCAGACCTCTTACATCGTTTGAAATCCTCTGTCAAGAGGGTAACCCAGTTCACCATACCATTTCATTATTCTATAAACTTCTGGAGCTGTAAATCTCTGATAAGGAACAAATGTTTCTACAGTCTTGGGACACTTCCTGAAGCACCGAGGATCAATATCTAGATTAGGAAAATCTCTTTCTCCTTACCCATAGGTGTTCAATCAATGCTTCCATTCTAGAGACTATAAGATTCTCACCAGATGGTACAAGACACTTGAGAAACTATATGCTATCTTCCCTTCCTGCTCTAATCTCATTCTCTGCTTTAGATGTCTGCACAATCCTTTAATCACACATGTTGGACATGCCCAAAGATTGCCTCTTTTTGGAAAGATATTTATTACTGGGCCAGAAAGATTTCAGACATTTCTGTTCCCTTCCAGATGGAGATGGCCCTTCTCTGTTCCAACTCCCTTTCAATTAAAACTTACAAAAATTCTCGCTTTATACATTTCATCAATCCTGCCAGATCTCTGATACAGAGATACTGGAAAGTGATGTCCCCCCTAATTTAATATATTGGGTCCCAATTATAACTTGGAAATCAGATTTATCAAATTAGACACAATTGATATATTTGTGTGCATACTTGTTCTTCTTGGGCTCAATTTTAGAGCATGGCAGTTACCAGCACATACTGATGTCTAAATAACCATGTTTCTCTTTTCCTTGCCTTCCTTCTCTTTCCCTTTCTTCCTTCTCTCCTCTGTTTTTATCCTTATCTCTTATTACCTTATCCCCCTTATCTCTTTATCATTTGATGGTCCATGACCCCTAGGAGTTTCTTTTACACATAATTTCCATGGCAGGCTGCAAGGGTTTTACCTGTATTATCTTTAGAATGTGTTTTAGTGAGAAATTGACAATGGTCTCAGTATACTGTCTCACTTGATGCTTTCCTCTGCTGAGAATTTAGTTATTTGTTAACTTTTTTGACAGTTTTTTTTTCTGCAAATGGCTTACACTAATTGGTTGATGAATAAAGCCTTTTCTTGGAGAAAAAAAACGAGGGATTTTAAGAAAAAGTCATTTTTTGGAGTAGAAGGATAGAATTGTTGATTTAATCAGTTTATTTTAAGTTTGGGTTTGCTTTAACCAGAAATCCCTGTGTCGAAAACATGTATATTATACGATGGTGTATACGATGTGAAGGCTTTATAAATGAAAGATAGTAATAATATTAATAAAAAAAATCCAATAATAAAAGGCCAAGATGTATTTCTTGTTATCCATAAATGTACTTATTCCTTTATATTTATATGTTTTCTTTGCAAAGCTAAAACATAAGATCATTTCTACAAATGTGTTCCTATGAGGCACTAAGGCAAAAAGACCTGTATGTGCGCTTACATCTGTCTAGAAGATATGTGGTAAGTGCTGAACAGAAGCTGTTTTCTTCTCCTTTCATTTTTTTAAAAACCCTGACACATGATAACAGTATTTTTTTTTTACAGCGTGTTTTTACTGTGATTATTTTTCAGGTTAATAACATCAAAGACCACTCATGAAAATACCTGTTTTTTTTTTGTTCTGTACCTAAAAGGAAGTTGTTTATATCTGCTATCACTCGACAATACATATAATTGTCAGAACATTGCATGCAAATACTTCAAATCATTGACCATAAGCCACATTTTCTCTTACCATGCCGTACCTACTGGATATTCATTTTTCATTTTTTATTTTTACATGTTTATCCGTTCTCACTATGTCCAGTAATGGTAAGTATGTATATCTACACTATGTAATATATTTCACATTTAAATTCACAATTGACATTTTCTATGCAAATATAACATGTTTTTATGGTGACTGAAAAGATTTGTTATCTTAACACCTAATTTATGATATATTTGCCTTCTTAATGCACTGATCCTACTAACAAAAAAAACAAAAACAAAGGATTGTTGGTGTTGAATATTAGTTACATACTGAGGATTAATATTAATTTAGGTTATTTTTATTCTTATTGTGTTTTTTATTATTTACTAGTGTTAAATATTTTAGTCTTAAACAAAGAAGATATTCAAATGAAAACCTACATTTCAAGCAGAATTTAAAACATAAATAAGAATAAGTGAGTGGACATTTATAGAACAATTTATAAACACTGGAATATAACAACATCATTACAGCTCTTTAAAACATGAAATACAAACGTAACACCAAAAAATTAATGTTATACTATATTTCTTATCATTCATATTTTGCCTAATATAATAAAACAAATAGAAATTAATAATAATAATAGGATTCAGGGAAATATATCACACACATTTGCTTTTATTTTATTAAATTCCATCAATAATGGTGCTTTATAACTAACTGCTCTGTTCAGCAAAGAATTATGTAACATATATAAGTGATAGTATATCATATCTAATATTTAAGTTTTGGTCACACAGATGCACGTGTGGTGGAAATATAATGTGTATGCTTAAAGAGAACCTGTACTGAGTAAAAATATTTAAAATAAACACATGAGGTAACTTCAAATGAACATTGCATAGTTACCTTACCATCAGTTCCTCTCAGCAGCTCACCATTTTCTTCTGACAATAATCCCTTCCAGTTCTGACAATATTTTGTCAGATCTGAAATATATCAGTTGCTGTCAGTAAAATATCAGTTGCTGTCAGTTATAGCTGAGAGAAAAACTGATGTACCAGGTAATGTTCATGTCTCCCTATGGCTCAAGTGGGCGATGTTACAGTTTAACTGTGTGCTGACCAGAAAGCTGTTATGGGTAATGGCAATTTTCAAAATGGAGGATGGAAAATTCCCTTGATCACAGTGAACAAACAGGACGCAGGAAAGGAGAAAGACACTGAGGAGTAGAGTACATGGAAGGTAAGTATGACATGTGTATGCTTATTTTGACTTTTAATTTTCAGTACAGGTTTTCTTTAAACAAAATAGTTTGGTAAGTTTTGTTGAACAGATTTTACTATACTCATATGCAAGAATTTATTGTCTGGGTTTTTGTATCAGCTTACATCATCAGAGTTTTAATGCACACTTTTGAAACCCATCTAGTCCTTTTTATAGCAGGCTGGGACAAGAAAGGGGTGGGATCCAGTCGGCTGGAGTGCAGGCTGCAATACAAACCCCAAATGTAAACACATTATACAAGTGGATAGCCATTATATACCTAACTAAGGACCTAAAGCATAAATGAGCAGACCATAAGTGTAAGTCAAAGCACCAAGGGATAAGAAAAAGAGAGAGAGGTGAAGAAAAGTGCAAAGCTAGACATATTTATCCAAAAATACACTTAATTCATTACGGTCATTAAAGCCTAGGGGACCCTCAGCATTGGTCCTCGAGATCAGTAGTGCCTCCCTTTGGGAGATTATCCTTCCTTTATCTCCTCCCCGTCTGGGAGTTTTAACCAATTCTAAGCCAACCATGCGTAAAACATCTGCATTGGCATTGTGAGCCTCTCTAACGTGGCTAATTAGTCTTTGTGCACCAGCCCCATTCGTGACAGACCGGCGATGTTCTACCAGTCTCTCACGGATTGGGCGGGTGGTCTTCCCAATATAGAAGTAGGAACAGGGACAGAATACACCATAGACAACAAATGCTGTCCTGCAAGTAATGAAATCCTTAATTTGATGCACATATGCCCCCAATTGTATGGAGGTGGTTTTAATCATAAATTCACACGTGGGACAATTTCTACAGGGAAAAGACCCCTTTATTGGATACTGAATCAACCAGGTGCATGGGCTTTTAGGGACATATTCACTCTGTGTAATCATAGATCCTATAGTAGGACCACATCTAAATGAGACGAGGAGACCCCCCAAGACACGTGGGGCGATACCCTCGTCTCTTTCTACCATCTGCCAATTTCGGGATATTATTTCTCTAATTTTTCCTGACATGGGGGAATAGTCAAAAGTGAAGACAAATTTGTCCAATTCTTCTCGATTTCTAGTCTGTTTGTTAATCAATTCAGCTCTATCTAATTCACGTACTTTATCTAGTGACTGGTTTAGCATTACCGGATCGTACCCTCTATTGATAAATCTATCTCGCATTTCTTTTGATTGAATATCAAAATCTTCCCTTAAAGTGTTGTTTCTTTTTAAACGTAAAAATTGACTATAAGGAAGTGACTTCTTAACATGATTGGGATGATAACTCATACTATGCAGGAGAGAATTTGTTGCGGTGTTTTTGCGAAAACCTCTAGTGATTAATTTGCTGCCCATCACCTCTAAGGTCAGATCCAGAAAAGAAAATCTCTCTCCCCCCCCATTCTCCTGTAAATTGCATGTTCAACAGTTTATTGCTCGGTCATACAACTTAGCACCCAAATAATTTTTACCTTCTTTTCTTCTCACAAATAGAGCTTTCTTTTGGAGGTATCTGATTTAACCTGTTAGACAACAGAAGTAGAAGAAACACAAACATAATACAGTCTTAGTCAGGGTCATTTTAATCTTTATTGAAGGCCCTTGCATCTCCTGTCTGTTCACTATGAAGTAATACGGGGGCATGCATAAATAATAGCTTATGGTAGGTCACACAAAACACTTGTGTTGCAGGAATCTATTAATTATAATCTTAACGTAAACCTGAGTTGGGCACTCTAAAAGATTTTATACTTACCTGGGGTCTCCTCAAGCCCCATGAGCACTGCTGCTTTTCTCGCCGGCCTCCCAGGTGGATCTGTTCTCTTGGTATCAGTCTTGGTAATCTGTCTCAGTCCACGACTGATACCAGGCAAACAGAGCCACCCAAGAAGTCGGCGATGGACACATCGGTGCTCATGGGGCTGGAGGAAACCCCAGGTAAGTATAACATCTTTTTGTGTGCCCATCTCCGGCATTTACGGCATTGGTTACATTTTTTAACATCTAAATCAGGGATGATTTGTAATTTCTTAATTTGGATATTGGTATTATTATTTATAAAGTCAGCATTTTTCTTCTTTTCCAGGAACGTTTCCTCTAGGATCAGATGTTTACATGAAGTGTCCATTAGCAATGGAGGATAAACCAAAGCTCCTTAAATCTTTTTCCAGCAAGGATAATGTAAAAAAAATGATTTATCAGAGATGGAGGTACATAGTAATATTAGATTTTTTCCGCAATAACAAGCAATCGTATTTCTGCTCTTCAGACAAACAACCTATATCACCATTAATTGTTAGTCGTAAGTATATTGTTATTTGTAAGTGCATTTGCATTCTTTAGACTAATTATTATTTGTAGTGACTGTGTTAAATACAATCTAAAAGATCTTTACAAGTATTGATTTTTTTTAATAAAACATAAACATATCTGTCATTGGAGTATTTAAAATGAACAGAACTGGGAATACACAATGCATTTTTTTGGTCGATTTTGCGTCCTATCCACTCGATTTTTCACTCAATCTACCGTTTGAATCTTTTATCTTTTCTTATCTATTTCCATTCACTTCTATGAGAAATCGAGCCGTAAAACGATTGAAAGCAAGATTGGACATGTCGGAAATTATCTATTGAACCATCTATCTACTGAAAAAATGTATGGTGTATTCCCAGCATAACATACGATCATTGGCAGACCACAACTGCTGCAAAAGAATTGAGTAATTGAGAGACAAATATCTTTGATCGCTATCTTTGGAGCTCTTTTGAAAACTATTTTATAATGATTATTGGCAGATCAATCACTTATTTTTTTCCAAAGATTTTTATCTGATGTGTTTGCAGCTTTATGCTGGGAATACACGATTCGTTTTTGCCTTCGTTTAAACCTTTGTTTCGATTGTGCCTTTTGTCCTTTTCGATCCCGAAATAATCGATCGTACGGATAATATCACCACCCACGGTTTCGTTTTTTTTTTCGATTCTGATGGTTTCGTTTTTCCAATGATCGAAGGCTGCAAAGAAACGAAACGTAGTACAGGGACGGACGGCATAAACGAATATATAATCGATCTGAACAGCCATCAAGCCTACCAATGGCTCGATTAGATGGATAAAGAGAGATAATATCAAACATGTTCGATCACTAGTCGTTTGTTTTTGGGGTCTATTAATCGAAACTATAATGAGATTATGACTATTTTCACATACGGTTTCAACACTCGATTCGTTTACCAAACGAATCGAAGGCTAAAACGAAGGCAAAAACGAAACGTGTATTCCCAGCATAACATTTACCCCAACATAAAGACTTATTTTATCCCTTAACCAGTTCACCCCCAAGGGTTTATACCCTAACGGACCAGAGCAATTTTCACCTGTCAGTGCTCCTCCCATTTATTCCCTAATAACTTTATTACTACTTATAACAACAAAATGATGTATACCTCATTTTTTTCGCCACCAATTAGGCTTTCTGTGGGTAGTACATTTTGCTAAGAATTGTTTTTATTCTAAATGCGTTTTAATGGGGAAAAATAAGAAAATAATGGAAAAAATTCACTATTTCTCAGTTTTCGGCCATTATAGTTTTAAAATTAAACATTCTCATGTGGATAAAACCAACACATTTTATTTGCCCAGTTGTCCCTATTATTAAACCATTTAAAGTATGTCCCTATCACAATGTATGGCAACAATATATTATTTGGAAATACAGCTGTTATTTTTCTGTTTTGTTTTTTTTTTTTGTCCGGTCCATAATTACAAGCCACTATGTAGTAAAGTAAAAGTAATTTTCCCTCATAAAATATAGATAAAAAAGTCCCTAAGGCATTTATGTATTTTTTTTTCTATACTTGTAAACTGATTTTTTTAAAAGTGTTTTTTTTTTGGGGGGGGGGGGCTTTGGAAATGTATGTTATTAATTTTATTATTATTTAATATGTGTATGTGTAAGTATTTGCCTGTATGTATAATTTTACTTATTGGTCACTAGATGGTGCTAGTGAACACTCTCCCATTTTATACATTTTACTACACTGTGACTGTTTCCTGTTTTATAAATGGATGTGGTTGCTGATCATGGTCATGTCCATTCATTCCAGGCATTGCGATTGGGTAGAGGACCTACCTCTACCTACCTCGGTCCTCTTCCCCAATCACGGAACATGGAGTCCCGACAAAAATGGAGGCGGGGGCGTATATACATGCGCCCCCCGGGAAAGAGCGACTTATTAAAATGTCCTGTTTCCGTTAACAGGCTCAAACAGGATGTTTTAATAAGTTACATTGTCATTAACTGGTTGAACCAACTCTTACACTAAACTAAACTTTAAACCTCCCAAAACTGCTGACTCTGATCTCACTAAATGTAACTAGATTAACATGGGCATTGAAAACACTGGTGTTACAAAATAATTCTATGTCAAGATCTCTGCAGAAATCTTTGGTACTGATATAAACTTGTGCTTCAAAACTTGTATATAACTTACATTAATCAGTGATGATGCATATTAACTTAAATAATACACAAAAAAATCCTACAATTAAACTTAAAATCAAATAAGTGCTTGGAAGAACAAAGAGAAATCGAGAGCCCAATATGGTGTAGTATTGTTAAGTTGGTTGTGGTTTAAAGCAAAATATTTAGATATACTCACAAACATAGGTTACCCATAGGCAATCACTTCAAGTGCAGGTGGGGAGTATTAGAACCTGACCCCACTCAGGTTATTAAGATGTCGCTCTCTGTAGATAGGAAATGGGGTAGCACCCCTGCACCGAGGGTGGAATCAAGATTTCAGCAAGGCTTGGTGTACAGAGGCACCAGAGTAGAATAAAAATGTTTAAAAGCTGTCTAAAAGAGGGGGATGTTCAGGTGGACTTACCTCCCTCGAAAATATAGAACTCAATTGAGTCACAATATATCAATACAAAAAACGTTTTATTTAACTCCACTTAGTGCAACGTGTTTCGCAGGTGTGGTCCTGCTTCATCAGGCAAACAAGAGTATAACTCAATGGGTCTAGATGCAGAAGTGAGCGCCTCTGTCTCACGTTTTTTGTATTGATATATTGTGACTCAATTGAGTTCTATATTTTCGAGGGAGGTAAGTCCACCTGGACATCCCCCTCTTTTAGACGGCTTTTAAACATTTTTATTCTACTCTGGCGCCTCTGTACACCAAGCCTTGTTAAAATCAAATAAGAATGGCAAAAGGAATTTTACACATTCTATTTTTACAGATTTGGAGATGTAACAAATAAAATACAGCTGAAATTATTTGTAAGCTGGTACTATTTGCATAAAATTGATGACATTTACACATTTGTACAAAAAGAAAAACTGAAATCGATTGTTTTAACATAACATAGTATAAAACAACGTATACAGATAAAGACTTTGGCTACATAGCAAAACAAAATAAGACAAAACTTGTTAAACAATATCATTAGCAGGAATGTTATTGAAATTGCAACAACATTTTTTTTATAAATGACTTACGAATGTGACGGAGCCACGTTAATTAAACATGTATAAAAACTAATTCTGACATTCTGGTCCTCATGAGTGCATGGAATGGATTGATATGGCTCTTACCAGTACTACAGAACACCCAGAGAGCTCATGGTGACTCTATAAATTTTATAAGCTATACTCTCACTATACACTAGCGGTTCTAGATGTGTGCCTGGCTTTTAGGGGTATAAAGATGTGATTTTCATATTTGGGAGTGATGCATGTAAGGGTTGCATACAAATCATGCATTGCAAATCCAGCATGACACACTTTATGAGCAATGCATGAATGCTGCAACCAAATTAAAGTGTCACTGTTCAGGAAATGACTGAAATATTGAGACAAGGCATAAATGAATAATGAGAGTTTATTAACCAAGAACAAAAAGGAACGTGACCAGCAATGTACATTAATCTCATGCACAGCGAGGGCAATAATATGTAATGATAAATCTCATGAACAGCAATGGTAATAAATGCAAAGATATTCAAACATATACACAAGATAACTCTGCAGGCAAATGTATTCAACTTGACATACACATGCCATATGGAGTACATACAAATAGATCTCCCTGCATAAGGAGTAATGCAGAGCAACCCAGTGTATATATATTATTGTGTGCACACAGACCCCGGAACCTGGTTAAATATACACAGTAGATGTTTACAAATATATACAAGAGATAATTCGCAGTATAGAAGGAGCAAGCTAATGGGCAGTCATACAGGCAAAACATGAACCAAGATATCAAACCATACAATGTAGTCACTAGGCAAAGAATTGTCAAGAGCAAGTCTAGAGGTCATACATGGAATAGCAAGAACACAGGATAACAGGATACAAGATACAAGGGCCAGAACTCGGGCTAAGAGGGCCAGAACACAGATACGATGAGCTAGTACTAGAGTAGTGCTCAGGCTTGGCTTTTATCCTTGTGCAGAGACATCAGGGGATCATCCATATCTCCCCCCAACAATAGTCTGTAGAAGAGAACAAGTTATGGAAAAGTAAGCCCTCTGCTGGCAGGCAGAGAAAGAACAGGATTCACAATGAGTTTATACTGACCTCTGCTGGTGAAGAGAGGAAGTTCATGAATTGTATTCACAGAGATGTCACCAGCAGAGGCAGGGCCTGACAATGTATTAATGCAAACCACAGTTGTTCACTTGAATTTGATTTTTTTTACAACTACAGTACCTTCTGTTTTAGGAATAAAAAAGTATAATTAACTTTGCATTTTAGTAGGCTTTTCAATCTCTTTTAGCTTCTTATACTTTTCTAGTTGTTCTGGGTCATGGTGAGCTTTATGGGTAATATGTAGTACAGGCCCAAGACCTACCCCATAGAGCCATATTAATCCATACCATGCACTGACGAGGACAAAAAAGTCCAAAACTGGTTACATGCATGTTGGATTGAGGTGGCTCTGTAAAATGTATAAGCTATAGGTTCACTATACACCAGTGGTTCTGGATGTGTGCCTGAAGTTTAGGGGCACAAAGAGATCATTTGCATATTTTGGAGTGATCCATCATGGGAAACCACAGAACTTCTTGTGTTGTAAATTCTTGGAATGCTTTGATGTCTCTCTGCTAGCAAAGGATAAACTGAAAGCAGAAATCCTCTGCTGTTGTCTCACGCTGCCCCCTAGTGACAAGTGGCCGTAAATACAGATTACAGAAGTACTAATCAGTAGCAAACAAATAAATAAAAAAAAATACTAAAATAAATTGGCCTGGAACACTTGCAAGCCTCTACATAAATTGGTTGCTAAAGGGTTAAAGCTAAATTATCACAAATACCTTCTGTTTTAAGAAGGCAAAATTATATTTTTACACTGAGCCTGAGTGGCAGCTTTCTACTGCGCAGTGCAGATGAGCTCTGCGAAACTTTGGGGGTTTAAGCACCGGAACAGAAGGCTGGAGAAAAAAAGGGCAAGCCTCTGGAGTATAACGAAGTAAGTGTCTACACCAGGCATGGGCAAACTTGGCCCTCCAACTGTTATGGAACTGCAAGTCCCACAATGCATTTGCCTTTATGAGTCATGACTGTGGCTGTCAGACTCCTGCAATGCATTGTGGGACTTGTAGTTCCGTAACAGCTGGAGGGCCGAGTTTGCCCATGCCTGGTCTACACCTTTAAAATAAGGATCTCCCAGGTTTACTTTAATATTGAGAAAAGTGGAACAAAGGTGAAACCTTTAGGTGTGGAAGGAGTTCTTTACTGAAAGGGATTAAAAAATGTGAATTATTGTAAAACTGTTCTTAGCAGATACATCTTTTAAAAAGGGATTTCATGTTTTCCTAACATAATTAAATATAGAAGGGAACCAACTTTATGGGCATGGCCGTGGCGGCAGCCCCAGGACCGCCTAACGCCAATTGGCGTCAAGTCCTGGGGCTCTAATTTGCATGAGAAGCCTATGACAGCTGATCACGGGGATTGGCCGGCGGGGAAAGGGAGGGAGGGGGGAATTTAAAGACATAAATAAAACAGCAAATGTATTTAAAAAATAAACATTTAACAAACAATAAATAAACAAATAAACATCCGGAGGGCGATCAGAACCCACCAAGAGAGAGCCCTGTTGGTGGGGGGAAAAGGGATCACTCGTGTGCTGTGTTGTGCGGCCCTGCAGCTTGGCCTTAAAGCTGCAGTGGCCATTTTCACAATAATGTGCCTGGTCTTTAGGGGGGTTAATCACTGCAATCCTCAAGCGGTTAAACATAATAATACAAAATAATAAAATCTATACGTTTTATGTGATTGCATTGTGGTGGCATGCAGAAATCTTTCCACTCATAGGGAACATTGCCCACGCTTTACTATGGGTCCAGCTATTTTAATAGGGTTAAACCTTATGAGTAGTATTTTTCTACACATAGACATGTACATGCACATACAGTGGTGTGAATAACTATTTGCCCCCTTCCTGATTTCTTATTCTTTTGCATGTTTGTCACACCTAAATGTTTCTGCTCATTAAAAACCGTTAACTATTAGTCAAAGATCACATAATTGAACACAAAATGCAGTTTTAAATGATGGTTTTTATTATTTAGTGAGAAAAAAAACTCAAAACCTACATGGCCTTGTGTGAAAAAGAAATTGCCCCCTGAACCTAATAACTGGTTGGGCCACCCTTAGCAGCAATAACTGCAATCAAGCGCTTGCGATAACTTGCAACGAGTCTTTTACAGCACTCTGGAGGAATTGTGGCCCACTCATCTTTGCAGAATTGTTGTAATTCAGCTTTATTTAAAGGTTTTCTAGCATGAACCGCCTTTTTAAGGTCATGCCACAACATCTCAATAGGATTCAGGTCACGACTTTGACTAGGCCACTCCAAAGTCTTCATTTTGTTTTTCTTCAGCCATTCAGAGGTGGATTTGCTGGTGTGTTTTGGGTCATTGTCCTGCTGCAGCACCCAAGATCGCTTCAGCTTGAGTTGATGAACAGATTGCTGGACATTCTCCTTCAGGATTTTTTGGTAGACAGTAGAATTCATGGTTCCATCTATCACAGCAAGCCTTTCAGGTCCTGAAGCAGCAAAACAACCCCAGACCATCACACTACCACCACCACCATATTTTACTGTTGGTATGATGTTCTTTTGCTGAAATGCTGTGGTACTTCTACGCCAGATGTAATGGGACACGCACCTTCCAAAAAATTCAACTTTTGTCTTGTCGGTCCACAAGGTATTTTCCCAAAAGTCTTGACAATTTTTGAGATGTTTTTTAGCAAAATTGAGACGAGTCTTAATGTTCTTTTTGCTTAAAAGTGGTTTGCGCCTTGGATATCTGCCATGCAGGCCGTTTTTGCCCAGTCTCTTTCTTATGGTGGAGCCATGAACACTGACCTTAATTGAGGCAAGTGAGGCCTGCAGTTCTTTAGATGTTGTCCTAGGGTCTTTTGTGGCCTCTCGGATGAGTTTTCTCCACGTTCTTGGGGTAATTTTGGTCGGCCGGCCACTCCTGGGAAGGTTCTTCACTGTTCCATGTTTTTGCCATTTGTGAATAATGGCTCTCACTGTGGTTCGCTGGGGTCCCAAAGCTTTAGAAATGGCTTTATAACCAGACTGATAGATCTCAATTACAGTACTTTTGTTCTCATTTGTTCCTGAATTTCTTTGGATCTTGGCATGATGTCTAGCTTTTGAGGTGCTTTTGGTCTACTTCTCTGTGTCAGATACCTCCTATTTAAGTGATTTCTTGATTGAAACAGGTGTGGCAGTAATCAGGCCTGGGGGTGACTACAGAAATTGAACTCAGGTGTGATAAACCACAGTTAAGTTATTTTTTAACAAGGGGGGCAAACACTTTTTCACACAGGGCCATGTAGATTTGGAGTTTTTTTTCTCACTAAATAATAAAAACCATCATTTAAAACTGCATTTTGTGTTCAATTATGTTATCTTTGACTAATAGTTAACTGTTTTTGATGAGCAGAAACATTTAAGTGTGACAAACATGCAAAAGAATAAGAAATCAGGAAGGGGGCAAATAGTTTTTCACACCACTGTATGCACACTTATGATTCTCTGATTTTTTATTTTATTATTAATTCTAGAAAAAAATGGAAGAGAAATTACAAAGTTTCGTGTCGTTGGAGATGACTTTGTATTGTATTGCGAATGTTCTGTTGACCGAAGACAAATTAAATGGACAAGGACATCACTGACAAGGAATGAATCGAATATACATTTGATGCAGTCAATGGTCTATACAAGTGAACACTTTAAAAACCGCGTTATAATGTTAAATCCACTTCCAGGTATCACAACATTAACAGTTTCACCGGTATCTTTTGGAGATGCTGGTAAATACCAACTTCAGGATTTCACAGTAGCAATTAATCTTATTACTATTCAAGGTAAGGGCTAAATTCTGTATTGTGGTCTACTGTGTGGTGTCCACTATAACTGAGCCTGTGGTATGGTTAAAATAAATCACGTGTGTGTGATTATGGGACTATGGATGCATGTAAAGCAAAGTCCCCATTATCTGGAACTAAGAGAACTGAAAGTCTCAACCAACCGGCATTATCCTGAGTGATAATAGGAACTTTGTCTTCGGTGGGTTTTGAGGCTTTTAAAACACTTACCGAGCCTTCAGTGACATCTAGCAGCTTTCCTGCAGCACCTAGTGGGCTCCTAGCGGCTTCTGGTGTCCGTGCATGCAAGTTGGGGCGTCACATGACCTGATACGGGTCAGGTGACACACTGGTTTGTGTGCATGGGGAATGCCCCTAGGAGCCCGCTAGGTACTACAGGAAGGCTGCAAGACATCACTGGAGGCTCGGTAAGTATTTGGGGGGAGGTTTGTACTTTTTAGGCCAGTTGCTCAACCGACAAGCACATGTATCTGGCATAAGGCGATCCCCACGGGTGCCAGATACCAGGGACCAGGAACATATATTAAAATATCATCCATATTTAAAACAAGTGCTTAAAGATACAAAAGTACCTACGTTTTATGAAAAAATGAAGTGGTCATCACCTGATCGAATCATTTCTAATTGCATCAGCCAACAATCACATGTTGGTTTTGGTGTTGTTCCTTCTCTAAAGCTAAATATCCAAGAAAGGTATGCACACTACAGTTGCAGGAAATAGATTCATAGCTGCATCACCAATACACAATCAATCATATCATCAACAATCATTTTGGGGCTACTGTGCCTTGACAAAGGACACCCTGCATGACCCCAAAGTGATTGTTGGCAATACGGTCTATTGTGTATTGGTGATGGAGCAATATCGTTCCTGCAAGATTCGTGTGTGGACATTTCTTAGATGTTTGGATTTACTGTTGCCACATGGTCCACCACTAATAAGAATGCTGGTGTGCAACCTACTGGACTGTTTCACCTTCTCTAGAGCTTACCGTGCTCTGAGAAACATGGATGGATCACATGTGTTATATATTTTCAGTTGTTTGTTTTTGTTTTGTCCGGTTTCCTTTTCTTATTCCCCTACCCTCTCTGCATTCCCCTACCCTCTCTGTAGGAGAGAGAGAACTGCATGCTCAGCCAAGATATGTGCACACCCTTGTATTAAATAGCTGTACAGTAGCTGAATCATGTTTTAAGTTACTGTTGCATATGTGTGGTAGAACTCATGGAGAAGCAAATGATCAGCTAAACCTCTGATTTGTTGAGATCTCATTCTTTTAGAGCCATACAGACAGGGTAACAACAACCTGGCCTGGTGGTGAGCACCCTTGCCTTGCAGAATCCGAGGTTCATTTCTTGGTATGTTCTCCCTGTATTTGAGTGGGTTTTCTACTGGCATCCTGGCTTTCTCCCATATCCCCAAGGCATGCTAAATTAGATATTTCCCCTCCGCCTTCCCATTCCAAATTCGCCTTAAACTATGGCAGAAAGTGGTAGATATGATTATTGTAGTGACTAGGCTGTGAGTCATTAAAGGGATGCTGTAGGGGGGTCAGGGGAAAATGAGCTGAACTTACCCGGGGCTTCTTATGGTCCCCCGCAGACATCCAGTGTTGGCGCAGCCACTCACCGATGCTCCGGCCCCGTCTCCGGTTCATTTCTGTAATTTCAGACTTTAAAGTCTGAAAACCACTGCGCCTGCGTTGCCGTGTCCTCGATCCCGCTGATGTCATCAAGAGCGCACAGCGCAGGCCCAGTATGGTCTGTGTCTGCGCAGTACACTCCTGGTGACATCAGCAGGAGCGAGGACACGGGCGTGCAGGTGCAGTGGTTTTCTGACTTTAAAGTCAGAAATTCCAGAAGTGAACTGGAGGCGGGGCCGGAGCATCGGTGAGTGGCTGCGCCAACACAGGATGTCTGCGGGGGACCATTAGAAGCCCGGGTAAGTCCAGCTCATTTTCCCCCGACTCCCCTACAGTATCCCTTTAAGTGAGAACACTTAGTGACATGACTATGTACTCTGTAAAGCACTGCCAGCAATGTCATCACTATATAAATGCATAGTGATAAAATAATAACAAAACAATCAGTGGATACGTTCTGGTAGTTGAGCAACAATACTTTGACCAATATGAAGAGAAATGTGTATATGGTCAGATTGAGTCTGGACGGCAAGTCGGTTCACATTATTTACCACCTGAGTGTAAAATAGCTTTATATTTAAATCGCCTTTTTATATCCCACTAAAAAGTTATTCTTCATAATCTACCAAATTAAGGATATGCATTTTTTTATCGCTGTTCTCTGGTCCTCCATTGCTGTCTGGGATACTCTGGAACATCTGGGCGGGGCATCTCTTCTTGCATAAGCCTGGGTGCCCTGTACTGGCACAAGCTTGGCAACCCCTGCGCAGAAGCATACAGCCACGCATGAACAGCTCTGGCTTACTGCACAGGCATGGCCGTTCTCACTCAGGTACAGTGTGACCTTGCTTGTGCCTGACGAGGAGATGTTCCTACCATCAAGCCCATGTCAGTAATCTTCAGGAGGTCTGCCCTTACCAATGGGGGACCAGAGGACAGCGTGGTAGGATCCAGAAGCTTCCTCCTTTTTAGGTAAGTTTTTAATTTTTGTGCGTTTTGATGCCTTGGGCACACTTTAAACTGTATCCTGTTTTTAAACTTTATAAACACTGTATAAATAAATGCTGTTATTACTTTTAATGGATACAAGTTTCCAACATAAATCCTTTATTTTCTTTAATTTTTTTCACCCAGTTAAGGCTTTCCCATCTACTGCAGTTCACCTTGGTTCCAGCATTCGGCTAACTTGTTCAGTGTCTCACATATTGGCCAACATGGAAATTACATTGGTTTGGACCAGATATAGTGAATATCCTTTTTTACATGGAAAGACCCAAAAACTTGACTTGACCTGCACTGAAAGTGTTATTTTGATTGAGGACTTAAAGACGGAAGACATAACCAAGTGGACCTGCTTGGTGTTTAGTAAAGACTACCTTGTAGCTATAGCAGCAATCTCACTGGAGTACTTTAAACTTCGAGAATCAAATTTTAGGAACAACTCTGGCATTAATATCGCTGTCACAACCACCAAGGCCCTGCCTATGGCTACAGCAACAGGTACTATTACACTTGTAAGCAATTACCACATTTTCCTCAGTACCCTGACAGAGTATTTTATTATTGTTAGATCTCTTGAGATACAGTATTTTAATGTCAACTAACAGCATTGCCTGTTGTTGTAACAAGTATCATAGAGAGCAGAAATAGAGGAACAAGTTTCAAACTTGTAAGAGTGCCCAGTAAAGATAACGCTGCATGCTCTGCAACTCTATTGTCCTCTTAAAAAAGAACTGTAACCAAGGATTAAACGTCATCCCAATCAGTAGCTGATACCTTTTTCCCATGATAAAGCTTTGCCATTTCTCAAAAAGACCATCAGGGGGGTCTGTATGGCTGATATTGGGGGAAAACCCCTCCCACAGAGTGATGTCAGGACCATGGTCCTGACAGCTTACTGTATGTGAGCCTTTTTGCGTTGTAGGAAATACCTGTTATCTCCCACTGCCAGGTAACCAGTATCTCCCACTGTGTTTATGTACATTTATACAAAAACAACCTTTTTAGCCTATTGTATTGTTAGAGAGTGTGGTTATAGATAATGGCAACTGGTGCTGTCTAGTTTTGTTCATGTCTGCCAGTAGTAAAGATGATTGTGTGCAGGCTGTTGTGGATCAAACAATATGAACAAATGATATGGCGAATAGCAATCCTTTCTTGATCTTTCTTCTATTTTTTAACGTCTCACTTTGCAATGTGTTGATTTATTTTTTTCCCCTTTTTGCTGCAGTTCCTATTTAACAGTCTGTGGAAAGCCATACATTTTTTTTGCTGGCTGTACTTATGGGTGTAGAAATACAGGCAGCAAGTTCTGGATTCGGAGCACAGACTGTCTTATGTATTCTGTATGACTAGCTGGGCAGACAGGAGGCGTGGCAATGGAGACAAATTCAGTTGTCCTCTGTACTAGAATCGATAAATTGCTTTTGAACCTGTGACAGCTTTCGGTATTATCATTTTATGAAATAGGCAGCGCAGAGAAGGTAGCTTCACAGCTGAAAAAAAACCCTTACCCTGAGCGGTTATTACACCATATTTCACATAGGTTCGCCTTGACTGAGGAAAAAAAGAAAAGAAAAACCCCAAAAAGCAAACAAAGCAATGGTTTTTGAATAATCATTCATGGTTGAACTTTTTCAGGATTTTATTTCTGTCACGATCCTTGTTATGGAGATATCTCCAGACTTCCTATGCCAGAGAAAACCATGGATCATAGCAAAGTCCTAGCTGTTAGTGGAAATAAAAGGCATTCTTCCCTCTCAAGAAGATAACAATAGCTCTTTTATTCTGTTTTTTTAAAGCGGACCTGAACTTAGAACTTCCTCTCTGCTCTAAAAGATACTCAACAGCATAATAAGCTTTAAAGAAAAATATTTTTTTTTTGTTACAGCCGATACAAACCCTACAATAAATCTGCATTTCTACTTCCTGCTTTCATGGAAACAGACTTAGGGATAACCTAAGTGACTAGACAATATATACTTTGTACGGCGCTGCGGAAGATGTCGGCGCTATATAAATACTAAATAATAATAACATTAATAGCAGCTCTCCCATGGCTGACACAGCTTAACAGATCAAATTACACTGGTGATTAGTCACAGATGATGGGTAATCAGACAGGCTTAACTCTCTAAACACACACATGATGCATCTCTCTATGTTTTCCTTCTGTTCTGTGCAAGAGTCCAAGTCCACTTAAGCTAGTTTACTTATGGCTCAGCTGTAGTTACTGAGAGGCAAAAATGTCTTGTTTGTTCACTGCACTCTGATTGCAGGATCAGCGATGGAAGATGCATCGGGAGGATTTGAGAAAATCCACATTCTGCTTATCGTTTTTATTGTAATCATCCTGTTGATTCTCATTCGTTTCTGTGTTCTTGAAATGCTGAAGTCTGGTAAGTGAGCTATGGGTTTACACTATAGGTTTCTTGTATAAACAGTGCACTTTATGAAAAAAGTTAAACATCCCACCTTTGTTTTTTGAGGTCTGGGAAGAGTAGTGAAGGGAGTGGAGAGGGATACTGTACAATCACATATGTGGCAAGTTGTTTGATTTTGGTTTGGTTTTTATACTATTCTACTTTCTTTTTTTTCTTTATTCTCGTTGCACAGCAAGTTTCATAACATCCTAACTTTGTTTACCTCATCGAAAATAACACAGGGAGACCACCAGAGCTCCCTGTCGGGCTGCGGCACATTGCCATAGCTCCAACGTAGCTGGTCCGGGCACCCCTAGAGATTTAATTATACAAATGAAAAAGAGTTCCAGTATACAATTGTCCTCTAGCCTTACATATACAATTTGATTTGAGTTGAAGTGGTTTCGTGTGAATGCGCTGTAACCTGGCTGGCTGCTCAATATCAATATGCATACACTGTTTCAGCGCAAATCACCACTGCATCAAGTTCAATACCAATCCTCCTCCGAGAAACATCACATCATACTGTGCATTAGATTTCTTCTTTAAATCCAGGGCCGGATTTCTGGGAAGACCACAAAAATCAGCAGGGCGCAGGACTTGGAGACATAAGAGGTCACATGTCAAAGTACGGTAAATCACCTCTCCTGCTTTGCTCTGGTCTGCCTGAATTCCAGAGATCCCTGCATCTCTCTCACTTGTGCAAAGTGTGTGTTATGACAGTCAGCATCTGCTGTCACCTGATGATCCTGTCCTCTGTTTGATGAGATCCTGCACTGATTGTATGTCTGCACTTTATCTGATGAAGGGGACCCTCCGTGGCCCCGAAACAATTGTCATGCTGTGCAAACAATAAATTTGCTTGGAGAATTGACATGGTGTGCCAGTCGACCTTGTATCATTGACATTGGATTGATGTTGCCTTCACATCGAGACTGAGCACCCAGACTACACACGGTAAGGTGTGCCAATCTTAAACCTGCAATTACATTGGAACTTGAAGCAATCAGATTGAGCACCCCCGTGACGACTGCGATCTTCTCGACGCACCTTGGAATAATAACTTTCAGCATTTACAGACAACAGGTCGGCCGCATTGAGTGACCGACATTTCTTTTAACTGTTTCACGTTTGGAGTATGGCTGAGGACCATAGCGAGCCCACCTTCTGTTATACACAGGAAGAGATTGAGCACATCTTGTTTCCCGATGTGAAAAGTGACGGCCTGGGTGAGGACAATACCACTGACCTATTGAAAGTTTTACGCCGCCTCAAAAAGCGCAAAGTGGACCTGGAACTCCATGGCCATACACTATCGGAATACTATCGCAACAAAAAAAAAAAAAAATCCCCAAGGGCTTTCGATTGGGAATACAACCAACAATCAGCCGGAATAAAAGGGAGTTTTGCGACAGGTGGTGTGCTCTTTCCACGCAACACTCGCTCAACTACATGCTCATGATTATAGAGGAAGTCAGAGTGCTACTAACTCAAGTGGACAAGGAACTATCTCCTATACAGATCAGATTGGATGAATTAAAGATCGATGACATCAGACTTGCGGAACAGATTAAAGCGATTGATAAAGAAACTGAGAATTACAAAATACAAGTTCAACAAAGGAAACGGGAAAAATATCGACAGATCTGTCAAGATCATCAGGACGGCATATACCCATGGGTAGTGGGAGCAAATCAAAGGAGGGGACAACCACCGAGAGGGAGACCGAAACCACGTGGTGGACCTCGCCCTAAACCCAAACCCAAACCAAATCCAGACTCTGACGTCCCTACTGAAAATCCATCATCAGAAAGTGACACCCCCGGTCAATCGGGGTTTCAGGGGGACGCAAAAGGAGACACCCCAGGAGGGGCAAACCCAAAGGGAAAAGGGGCTCAATCGTTACCACAACGCCCGAATACCCGGAGTGTAAGCCAGAATCACCAGTGATCAATCTGAGCAATAGTACTCTCGGTAAACACGAAATGGCAGTTCTGTCGAAGGGACTATCGTTTTGCCCAACCGCAAGATTTGAACCATTTAAATTTGAGGTGGATCTGTTTAAATATGAACGTATGCTGAAACTTAAACAATTCTTTTATGAAAAACCGAACATTACTATGGCAACGCAATCCTCTAAATTTAAACTAAAAAGTTCATTCATACCACCGGGATCCTTCTCTAGTATTGAAACTTTCACTAATACAATAAGACATGATGTCCTACAACACAACAATAAAGGAAAAGTGAACAAATCTAACCTAACATGGAACGAAAGACAAGCCATCAAATCGTTAAAAAACAACAGAGACATAATAATTAAACCTGCCGATAAAGGGGGAGCCATTGTTATTATGGATTACAAACAATACAGCACGGGCATTAAAGAAATGCTGGCGGATAACACTAGTTATCAAGAGATTCCGCATGATCCAACTTTGAAGATTCTAAAACAATTAGATGAACTTCTCGCACTTGGCATCAATAACAACTGGATTACAGAAAGTGAAAGTAAGTTTTTATCACCAGAGTTTCCACAACGACCGGTTATATATGGATTACCTAAAATTCATAAGGGATTGGCGCCCTTGAAGTTTCGTCCAATCATTTCAGGTACAGATTCAGTTACTCAACCTATTGCACAGTTCATTGATTTTCAGCTGCAACCTGTTGTACAGTCTTTGCCTGCATATTTAAAGGATACCAATCACTTCCTGAGCAAGCTGGAGCAGATCTCAGTGGATACCCGAGACATGATCTTGTGTACAATGGACATCGGGTCTCTTTATACCTCAATTCCGAACACAGCTGGACTGGGAGCGGTAAGACATTTTTTGTTGGAATTGGATGATGCTTTGTTGCCCACAGAATTCATTTTGGCAGGCTTGGAATTGATACTAACCACAAATTGTTTCAGATTTGAAAAGACATGGTATAGACAGTGCCGGGGTACTGCCATGGGCAGCTCGGCAGCTCCGGCCTATGCTAATTTGTTCGTGGGGTACCTGGAGGAAAATAGGGTGTACACCTCGCCACTGTATCGTGAGCACGTCGTCTTTTGGACTAGATTCATAGACGACGTGTTCATGATATGGAATGGCAGACAGGAATCATTGGGGCAGTTTATCGCATACTTGAACACCTTGATGGAGGGCATCGTGTTTAATCCGGAGATATCCAATCAGGAGGTTCCATTTCTGGATGTTATGGTGAGGAAAACGGAGGGTGGTCTTATGACTACCCTGTATAGAAAGCCAACAGATCGTAACACATTACTCCAGTACAATAGTGCACACCCAACCCACCTTATGAAAGGCTTACCTGTCTCACAATTTCTAAGGGTCCTAAGAATCTGCACTTTTGGGAAAGATGCTGAACTTGAACTTAGCAGTATGAAAATGAGATTTATGGAGAGAGGATACCCAGAAACAGTGCTTACTAGTGCCATTGTGAGGGCAAAAGAGATTCATTCAGGGGGTACAGCACGGGCGAGCAAGAATGGTATCCCCTTTGTACAGGATTACAACCCTATGTCTGGACGTATCAAGAGCTGTGTTGCAAAGAATTTGTCCATATTACAGGCTGACGTGAACTTGAACCCGCTATTGAAAGAGAAACCTTTATTCTCCTATAGATCAAATAGAAGTCTGAGGGACATGCTTGTGCAAGCAGACCCCTACGATAAATATTGTGGGTCACCCTTCAAATTTTCAGACAAGAGAGGATGTTATCGATGCCACAATTGTAATGTGTGCAACTCTTTGATTACTGGCGAATATTTTGTGCACCCTAGTAGTGGGAGAAAGTATTTCATACACGATTATTATAATTGTAATACTGAGTACTGTACATACTTGCTTAAGTGCCCATGCGGAATGGGATATGTTGGCAAGACAACAGGGAGCTTCAAGGTCAGATTTCAGCATCATAGAAGTGACATTAAAATAGCAATAGAAGCAAAATTGAAGGGCAAAATATTGGACGTTACAAAACCTGTCGCCATACATTTTGTTGAGAAAGGTCACCGTGTCAGTGAACTGAGGGGACTGGTTATTGACCAGGTGAAAAAGCCAAGGAGAGGTGGGGATAGAGACAAACTGCTTCTACAGAGAGAGGCATACTGGATCTACACACTAGGAACATTGCAACCGAAAGGTTTGAATCAAATGAATCCGCTTTCATGTTTTCTTGATGAAAGATGACTTGTCTAGATTATATTGTTCGCTTGTTTTAAGTGGCTCTCATCAGGGACTTTTTCCTATGTCTGTTTTGGAGCATTGTTATATGTGGAAAACAGGAGCATGTGGGGGTATAACATATAATGTTCCTTAGCTGAGTACTGTAACTGTAATGTCATATGCTGCACTGTGGTTTTATTCATATGGGTGATAGGCATCTCTATATCTGAATGTTTCCCTCTTTTTCATCTCTCCCCCTTTCCTCCTCTTTCTATAACCTTCGTTTTCACTCCTTTTTATCTTCCCTTTCTTTACAGCACAATGTGCTCTAGTGTACTCTTTGATCTTCATATTGTGTGCATGCACATGGATGCATCCACGGATTAGGCAGAGCTGTCTATGCGTATTGGTAACCAAGGTTACCCTGCACCGAGTCGGGTAGGCGGAGTGTGAGCGCGCTTAGTCGTGCCCCCTGCCAATGGGAGAGCTAGTTTTAGCCAGTGGGCGTTGTCATCATTTGATGACACGCCCCCCCGCTCGGAGTCCGCATCATTGAGGGAGCTCTGGCTGATCGGGGAAGGTGATGGCGTCACAGGATACGCCCATTCACGCTTCTGATTGGTCATGGCGGCCTGCTTGTCAGGTTGCCATGACAACGGCCCGGGACACCGCACGATCAGCCTAACGGCTGAATATTCATACAGGCGGCGGATGGCGCGAGTTTCGAGCCGCAGACCGCGGCTAGGCAGTTTGCAATCGCGCAGACGGCTGCTGAACTCGTGGGATGCATCGATGGGCAGGCACAGGGACATCAGTTAGGACCACTCATGGAGATCAGGTATGTAACAATGGGTGATTATCCCATTGTGACCCTTATGGAATGTTATTGCATTGAGTGGAATTAGTATGCTAATTAAGGGGGAAGTCTTTGTTGGATGCCTGGGGATGGTTCTTAGTTGATATATATAGCTGTTTGAACTCTGCACTGATTGTATGTCTGCACTTTATCTGATGAAGGGGACCCTCCGTGGCCCCGAAACAATTGTCATGCTGTGCAAACAATAAATTTGCTTGGAGAATTGACATGGTGTGCCAGTCGACCTTGTATCACTGTTTGATGAGAGGGGACAGACAATCTGCTGTGAGAAGAAAAATATATGGGCTCAAGTAGCAGAACTCTTGAGTTCGGATTAGTTTTTTCATGCAGCACGCATTCACGGGCAGGAATTATCAGCTCTCCCTGACTGATGTTAGTTTATTACTAGTAGGTCAGTGCTGTTAAAGACCTCAGATCTGTTAAATTTATGGTTTGCTTTTTCTTCCTAGGGAATGACAGCAACATTCTTTGTGCTACAGTTTAACTCTTTCCTGACTTTTTTTTGCCAGCAAAGCATTGTACTGCCAGTAAAAGCAGGATGTTTTCAAACAGAATGACAACTGTATTACATTTATTTATATTTACAAAACAATTTATACATCTCATGCTGACTGTATACCTATATAGCTGTGTGCCCTAACATCTTGCATACAGGAACGGAGTCTGAAGATGGCTCATTAGTCTAAAGGCAGTTTTTCTTTTGGTTAGCCAATAAAAAGTGTTATGCCCCGTTCACACTTGCGTTTTGCCATGCAAACGGACTGGATCCTGATCGGATCAGGACCTGATCCGGATCGGAACCGATCCGGATCCGGTCTGTTTGCATCAGGCATGCATCAGGCTGCCATCCGGATACGTGGGCAAAAAATAGCGAAATTTAAATAAAAAATGTTGGGGTCAGCAGAAGGTGCACCTGGTGCACCTGTAGAATCAGGTTCCTCTGCTGTAGGCCTCACCTCCACCTCCGACATTCTGCCAAACAGCTCCAGCACGTCTGTCACTGCTGCTCCACTCCAGACATGCTTGGCCCATGTGGCCCCATCCGAAATGGCCGCTTGGATACGCATAGGAAGTGGGGTAGAACGTCAGGTGTTTGTAGGCAGTGTGTTCTTCCTGCTGACTGATTTTAAGAACTGTCTTATGGTGGCCACACATGATACAATAAAATGATCTGATTTTGCGGCAATTCAATAAATATGAAAAATTGAAAGCGTTAGGCTTTCACGTTTTTTCGATTTATATCGATCCAGAATGCTGGACATTTTTCTTCAATTTTTCTAAAGATTGTATGGTGTGTGTTAGATTGTCAATTTATTAATATACACTCCCTAGCAATTTTCTCAGAGTTTCCAATCATTTTTATCATAATTGGGGAAAAATGTATCATATGTGTGTGGTACATTGGTCAGATTTTTGAAATGTTACAATCAGTCAGAAAAATATATTGCAATTCCTGAATTGAACAGATATTTAAAAATTGTATGGTGTGTGGCCACCTTTAAGTGCTTAATTTTCACTGTGTAAAGTACACCTGAGCATATGCTAGGTACACACGATGCAATTTTCTGACAGATTTACTGTCAGATCGACTATTTCCAACATGTCCAATCTGCTTTCCAATCAATTTTCTGAATGATTTTTCATAGAAGTAAACAGTAAATTGATCGAAAAATTGATCGGAAATCAGATCAGACATGATGGAAATAATCGATCTGACAGTAAATCTGTCTCAAAATTGCATCATGTGTACCTAGCATTACACTACATCTATGCCAGTGTGTGTAGTGTCGGATCCTTCTACTTACCTGTTCTCTGTTGTGAATGGGCTTCTCTCCATTGCGCTACACTGTCCCCTATTTGTGGCTCTAAGTTGCACAGAGGTCAAAGAAGCAGTGCTGTTCACTGGGGCTCCTTGTAATTTCATGCTCCTGTACGGATGTGCACAGCAGCCGGGGGCCAGGAGTGTTATGGGTATGCATACTTGACAAGTGCTGCTTATACATGAGCATCATTTCTGAAGTATGTATGCCTAAAACGCTACCGGCTGCTATGCATCCAGGCAGGAGTGCAAAATTACATGGAGTGGACAGAGCATGCACTGCTTCTGTGTTGAATGGGGGCAGAGCAGCAATACAGAGGGGAGCCCGTTCAAGCTAGTCAGAGTTGGCCAGAATGGGGGGGGGCGGTTGGTGACAGCCAGCCTAGGGCGCTGGAAAGTACAAATCCGGCCCTGCTTAAATCCACTGAGCATAGGGGTTATCACAATACCACCAGGACACCCTTCAGGGAACAAACTCACCGAAGGGTGATGACTACTGCTAGACTGGTCATAATGCGCTCAGTGCTGGGAATCTCCGTATCATCAGACTCCCAGTCCTCCTCAATGCTCTTCATATGCTGCAGAGTATTACAACCTCATGTCCCTCTTCCTCCCCTTTCGATTGCAGTGGAAAAATTGGACAGTCATCTGCAGATTAAAATTGGATATGTGTACAAAGCTTCAGTTGCAGTCCTGATATATGCTTCTGTCCAGGCTGCTTTCCTTGTAAGGACTGCTGCTCCTCCAGTTAGACCTGCCCATTGAACTGTTTTTGATTCAAAAAAACTGTCAGGATCATACTGTGCATTAGAAATTTAATACGCAGTATGATGTGATGTTTCTCTGAGGAGGATTGATATTGAACTTGATGCAGTGGTGATTTGCATTTAAACAGTGTATGCACCCCCCTAGAGATTTACATATTGCCGCAAAACCTCTGCCGCCCCTCGCCAATGTACGGTGGCCCAACGGGGAGCTCTGGTGGTCTTATTATTAAAGGAGACTACCAGATGCGGCAGCGGAAGATGAGGGCGATGTTTGGCGGGTGTGCTCATGTGTAAGAAGCGAGGCCGTGGTGCTGAAGGACAGCACCACAGGGAAAAACCTCCCTCCCCATCGCTCAGTGCAAGGGGGCATTACTCAGGCTTTCGCCTTTACTCTTGTGCTCCTCGTGCTCTGGCAAGTTGATAAGTAGCTCACATCTGCAAGCTACTTATTACCTTATTCACTAGGTAATAGAATATGGCCTAGTGAATGATGCTGGAGTGTAGAGTGGTTGATGGATGGTTATTCACCTTCCATCTACTGTCCTGATCCAAGCTGGACCTTCAACCAGGGCTACTGCTATGACTGGTTTATTTACTTTTACAGTTTTTATCCTAATTTGTCTAAACAGGTGGTAAAAAAAAAATTCAAAGAAAAGCGTACCAGTGCCTGAAGAGGTGCAATATACGTCTGTGACATTTACCAAGAGGGCAAAAGGTATATTTGATTACAAACTTTGTACATCAGTTTTATTTAGATACATAAAATATTTTTGAAAAGAGAATCTCAACTTTTAGCATCCCCATCCCCATATCGCTTCTATGGGGGTCTAGATGCTCCCTCCCTTCCCATATAGCATTCATTGGTGATCCCACCATACAGTGTACCTGGTGTCTAGTCGTCCCACCGCCCTCATACAGTGTACATCATGCCTGGTGTCTAGTGGTCTCCCCTCACACTCCCGTAGAGTGCACTCTACAGGAGAGGGAGGAGAGACCACTAGACATGAGTGCCTTCAATTTACTTTTTCTCTTAAGTTTTCTCCTACTAGATCATTTTATATCCTCGCTTTAAAATAACTTTTTAGCACTTTGCAACTGAAAAAGTGCCTGAAAGTAGGTAGAAAAAGTACTGTTCAAAATTATTTTGAGTAATTTCTTGTTTGCTGGTGGTTTAAAAAGCATTTTATTGACAATGACAAAGTGTCAAATTATCAACTAGGAAAAAACTCGGGAGAAAAAGTTAATTGCATATGAGCCCCAGTACATTATGACCATTTTAGGAGCTAAAAAATTATTGGTGTATACTCGAGTATATACAGTATGGTACTTTGGTCAGTACTGATTAATTATTAATTCAGGCACTGCTAACTGAAACATAAAGAAACAAATAACATTTAAAATCTATTCCTAAAATATATGTTCCCACCAGATCCCTCAACTACTTTAAGAGAAAATGCTGGGTGATTATGTCCTTAAATGAATAACACTATAATAAGCTATATTTATAGCAATTTTAAAGAAAAGCAGCAGTGTTGTTTGCCTCAGAATTTCCTGCATTATGTATTTCTGAATGCGTGCATGAAAAAAGGGCGCGTGAAAAAAAGACCCGACTTATTAACAAATTTGGCACCAGGTATTAACGAAATTTGATAACGAGAACCATTGTTGTCAAGCTTTATTAACGATATTTACTGTTGCAAAAAAACAAAAACAAACGAGATATAATAACGAATACATTTTAAAGTGGACCCAAATAAAAAATACAAGATTTCAGAAATAAAATCTATTTTCTAAATTATAATAATAAATAGCAGCTGTTTTTTCAGCTGCATGATGACAAATATAAAATATTTTACATTTATTGGAGGAACCCCTCCCTTCCTTTCAAATTGCCGGAACAAAATCCGGCAAACTTGTGAAGTAGGTGGTGTCCGGCAATGGAGGAATTGCTAATGGCTGCCCCCAGTATAATCCTAGTTATGAAAAAAAAGGGGGAAAAGCATGCACTGAAATGCTCATAGGCTTGAAGGAGTGTTTATTTATCTTTGTATGTGTCAGAGTGGTGCAACTAAATATTTTTAATAAAAAAAATGTTTGGTTTGGGTCCGCTTTAACCTTAAATGTCGTTGCGTTTTTCATCAATACTGCTTAACCCAACCCTACCCTCACACAGAACCCTCCCCTGGTGGTGCCTAAATCTAACCACTCCCCTAGTGGCACCTAACACTAACCACCTCCCCGGTGGGGCCTAACCCTAACCACCCCCCTGGTGGTCCCTAAACCTAACCACCACCTCTGGTGTTGCCTTAAACTAACCGCCACCTAGGTGGTGCCTAACCACTCCCCCTGGTAGTGCCTAACCCTAACCACTCCCTCTGCAGAAACACCCTTTTACATATATTAACGATAATACCTTTGAACACGTAAAATCTGTACTTATTAACCACTTCCCGACCGCCGTATATACAATTGGCGGCCGGGAAGTGCACCCCGCAAGGACCGCCATATAGACAAATGGCGGCGGTCCTTGTAGGGGCATGGGCGGAGTGATCGTGTCATCAGTGACGCGATCCTCCACCTCCGCCTGGCGCCGCTCACCCGCCGCAACATCCCGCCGGCCATACGGAAGCGCCGGCGGGATGTTAACCCAACGATCGCCGCATACAAAGTTTATAATACACTTTGTAATGTTTACAACGTGTATTATACAGGCTGCCTCCTGCCCTGGTGGTCTGCACCAAGCACACTGATTTCCCCCCCCCCCCCCCTGCCCCAGATCGCCCACAGCACCCATCAGGCCCCCCCTGCCCACCCCCCAGACCCCTGTTTGCACCCAATTACCCCCCTAATCACCCATCAATCACTCCCTGTCACTATCTGTCAACGCTATTTCCCCCCCCCCCCCCTGCCCCCTGCTCCCTCCTGATCAACCCCCCCCCCCTCAGATTCTCCCCAGACCCCCCCAGACCCCCCCCCCCCCATGTACTGTATGCATCTATAACCCCTGATCACCTGTCAATCACCTGTCAATCACCTGTCAATCACCCGTCAATCACCCGTCAATCACCCCCTGTCACTGCCACCCATCAATCAGCCCCTAACCTGCCCCTTGCGGCCAATCTGATCACCCCCCCCCCCCACACCAATAGATCGCCCGCAGATCCGACATCAGATCACCTCCCAAATCCATTGTTTACATCTATTCTCTCCTCTAAACACCCGCTAATTACCCATCAATCACCCATCAATCACCCCCTATCACCACCTGTCACTTTTACCTATCAGATCAGACCCTAATCTGCCCCTTGCGGGCACCCAATCACCCGCCCACACGCTCAGATTGCCCTCTGACCCCCCCTTATCAATTCACCAGTGCATTAATTACATCTGTTCTTCCCTGTAATAACCCACTGATCACCTGTCAATCACCTGCCAATGACCTATCACCCATCAATCACCCCCTGTCACCCCCTGTCACTGCCACCCATCAATCAGCCCCTAACCTGCCCCTTGCAGGCAATCTGATCACCCACCCACACCATTAGATCGCCCGCAAACCCGCCGTCAGATTACCTCCCAAATGTATTGTTTACATCTGTTATCTTCTCTAAACACCCACTAATTACCCATCAATCACCCATCAATCACCCCCTATCACCACCTGTCACTGTTACCTATCAGATCAGACCCTAATCTGCCCCTTGCGGGCACCCAATCACCCACCCACACGCTCAGATTGCCCTCAGACCCCCCCCCCCCTCTTCAATTCGCCAGTGCATTAATTACATCTGTCCTTCCCTGTAAAATAACCCACTGATCACCTGTCAATCACCTGCCAATCACCTATCACCCATCAATCACCACCTGTCACTGCCACCCAACAATCAGCCCCTAACCTGCCCCTTGCGGGCAATCTGATCACCCACCCACACCAATAGATCGCCCGCAGATCCGACATCAGATCACCACCCAAGCGCAGCGTTTACATCTATTCTCTCCTCTAAACACCCACTAATTACCCATCAATCACCCATCAATCACCCCCTATCACCACCTGTCACTGTTACCCATCAGATCAGACCCTAATCTGCCCCTTTGCGGGCACCCAATCACCCGCCTACACGCTCAGATTGCGCTCAGACCCCCCCTTATCAATTCGCCAGGGCATTATTTACATCTGTCCTTCCCTGTAATAACCCACTGATCACCTGTCAATCACCTGTCAATCACCCATCAATCACCCCCAGTCACTGCCACCCATCAATCACCCCCTGTCACTGCCACCCATCAATCAGCCCCTAACCTGCCCCTTGCGGGCAAACTGATCACCCACCCACACCAATAGATCGCCCGCAGATCCGACATCAGATCACCACCCAAGCGCAGTGTTTCCATCTATTCTCTCCTCTAAACACCCACTAATTACCCATCAATCACCCCCTATCACCACCTGTCACTGTTACCCATCAGATCAGACCCTAATCTGCCCCTTGCGGGCACCCAATCACCCGCCTACACGCTCAGATTGCCCTCAGACCCCCCCTTATCAATTCGCCAGTGCAATATTTACATCTGTTCTCCCCTGTAATAACCCACTGATTACCTGTCAATCACCTATCAATCACCCATCAATCACCCCCTGTCACTGCCACCCATCAATCACCCCCTGTCACTGCCACCCATCAATCACCCCCTGTCACTGCCACCCATCAATCACCCGCTGTCACTGCCACCCATCAATCAGCCCCTAACCTGCCCCTTGCGGGCAATCTGATCACCCACCCACACCAATAGATCGCCCGCAGATCCGACGTCCGATCACCTCCCAAGTGCAGTGTTTACATCTGTTCTCTACCCTAAACACCCACTAATTACCCATCAATCACCCCCTGTCACTGCTACCTATTAGATTAGACCCCTATCTGCCCCTAGGGCACTCAATCACCCGCCCAGACCCTCAGAATGCCCTTAGACCCCAGCCCTGATCACCTCGCCAGTGCATTGCTTGCATCTATTCCCCCCTCTAATCACACCTTGAGACACCCATCAATCACCTCCTGTCACCCCCTAGCACACCTACCCATCAGATCAGGCCCTAATTTGCCCCGTGTGGGCTCCTGATCACTCGGCCAAACCCTCAGATCCCCCTCAGACCCCCTTCTGATCACCTCCCCAGTGCATTGATTGCATCTATTTTCCCCTCTAACCACCCCCTGAGACACCCATCAATCACCTCCTGTCACCCCCCTAGCACTCCTATCCATCAGATCAGGCCCAATACAACCTGTCATCTAAAAGGCCACCCTGCTTATGACCGGTTCCACAAAATTTGCCCCCTCATAGACCACCTGTCATCAAAATTTGCAGATGCTTATACCCCTGAACAGTCATTTTGAGACATTTGGTTTCCAGACTACTCACGGTTTTGGGCCTGTAAAATGCCAGGGTGGTATAGGAACCCCACAAGTGACCCCATTTTAGAAAAAAAGACACCCCAAGGTATTCTGTTAGGTGTATGACGAGTTCATAGAAGATTTTATTTTTTGTCAAAAGTTAGCGGAAATTGATTTTTATTGTTTTTTTTTTTCACAAAGTGTCATTTCTCACTAACTTGTGACAAAAAATAAAATCTTCTATGAACTCACCATACACCTAACGGAATACCTTGGGGTGTCTTCTTTCTAAAATGGGGTCACTTGTGGGGTTCCTATACTGCCCTGGCATTTTAGGAGCCCTAAACCGCGAGGAGTAGTCTAGAAAACAAATGCCTCAAAATGACCTGTGAATAGGACGTTGGGCCCCTTAGCGCACCTAGGCGGCAAAAAAGTGTCACACATGTGGTACCGCCGTACTCAGGAAAAGTAGTATAATGTGTTTTGGGGTGTATTTTTACACATACCCATGCTGGGTGGGAGAAATTTCGATGTAAATGGACAATTGTGTGTAAAAAAATCAAACAATTGTCATTTACAGAGATATTTCTCCCACTTAGCATGGGTATGTGTAAAAATACACCCCAAAACGCATTATACTACTTCTCCTGAGTACGGCGGTACCACATGTGTGGCACTTTTTTACACCCTAAGTACGCTAAGGGGCCCAAAGTCCAATGAGCACCTTTAGGATTTCACAGGTCATTTTGCGACATTTGGTTTCAAGACTACTCCTCACGGTTTAGGGCCCCTAAAATGCCAGGGCAGTATAGGAACCCCACAAATGACCCCATTTTAGAAAGAAGACACCCCAAGGTATTCCGTTAGTAGTATAGCGAGTTCATAGAAGATTTTATTTTTTGTCACAAGTTAGCGGAAATTGATTTTAATTGTGTTTTTTCACAAAGTGTCATTTTCCGCTAACTTGTGACAAAAAAATTAAATCTTCTATGAACTCACCATACTCCTAACGGAATACCTTGGGGTGTCTTCTTTCTAAAATGGGGTCATTTGTGGGGTTCCTATACTGCCCTGGCATTTTAGGGGCCCTAAACCGTGAGGAGTAGTCTTGAAACGAAATTTCTCAAAATGACCTGTGAAATCCTAAAGGTACTCATTGGACTTTGGGCCCTTTAGTACAGTTAGGGTGCAAAAAAGTGCCACACACGTGGTATCGCCGTACTCAGGAGAAGTAGTATAATGTGTTTTGGGGTGTATTTTTACACATACCCATGCTGAGTGGGAGAAAGATCTCTGTAAATGGACAATTGTGTGTAAAAAAAATAAAAAAATTGTCATTTACAGAGATATTTCTCCCACCCAGCATGGGTATGTGTAAAAATACACCCCAAAACACATTATACTACTTCTCCTGAGTATGGCAATACCACATGTGTGGCACTTTTTTGCAGCCTAACTGCGCTAAGGGGTCCAAAGTCCAATGAGGCTGGAGCGCATGGAAGGTATGTATCTGTTTGCTGCCAGTCGCTGCCCACGGATACTTCTTTAAGCTGGAGGGGAGCGCAGAGGGGAGAGCCCCGAGGAGAGGGAAGGGGGGAACGTCCCCCCTCCCCGCCGACTGTGGCCACGGCTTTCCCCTCATGCTGCGGCCCCTCCAGCCCCCCAAAACAGCACCGAGCAGCCCCCCCCCCCCCCCCGTGGGAGCAGAGGCTGAAAGCCCAATTGTTACGCCAGTGATGCTTACCTTTTTTGGGGGGTTAATATTTTATTCACTCCAGGCAAAGTTAAAGAATACATACAGAATGTGGAAATATTTTTTTATATTCTGCTAAAATACATTTTGTTTTAATTTTAAACTTTTTTTGCTAAATACAGAATATTTTCTAAAATATATTTTCTTTTATTTTTAAAACCTTTTTTTTTCTTGTGCTGCTGTAAATATATAATAGACTTTAAGGTGCACAGATGCTTTTATGTAGAAATATGGGCTCTGTACATTGTGCAATGTACAGGGAGCCCCATTATCTGTTAAAGCAAACATAAAATAAATGTATGATAAAATGAATTGTATGTGTAGTACGGATAATAAATAGAACATTAGTAGCAAAGAAAAGAGTCTCATGTTTTTTTTCCAGTACAGGAAGAGTTAAAACACTTCAGTTGTTATCTATGCAAAAGAGTTTCAACGAGCTATTAGACCTGGGTTGACTACAGTCCCAATTTCTAAAGCACTTAAACAGCCAAGAAACAGTGAGAGACGGCTTCATTTTTTTCTTAAAAGACAGAGTGTGGTTTTTAAAACTGTAAATGTAACAGTATGATGCAATGCTATAAAAAAAAGTAAATAAAAGCTATATAACTGAAAATATAAATATGAGACTCTTTCCTTTGCTACTAATGTTCTTTTTATTATCTGCATTACACATACAATTCATTATATCATAAGTTTTTTTTTGCGCTTTAGGTTTGCTTTGAAGTGGCCAAAAGCTGCATTTGACGATGAGTAGCCTCTTCCTGATTGGGCACAATTATATAATTGTGACTGAATGTTATTACAGCGTTACATTAAATATTTTACATTCAAGCAATACAAAGTGGTATTCTGCAGGTACTTCTTCATTCTGTAGAAATCTTTTTATTCAAAAATAAAATGTTTTCAGTAAATCAGCTTTCCTTTTCTATGACGTATTTCCATAAATGTGCCGGTCTATTCCAGTAAACAGCTTGGAGTGACAGTAACTCTTCTACACTTATAATATAATCAATGGGTTGCCTCATGTATGGATGATTTAATTTCAGGTCTTCAGAAAAATGAGGCCATCACTCACAACAGCATTCCTGTAAGTTCTCCTCAAGACTTTCAGATGTATTGTAATTACCATGAAATTATAAAATATGAATGTGGTAAGGTGTTTTAGCTATGGATATGCTGGTGTCTCAGTGACCCAGGCAAGTATACATATCAAGTGTCCTGATTTTATTCAGACTTCACAGACTGCATAATGCAGGTCAGTTACTCAGACAGCAGTGAAACCAAAGGATCAGCATGTCAGCCATTTCAGCCAAGTTTCCATATTTCTCCCAGTATAGTTGTACATTAAAAAACTGTAATCAGCCCAATCAGTAGCCGATACCCACTTTCCCATGATAAATCTTTACCTTTTCTCAAGTAGATCATCAGGGGGGTCTGTAGGGCTAATACTGGGGTGAAACCCCTCTGGCAGTGTGATATCAGGACCTAGGTTCTGACAGTTTCCTGTTTGTGAACCTTGTTGCATTGTGGGAAATAACAGGTGTTTGTTTCCAACTGCCAACTAGTATCTCCCTCTTTGCATATGTATGTCTATAAAAAAACAACCTTTTAGCCTATCGCATTGTTATGGGGTGTGGTTATAAATACTGACAGATGGTGCACTGCAGTCTAGATTTTTTCTTGTCTGCCAGTAGAAAAGATGATGACATGCAGGCTCATTGTGGATCAAACAACCTGAACACATTCTATTTTTTAACTTCTCACTTTGCAATGTATAGATTTTTTCTTTTCCCATTTTGCTAAAGTTCCTCTTTAACAAACAAAAACCTACCATAGAGGCAAAGGAGGCAGCTGCCCCAGGGCCCCAGAGCTTGTAGGGGCCCCCAGTGGCTACAAGAGGAAAAACATTTTTCAAATCGGCCTTATAGTTTTTGAGAAAATCGATTTTAAAGTTTCAAAGGAAAAAAAACACACATTTAAAAACCTGCCGAATTTAATGGTTAATAGCAAATCCACCTTAAATGCTAGAAACCCTAAATTTTGAAAGATTTTGAGAAAATCGATTTTAAAGTTTCCAAGGAAAAAAGTATACTTTTAAATGCGGTAAATGTCACTTTTAGTAGCTAACCTAACGGTAGTGTAATTTTACATGCATCAAACGAAAGCGCAATAAATTTCCTGACAGGGTTTCCAGGGGGGTCTATACGCAGCCACAGCGCTTTGGCCAGGGATCGCTATACAGCCGCAATATGGCTGTATGAAGATCCCTGGCATTTTTTCCTATTTTACCAATTTTTTTTTATTTGTTTAGAGTGTGGGAATTAAAAAAAAATAATTATGTGGGGCCCCCCCTCCTGAAACTTTTTAACCCCTTGTCCCCCATGCAGGCTGGGATAGCCAGAATGTGGAGCTCCGACCGATTGGGACTTCACACCCTGACTATACCAGCTGCAAAAAAGGTCCCCTAATGCTGATTTTTGTTCCGTAGTATATGTTGGGGGGGGCCCCCCAGGTTTATTTTGCCCTGGGGCCCCATTGTTGCTTAAACCGCCCCCCCCCCCCCCCCGGTGCCTGCTCAGGACCGTTTCGGGGGACTGGAGGGGCCACAGCATGAGGGGAAAGCCATGGCTACACTCAGTGGGGAGGGGGGACGGCCACCCCCCCTCCCTCACCTCGGGCTCTGCCCTCTGCACTCCCCTCCAGCTTCAAAAAGCATGTGTGCAGGCGGCGGGCAGTGGTAGATATACATACCTTCCTTCCACCGCAGATGTTCCTCGCTCTAGTGTCTGACGCTACTTCCTGTATAAACCTGCACACACACTTATTGAAGCTGGAGGGGAGCGCAGAGGGGAGAGCCCGAGGTAAGGGAGGGGGACCATCCCCCCTCCCCGCCGAGAGTGGCCACGCTTTCCCCTCATGCTGTGACCCCTCCAGCCCCCTAAAAAGGCCCTGAGTGGGCCCCAGGAGGGCCCGGGCCCCCCACAGGTGCAGGGGCTGCAGCCCCTATTGTTATGCTGCTGGTTGCAGACTATATTCTGTTCTCTGCATTGGTATAGAGGTCAGATTGTGATGTCACCAGGGTTTATGCAGACCTGCATGCTGCATGGTGGACCAATCAGAGAAAGGATTTCTGTTATAGAAGCTAAGGAGTGTCATAAGAAAGTCTTGCTAGCATGGCAGAAATGGATAAGGTACTCTTGCCATGCTATGCAACAGTGACCACTTAAAGGGGCACTATGGCAAAAAATATGCTGTTCCATTATCCCCACCTTCAGTTATTTAACCACTTTGGGTGGTACATTATGCTAAGAATTGTTTTTTTCTAAATTTTAACAGGATTAATAAGAAAAAAAATATCATTATTTATCAGTTTTCAGCCATTACAGGTTTAAAATAAAAGGTGTTACTGTGAAATGAATTAAACCCATATATTTTATTTGCCCATTCATTCTGGTCATTACAATGTTTAACCCACTCCCAACCGCTTAACAACGATTGGTGTCGGGAAGGTGTCAGGTGGCAGCCCCAGGACCGCCTAACGCCGACAGGTGTCAAGTCCTGGGGCGGGGTTTTTCAGGGGATTGCGCGTGCCGTTGTGCACGCATCTCCACTTGAATGACGGAGCTACGCTCTGTCATCAGTCTAATAGCGGCAATTGCTGGATAGTGTAATGGTTGAGAGCTCTGCCTCTGACACAGGAGACCTGGGTTCAAATCTCGGCTCTGCCTGTTCAGTAAGCCAGCACCTATTTCAGTAAGGAGTTTCTTGGGCAAGTCTCCTTAACACTGCTACTGCCTACTGAGTGCGCTCTAGTGCGCTTTGAGTCTGACAGGAGAAAGGCGCTACACAAATACTGCCATTATTATCATTATTATTTACACTGTACAACGCTGTGATCTTTGGCAGTGCTGTACTGGGGACAGCTGTGTCACTTGGCTGTCCCCTGGGGAGGCTCAGAGAGCGATTGGCTCTCATAGGCTGATGCCTATCAGAGCTGATCGTTGGGACTGGCTGTCGGGGGGAGGGGGGGAAACAAAGTAATAAAAAAATAGCCAAATTTATTCAAAATAAAAGAACAAATATATAAACAAACATCACAGTAGCGATCAGAGCTCACCAACAGAAAGCTCTGTTGGTGGGCAGAAAAGGGGGGGGGGATTCATATTTATAGTAGCTTGTATGGCTCTGCAGTGAGCTCTTAAAGCTGCAGAGCCCTGAATTGTAAAAAATCACCTGGTCACTAGGGGGGTGTAAGCCTGTGGTCCTTAAATGGTTAAATGATGTCCCTAAAACAAGTATGGCGACAATATTTTATATTTGGAAATAAAGGTGCATTTTTTTCATTTTGGCATCCGTCACTAATTACAGGGCCATATATGCAAATATAACAGTGATATACACTTATGCCATACATAGCAAAAAAGCAGAGTCCCTAACGTAACTATTTATGTATTTTTTTTAAATGCTGTATTTTTTCTACAAGGGCATTATTTTGGTAACGGGGGGGGGGGGGGGGGGGGGATGGGGAAGGAGATATTTATTTTTATATAATTTATTAAGGGCAAGATGTGGTGTAAAATGTGAATTTGTTTTACTTTTGTATGTATTTTTTTATTTTACCACGAGATGTCCTCATAATCACTGTCTCTATGCTTAGAATAAGCACAGACACAGTGTTTGTTACAATAAAGATCATTGGCTTCACGTTGAATGCACGGTAGCAGCGGCAGGGGAAGATGTTTTAAAACATCCTGTGGTCTGTTTTGAGGGACTAACATGACATTTTAAAATGGCAGGCGGGTAGTGATTAATATGGACAGCAACAATTTCTACATAGAGCTTGTTTAAAAGAAAAAAAATAGCAGCAATTATTTTCTTCTATGCAGCTGATCTGCATCATTAAATCAGCTGTTTCTGATGCTGATGTGATGGGCTAGCTGTTCCCTGCTCTCTGCTAATTGTTAGCAGCCTTCTGTATCACTCTGCCACAGCTGATTTATAAAGCGGCTCACACATCCATGGCTATAATTACTAGACATTCATGGCTATAATTACTGAATAATTAAGTGGTGTTGATCCAGGGATGTTATCTGATTGCCATCTGGAGTCGGGAAGGATTTTTTTCCCTTTTGGGGCTAATTGGACCATGCCTTGTAAGGGTTTCTCACCTTCCTCTGGATCAACAGGGATATGTGAGGGAGTAGGCTGGTGTTGCACTTTGTTTTCTGGTTGAACTCGATGGACGTATGTCTTTTTTCAACCCAAATAACTACGTAACTATGTAACACTCCAGCTACATGTGTGGGTTCTCACATGTAGCTATAAAGTAACGGTACTTATCCGTTAGCCGGGCGCATCCGGCAGGTGGCGCTAACTACATGAAGACTTCACATTAACACAAAACAAAAGTGTTAATGTAACCGCTTGTCGGCAGGTGGCGCTAATTAAATGAATACTTCACGTCACGTACAATGTTAATGTCGCCGAATGTATTGTGTTTGAAGTGGCCGGCTCACTGCGGCCAAATGTATATTAAAAAGTAAGTGAATTGAATGACAAATAAGCCAGTGGCAATGTAACAGATGCCCCCCCCCCCCCCCCATTTGCAGGGGCTATTGTTACAGCAATTGCAGCCTGTCTGTCAAGAGCTCACATAAGGGGAGCAGCTTATGCTACTGCTGCCTTTTCCCTGGGCTCCCCTTGGCAGGTTTAGCACTATATAAATACTAATAATAATAACTTATAATAATAAATACTAATAATTTGAGGAAATCAAGGGAAACATAAAAAGAAAGTGGCATTTCAGGCTTTATAGCCTTTTAGTAATTAGGAATTACAGGAAACAGATGTGGGTGTTATCTATATTATTATTATTTAGTATTTATATAGCGCCGACATATTACGCAGCGCTGTATAGTGTGCATATATATCTTGTCCCTCAAAGGAGCTCACAATCCAATCCCTACCATTGCCATATGACTATATTATGTAGTGTAAGTACTGTAGTCTAGGGCCAATTTTTTTAGGGGGAGCCAATTAACTTATCCGTATGTTTTTGGAATGTGGGAGGAAATCCACGCAGACACGGAGAGAACATACACTCTCTTGGCAGATAGTGCCCTGGCTGAGATTCGAACCAGTGACCCAGCACTGCAAGGCAAGAGAGCTAACCACTACGCCACCGTGCTATATAGCAAAACACCTTAATTAAACAAGATAACTTTTATGTTTGATTGAGGTGCAACTTTGATCTAAAATAATGTAATTTTTTTCATAGTTTGCAAGATAAGATTTATGTTTTTGCTTGAATTATTCTTTTTTTCATTTTAGGATACTGAAGTGGTGTATGCAGTTATAAAACACGATGAATAAGAATTTGAAAGACAAGACCCCCTTATGGTGTTATTTATATTAAATGTTTTTGGAATATAGATCAGCAATATTCTTACAAAAGGCACAACTGAATACTCAGTGATAGTACAGTAAACCATATGCTTATTACAATTTTTAGAGTGCTTTCTAGCCATTATTACATGTTAAAGTGGACCTGATCTCACAACTTCCTCTCTGTTCTAAAAGATAAGCAACAGCATAATAACCTAGAGAAAAACATTTCTTTGTTACAGCTAATACAAATCCTGCAATAAGTGTGTGTGTGTGTGTGTGTGTGTGTGTGTGTGTGTGTGTGTGTGTGTGTGTGTGTGTGTGTGTGTGTGTGTGTTGTGAGTGTGTGTGTTGTGAGTGTGTGTGTTGTGAGTGTGTGTGTTGTGAGTGAGTGTGTTGTGAGTGTGTGTGTGTGTGTTGTGAGTGTGTGTGTTGTGAGTGTGTGTGTTGTGAGTGTGTGTGTTGTGAGTGTGTGTGTGTGTGTGTGTATGTGTGTGTGTTGTGAGTGTGTGTGTGTGTGTGTGTGTGTGTGTGTGTGTTGTGAGTGTGTGTGTGTTGTAAGTGTGTGTGTGTGTTGAGCTCTCTGCTGTGGCCACTGACACCTCTGAGGGATCAAATTACAAATTGTGCTTGGACACAGATGAGGGGGAATTAGACAAGGCTAAACTCTCTTAAAGGAGTTCTGTGCAAGTTACAAAGTAAAACAAGCTGACACTTGCCTGGGGCTTCTATCAGCCCCCTGCAGCGGTAATGTCCGGCGCCGTCCTCTCCCGATGCGCCGTTCCCTGCTGCCGGTCCCTGTGTAATCACGCAAGTGATAACACTGCGGCTGCGTGGCCGAGCTCTCACTTCCACACGCGTCATCAGAGCTTACTGCGCAGGCGCAGTACAAGAAAATTTCGTACTGCGCCTGCTCAGTAAGCTCCCGATGACGCGAACGGGAGCGCGCATTATTATTACAAATAATGCCCGGTGCCGGCGGTGGGGAATGGGTGATCAGAGGAGGACGGCGTGGGACATTACCGCTGCAGGGGGCTGATAGAAGCCCCTGGAAAGTGTCAGCTTGTTTTACTTTGTAACTTGCACAGAACCCCTTTAAGTACATACTGAGTGCATTTTTTATCAGTTTTCCTTCGGTCCTGTGCAAGAGTTCTGGTCCACAAGTGGGTATATAGATTATAAGTACATTATAAGTAGTTAGCTAGAAGTTGTAGAGAGGGTTGAAGTTGACAAGTAATGCAAAGTGTGACCGTGCATTCCATTAGGTATAAGCCAAAATGTAGGTTAGGTGCTCAAACAACACGGTGTACAACACCAATGCCAGCAGTGAATCCAAAAATATCAGATGTTGGCACACCAATGTAATGATTAAAGTGGTTTGTTGGGATGAAAAATTGTGAATCCAATGTTTCAGAATGTCAGAGCGTCCCTTTATCAAGGAAGTGAATCGAGTCCGGTCTGAACAAGAAGTACTCACCAACAGGCGATGTGCTGTGTCCCCTGGCATTTATCGCACTGTGTGTGAGAGCGCTAGATACCAGGGGATGCAGCACAAAGCTTGTTGGTTGTGGGCTCGGTGCTTTGTGAGGTCATGAGAAGTTTCCCCCTATGCAAAGCCCCACCCACTGCTGACAGACATGGGGTTGCTGGTAACTGGAACAGGTGGAACCCCACACTTGCCAACTCTTTATCTCTTCTTTACAAGCCCTTACGACTGTTATGTGTTGTTTTGCTGGGGGACCCAGATGAGACTAACCGACCAGCTCAGTACTACACATGAATGCATATTGTACAAAAACAAAACAAAACAGATATACAAATGCTCTAAAAATCTATGCAAATATGCAGAATCTGTATTATTTATCTGTGAATAAAGGCTTTAAATGTGGCAGAGTGTAAAGTTGTTGAATGCTTAGACATTATTTAGACTTTGTATTCAGTGAATACTTTTACTTGAACAATACTAAAATTAATGTAGCAATCTTACAATAAAAGCAGGTTGAGGTTGGTGTATAGTGTCATTTCACTGTTATTATCAAGAAATAGTCATGCAACAGAGTGTTTCACACCTGATACTATCCTATTTAGGTATAAAAATGTTGCGGTAGGAAAAAAAGTCATGGGTACTTTATGTTAATCATTCTATATGTTCAAAACAGCGCTCTCAGAGTCTCTCTCCAAATGATCACCTTTAGAAGTTGTTCTCTAGGGGGTTATTCACTCTTGTTTGGCTATAAGAATCTCTCTCTCCATACTGGTTCTTGGCTTAAAATTATCTTAAACCAAAGCTCGGGATCAAAATCGGATACATACCTTAAAGGGGAACTTCAGCCTAAACAAACATACTGTCATCAAGTTACATTAGTTATGTTAATTAGAATAGATAGGTAATATAATCTCTCACCCACCATGTTTCAAAAGAACAGGCAAATGTTTGTGATTCATGGGGGCTGCCATCTTTGTCATGGGGGCAGCCATCTTTTTGGTTGAAAGGAGGCGACAAGAAGCAGGAGACACAGTTCCAACTGTCCTCTGTCCTGATAACCCCTCCCAGCTGCACACGCTAGGCTTCAAATGGCAAATTCAAAATGTTAAAAAAAAAATTTGCACCAAAACAGCAGAACGAGAACAACAAAATCAGAAATCCCATCATGCTTTGTACAGCATCAGGGGAAAAAAGCCCGGGCAGTTTTCTTCTGTGCAGCTAAAAATGAGGCTTGTATAAGAGAAACAAAGTTCTGATGCTGTGAAACTGTCAAAGAAACACGAAGCCTTTTCAGTGCTGCTGAGTCGATTTTTAGTCCGGAGGTTCACTTTAAGAAAGGGAAGCTTCAGGATCCTATTGTGACTTCCCTCGCTGATCTAAAGCCCCCCAGTGCCCCCCTCCACGTAGTGGCCGCGCATCTCTTCTTCCTGAAGTGGGGCTATGCAGTAGCCTCGTGAGCCCAGCTACGCATACACAGTAAGCCGAAGACACGGGCTCCGTGGCTCTTGCACATGAGCGGCCGGGCTATTGCATGGCCAATGCTGGAGAGAGAAGAGCTGCGTAGCCCCCGATAGGATTAGCAACAATTCATTGCGACTAATCTTCTGGGGGGCAGCGCTCAGTGACAGGAGACAACACAGCAGGGAGGGAAGCCTCAATAGGATCCTGAGGCTTCCCTCTCTTTAGGTAAGTATCTAATTTTGTACCCGAGCTTTGGCTCAGGTACACTTTAAGTGGATTCACTTCCTCGGCATAGGCTGAGACAGAAACATCAAATACTGCACATAGGGTAATAACATAAGGGCTAAGATTACAGAAGAACTAGTGCTGTTAGTGCGCCACATGCCCTTCACCTTTACAGCAAGAACATCTTCCCTGCCCACACTCACTCTGGCATCTTCTGTAGCCCAAGCTATGCTTTAACAGATGTTGTTGTTCTGATGATGTATATGCTCCCCAACCACTTATGAAAATCCAACAGACCAGGCTCTACAATTCCAGAGTATACAATATAGGGAAGGACAGTTTATTAAAACATCAAAATCAACAAGTATTGCAATCACATCTGCCAGGCCAAATAAAGAGGAGAACACGGGAAGCCTCTAAATCATCCAAAGTATCCAGGTTTAAGAAGGTTAGGAAGTTAGGGTTTAGGCATTGCTTTAAGAGGGATATCTAGAAGGAGGTAATAGTTAACAGTCAGTAAAAACCCAGATAAAACGACTTTTGCAAAGCCAATAGTACAGTAAAATATTAGTAACAGAGCACATTGCCGATATTGCAAAAGTTAGGAACAACAGGCACCCATGACTCTTTTAAATATATACAATGCATGTGCATAGCTCCCATCTGTCCATCTTTCACAGGGATAGTCCCTCTATGGGAACCCAATTCCTCTGTCCCTCTTTCTATCCCATTTGTCCCTCTTTTAAAGCTAATGGGAACCCAAAATAAAATAAAAAAGTTAGATACTCACCTAAGTAGAGGGAGGCTCTGGGTCCCATAGAGCTTTCCCACTCCTCTCCCGGTCCTTGTCGTTGCGCTGGCTCCCCCGTTTCGGTCAAATACCGCTGTTCCCCCGCCGAAGGGAGGCTTCAGAAATGCTTCGGGAGCCCGAATGCTCCTACCTTGTAGCATCTCTCTCCACTGGTTCCACAAGGTCAATCATGGGCTGTTCCTGTATAGACAGTGACAGGCATTGTGGCCAGCATCAATTCATTCTGATGATCCGCTGCTACTTAGTAGCATTTCAGCTTCCACATCAGGATAGTTTGGATGGATGGAAGCTGTGCCTTGTGTCATTTCTCTCCACTAGTTCCACAAGGTCAATCATTCACGCGCTGCCAGAGAAGGTTGTGGTGTACCGAGATCATGGAGTGTCAGATGGACAGCTAAGCACAGTTCAGAATTATGAGATCCCGCAGTTAGAGACCTGCTTTGGTACTTTTGAAAATGATTCCCCTCGCATAATTGTCATCATACTGCAGAAAAGGATCAGGACCAATCTGTACTGCTCCGCGTTCGGAGCATTTGTCACAGGGCAGAAAAGGCATTGCATTCCTAAACTGCAGGCATAAAGTGCTTTAAAACATCTCGCCTGTGTAAACATGGATCAGATAGTGTAAGTAGTGTACTTCTTCACACTGACAGAACAAACTCACTGTTTAACGCACTGCCGCAAACAGCTGTTTGTGTAGTGATGGCCGTGCTGGTGCGCACGTTGGCGAGAGTGCAGGCAATAGCGTTTTTCTAGCCCATATGGTCGGGCTGAGGTAGCTCAATGACAGAACAACGACTATCCAGTTGATCGAATTTGGTCTGTCCACAATGAAGCAACTACCTTATTGGGTGGGCCCCCAACACACTCATATAGATCATTGCTTCATTGTGATATGCAAGGTAATGATCACGAAGGGGAATTGACACATGTACATGCCTTTTGTTTTTTTTGTTGCAGCCGCAGTGCAGCCAGAAAAATTAGGCATGTGCACACACCAGAAAGATTATTATTCTTTTTGCTAGCAGCGGTCTTAAAAATTCAAGAATCCACCTGGAGTCCTGTACCCTGTTGGTAGTGGCAGAGAAGGAAGTCAAGCGGCCTGCGGGTGTGGGGACTGACTTAGTCTTCGCTCTTCGGGCAGGCAGCAGCGGCGTGCAGGCAGAGATGCTGTGTGGGGACTGACTTAGTCTTCGGGACGGGCAGGCAGTCAAGCGGCATGCGGGCAGAGATGCTGTGTGGGGACTGACTTCTGGCAGGCAGTAGCCCTCCGGGATCCATGCCTCATTCATTTTAATAAAGGTTAGGTGCTGAACAATTTTTTGACCTCGGCAACTTCTCTTCTCAGTGATAATGCCTCCTGCTGTGCTGAAGGTCCTTTCTGACAGGACGCTTGAGGCAGGGCAAGCCAGAAGTTGGATGGCAAATTGTGACAGCTCTGGCCACAGGTCAAGCCTGTGCACCCAGTGCGTGTTTACTAGCGGCGGGCGGCGTGTTTACGAGCGGGAGCGCGGGCAGCGTCGGGAACGCGGAAAGTACGTGTTTCTCCGTCCCTGGTTGTTAAAGGATGGAAAAAGGGGCGGAGAAATACGTACGCGCGGGGGTAAAGTGGTTAAAACTGATAGTAAATGTAAATAGAAATTAAATTTTTTATAGATGGACCCCATTGCACTGTACATATCTAAAGAGTCCTTGAACCCCTGGAGTAGTGTTGGGCGAACATCTAGATGTTCGGGTTCGGGCCGAACAGGCCGAACATGTCCGCGATGTTCGGGTGTTCGACCCGAACTCCGAACATAATGGAAGTCAATGGGGACCCGAACTTTTGTGCTTTGTAAAGCCTCCTTACATGCTACATACCCCAAATTTACAGGGTATGTGCACCTTGGGAGTGGGTACAAGAGGAAAAAAAATTTAGCAAAAAGAGCTTATAGTTTTTGAGAAAATCGATTTTAAAGTTTCAAAGGGAAAACTGTCTTTTAAATGCGGGAAATGTCTGTTTTCTTTGCACAGGTAACATGCTTTTTGTCGGCATGCAGTCATAAATGTAATACATATAAGAGGTTCCAGGAAAAGGGACCGGTAATGCTAACCCAGCAGCAGCACACGTGATGGAACAGGAGGAGGGTGGCGCAGGAGGAGAAGGCCACGCTTTGAGACACAACAACCCAGGCCTTGCATGAGGACAAGAAGCGTGCGGATAGCATGCTTTGTACCACCATGCAGTCATAAATGTAATAAAGATAAGTGGTTCAATAAACAGGGACCACGCGGCAACGCTAACCCAGCAGCAGCACACGTGATGGAACAGGAGGAGGCGCAGGAGGAGAAGGCCACGCTTTGTGAGACACAACAACCCAGGCCTTGCATGAGGACAAAAAGCGTGCGGAGAGCATGCTTTGTACCGCCATGTAGTCATAAATGTAATAAAGATAAGAGGTTCAATAAACAGGGACCACGCGGCAACGCTAACCCAGCAGCAGCAGCAGCAGCAGCACACGTGATGGAACAGGAGGAGGCGCAGGAGGAGAAGGCCACGCTTTGTGAGACACAACAACCCAGGCCTTGCATGAGGACAAAAAGCGTGCGGATAGCATGCTTTGTACCGCCATGTAGTCATAAATGTAATAAAGATAAGAGGTTCCATAAACAGGGACCACGCGGCAACGGTAACCCAGCAGCAGCAGCAGCAGCACACGTGATGGAACAGGAGGAGGCGCAGGAGGAGAAGGCCACGCTTTGTGAGACACAACAACCCAGGCCTTGCATGAGGACAAAAAGCGTGCGGATATAGCAGCAATGCTTTTTGCCGCCATGCAGTCATAAATGTAATACAGATGAGAGGTTCAATAAACAGGGACCGGAAACGCTAAACCATCCCAGATGTTCATCGGTCATGTTACTTGGTTGGGGTCCAGGAGTGTTGCGTAGTCGTTTCCAATCCAGGATTGATTCATTTTAATTTGAGTCAGACGGTCTGCATTTTCTGTGGAGAGGCGGATACGCCGATCTGTGATGATGCCTCCGGCAGCACTGAAACAGCGTTCCGACATAACGCTGGCTGCCGGGCAAGCCAGCACCTCTATTGCGTACATTGCCAGTTCGTGCCAGGTGTCTAGCTTCATGCCCGGTTTCAGGTCCAGCGGTGCCAGCCACAAATCCGTCTGTTCCTTTATTCCCCTCCAAATTTCCTCCCCTGTGTGCTGCTTATCCCCAAGGCAGATCAGCTTCAGCAACGCTTGCTGACGCATGCCAACAGCTGTGCTGCACTGCTTCCACGATCCTACTGCTGCTGGTGCTGGGTTAGCATTTCCGGATGAGGTACAGCTTTGAGATGCGTTGGAGGAGAAGGAGTCAGAGAGGTAGGTGCTGCTGTTGTTATCCAGCTGTTTGCGGCGTGGGCAACACCCGCGCCGTAGCAGGTGAGGAATCGCTGCCAGGCTCCACAAGGTTCACCCAGTGCGCGGTAAGGGAGATGTATCGACCCTGGCCGAACGCACTCGTCCAGGTGTCAGTGGTGAGGTGAACCTTGCAGGCAACGGCATTCTTCAAGCTTCGGGTTATTTAGCTGACCACGTGCTCATGCAACTCAGGCACTGCAGAGCGCGCAAAGTGGTAGCGGCTGGGAACAACGTAACGTGGGATGGCCACTGACATCATGCCCTTGAAGCTGTTTGTCTCCACCACTCGATATGGCAGCATTTCGCAGGCCAGAAGCTTGGCTATGCTGGCTGGCTGTTACTGCCACGGCCCGGGGGTCATTTGCTGGCAATTTCCTCTTGTGCTCAAACATCTCAGAGACAGACAACTCAACCGTAGCGCTGCACACCGAAGGGCTGTTGGTTGTTGTGTTTGATGAACACTGGGAGACCTCAAGAGCACTAGTCCGGAAAGTGACAGTGTCAGCATCGTCTGATGTTTGTGAATGTTGTGAACCACGCAATGGCTGGGCTACTGCTGCTGCTGAGGCGGGTCTGGTGGTGAGTCTGGTGAACCCAAGGGAGGCAGTGTTGCTGGTGGTACCCTGTCCTGCCGCGTTTGCCCACAGAGTGGGATGTTTGGATAGAATGTGGCGGCTCATGCTGGTGGTGGAGAGGTTGTTAATACTTTTCCCCCTGCTCAGGCGGGTCTTGCACACCTTGCAAATCGCCATGGTAACATCCTCAGTGCAGTCTTCAAAGAAAGCCCAGACTTTAACTGGCTGAGGACTCGGACCTCGTGCGTGATGTGCTGGTGCTGCTTAACCCACTGCTGGACGCTTGAGAGGTCATCCAAGTAATTATCTGGTCCTGTTCTTTTGGATCTGTGAGGGTTGTTGTCCTGGACAACATGGGCAGTATTGAGTGGGTTTTCTTGGGTGCTCCCCTGTGGCCTGTACGTGAACCGTCAGGGGAAACACCTCTTCCCTTGCCCCTCCCTCTTTCACCGGATTTCTTCCTCATTTCACTTATCCTTAAAGTACACGCTGACTGGCAGCAGTACAGTGGCAGTACAGAAATGCTATACAGTGGTGGGTGAGCGGTGTACCACTATTGTCAGCAGTGACACAGAGCACAATGCTATACAGTGGCGGGTGAGCGGTGTACTACTGTTCCCAGCAGACACAGAGTGGAAGTAAACACAATGCTATATAGTGTGGCTGAGCCGTGTACACAGAGTGGCATTAAACACAATGCTATATAGTCTGCTATATAGTCACCCCGAACAGGGTGATGTTCTGCAGAACCCGAACAGTGGCAAACACTGTTCGCCCAACACTACTGGGAGGGAACGCAGATTTTAGTACCTAAACACACGATACAACATGTTTTCCGGGGTCGGACTCTGAGGCACATACAGATGGTCCCGATCATCATCCTCATCATACAACTCTTCTCCTGAGTCTGACCCACCCACCACCTCTGCCACCCCAACATCCCCAGACACAGACCCCTCATCGTCCTCAACATTAACTTGGGATGCTGGCCTGAGCCAGACCTCCTCCTCCACATCAGGCCCCATCATCTCCTCAATGGCAGCCCTCATTAATCGCTCTGGCGACGGACTGATGGACACAACGTTCTCCTCCGGGGAGGGCTGCTGCTGACCACTGGCTGCTGGGGTGGATGTTATAGCTTGCGTGGGGCGTTGGCTGTTGCTGTTGTTGGGAGTGCTGCTCACAGCGGAGGTCTCTGGGGAACTCATGTTGAGCTCATATAGTGGTTGACGGTGAGTGGAGTATTACTGATCCCAGCAATATACACACTGACTGGCAGAGTACGCAATGCTATATAGTGTGGCTGAGCGGTGTACACAGAGTGGCAGTAAACACAATGCTATATAGTCTGGCTGAGCGAGCGGTGTACTACTGTTCCCAGCAGAATCAGAGTGGCAGTAAACAATGGTATATAGTCTGGCTGAGCGGTGTACACAGAGTGTCAGTAAACAATGGTATATAGTCTGGCTGAGCGAGCGGTGTACTACTGTTCCCAGCAGAATCAGAGTGGCAGTAAACAATGGTATATAGTCTGGCTGAGCGGTGTACACAGAGTGTCAGTAAACAATGGTATATAGTCTGGCTGAGCGAGCGGTGTACTACTGTTCCCAGCAGAATCAGAGTGGCAGTAAACAATGGTATATAGTCTGGCTGAGCGGTGTACACAGAGTGTCAGTAAACAATGGTATATAGTCTGGCTGAGCGAGCGGTGTACTACTGTTCCTAGCAGAATCAGAGTGGCAGTAAACAATGGTATATAGTCTGGCTGAGCGGTGTACACAGAGTGTCAGTAAACAATGGTATATAGTCTGGCTGAGCGGTGTACACACAATGCTATATAGTCTGCTATATAGTGTCAGTAAACAATGGTATATAGTCTGGCTGAGCGAGCGGTGTACTACTGTTCCCAGCAGAATCAGAGTGGCAGTAAACAATGGTATATAGTCTGGCTGAGCGGTGTACACAGAGTGTCAGTAAACAATGGTATATAGTCTGGCTGAGCGGTGTACACAGAGTGTCAGTAAACAATGGTATATAGTCTGGCTGAGCGGTGTACACAGAGTGGCAGTAAACACAATGCTATATACTCTGGCTGAGCGAGCGGTGTACTACTGTTCCCAGCAGACACAGAACAGTGAACAGAATGCTATATAGTGTGGCTGAGCGAGCGGTGTACCACTATTCCCAGCAGACACAGAACAGTGAACAGAATGCTATATAGTGTGGCTGAGCGGGCGGTGTACCACTATTCCCAGCAGACACAGAACAGTGAACAGAATGCTATATAGTGTGGATGAGCGAGCGGTGTACCACTATTCCCAGCAGACACAGAACAGTAAACAGAATGCTATATAGTGTGGCTGAGCGAGCGGTGTACCACTATTCCCAGCAGACACAGAACAGTGAACAGAATGCTATATAGTGTGGCTGAGCGAGCGGTGTACCACTATTCCCAGCAGACACAGAACAGTGCACAGAATGCTATATAGTGTGGCTGAGCGAGCGGTGTACCACTATTCCCAGCAGACACAGAACAGTAAACAGAATGCTATATAGTGTGGCTGAGCGAGCGGTGTACCACTATTCCCAGCAGACACAGAACAGTAAACAGAATGCTATATAGTGTGGCTGAGCGAGCGGTGTACCACTATTCCAAGCAGACACAGAACAGTGAACAGAATGCTATATAGTGTGGCTGAGCGAGCGGTGTACCACTATTCCCAGCAGACACAGAGTGGCAGTAAACAGAATGCTATATAGTGTGGCTGAGCGAGGTACACAGAGTGGCAGTAAACAGAATGCTATATAGTGTGGCTGAGCAAGCGGTGTACTACTATTCCCAGCAGACACAGAGTGGCAGTAAACAGAATGCTATATAGTGTGGCTGAGCGAGGTACACAGAGTGGCAGTAAACAGAATGCTATATAGTGTGGCTGAGCAAGCGGTGTACTACTGTTCCCAGCAGTGACACAATGACAGGGGGGACCCTGGCTAGCGTGGCTGGAGCGCGAACTACCCTGCCTGCCTACCCAAAGCTAAACCCACAGACAAATGGCGGAGATATGACGTGGTTCGGGTATTTATTTACCCGAACCACGTGACCGTTCGGCCAATCAGAGCGCGTTCGGGTCCGAACCACGTGACCCGTTCGGCCAATCACAGCGCTAGCCGAACGTTCGGGGAACGTTCGGCCATGCGCTCTTAGTTCGGCCATATGGCCGAACGGTTTGGCCGAGCACCGTCAGGTGTTCGGCCGAACTCGAACATCACCCGAACAGGGTGATGTTCTGCAGAACCCGAACAGTGGCGAACACTGTTCGCCCAACACTACCCTGGAGGCAAGATGTGGTGACATGATCTGTGAACTGCTACATACAGAAATTACAAGCTAGCCACTCTGAGCACATCTTATGAACGGGATGGTTGTTATTGCAAGACATTCTATCTTTCACTCTGCACCAAGTCTAGGTAATGTTCATCACTGCCAATTCTAGTCAATCATGCGCTGTTACCATTCAGACAGTGACAGGCTTTGTGGCCAGCATCAATTCATTCTGACCCACCTGCTACTTAGTAGCATTTCAGCTTCCACATCAGGATAGTATGGATGGATGGATGGATGGATGGAAGCTGTACCTTGTAGCATCTCTCTCCACTGGTTCCACAAGGTCAATCATGGGCTGTTCCTGTATAGACAGTGACAGGCATTGTGGCCAGCATCAATTCATTCTGATGATCCGCTGCTACTTAGTAGCATTTCAGCTTCCACATCAGGATAGTTTGGATGGATGGAAGCTGTGCCTTGTGTCATTTCTCTCCACTAGTTCCACAAGGTCAATCATTCACGCGCTGCCAGAGAAGGTTGTGGTGTACCGAGATCATGGAGTGTCAGATGGACAGCTAAGCACAGTTCAGAATTATGAGATCCCGCAGTTAGAGACCTGCTTTGGTACTTTTGAAAATGATTCCCCTCGCATAATTGTCATCATACTGCAGAAAAGGATCAGGACCAATCTGTACTGCTCCGCGTTCGGAGCATTTGTCACAGGGCAGAAAAGGCATTGCATTCCTAAACTGCAGGCATAAAGTGCTTTAAAACATCTCGCCTGTGTAAACATGGATCAGATAGTGTAAGTAGTGTACTTCTTCACACTGACAGAACAAACTCACTGTTTAACGCACTGCCGCAAACAGCTGTTTGTGTAGTGATGGCCGTGCTGGTGCGCACGTTGGCGAGAGTGCAGGCAATAGCGTTTTTCTAGCCCATATGGTCGGGCTGAGGTAGCTCAATGACAGAACAACGACTATCCAGTTGATCGAATTTGGTCTGTCCACAATGAAGCAACTACCTTATTGGGTGGGCCCCCAACACACTCATATAGATCATTGCTTCATTGTGATATGCAAGGTAATGATCACGAAGGGGAATTGACACATGTACATGCCTTTTGTTTTTTTTGTTGCAGCCGCAGTGCAGCCAGAAAAATTAGGCATGTGCACACACCAGAAAGATTATTATTCTTTTTGCTAGCAGCGGTCTTAAAAATTCAAGAATCCACCTGGAGTCCTGTACCCTGTTGGTAGTGGCAGAGAAGGAAGTCAAGCGGCCTGCGGGTGTGGGGACTGACTTAGTCTTCGCTCTTCGGGCAGGCAGCAGCGGCGTGCAGGCAGAGATGCTGTGTGGGGACTGACTTAGTCTTCGGGACGGGCAGGCAGTCAAGCGGCATGCGGGCAGAGATGCTGTGTGGGGACTGACTTCTGGCAGGCAGTAGCCCTCCGGGATCCATGCCTCATTCATTTTAATAAAGGTTAGGTGCTGAACAATTTTTTGACCTCGGCAACTTCTCTTCTCAGTGATAATGCCTCCTGCTGTGCTGAAGGTCCTTTCTGACAGGACGCTTGAGGCAGGGCAAGCCAGAAGTTGGATGGCAAATTGTGACAGCTCTGGCCACAGGTCAAGCCTGCGCACCCAGTAGTCCAGTGGTTCATCTCTGCTCAAAATGTCTATATCCGCACTTAAGGCGAGGTAATCGGCTACCTGCCGGTCAAGGCATTTGTGGAGGGTGGATCTGGAAGGGCTGAGGCAATACATTGGACTAAGGAAAGTATGCATGTCTGACATCATCATCAGATCGCTAGAGCGTCCTGTCCTTGCCTGCGTGGACATGGGAGGAGGAGGAGGATTACTGGCACCTTTTTTCCGTTGTGCTGTGAAATCACCCTTAAACGCACTGTAAAGCATACTTTCCAAACTGTGTTGCAAGTGCTGCATCCTTTTAGCCTTGTGGTAATTTGGTAACATCTCTGCCACTTTGTGCTTATACCGGGGGTCTAATAGAGTTGCCACCCAGTACAGGTCATTCGCTTTGAGTTTATGTTATATAGCGGTCCCTCAACAGACTGGATAGCATGAAATCTGCACAAAGTTGGATGCAACCTAGTCATCTCCTCTTCCTCTTCATCCGTGATGTCAGGAAAGTTCTCCTCCCGCCACCCACGAACAATACCATGGGTACTCAAAAGGTGAGCAGCACAAGCCCCCTGCATTGCCTGCTGTGGTTGTTCTTCCATTTGCTCTTCAAAGCCACCTTCCTCCTCTCACTCCTCTTCCGACTCCCCCCGCCTCTGTGCTGCCGCAGGTGTTGATGAAAAATCTGGTTCTGGTGATGATGGTTCATACAACTCTATCTTCTCCTCCTGTTCACGCTCCTCTACAGCTTAATCCACCACTGTACGCACAGCACGTTCCAGGAAGAAAGCGTATGGGATTAGGTCGCTGATGGCTCCTTCACTGCGATTCACCAGGTTTGTCACCTCCTCAAATGGATGCATGAGTCTGCAGGCATTATGCATGAGTGTCCAGTACTTCTGAAAGAAAATCCCCAGAGCCTGTCCTAGCACCGTAGCTGTACAGATACTCATTCATGGCTTTCTCCTGTTGTAGCAGGCGGTCAAACATGAGGAGCATTGAATTCCAGCGAGCGAGTTGGGCTATCGCAAATCAAGCGCCTCATTGGCAAGTTCTTTCTCCGCTGAATATCGGACAAGCACGTCATGGCCGTGTAGGAATGCCTGAAATGCGCACACTCCTTCCTGAACTTACACATAAATCATTGGATTATAACATTCAGCACATGTGCCATGCAGGGTACATGTGTGAACTTGCCCAAACTCAAAGCCAACAAGAGATTGCTGCCGTTGTCACACACCACGTTGCCAATCTCCAGTTGGTGCGGGGTCAGCCACTGATCCACCTGTTTGTTCAGAGTGGCCAGGAGTGCTGTTTTGGTGTGACTCTCGGCTTTGCGGCAAGACCTGTCCAAGATGGCATGTCACTGTCGTACCTGGCATGCGGAATAGGCCTTGGGGAGCTGGGGGTGTGCAGTTTGAGAGGAGAGCGCAGCAGTAGAGTAGCACTCAGCTGAGGAGGAGGACGACAGTGAAGAGGATGTAGGAGGAGGAGTAGGAGGAGAAGGAGAGGAGGTGGCAGCTGGCCTGCCTGCAAGCCGTGGAGATGTCACAACTAGGTCCGCTGCACAGCCACTTACTCCCTGCTTGCCAGCGGTCACCAGGTTTACCCAATGTGCTGTCCTAATTTAAGATACCTCTGGGTCAATCCTAATCCCAGGTCTGTGAGCATGGAGTAAGCAAGGATCCTTATCTCAGTTAACAACCTCTAACCCTATTTAGATGTTCTGTTTGAATTAAGCCATCTTAATGACATGTATTTATGCTTGAAAAAAATATCTGTTTTCCCTTTTTATGTTGCATGTATATAGCTGTCTGTACCACCAGCCTGAAAACTAACAGGATGTAAGCCCGACGAAGGCTGCAAGGCCAGAAGCTTGCTTATTTTTATTCATTTTAGTTAGCCAATAAATGGTATCATCCTGATTTAAAACTTCTTGCTTCCAATGTGCTGTATAAGTAATATACCTGCCCTGACTGTGCTTTGCAGACCAGGCATCTTGACCCAACCCTGTGTGCCAGAGATGACACCACTTGCCTTTCAACATCACGGTACAGTTTGGGTATCGCCTTTTTTGAAAAATAATTGCGGCCTGGTATCTTCCACTGTGGTGTCCCAATTGCCACAAATTTTCGGAAGGCCTCAGAGTCCGCCAGCTTGTATGGTAACAGCTGGCGGGCTAACAGTTCCACCAAGCCAGCTGTCAGATACCGGGCAACGGGGTGAATGGCGGATGTTGGCTTCTTCCGCTCAAATGTTTCCTTAATGGACACCTGGCTGCTGTGGGCAGCGGAGCAGGAACCGCTCAAGGTGAGAGGTGGAGTGGAGAAGGGTGGCTGTGAAGGTGCAAGGGCAGCAGAGGATACAGCGGCTGAAGATGCTGCACCTGGAGGAGGAAGAGGAGGCGGAGGGTAGCTTTGCGTTTGTGTGCTGCTTTTTCTTATGTGCTCATCCCATTGGTGTTTGTGCTTGTTTATCTAGTGCCTTCGTAAGGCTGATGTCCCTAGGTGGGTGTTGCTTTTTCCCCAACTCAATTTTTGGTGGCAGATAGTACAGATGGCATCGCTGTAATCTGAGACAGACACACAAAAAATGTCCACACTGGTGAGCTGTGGGATGACGGCATTTTAGTGGTGGTGGCAGCAGCTGACGTTGAAAGGGCGTGTTGGCTGGCTGTCCCTAGGTGGCGATGCATGCCGCCAGACACTACCAAGAGCTTTTTCCAACAAGCTCCCCCTGCTTCTTACAGCAACTCATCTCCTCCTCCTCCTCTCTGACTCCCACTCTGAACTGTCCCCCTGTTTATCATCTTGTATTCTGGGATCCCACGTGACATCCATGCCGTGATCATCATCATCATCATCCACAGCTTAGCTTGTATCCGACACCTCCAAAACTGCACCAACAACAGGCACTTCATTATCCTCACACCTTACGTTCATAGCGATGCTTAACTCAGACATACGAGGTGGTGTAACATCCTCAGCACCTTCATCTTGTAACAATAATGGCTGTGAATCAGTTCATTCCCCACAAACATGTGTGAATAACTCCTGCAACATCTGATGTGGTGGCTGCTGGCTGAGTGTTAAGTACTTGTGGTGTGCCCGAATCAGAGCAAGAGGAGGAAGATATGTCACGGTTCCATGCGGAAGCTGAGGAAGATGATGGGTTCTGTGTTAAAAAGTCAACTACGTCCTGACAATCTTGGGAGTTGATGGTCTGTGCTTTCTGAACACTGTACTTTGCTCGAGGGCCACAGAAATCATGCCAGCATGACCTTGACAAGACCTGCAGGGTGGCCTGCCTCTGCTTCTGCCTGTTATTTTGTCCATATGGGGGTATGCACAGTAGTACTAACAATATTCAATAGTGGTAGGCAGTTTGTGTAATCACAAAGAGGCACACAATCAGTGTCAAACACACAGCAGCTGTGTGTGTGTGTATCACAGGGTTGTGTACTTTAACACACACACACACACACACACACACACACACACACACACACACACACACACACACACACACACACACACACACACACACACACACACACACACACACACAGATATCCTATATATTATTTTCAATCACAAATACAGTTGCAAGCTAAGCACTGCTTATGATAGACAGTGTGATGGCTTGCTTGCAATAGTTAGAACAGTATGGTAGAACTATAAGGGCCAGCAACTGACTGTGGCCTGTATGCAGTGTGTAACCCCCACAGATATCAATAACAGATACAGTTGGAAGCTAAGCACAGCTTATGATGATGATAGACAGTGTGCTGGCTTGCTTGTAATAGATAGAAGTGGATAGTAGAGCTGCAAGGCCCAGCAATGACTGTGGCCTGCCCTGTATATAAAGAACAGTCTAGCTAACTGTCCCTGTCTCTCTGTGGGCTATATGCAGTGTCACCCACAAAGAGAGCTAGTATGGTATAGTGTGTTCAATCACAGATACAGTGGAAAGGTATGCACTGGTTTAATAGAGTGTGCTGTCACACAGATAGAGTGGGAAGGTATGCACTGGTATAATACAGTGTGCTGTCACACAGATACATCGGAAAGGTATGCACTGGTATAATACAGTGTGCTGTCACACAAATACAGTGGGAAGATATGCACAGGTATAATACAGTGTGCTGTCACACACATACAGCAGAAAGGTATGCACTGGTATAATACAGTGTGCTGTCACCAGTGGCGGCTCCAGCTTCAGATTTTTGGGGGGGCTCAAAGGGGGCACAAGGGCTGGCAGGTGGGGCTTACGGGGGGGAATTTGCAGTGCGCTAAGCATGCTGCGGTGAGAAAAAGGGCATGGTCATCATGTCATGTGGGCGGGGCTAACTGTAATGTAGTTGTACCAGCTAATGTAGTTACATAAAAAAATTATGAAGTAAATGCACATAATGACAGACAGCATTTCACCAGTAAATGCACGTAATAACAGACAGCCTTTCGCCAGTAAATACACGTAATGACACAGCCTTTCACCAGTAAATGCACATAAGAGACAGCTTTTCACCAGTAAATGCACATAATGACAGACAGCCTTTCACTAGTAAATGCAAATAAGAGTTAGCTTTTCACCAATAAATGCACGTAATGAGACACAGCCTTTTACCAGTAAATGCACATAAGAGACAGCTTTTCACCAGAAAATGCACATAATAATGACAGACAGCCTTTCACAAGTAAATACACATAAGAGACAGCTTTTCACCAGTAAATGCACGTAATGACAGACAGCCTTTCACCAGTAAATGCACATAAGAGATAGCTTTTCACCAGTAAATGCACATAATGACAGACAGTGTTCCACCAGTAAATGCACATAAGAGACAGCTTTTCACCAGTAAATGCATGTAATGACAGACAGATTTTCACCAGTAAATGCACGTAATGACAGACAGAGTTTCCCCAGTAAATGCACATAAGAGACAGCTTTTCACCAGTAAATGCACGTAATGATAGACAGCATTTCCCCAGTAAATGCATGTAATGAGAGACAGCATTTCACCAGTTAATGCACATAATGACAGACAGCCAGTGTTCCCAGGTAGCCAGGTGTATAGATGTCCCCAGTATATGTAGTCAGGCTAGTGATGGTGGGCTGGGGGCCCCAGGGCACCTCAGGCCTGGCTGGTGGTGGGCTGGAGGCCTCAGGCCTGGCTGGTGGTGGGAAAGCCTCAGGTCTGACAGGTGGTGGTGGGCTGGGGCACCTCAGGGCAGCTCAGGCCTGGCAGGTGGTGGTGGTCTGGGGCACCTCTGGGCAGCTCAGACTTGGCTGGTGGGCTGGGGGCCCCAGGGCAGCTCAGGCCTGGCTGGTGGTGGTGGGCTGGAGCACCTCAGGCCTGGAAGGTGGTGGAGGTGGGCTGGGGACCCCAGGGCAGCTCAGGGCTGGCTGGTGGTGGTGGGCTGGGGCAGCTCAGGCCTGGCAAGTGGTGGTGGTGGGCTGGGGGCCCCAGGGCAGCTCAGGGCTGGCTGGTGGTGGGAAGGCCTCAGGTCTGGCTGGTGATGGGTGGGCTGGGGCCCCCCAAATGGGCGCTCAGAGTCAGGCCTGGTGGATGGGGGTGGTGCCGTGCTAAGCTCAGCTTAGGCTCAGGAGGGCAGCTCAGGCCTGGGTGGCTGCCTGGTGCAAGAAAAAAATTGGCAGTTGGCTGGCTGGAGTGGACAGGACAGGACACCCACCCATGACCCACCTTGAGCTGCCTTGTCGGAGTTCCGAGTCCTGCTGGATGCTGTGCTGAGCTCTGGGCTGGCTACTGGCAGTGGCTCGGCTCCAGCCTCCAGTCCTGGCTGTGCGCAGTGCTGGCCACCGCGGGTGCCTGGGTCACTGGGTGTAACTGATTGCTGGAGAGTGGAGACTGGAACTCAGTGACAGACTGACACTGTGATGCAGTCTGTCTGACTGGCTGTCTCCTGTCGGCGGATGGCGGCAACTAGCTGCGCGGGCGGGTGAGGAGAGTGCGCTGCACGTGTCACGTGATGCCGGACGTCGTCACGTGACACAAATTTATATGGCAACACACAACGTACCCTTGCGGGACGGGTCACTCTGTGTGGCTGAGCCAGCACCCGGGCAGGGGGGCGGGGACTGATTTCTGGTGGGTGGGTGAGTGACACAGCTAGCGCCAGCCCAGGCCCTCCTCCCAGGCTCGGCACCTTCCTTGTGTGCAGCCAGTAAGGTCGGAAGTCCTCGGAACTTGCGGCGGCCGGCAGGGGGGGGGGGCCTAATGAGCCGCCAGCTGGGGCTGAAGCCTGGGTAAGCCCCAGCGTGGCGCCGCCACTGGCTGTCACACAGATACAGTGGCAAGGTATGCACTGGTATAATACAGTGTGCTGTCACACAGATACAGCGGAAAGGTATGCACTGGTATAATAGAGTGTGCTGTCATACAAATACAGTGGGAAAGTATGCAGTGTTATAATACAGTGTGCTGTCACACAGATAAAGTGGAAAGGTATGCACTGGTATAATAGAGTGTGCTGTCATACAAATACAATGGGAAGGTATGCATTGGTATAATACAGTGTGCTGCCAGTGGTTGGACTACAAATGCCAGCTGGCAACTGTCTGTGGGCTGTACCTATGCAGTGCCACCCACAAAGAGAGCTATGCTTTAGTAAGTTAAATCCCAAATACAGTGTAAAGATATGCACTGGTAATACAGTGTGCTGCCAGTGGTGGGACTACAAAACCAAGCTGGCAACTGTCTTTGGGCTGTATCTATGCAGTGTCACCCACAAAGAGAGCTATGGTTTAGTAAGTTAAATAACAAATAAGGTGTAAAGATATGCACTGGTAAGTGGTAATACAGTGTGCAATTACTGGTGGGACTACAAATGCCAGCTGGCAACTATCTGTGGGCTGTATCTATGCAGTGTCACCCACAAAGACAGCTATGCTTTAGAAAGTTAAATCACAAATACAGTTGAAAGATATGTCATGGAAATACAGTGGTTCTCTGGTTGAACTCGATGGACGTATATCTTTTTTCAACCCAAGTAACTATGTAACTAAGTGTGCTGGGCCTGGCACAGTACAGCATGGCCCAGCTGCGACAGACAGGGCTATATCTATGCAGTGTCTGTGTCACACACAAAAAAAACACATTAGAAGAATATTAGCTCTCAAATGAGCTTTTTTGAAAGATTTGCACTGGTAATACTGTGTGCTGGACCTGGTACAGTACACAGCAAGGCCCAACTGTGAGAGGGCTGTATCTATGCGTCTGTGTCACACACACATTAAAAGAAAACACATCAGGAGAATATTAGCTCTCAAAAGAGCTTTTTTTGGGGTGCTTTCAGCAACAAATTTCAGGGAGCAGCAAGCTAACAACAGCCTAACTAACGCTTTCCCTAGCTCCAACAACGTCTCTCCCTTCTTCTCACTATAGCAGGATTAGCAGACTGCGAACATGGTCAACGATGCAGCATTTTTATAGGGGGGCAGGGGTCCATGGGTGATTGCAGCCTGATTGACTGCCATGTGTCTGCTAACTGTGTTGTAGAGGGTCAAAGTATAGTCCAATGACGAGGTATAGGAGGCGAGTCGAACGCGCTATGTATTCGCTATCCACCGCGGGCGCGGGTAACTAATGTATTGACTACCCACCTTTGGGCCATCTCTATCCACCATCTGCTTGCTACTTGTCACTAAATTTCTGTTGCTGTCCATTCAGGTTCTCCGCAACTGTCCATTTGTATCCCTGCACAGAAGAAATGCTGGTATACTGATCCCAGAGCACCTGCAGAAGCATCTCAGGCACTCATTAATTTGCAACAGACCAATGGAAGTCATCCCTCCCCAGGGAGAATTTTCATTGGTCCGCTACTCAGTAAACGATTAGTGGCGTATTCATTATACTTGACCAACTACAGGAATTTTTTTTGAAGAGATGGTTTTCTCTTAGACATAAGAGAATTATAGTCATAAGGTTTTTGCATTTGACCAAAAAATACAAATACTTTGTATCGCTGTACTGCTACAGAAAATACAACTGTGGCTAGGATCACACTCGGCCAGGTCTCTGATAAGGCTGGCAACGGTATACAATGTGATGTGTCCATCCATGTAATTGTGGTGTCCATTGTAACAGACAAGTCAACAATATCATGTTATTTATAACACATCCATGCTCATGGTGGCATCCAGAAAAGTCATGCAAGATGTAACTTTGTGTTTGTCTACTACAAGGGGGGGGGGGGGGGGGGGAGTCAGTATCTAAATGGAAAATGTAAAATAGTTGTGGGTGATAAAGGTTTGTGGGACCTCTATACAGCATATTTACATTCTATGAAAACAAATGTCTCATCATTTGTTAAAATCTAAACTGAATCATATCTGTTGTTGATATTCTTTAGAATTTAGTTAAGAAAGCATTCATAATTTAGTTAGTAAAGTGTAAATAAAACATAATATAAACCCAGCTTGCTATGTATAAAATATAAATCGGAACACTTTTTTTGCTTTCACCTTGATGTGGAACTTTGACTTTATAATAAAAAAGGTCAGTCGTCTGCACCTCTGCTCTATGCGGTTAAAGCAAAATGCGATTCTTACCTAGTATCATTATGCGTATACGGCCACAAGCTATAGCAGTGGGTAAACAGGAAACATTGACGGGGGCACGTAAAATAGATCGAAGTAACCAGGGTGGTCTGCGCAGCATTGGACAGAACTAGACGCTCACCTCAGTAAATGTTAGGATGATATGATAAGGTGCTCTGTGGTCTGGCTTCAGGCTGTAGCTCTCCTGCTCTTGCACCAGTTGTTTTTAGACTGATTAAGGTGCATGCATGTGCATGAATGGTAGAACATTAATCCCAGGTATATGACCATGAAATGTTTGCTTGTTTGCAGACTGGTGTAGGTATAGTGGGGACCCTTTTGACTTGGAGGAACCTCAACACTGTTGAAAGTGTCTAGTATGAAATGCTTCTGCACGCAAACCATTTTGGAACCAAGCCAGGGCGGATCAGGTCAGTGGCGTAGCTAGGAGAATGTGGGCCCCAATGCAAGTTTTACATTGGGGCCCCCGAAGCACTCTATACATTACAATTGATTCGGCACACCAAAACCTGCCAATGGCAACTACAGTGTCAGAGGTGCAAGAAGGGGATGGGGAACAGCTTGTTAATGATTACCACTATTCAAAGTATCTATAGACATCATTATTATGAGCACAGGACTAATAAAGAGCTAATAATGCAGTTGAGTGAGGGCCCTTCAGGGCCCCTCTGGCCCAAGGGCCCCGATGTGGTCGCAACCTCTGCAACCCCTATTGCTACGCCACTGGATCAGGTAGACACAATGCCCACTGCTGTCTGCCCCTCCTGTGGCCTGCAATCTTCCACTTTAGAAGACGAGCTGCTCTGTATCTCACACACAGAGCAGCATGCAGGAAGGTGGGGGAGTGGCACTGGGGAGCAGCCAGGGAGAGATAGCTGTCCAGTGGCAGCTGGGGGAAGCCTGCAAGAATGCCCCCAGTGGGGGTTTGAGCAGGGATTAGCTCATTCCTCCATCGAGATTAGTGACAATCATTGTTGCCAATTATGGATTATGCCTCTGTGCCCCATCTGCCATCTGGAAAATTGTATGCGCTTTTTCCTACAAAATGTAATTTTTCTTTACACCCATTGGTTTGCATTGAAACACAAATCACAGGTTGCTTTTTTGCTTACCAAAATAAGCAGACCCGCCATCCAAATTTTCAAAGCAGAAAAATCTCAGTTGCAAATTTGCATACCATGCAAATAAAATATGACGTCATTGAAATACATTAAAAGTGCAGCTTCCACAAATCAGAATTCAGATACTATTTTCAATAAGTGTGAACCCTGCCTTAATGTTTTTGAACATTGCCAACTGGCAGATCCCCAGGTGCTCTTGCTCTACACCAATTACTTAATTTATAATATGTGCACTACACTAGATCACACTACCACCAGTATATTGATCAGCTTATATGGTCACAATCACTATATTTCTTTCTTAGCGCATTATGTCACTCTGTTTAGAAATACTTTATGATGCCTATGAAAAATTTATTGCGCTCTGCTTTTTAACAGTCTTTTTACACTTTATCCCAACCACAGCCTAGGGGAAAAACAACAACACTAGCAGAGAGAATTTTTCATTAATTGATGGTATAATGTTGGTAGTGGACATGTGGCACGGATCTTCAATCAACATCATAAAGTATATTTGCATGGCACATTTTCTAGAGCATATTGGTGTTGGTTTATTAATTAAAGGTGAGTATTTATTGTTAATTAAGTTGAATACATTTTTTGTGGTGTTTTTTTTACCATATAACCTGTTGTGGAAATAAGAGGTAAGAGGTGCATAGGGCATATTCATACCCATTTCACATGTGGGAAGGGGCTCACTTGATCTCAAAGGGGGTTCCTAAATCCCACCATAAGCCCCTCTCCCCTGGGGCCCAAACCGACAGGCATGGGTATAGTTACCCCCACATCCTCCTAGGCACTGGAGGTGAGGATGAGCCCCTTGTTCTTGACATGGACAAGAGCTTTGGGGGAGAGGTGCAGATTTTTCACGCAGGCTGTTACAGGTCTGGGTGTGGAGGCCCAGGCAGTGCAGGCTCCCAATTCTGGCTATGCCAGCCTGCATGGGTAAAGAAGGGGGTTAAAGAAGCTTGTTAAGGGGAAACTACATAATTTTTGGTAAGTGTGAGGATTGACCAAATACACTGCTTTTGCCAGAGATTTATGTACAGCTTCAATCATGATGGGCCAGGATTCATTACCTGTCATTTAACTGCATTTACAAAAAGATTTTGTCTGTTCCAATTTTAAAATTGATTTTCTCAAAAAACTACACGGTCTTTTTGAAAAACTATAATATCTAATTTACCTAGCTAATTTGGTCAAGATAGCATGTAGGGGGGATTATAACTTCAATATAAACTGTGGTCCAAAATCAGCTGGCAATCCTGCATAAAATTTGCTAAGGGCCTGATTTGCTGTGAGACCAAACTTGAGATTCCCACCTGCTCATCCAGAATGTCTACTAAATGCTAAATTTAAATCTGCTGGAGTCTGTCTCTAGCATGGACAATGTACATATCAGGCACGTAGCTAGAAATCACATGGACCCATAACAAAATTTTAGTTGGCCTCCTTTGCCCCCTCCCCAAACACACACCAATTTTAGGTAGCCAGAGGGGGATCCAGCATTAGGTATCTCATTTAGTAATGGTTGCTAGAGGTAGATATCCACTGATGCCTAACCGTAAAGACCTTGTAATGCCTGGGCACTAGATACTAGCAGATATATATATATTGAGAAGAGGTCTAAACCGAGTATCAGATGTCTGCAGTACAGGAAGGATGAGACTAAACAAAGTGAGGGGCATGCTGGGTCATACACAGGAAAACAATCAGGAGAATATACAATATACAAGACTGATCTAACTAGAGTACATATATATCGGCAGTGTCTGCATATATATACAGCTCTAAAAACTAGCTGACTTAGGCACAATAGCAAGGCACGGTCCAACGCTCAGCGAACTGATAGCTATAACAGACAGTGAGTGACTGAATGCTCTGGGCTTATATAGAAGGAATAGATCACAGACCAAGCCCCCAGGAAAATCGGACCAATCAGCAACATCCCTGCAGCAAGTGTCAGCTGACCACAGGAATCAGCTGACACACCTCAGACACACCTGCTTAACCTATAAAGGCAGCTCTGAGCTGCGCGCGTACTCCTAGGGAGACTGCCAGAAACAACACGCTGACTCACATCTACAGGGGAGCGGGGGATGTATCTGAACAAAGAGGAAGAAGAAGCTTCTTGCAGCTGCTCAACATTATCAGAGCAGCCTCCAGAGACAACACCAGATAAGTTTGTTACATTACCCCCCCTCGAGGGGTGGACTCCGGACACTCCCTACCTGGCTTATCAGGATGTTGAAAATGACATTTCTGAACTAAATCATCAGCATGAACCTGCCGTGCTGGAACCCAACTCCTCTCCTCAGGCCCATAACCTTTCCAGTCCACCAAGTACTGCAGAGAGTTACGAAATTTCAGAGAGTCGAGAATCTTTTCCACCTCATACTCAGGTTCCCCATCCACCTCAATCAGAGGTGGAGGGGCAGATGACAGTGAAACATTGGCCGCCAGCATCAATAAAGACACATGAAAAGAACTTGCTCCCCTCATAGATTGAGGCAAGGTTACTCGATAAATGACTTCATTAATTTTTTCTGAAACAGGATAAGGGCCAATGTACCTGGGCCCTAGCTTGGCAGAAGGCTGGCGCAGAGGAATGTTACGAGTTGAAACCCAAACACGATCCCCAGGTATAAATTCCCACTCAGGGGATCGATGATGATCAGCATGATGTTTTTGTTGAGAAACGGCCTTTTGCAAATTCTGCCTGACTTGAAACCAGACTGACTGCATATGAGAAATCCAATCTTCCAAAGCCGGATAAATGGAATGTGGACTGGAAAATGAGGAGAATTTAGGACTCCGGCCAGTAACCACCTGAAAGGGTGGCAACTTGGTAGAAGAACTTGAAAGATTGTTGAATTCAAATTCAGTAAAAGGTAGAAATTGCAGCCAGATCTTCTGACGGTGAGACACGAAACACCAGAGATATTGCTCCAGTGATTGGTTGGTTCTTTCAGTCTGACCATTGGTCTCAGGATAAAAACCAGATGAAAATGACAAGGAGATACCTAAACGAGAACAGAAGGACCACCAGAATTGGGAGATAAAATGAACTCCCCTATCAGACACAATATTCTCTGGAATACCATGTAAACGAAAGACATGTTCTATAAATAATTCTGCCAACTCCTTGGCAGAAGGCAATTTACACAAAGGGACAAAGTAAGCCATCTTACTGAACCTGTCCACGATCACCCAGATTACACTTTTCCCACCAGAGAAGGCAAATCAACAACAAAATCCATAGAAATATGGGTCCAAGGAACCCGAGGAATGGGTAAGGGCATCAAATTACCTCTAGGAGCGTTCATAGAGACTTTGTTTCTGGCACTTATGCTGCATGTGTCAACAAAAGCCTTACAGTCCTTCCTTACAGTAGGCCACCAAGCACGACGTGTTAGTAATTCTAGAGTCTTACCCTCGCCAGGGTGCCCTGCCAGTTTGGTATCATGGAACTGATGAAGCACCTGCAGACAAAGATGAATCGGTACATAATACACATTCAAATGTTTTCCAGGTGGACAGACCTCCTGGAAAGAAGACAATACTTCAGACAAATCAGAGGAATCCTGAGTGTCTGTGGCGATGCCCACACAGTGCTTAGGTACAATAGAAACAGGAGACTTAGGTTGTAAAATTTCAGAATCAAAACACCTGGACAAAGCATCAGCCTTCACATTTTACTTGCCGGTTTATAAGTGATGGTGAAATTGAAACGTGAGAAGAACAATGCCCATCGTGCTTGTCTGGGATTGAGTCTCTTGGCCTTTTTTTACATATTCCAGGTTTTTATGATCGGTGTAAACTGTGACGGGATGTTCAGCACCCTCCAACCAATGTCTTAATTCTTCAAAATCCATTTTGACTGCCAAGAGTTCCCTGTTCCCTATATCATAATTGCGCTCTGCCGGTGAAAACTTTTTAGAAAAAAAAGCACAGGGGTGTAAACGTTCTGGCTGACCCAAATACTGTGAGAGAGCGGCCCCACTCCCACTTCAGAAGCATCAACATACACACAGAAAGGCAATGAAACATTAGGGTGCGTCAATATGGGAGCGGAACAAAAAGCTGTTTTCAGTGTGGCAAAGGCTTCAGGGGCCGAAACTGGCCAATTAGAAGGATCAGCTCCTTTCTTAGTCAGGTCTGTCAAAGGTGCCACCAAGGTGGAGAAATTCCTAATAAATTTGCGATAATAATTGGCGAAACCTAGAAAACTAAAAATGTATCTATGTCTTGTGCGCTCACTCTATCTAATGTAACTATATTAATATACCAATATACAACAAAAATTAATAGAAAGAAAAAATTATAATGTAGAGTCCTTTGCACAGTCCAAAACTTATTTACGTGTCCACGGATCGCTGCACCAGTCATCAAGCATAAGATGTATATAACAGTTCTCCTTTAATATGCTGCGCTCACATGTACTTGCAATCTTCTTATAGTTGTGTCACTCAAAAACAAAAGGAATAAAACCATAGCGTAATACTGTATTGTAACAGTGCCGCATCCCTCAACACCCCGTGCTGAAAACAATAACTGCTTGTGTGTCCACCGCAAGCCAGGTTATACAGGTCCTCACCATGTAATATCGCTGCCAGCCACAGACAGCAATAATAGCACCTCCACACCTTTAGACCATGTATATTCTCCCAAGTGCGTTATAGATGGCCCCACAACAATCATACGTGGCCTCTCACCTTCTGCTTTGCTGCCCAAATTATAAGACAGCAACTGCGCTCAGTATCCCAGCGGGTCTCTCACAGCCAGCCTTTAGCAGATTATCTCCACAGGAACAGAAGCTTCACATCAGCCTAATAACTGAAATGCTCCACATAGCGTAAAACCATCTACTTTAATAAAAATATATAAAATAGTGCACTCACATATTTCCAATAAAATCAAGCATATCATATACAATCCTCCACGCCAGCTCCATCTGCCCGTAGCTCCGCTTTTTCAGCACTGGGTGTTCAGGGATGCGGCACTGTTAGAATACCGTATTACGCTATGGTTTTATTCCTTTTGTTTTTGAGTGACACAACTATAAGAAGACTGCAAGTACATGTGAGCGCAGCATCTTAAAGGAGAACTGAAACCTAGAAAACGTTGTAAGGCCTTAAGATTTCCGGGCTGAGGCCAATCCAAAACTGTGGATACTTTTTTTTTATCCATAGACAAACCGGAGTCAGAAATTATGTACCCCAAAAAAGTTACCTGAGTAACCTCAAAAAGGCATTTTTCTAGTTTTGCAAACAGGAAATTCTCTCTAAGTCTCTGAAGAACCCATTTAACGTGTTCCCGATGTTCTGACAATGAGTGAGAGTAGATCAAGATATCATCCAAATAAACCACAACATATTTGCCCAGAACATCTCTGAATACATCATTAACAAAGTCTTGGAAGACGGCTGGAGCATTACATAGGCCAAAGAGCATTACGAGATACTCGTAATATCCATCCTGGGTGTTAAAAGCTGGCCTCCATTCGTCACCCTGACGTATCCTGATCAAATTATATGTCCCCCTTAAGTTCAATTTACTGAAAATTCTTGTGCCAGATACCTGAGAAAACAGATCATCGATAAGAGGTAACGGATATCTGTTTTTTACAGTAATCTTATTCAGGCTCCTGTAGTCTATGCACGGACGTAATCCACCATCTTTTTTCTCAACAAAGAAAAAACCTGCCCCAGCTGTGAAGGTAGAAGGTCGAATAAAACCCTTGTCAAAGTTCTCTTTAATATACTCTCTCATAGCCTGTTTTTCAGGGCCAGAGAGGTTATATAAATGTCCCCGGGAAGGCATAGTACCTGGCAGTAAATCAATAGGACAGTCATAGGGTCTGTGAGGGGGTAACTTGTCAGCAGACTGAGGAGAAAAAACTTCAGAAAAAGATTTTTAATGACATGGTTACTGATCAGACACAATCTCTACGTTATGGAGTGGAATTTTTTTTAAACAATTCTTGGAACACAGAGAAGACCAATTGGTAAGTTGACCAGAGTACCAATCAATGTGTGGATTGTGTGTCTGCAACCACGGGAGTCCTAGAACCAAGGAACTAGACGGCAATCTAAGAATAAAAAACTGCAGTTTCTCGAAATGCAACACTCCAATCTGTAGAGAAACCTCAGGAGTAATAGCAATGGGTTGACCACTCTGAAGAGGAGAATCATCTATGGCAGTAACATACAGCTTGTTCAGCAAAGGTAAGGCTGGAATTCCTAAACATGCGGCAAATTCAGAATCAATAAAATTACCCACTGCCCCAGAGTCAACTAAAGCCTGAGCAGAACTAGACTGATTATTCCAAAAAATAGTTACTGGCAATAATATTTTTTTTACTTTAAGGGGAAGAGCCTGCTCGCCCAGGTGAGATTCCCCAAATACACCTAGACATGGAAGTTTTCCGCCTTCCTTTTTGCTGAGCAATGTTGAACAAATGCCCCTTTTCACCACAGTACATACACAACCCCTCATGACGTCTTCTAAGTTTCTCAGAGGGAGACAATTTGCAAAAACCCTAACTGCATGGGTTCTTCCCCAGAGGATGTAGCAGCACTAATAGAACGAGGAGCAGACATGGCAGAAGAATGAGCACCACCATGACGGCGATATCTGATTCGCCTATCCACATGGATGGCCAAAGAAATGGCCTCCTCAAGAGTCTTAGGTTCAGGGTGACTGACCAGAGCATCCTTTACAGAATCTGCTAAACCTAATCTTCGTGTTTGCCATTTACCTGCATCAGTATTTTACTACAGCTAACATCTGTAAATATGCCTGAAGAAGGGCACTAGATCCCAGAAATCTTGCATTATTTAACTTTATCAGTTAGCCATTAAAAGGTATTACTATTACAAGACTTTGTTTTTTTCTACCTGCTAAACCTAACAAAATTGGTCAGGAAGTGCAGCCTCCCCCCACTTGGAGGAAACTGACCAACGCCTAAATTCAGCGGCGTAATCTTCTGCAGTATGACGGCCCTGCCAGAGTTCGCGAAGCTTACAAACTGTAGTAGAGGCTATGGCTGGATCGGCATAAATCACAGCCATAACCTCAAAGAACTTGCTTACAGATGTAAGAGCTCTGTGCTTGATTCATAATATTACTGAAATCAGATCTGGAACCAGATAATTTTTCAGGCAGTAGCATCTTAGGCTCAATGATAGGAGGAACTACAAACTACTCTCTATGACCTGCAGAGTGCTCAGGTTGAGGTGCGTTTAACAACTGTGTCAACTGATCTTGCTGAGCAGTGACTGTTATATTGCGTTGATTCACAGCAGTCGCAAGAAGCTGAACCTGACGTTGCAACTCCTCCATGATAATACTTTATTGGTCTGTTATAATGTAGTGCCTGTGCACTTGATACTAGCAGATATACAGTACAGACCAAAAGTTTGGACACACCTTCTCATTCAAAGAGTTTTCTTTATTTTCATGACTATGAACATTGTAGATTCACCCTGAAGGCATCCAAACTATGAATTAACACATGTTGAAGTATAGTGCATAACCAAAAAGTGTGAAACAACTGAAAATATGTCATATTCTAGGTCCTTCAAAGTAGCCACCTTTTTCTTTGATTACTGCTTGGCACACTCTTGGCATTCTCTTGATAAGCTTCAAGAGGTAGTCACCTGAAATGGTGTTTCAACAGTCTTGAAGGAGTTCCCAGAGATGCTTAGCACTTGTTGGACCTTTTGCCTTCACTCTGCGGTCCAGTTCACCCCAAACCATCTCGATTGGATTCAGGTCTGGTGGCTGTGGAGGCCAGGTCATCTGGTGCAACACCCCATCACTCTCCCTCCTGGTCAAATAGCCCTTACACAGCTTGGAGGTGTGTTTGGGGTCATTGTCCTGTTGAAAAATAAATTATGGTCCAACTAAACGCAAAACGGATGGAATAGCATGCCACTGCAAGATGCTGTGGTAGCCATGCTGGTTCAGTATGCCTTCAATTTAGAATAAATTCCCAACAGTGTCACCAGCAAAGCACTCCCACACCACCATGCTTCACGGTGGGAACCAGGCATGTAGAGACCATCCGTTTACCTTTTCTGCATCGCACAAAGACACGGTGGTTGGAACCAAAAATCTCAAATTTGGACTCATCAGACAAAAGCACAGATTTCCACTTGTCTAATGCCCATTCGTTGTGTTCTGTAGCCCAAACAAGTCTCTTCTGCTTGTTGCCTGTCCTTAGCAGTGGTTTCCTAGCAGATATTCTACCATGAAGGCCTGATTCACACAGTCTCCTCTTAACAGTTGTTCTAGAGATGTGTCTGCTGCTAGAACATTGTGTGGCATTGACTTGGTCTCTAATCTGAGCTGCTGTTAACCTGCGATGTCTGAGGCTGGTGACTCGGATGAACTTATCCTCCGCTGCAGAGGTGACTCTTGGTCTTGGTTTCCTGGGGCGGTCCGCATGTGAGCCAGTTTCTTTGTAGCGTTTGATTGTTTTTTTAGACTGCACTTGGGGACACTTTCAAAGTTTTCCCAATTTTTCGGGCCGACTGACCATCATTTCTTAAAGTAATGATGGCCACTTGTTTTTCTTTACTTAGCTTCTTTTTTCTTGCCATAATACAAATTCTAACAGTCTATTCAGTAGGACTATCAGCTCTGTATCCACCTGACTTCTCCACAACGCAACTGATGGACCCAACCCCATTTATAAGGCAAGAAATCCCACTTATTAAACCTGACAGGGCACACCTGTGAAGTGAAAACCATTTTAGGTGACTACCTCTTGAAGCTCATCAAGAGAATGCCAAGAGTGTGCAAAGTAGTAATCAAAGCAAAAGGTGGCTACTTTGAAGAACCTAGAATATGACATATTTTCAGTTGTTTCACACTTTTTGGTTATGTACTATACTTCCACATGTGTTAATTCATAGTTTGGATGCCTTCAGTGTGAATCTACAATGTTCATAATCATGAAAATAAAGAAAACTCTTTGAATGAGAAGGTGTGTCCAAACTTTTGGTCTGTACTGTATATATATCGAGAAGTCGGGGATAGCCACAGGTCATACACGTATCAGAAACAGAGGTACCAGGAGTCAGACAAAAACAAAGTCATTAACAGGCTGAGGTTTAAACCGAGTATCAGATGTCTGCAGTACAGGAAGGATGAAGTAGAGTCAGAGTCGTAAACAGGCCGAGGTCAAAACTGAGTATCAGATGTCTGCAGTACAGGAAGGATGAGACTAAACAAAGTGAGGGGCACGCCGGGTCATACACAGGAAAACAATGAGGAGAATATACAATATACAAGACTGATCTAACTAGCATACATATATATCGGCAGTGTCTGCATATATATATATATATATATATATATATATATATATATATATATATAGCTCTGAAAACTGGCTGACTTAGGCACAATAGCAAGTAGCAAGGCAAGGTCCAGTGCTCAGCGAACTGATAGCTATAATGGACAGTGAGTAACTGAATGCTCTGGGCTTATATAGAAGGAATATATCACAGACCAAGCCCCCAGGAAAATCGGACCAATCAGCAACATCCCTGCAGCAAGTGTCAGCTGACCGCAGGAATCAGCTGACACACCTCAGACACGCCTGCTTAACCTATAAAGGCAGCTGTGAGCTGCGCGCGTCCTCCTAGGGAGACTGCCAGAAACAACACGCTGACTCACATCTACAGTGGAGCCGGGGATGCGTCTGAACAAAGAGGAAGTGGAAGCTTCTTGAAGCTGCTCAACATTGTCAGAGCAGCCTCCAGAGACAGCTCCAGATAAGTTTGTTACAGACCTCTGCACTGATGCCGAAGACCCTTACCCAATGCCTAACCTTAAAGGAAATGTCAAGAAAATTAAGGTAGTCAAGTTTTATTTACCCAGTGCTTCCTCCAGCCCCTCGCAGCTAACATGTCCCTCGTCACAGCTCCGCTGCCAGTTGCCGGCCCGAGGTCCCCGCCGATGCAGAGGCCAACCTCACAAGGTCGGCTGACAGTCGTTCACAGCAGCGCTCGCACAGGAGCAGTTTTGTTGCTATGGCAACTCATCAGGGTCCCCTGATGAGTTGCCATAGCAATGAAACTTTGGGCGGAGACTTGCCTATGACTGTGTAGCTGTGAGCACGCTGGAAGCAGTGCTGGAAGCAGGGTTTTTATGTTTTAAAGTGCCTGTGCACAATTTTTATTGTCATCTAAATTAAAGCCCTGAGGGTATTTTTACGCTATCTGGAGCGTTGTTTTTTTCTATGAGGTGTGCTGGTGAACTACCCAAGCGACGGAAGAATGACCAGCAGGGGCGTAGCAATAGGGGGTGCAGAGGTAGCGACCGCATCGGGGCCCTTGGGCCAGAGGGGCCCCGAAGGGCCCTCCCTTAACTACAGAATTAGCTCTCTATTGGTCCTATGCTCATTATAATGACTTCTGTAGATACTTTGAATAGTGATAATCATTAACAAACTGTTCCCCATCCCCTCCTTGCACCTCTGACACTGTAGTTGCCATTGGCAGATTTTGGTGCGCCGTATAAATTGTTATGTATAGAGTGCTTGGGGGGCCCCATTGTAAAACTTGCATCGGGGCCCACAGCTCCTTAGCTACGCCACTGATGACCAGTACACCACCACATGTGCAAACTGACCGTGAAGGTCTCAGGATCTGATGAGTTGTTTACCAAAAGGGGGGAGCACATTGTGTTATCTATTCCCTAGGTGGAGGACCACTGCTTTTCCTAAAAACTTGTGATACTGCTAATTGTAAACTGGCATTGAGTGCTTCTCTGTGAACTTTTAGTATATTTAACCCTGTCTAGTGATAAGGATTGAGAGCGCTCCACCAATTCATGAAATTTCCCCTTTGTGCTGTGCAATCTGCTGTGCAATCTGCTGTGAATAGGGGGAATCTTCCGGAGTTGAGCTTATTGAATAGACTTGTGCAAACACAGATCTTATTAGAGTTAGCACTGTTAATCATTCCTTTCACAGATATATTTATTGTTATCCATAATGTACATATCAGTGTATTCCTTTATATTTATAATTTTCTTTGCAAAGCAAAAATATTAAATCATTTCAACAAATGCATTCCTATGAGTCATCAAGGTTCCTAAGTCAGAAAGACCTGTACATGCAGACGATATGGCAAGTGCTTAAAGGGGAACTCCAGCCTAAACAAACATACTGTCATCAAGTTACATTAGTTATATTAATTAGAATAGATAGGTAATATAATCTCTTACCCACCCTGTTTTAAAAGAACAGGCAAATGTTTGAGATTCATGGTGGCCGCTATCTTTGTCATGGGGGCAGCCATCGTTTTGATTGAAAGGAGGTGACAAGGAGCAGGAGACACAGTTCCAACTGTCCTGTGTCCTGATTACCCATCCCCGCTGCACACGCTAGGCTTCAAATGTCAAATTCAAAAAAAAAAAAAAATTGCACCAAAACAGCAGAACGAGAACAACAAATCAGAAATCCCATCATGCTTTGCACAGTATCAGGGGGAAAAAGCCCGGGCAGTTTTCTTCTGTGCAGCTAAAAATGAGGCTTGTATAAGAGAAACAAAGTTCTGATGCTGTGAAACTGTTAAAGAAACACCAAGCCTTTTCAGTGCTGCTGAGTCAATTTTTAGTCCGGAGGTTTACTTTAACCAGAAACTGTTTTAGTCTACTTTCATCTTAAAAAAAAACCTGACACATGATAACAGTAATTTTTGCTTTTTACTGTGATTATTTTGCAGGTTAATAACATCAAAGACCATAAAAAAACAGATGTTTTTTCTGTACCTACAAGGAAGTGGTTTTGTATCTGCTATCGCGCTACAATATATATAACTGTCAGCACACTGCGTGCAAGCATTTACAATCATTGACCACAAGCTATCTTTGCTATTACAATGTCCTACTTCCGAGATATCCATTTTTTATTTTTTATTTTTACAAGTCTGTCAGGCCTAAATACATCCAGTAATGGTAAGTATATAGAGCTAGATTATATGATGGATTTCACATTTAACATTTACAATTGCCTTTTCCCATGTGGCAACCATGTGTTAATTATGTTTTTATGCTACCACAAAAGATTTGTGTTATATTTGTTCCTCCTACAAAAAAATGTAGATGTTAACAAAAATGTTGTTTACGCTGATTGTATTTTTGATTTTTTTTTTTTTACGTTTTAGACTTAAACAAAGAAGAATTTAAAACAAAAATAAGCATAATAATTATGTGTATATGAATGGACTTTAAAATATTAAATACAAAACTCAAAACCAAAAAATATATATTAAACAAAATTGTAATTTCATACCGTTAATCTTTTGCCTATTATAAAAAAAATTGCAAGTCTAAAAGTCTAAATAGTTCATTTATGCACTTGAATAGAAATAACCAATAATATGATCCAGAAAAAATACATCAAAGACATTTGCTTTTATTAATTAAAATCCATCAAGAATGTTACCTTATAACTAACTGCTCTGTTTCCCAAATAAGTAAAAACATGTAACATATAAAATAAGTAATAATATATAATATCTAATATTAAAGTTTTTGTCTGTTTTCAAACAGGTCATATTGATATTAGTTGGCTGTATGCATGTGTGGTGATAAATGATGTGCTTGGCAAGTTTTATCAGTTTACATCATCTGGGATTCAATGTACTCCTTTGAAACACAAACGTACAGTAGAACAACATTAGTATTGTAAAGCTTTACACAAACTAATGAAAAACATATTTGTGAGTTAATATTTTAATTTCATCTATCCCTAACTGAATGATACAGATTGCTTCCATGGCAATTTTGCAAGTGACAATATGATTTAATCAAAACACAGCAAACATTTTTTGTTGTGAAAAATAGCCTCCTTTATGGAAGACAATTTATTTTAGTTAGGACCAATTAAAATCTTTTTGGGAAGTAGCTAGCCAAAATCTTTATATTGAGATAGATCTCAAGGTTTCAGTAGCAAATACAAATTTTAACAATCTCAGTTAGGGCGAATGATAATTTAAATTTGTAACCTTTATTGAAGGCCCCCATATCTACTACCCATTCACTATGAAGTGATTCTGGGGCATGGATAAATAATAGCTTCTGGTAAGTCAAATAAAATGTTTTATTGCATGCTAATATTAATTAAAAACTTAAATAACCTAATTACGCACTGCCTGTACATACAGGGCCGGGCCGAGGCATAGGCTGGAGAGGCTCCAGCCTCAGGGTGCAGTGTAGGAGGGGTGCATCATTCATACAGCTGTCATTCCTAATTGTGTTTGAAACAGAAAGAAATAAGAAAAGGGGATACATGGCAGTGACTGCAAGCCAGATAATTAGATATTAAGGTGTTGGCGAGGTTGTGGGCCCTGTGGCGCCTCTTAGTCTAATAGCAATCAGTGTGTAACGGCTGGGGAGGCAGGGATAGAGGGGCGCACTTTGGTGTCTCAGCCTTGGGTGCTGGAGGACCTTGTCCCGGCTCTGTGTACATATACTGTATACTTCCCCACCTCTTGTTTCCACCCCATTCCTTTAGATTGTAAGCTCGCAAGGGCAGGGCTCTCACCCTTTTGTGTCATGGAATGTTATTAATTTAATTGCTTGCACTCTGTTAGACATTTATACATTTTAGTCATCATGTTAAATCAAATTGTAATCAGCAGGGCTGTATCTTGTATCAGTGTTCATATTTGATGTATATCATTGTCTGTATCATTATGTATCCCTTGTTTGTTTTCTTACATTGTACAGCGCCACGGAATATGTTGGCGCTTTATAAATAAATAATAATAACTTAAATTTGAGACATCAGTTACATTTATTTAAAATCTAAAAACAATGCTGTGTCAGTTGTTTCTTTTTTAATTTATTGATATTGGTTTTAATATTTATAAAATCAGTATTTTCTTATTTTCCAGAAGTGTTTCCTCTAGGATCAGATGTTTATATGAAGTGTCCATTAGTAATGGAAGATAAACCAAAACTCCTTGAATCTTTTTCCAGCCAAGATAATACCAAACAAATTATTTATCAGAGAATGGTGTACATAGCAATACCAGATTTTTTCAGTAATAGAAAAGGATTAAATTCCTGTCCTTCAAACAAACATCCTCTAACTCAAATTGTTGATCGTAAGTATATTGTATATTGTATATTATTGTCTTTAATTGATAATTAACATTTGCAACAGCTCATAAAAAGTTTAGAAACACTCATTGTATTTTAAATGAACAGAACTTTGAGTGTATGTAAGCTTGTACCACATCTGTTTATTGCTTTCACTGCCAGCACCCATAACTGTAGGTGAAACTTAAAAATCTTAAAAAACTTTAAACTCCCATATACCATTCACTGTGAGCTCATAACAATTAACCAGATTGACTATGGCCATTGAAAGCACTGGTGTTTCATACTAACTCTGTCAAGATTTCTGCAGAAATATTTGGTACTGATATTAACTTGTGCTTGAAAACTTGTATTTGACTTACATAAAGTTTAAACCAATAATGATGCATCTTAACTTAAATAATACAATGAACAATAGAAACAAATATTCAACAATTAAATAGGAAACTATGTTTTTTTACATATTTATAGTTCTAACAACTAAATACAGCTGAAATAATTTTCAGAACATTATTTGTAAGTTTATGCTATTTGTTAAGAATTGATGACATTTAAAATTTGTGCAAAAACAAAATAGGTATATTCTCTTTTGCATAACAAAATGCAAAACAATATTTACAGAAAAATAAACTTGCTACATGACAAGAAAAAAAGAGAAAACTTGTGCAAGGATTAACATCCATGTAGAAAATAAAAATAGCAGGCATATTGCTGAAATTACAACAAAATTGTGTTAAGCAATACCCAAGACCATTATTTTGTATCCATTATCAACCATTAGTTAATTCAGTATTAAGGCTAAGCTACAGGAATAAAAGAAAAATAGAAAATGTATAGTACATTTTAAGCAAACACATTATTACAATGCAGTTGAACTAATCACTGAACAAAAGATTTCATAACAATTATTTTAGGAACGACATATAAAAATTGACTTAAACAAGTGACCTTTTAAAGATAACATTGTTGCCATGTGTTTAATAATTATTTTAAAAAAATGCAAGCATTGTTAGCGACACATATTTTTGCTAATGGAGTTTTCTAGGAAATATATCAATGACAAGAGAAAAAGTTACCCACAGAAATATAGCACCACTCAATTTTGAAGTGTGAAACATATAACAATCTTTATTATATGATGAACAACATCCAAATGACACCATGATTAATCAAATTAATGCAAATTAAAGCCAATAAAAAAAAAAACATAAATCTCTGCCATTATTTTCATTACCTTGAGCATCAATTCATCATAAGCCCAGCAGTGTGTGTAAATCAATTGAATCACTAGGTGTTAAATATTGAACACCAAAGTGAATGAACCTGGGCTCTTACCGATCCCCAATCTGCAAAGGCATTTTTTTCCCTGGGTAACGTATTTACTTCCATTATGCATCTTATTTACACTTTATAGACTACTATAAATATAAAATCATGCTGCAGGGTCTTTTTTCCAACTATTTACAGAATGTAGACAGCCTACTCTTTTTTTATATTAAGTATTACCACATTTTAGTTCTTCCGAACCCCAACATGAGCACAGCTGTTAAACTTTCCCAGATTGCCATTTTTCTCTGTGCAAAGTAAAGGGAAGATCACTCCTTCCAAAAAAAGCCAAAGTCCCTTTCTCTAAAAACAAATGTAACCTAGATCGAACTATATAGGAACCTGAAGGACCTTTATCAAGTCTATCCTTAGTTGTTGTCCATGGGAAAAAAATTAAAGTGTGTGTGTGTGTGTGTGTGTGTGTGTGTGTGTGTGTGTGTGTGTGTCTCGTATTCCGGTACCTGGAGGACCACAATTATGAGGAGCCAGTAGCATGAATTGATTTACTTTTGAAAAAAGGAGTATAAAGATTACATCTTTGGTTGTGGAATGGGCTCTTTACTGTGAGGGATTTGAAAATGTGAAATATTATACAAGCAAGAAGCTTTACTGATGGCTAACATGGTACAATACTCTACTGCTATGAATTTTATAAAACTGGTTGAATTTTATAAAACTGGTTGTATGTTTTCCTTAGGGAAGTAAAGATAGAGGAGAACTAACAATTTTAATAATAAAGAATTGAATAATAAAATCTGTATATTCGATCTGATTGGTATTGTGCCGAAATGTTTCCATTTGTAGAGAAGATTGCCCCACACTTTATTAAGGATTTTTACTTTCTGCTTGAACAGCTGAGGATTATGCTATGCAAAAAAAGTGCTAATAGGGTTGAACTTTTTCTACCCATAGACATACACGCTCGTATACATCCTTATGGTTCTCTATGTTTTCTTTTATTATTATATCTAGATACAATTGGAAGAGAAATTACTAAATTTCGAGTTGCTGGAGATTACTTTGCATTGTTCTGCAAATGTTCTTTTGGCCAAAAACAAATTAAATGGACGTGGACATCATTGACACGAGATCAAGCACTTATACAAATACAGCAATCAACAGCCTTTATGAATGGACGCTTTAAAAACCGTGTCAGAAAGGTAAATCCACTTCCGGGTATCACCACATTAACAGTTTCACCAGTAACTTTTGGAGACGCAGGAAAATACCAACTACAGAATTTCCCAGTAGCCATTAATCTTATTACTATTCAAGGTAATGAATAAATTTTTGTTTTGTGGTCTACTATGTGGAGTCTACCACAGTTGTGGCATGTTTAAAATTAATCTTTAAATTACGTAATGTGTGTGTCTGTGTGTCTATGCATGAGTATTTGCATCAATGCATATTAGAGTATCATCTATATTTAAAAAAGGCTGCTTTAAATACCCCTGAACTGAGAACGCGGTTTACATTTTGTTAACTAGGTTTTGTGTGTGGTGCTGTGACATATGTCATAGCACTGTTCTTACCATCCACTGCCCCAGGGCTCCCCACACTACTATCCGCAAATCTTGTACTGGGATGAACATTGAATATGAGCCGGGAGGAAGTGGCAGTTATCCTCCTCTCTACCAGTCCAGCCTGTCCCTAAGAACACCCTTTTCCCCTCCTTATTACACCCACATCTCCGGCTTGCTCCCCACATAAGCGTGTTACAGCTCACCATCCAAAAGAGCTGCATCTGTGTGCCCTGCATGAGGGGAACTCTCTGTTGCTGAAATTTCTTTAACAAAAAAAAAACAAAAAAACATGCTAATTACTTACTTACTTTCAATCCTGTTATCTCTGCCATTTCCTCCGCAGTGCACTCTCGTAAACCCCAGCATTTTTACAACAGAATGGCACTGAATCAGTAAGTAAGTAGTTCCGGGTCAATGGTATTCTGTTGTGAAAATGCTGGGGTTTACGAGAGGACACTGCGGGGGAATGGCAGAGATGACAGAACCAAAAATACAATGAAGGAGTTGTGGAGTAGGTAAGTAATGACCTGGGTTTTTCTTTTTATTTACGAAATTTCATGGGTACTTTAATTAACCCCAAGGGGAAACTAAGGGTAAAAAAACAGACACTTAACTAAGAAGAGGGAAGCCTCTGGATCCTTCAATGTCCTCCTGGACACCCACTTCAGCTGCCCGAGACCAAAGATCGTGCCCGCCCTCCTCTTCATGCACGAGTGTGGACATGCTGCACCCATGCAAGTATGGCAATGTCTGCGCAGTAGCAGGCAGTCACTCGTGCTATATAAATGCAAGGTGATAAAAAAAAATAATCACCTGATCAATTTGAACATATACTTCGCCATAGGATCTGGTATACATTGAACAACACTACTTTGACCAATAGCACATTATGTACAGAAAAGTGTGTACCGGTATGTTCAATTTAGGCTTGAAGGCAAGTGTGGATTACATTATATTCAACCTGAGTATAAAATAGCTATATGTTTGAATCTTTTTTCTTTTTATGGTCTACCTACAAATTATACTTCATAATCGACAACATTAGGAAGAATATTTTATCTTTTGTTTGACTTCACCACTAAGCAAATTAGACCTGAAAGCTGAGAGAAAACAACTTCTGCCTTTTAAACTGTATTATGTTTTAACTTTTTCCAGTATAAACACTGTACAAATAAAATTATGACATATTTTCTTTGTTTTGTTTTTACAGTGAATGCTTTCCCATCTACTGTAGTTCACATTGGTTCCAGCATTTGGCTTACTTGTTCAGTGTCTCACATATTGGCCGATATGGATATTACGTTGGTTTGGACCAGATATAGTAAATTTTCTTTTTTACATGAAAAGACCCAAAAACTTAACTTGACCTGCACTGAAAGTGTTATTTTCATTGAAGCCTCGAAGACAGAAGACATAATAAAGTGGGCCTGCTTGGTGTTTAGCAAAGACTACCTTGTAGCAATAGCACCAATCTCACTGAAGTACTTAAAACGTGCAGAATCAGACACCACAAATAGCCATGTCACTAATATCACTGTTACAACCACCAAGACCTTACTTTTGGCTACAGCAACAGCAGGGGCGGCGCCAGGGGGGTGCTTGGGGGTGCTCGAGCACCCCCTAGAATTGTCCAAGCACCCCCAAAGCACCCCCTGGAGTGAACTGACTTCAGGCGTCTAAAAGACGCCAAGTCAGTTCACACCGGCAGCACGGAGCAGCAGGCAGGGCTACGGTAAGATGGCCGCCCGGAGCCCTGTTCTGCAGACTTCGGGCGGCCATTTTCCCGTAGCCTTGCTCTCTGCATGCAGGCAGGAAGTCTCGTGGTGACGTCGGGAAGGAAGAGGATCGTGGGCGCGCGGGCGCTGCGCGCCACAATGAGGTCGGGACTCGGGACAGGAGGTCGGGAAAGAAGGTCTTCTGGCTGTAGGTGAGTAAATGGGTTTTTCTTTTCTTTTTCAGGTGATGCGGATTGTGCATATTGGGGTCATATCTGCTACGGATTGTGCATATTGGGGTCATATCTGCTACGGATTGTGCATATTGGGGTCATATCTGCTACGGATTGTGCATATTGGGGCGATATCTGCTACCGATTGTGCATATTGGGGTCATTTCTGCTACCGATTGTGCATATTGGGGTCATTTCTGCTACCGATTGTGCATATTGGGGTCATTTCTGCTACCGATTGTGCATATTGGGGTCATATCTGCTACCGATTGTGCATATTGGGGTCATATCTGCTACCGATTGTGCATATTGGGGTCATATCTGCTACCGATTGTGCATATTGGGGTCATATCTGCTACCGATTGTGCATATTGGGGTCATATCTGCTACCGATTGTGCATATTGGGGTCATATCTGCTACCGATTGTGCATATTGGGGTCATTTCTGCTACGGATTGTGCATATTGGGGTCATTTCTGCTACGGATTGTGCATATTGGGGTCATATCTGCTACCGATTGTGCATATTGGGGCCATATCTGCTACCGATTGTGCATATTGGGGCCATATCTGCTACCGATTCTGCATATTGGGACCATATCTGCTACCGATTGTGCATATTGGGACCATATCTGCTACCGATTCTGCATATTGGGACCATATCTGCTACCGATTGTGCATATTGGGACCATATCTGCTACCGATTGTGCATATTGGGGCCATATCTGATACCGATTGTGCATATTGGGGCCATATCTGCTACCGATTGTGCATATTGGGGTCATATCTGCTACCGATTGTGCATATTGGGGTCATATCTGCTACCGATTGTGCATATTGGGGCTATATCTGATAACGATTGTGCATATTGGGGCTATATCTGATAACGATTGTGCATATTGGGGCCATATCTGATAACGATTGTGCATATTGGGGCCATATCTGATAACGATTGTGCATATTGGGGCCATATCTGATAACGATTGTGCATATTGGGGCCATATCTGATAACGATTGTGCATATTGGGGCCATATCTGATAACGATTGTGCATATTGGGGCCATATCTGATAACGATTGTGCATATTGGGGCCATATCTGATAACGATTGTGCATATTGGGGCCATATCTGATAACGATTGTGCATATTGGGGCCATATCTGATAACGATTGTGCATATTGGGGCCATATCTGATAACGATTGTGCATATTGGGGCCATATCTGATAACGATTGTGCATATTGGGGCCATATCTGATAACGATTGTGCATATTGGGGCCATATCTGATAACGATTGTGCATATTGGGGCCATATCTGATAACGATTGTGCATATTGGGGCCATATCTGATAACGATTGTGCATATTGGGGCCATATCTGATAACGATTGTGCATATTGGGGTCATTGGACGTGTTTTTTGTTAAAATCTGCTCACATTACGTGTATTTTCTTGAGAAAACCTGCACAATTATGTGAATTTTCTGGGAAAAGGGTCACCAAAACTTGGGCCCTCTGTCTTTGCGTTGCACTTTTAAAGGGAACCCGAGGTGAGAATAATATTGAGGCTGCCATATTTATCTCCCTTTAAGCAATACCAGTTGCCTGGCTGCGGTGCTGGTCCTCTGCCTCTTATTCTTTCAACCATAGACCCTGAACAAGCATGCAGCAGGTCAGGGGTTTCTGACAATATTGTCAGAACTGACAAGATTAGCTGCATGGCTTGTTTCTGGTGTAATTCAGTTCACTACTACAGCCAAATAGATCAGCAGGGCTGCCAGGCAACTAGTATTGTTTAAAAGGAAATAAATATGGCAGCCACCATATCACTCTCACCCTGGGTTCACGTTAAATTACAGTTAGCCCCGCCCTCACCCGGTCATGACCACGCCCATTTTTTCGCCGCGGCGCGCTTCGCGCGCCGCAGGTTGTAGCCACACCCATTTTTGGCGCGGCGCGCTTCGCGCGCCGCAGGTCGTCAGCTCCCCCGGAAATTGGTCCAGCACCTGCATAGCACCCCCTAAAAAAAATTCCTGGAGCCGCCACTGAGCAACAGGTACTAAAGTATTTGCAACTTATTACCATATCTTGTCCGTTATTCTTACAGAGTTTAAAATAAAAAAAGGAAACTTTAAACCAAGGTACATGGGGGCATATTTATTAAACCTGCACACACGTAACAATCATCGGCTGAAATAACCGTTATCAGGCATTTTAGCTGATGGTTATCATAAGTATTTATGAGGCTGATTTATTAAACCTACTTCACTCAAGTAGCACAGGTTAATACTAGCGCTCGAAAGCTACGTGTGGTCCTGTCCGTGCAGCATGTGCTCTCCTAACTTAAATAATTAACATAGTAGCGACTACACTAGTGAAGTATCAAGATCGCACTACGAGCACTTCGCGCACCAATTACAAGGATTGCGCAAAAGTGAAGGGTGCATGATATGCTGACAGGACCGCGTGTAGCATGCGTACGCTAGTATTAACCCACGTTGCTTGAGCACAGTAGGTTTAATACATTAGCCCCATAAACACATGCAATAACCGTCAGCTAAAATGGCTGATACGGCTGGTCGTTATGTGTGTACAGTGGCAGCCAATCAATCATGCTCTAGCATTGTGCATCGTTGAGGATCCGTCAGCTCTGTGAAGCTGCCCCCCCCCCCCAATCAACACAAATACAAATGTGTTCATGTTTGGTTAGTGCTACGTTTGTACTGTTTTTGTTTGAAAATTATAGCACTTATTTTTTTCAAAAAGTCCACTAAGCCCTTCTACAAAATCGCAAAGGCTGACTGAGGCTGAGTGCACTTTTGACCTTTATAAAAACTTGAATATCTCAAAAACTATAAACGATAGAGTGATGATTGTTGCAGCACAAATGAGCGCACATACAGCACTACCTAATCATATCAGTTTCATGTCCATAGGCTGTTGTATGGGAGCTGGGTGATGTTATTGTCCAAGAAAAAATAAGTGCCACCATTTTCAAAACAAAAGCAACACAATCTTAATTTGCAACACAAATGGGCACAAACATAGCACTAACCAAAGATGATATAATTTTTGATTTGTACTGATTGTAGGGGGCCAGCTTCACTGAGCTGGGGATCAGTCCTGTCAGATCCTTCATGGCACCTATTCCCCCTTCATAGTAACAGAACACATCACTAGCTCCAATGGGTGACAATGATTGGATGCATGTACTTAGCTTAAGTCTTGTTCTGGTGCAGCTTGCTAGCTCCCATTACAATACATCTGTCTATTTATGATAAACCAGCCATGTGCATTTGCAAGAAATTATTTAATTTAAACAATTGAAAACACACGCAACCAGAACACAAACACACACAATTTTTTTTCCTTTTGAGAGTTAAAAGGGATAGAAGAATGGTGTTATATTGTTAACTCCTTTCTTCTCTGGAAGATTTTCACCATTGTTGTCTGTTGTTGCAAAGTGTGTAGAAAGCAAAGTTTACAGTGAACTTATTTTAAAATTACAACCAGTGACGTAGCTATAAGGAGCTGTGTGAGTTTGACATGCCCCCCCCCCCCCCCCCCCCCAGCACTCTATACATAACAATTGATACCAGGCTGTCAGTAAACAACATCCTGGACCGTCTACAATCTGGCTTTAAGAAACACCACAGCTGTGAAACAGCTCTCATCCAAGTCTGCAACGATCTGCTCATGGCAAGGGACAGAGGGGAATGCTCCATCCTAATCCTGTTGGATCTCTCAGCGGCTTTTGATACAGTTGACCATGAAATCCTGCTTAACAGACTGCAGGAGTACTGTGGCATCAGTGGATCAGTCCTCCAGTGGTTCAGATAATTCCTGACTGACAGAACACAGAGAGTATCCCTAGGACCTATAATGTCCAAACCAGCATCTCTACAATTCGGAGTGCCACAAGGATCAATCCTATCCCCTCTGCTGTTTGCAATCTACATGTTGCCACTCGGTACACTTATCCAACGACATGGCTTCACGTACCACTGCTACGCCAATGACACACAGCTATACCTGTCCTTCAAACCTGGTGGAACAGACCCTACTCCAAAAATAAACTCTTGCCTAGCTGAGCTACAGGCATGGATGAATGATAACTGGTTGAAACTGAATGCTGACAAAACTGAGGTCCTTTTTGTCCAAAGCCAGCGCTCGCCATCAAAACAGCTCTATTCTAAAGCAACACCAATCAGGATTGGGAATTCAGACATAAACAGCTCCAACCTTGTGCTCAGCCTTGGCGTACTAATCGATGGGGAAATGAGTCTCAGAAACCAAATTTCATCTGTAGTTAAATCTTCCTACTTTCATCTGAAGAACACTATAAAGATTAAACATCTGATTCCCCCAGAGGATCTTTCAACCCTAGTTCACGCCTTCATCACATCATGGCTGGACTACTGCAATGCCCTTTATGCTGGCCTCCCCAAAAAGGACCTGCGTTGCCTGCAATTAGTGCAGAATGCTGCTGCCAGATTGCTAACAAACCAGCCTCACCACTGTCACATTACACCGATCCTTCGCTCACTGCACTGGCTACCAGTAGAATGGAGAATACTCTTCAAGATTGGACTGCTGACATTCAAATCCCTGCACAATCTGGGCCCTGGATACATGAAGGACTTGCTGAAGTTGCACCACACCTCCCACAATCTCAGATCAGCAAGTTCTATAAACGTGGTCACTCCCAGAGTGCACCTCAAAAAATCTGGAGACAGAGCCTTCTGTCATGCTGCCCCTACTCTTTGGAACTCCCTGCCACACCCAGTAAAGACAGCATCATCCCTGGAGCTATTCAAATCCAGACTGAAAAGCCACCTGTTTAGCCTGGCATTTCCTGACTTATAAAATTCTTCCTCTGAACCACGATGGTCTGAGCCATGCTTATGTGCTTTGAGTCCTACGGGAGAAAAGCGCTTTACAAATGTTATTTGTTGTTGTTGTTGATACAGCTCACCAATGTGGGAAACTCTGCATTTCAACTTTGCTCTAAAACATTATTTACAGCATATTATATGCAACCAGCATTTTTTTTTTACTAGACCAGCATTGGAAGGGTTACACACATGTAACGATAGGTGTCAGCAAAAACAGAATCTGATTCTTGGCGATTTGCAGTATCCCCAAGAATACAGATATACCTGATTATTGAGGATCTGCAGAATCGCCAATAATCCAAGTATAACTAACGTCTAGACACCTGAAGCGTGTAAGTGTTTGGTGCAACAGTAAGAATTGGACCACCGGGGTAGCAGGTGGTCCAATAAGTAGAGAGAGACTCTACTGCAGTCAAGGACTCCTGGAGGGGGAGTCCCTGACTGATTTTGCAGCAGTGTCCCCTCTGCGGAGCAGGGGACCCCTGCAGGAGGACTGAGCACCCTAAGGGTGGTTGACAACCAGGAAGGTCGGGCAGGCCGGGTCAGCAACACACTGACAGACAGAGTACAAAGACAGAAGGCTGATTCGGTATCCAAGGCAGGAAGGGTTTTGGCAACGGAATATCAGATATGCAAGATACCGAATCAGAAATCAGAGGAGTAGTCAGGAAAGCAATAGGTCAAAAAACAGAATGATAACACAAGTTCCCTAGTCTGGGTGTAAACATACATATATCCAGGCACATCGCCTCTAGTTAGGACATTAAGTTAGGATGTGTGCTCCTAATCCATTGATAGGTTTGATGCAATTAATGTGTTTGCATGTCTGCACTATGCATGTTACAGGGCCAGAGTTAGGACACCTATGTTTACCTGGGTACTTCTACGCAGTATAGGTGACTAAGCATAAGAATGCATTCTTCTGTGAACTAAAACCCTGGCTTTTAATTTAGCTGTAGGGATAACAGTTGTGCCTGGATGAGTAAATCTGTGAATGCATTTGTTTGAACATTTGCATGTGAGTGTGCGAAGGGTTAATTGATTTTAGTCTGGGTGTAAGGTCCGTGGTCTCTACACCCTGGAACTGGTCTAAGGAATAACACAGATGATAAACAGTATTCCTAGTCTGGGGTGTGAGGTCCGTGGTCTCTACACCCTGGAACTATACTGTGAGAATCTGCTCAGCTGCCTGCGCAGGCAGGCAGCCTTTTGACCATTGTTTAGGTTTGCTTGCTGCAGGACTCTGGAAAGGAGACCTTCTGTCAGTTGTGCAGCTTGTGTTGCTGAGGGATTTGCATACATTAGTCATGCAAATCCGTTACCTGCCTTCTTTTGATGACTGGCACTATAAAAGCATTCTGCTCCCAGAATGCTTTGCTGGACATTTCCCTTCCATGGTCTGTTCCTGATGGACACTGCTGGAGTGTCAGCCATTGCTATCTAGTATAGTTAATTCCTGGGGGTTGCTTTAGGCTCCCCTTCTAGCCCAGTCAGGTTGTATTATCTGTTTTGCCTGTTCCGTCTGTCTTGTGTTTGGATCGCACAAGCCCTAGCGTTAGCGGCTGTGGATCCTTCTGATTGAGTCTGGAGTGTAGGTTGGAACAGCGGTTGTTTCTGCCTACCTCTTCTGTTCTGTCTGCCGTGTGTTTGGATCGCACTCGCCCTGCGCTAGTGCTGTGGATCCTTCTGTTCTGTCTCCTGGGATCGCGCTAGCTACTTTTCGCTAGCGCTGGGGATCCTTCTGTTCTGTCTTCTGGGATCGCACTAGCCACTTTTCGCTAGCGCTGGGGATCCTTCTGTTCTGCTACGCTGTCTCCTGGGATTGCGCTAGCTACTTTTCGCTAGCGCTGGGGATCCTTCTGTTCTGTCTTCTGGGATCGCGCTAGCCACTTTTCGCTAGCGCTGGGGATCCTTCTGTCGCTTGTCCCTGTTTTCGTGTGTCTGTCTTGTCTGCTGCGCTTGCTGGAGGCTCGGTGAGGTAACCGTTAAGCAAGCGCTCGCGTCCTCTGTTTCATGTTTGTCTGTTAATGGTTAGTTAGGCGTGCTTGTCTCTATTGTGCTTATCACGTGGAGACCGCGCATAACCGCGTGCACTGTTGCGAATGAGTGCGGTGTTCGCGGTTAGCTAGCGTTTGTTATTTTCCGTATCTCCTTATTGTGTTATTTGCTGTGCCTTTGCTACTCTCGTGCTCCGCCTTGCTGTAACCTTGTGTCACGTCTGGCGATCGCACCTCTCGTGATCGCGTTCCTGCTTCTTATCTGCTGTGGTGTGTGCTCAGTCGCGGGTTGGCGACTAATTTTATGCACACCCACACAATCTGTCTCTGTGCTCACTCTCAATCGCTCCTCTTGCGATTGCGTTTCTTCCCTTCGTACAATTCCTGTCTGGCGTGTGTGGTAGGGCAGAGGAGCTGTTCCTCTGCACTCCACAGCTCCACCTGCCGACAGGAATTTCCCTCTGCAGGTGCATAGCACCTAGCCTGGGTGTCCTCAATAATACGCTTGTGGAGGAAATCAGCCGCGTCAGCGCACGTCTGGTGCGCTGACCACGGAGACGATTCCACAATCGTTACAGAATGTCCAGCCCAACCAAAATTCCCAGGGCAGAGGGAACCTTTGATTTGATTCAGATGTCATTGCCTGAGACAAAAGCGTATGTGGATCCTATTATAGGTAGGATCGCACACTATATAAAAGCAGTTAAAAAATCGGTGCTCGTCCCTGATCCCCACCCATATGGGGATTATCTCGATACTGGGTTGTTTGAACCGCCATTTGCCTCATGGGAAATTGGGGCCTTGTTGGAAGAATTTGATTTCGATTGGAAAGCCTTTTGCGATTTTTATATCGCAAAGAGCGCGGATGACCTGAATGATTGTCTCGACTCTATGTACCTTTTGATCGATTCTGATGAATGTGATGAGTGTGATGTGGATCTGGTGATTTATGTGTGGCAGACTATTTTGGACGAATTGCACACACACCAACCAATTATTTCCAATAAAGAGACACCATTGTCACATGATTATTCCTGTCTTTCTGGGGTAAAGCAAGTGAGTTTGGACACTGTGCGACCTGAAATGAATGGGTGTGCCTCGACTGTGGACACCTGCGTGAATTCTGATGGAGTTTCTCCCGTTTGTTTAGAGGTTAAATCTGTGCGATCTGATGCCTGTTTCTCAGATGTTCCTGCCGATTGTGATCGGCGTGAGTGTGTCAGTTTTGTCAATGATTTGTGGGATCCCTTGTCATGTAAAAACAGATCTTCTTCTCTCAGTACTACTTTAAGATCCTCCATCTATGATCTTGCTATGGGGAAAATTTCCAAACTATGCAGTTTCAAGAGTAAAATTAATATGATTCCTCATGTTGTTGCCACAACTTCCCCTAACATTGTTCAGTATGAATGCTCAGACCTAGTCAGGTGTGAATGGGAGCCCCCGTTCCAGAAAAAACAGCTCGAAGCGTTGTCGTATGAATTGGAGAACGATTCAGAGTCATTTTGTGAGTACTACATTGCCAGAAGTGAATCTGTCTTGAGAGCATGTATAAGTTATGCTTCCGCCTTAAGAGAAAAAGAGGGGTGTGAATTTGACTTTGTGAGTCCGCTGATTTGTATGTGGAAAATGATTCTGAATGAATTACGTGTACGTCATTCAGGTGACGTTTGTAAAGGTACATTGTCAGCTGGCGTTTCTGAGATCCAGCAATCCAGCCTGGAGACCTCAGAATCCCTGTCTTTGGAGTGTTCGGTTTCGCAACCTAAGGCGATTGTGGATTCGCAAATTTTGCGTTCTGTCTCCTCGGATTCGACATTGTTAGCCGAGTCTAAGAATGAGACAGCACTTTGGTTTTGTGAACCTGATACTGAAGCACCTTTGCTCTGTCCAGAGAAGATGTCTCTGAGCCTGCCCTGTATCATGAATAAAGACATTATGTCCACTCGCATTGACATTTGCCAGTCTGATTCTGAAGTAAGTACTGACTCTCCACCCAGTAATCTGGATGAGTCAATACTACCTTGTTTAAAATCTCCTGCAGTGTCCCTAGAGGCTCGTCTAGGTATTGCAACCATTGTTACCTGTTTCTCTGCTATTTTTGAATTGCAGTCGGGTTTGACTGCTATGGAGGAATTTCCCTGCAGTGAAACGAAACTCAGAAGGCCAGAGTTAGTTTCACTAGATATTTCTGTGTATTCCTGTCCTGATGATGAAATTCAGTCTCAGTTTATGGTGGAACCTTCCCTGGGACATCTGCCCGGTTCACAAAATAAAGTTCAAGCCTTGCCCTGTAACATGGATAGTTCAGAATCCTTCTTAGGAAACTTGAAAAAGGATGTTCCTGAGGTCCTGTCTGACCTCCTGGAGATCTCCGAGTTCCTCCCAAAGGGTGCAGAACCTGTAGGAGATGTCTCCTGCCCCCCAAGTCCTTCTGAGGTGTTGCCCACTTCAGTAGGCATTGCTGCCTTGCTGGCTACCTTTTCAGCTCTGATGGAGCTTCACGCATGTGTAGTCAATGATGACTTTCTGTCAGATATCATTACAGTCATTGAGATTTTTAAGCCTGAGACAGAGTCTTCTTTTGAAAGACCAGTACCTGTGACCTCTACTCGTGACGATTTTCTGCCCGGTCCTGGTTTTGGTCTTGTCATGCCGGACTCTGAGGTTGGCAGTTCCCCGACATGTCCTGAGGTTTCTCCTGTGCTGGTGTACCCCAGTGTGCTCTGTGACCCAGAAAGCCCAAGTGTGCCTCGGTTACCAGCGTACTCAGATGCTTCCTCGGTGGAGACATGTTCTGATTTAGCCTGCCTGCTTGCATGCCCAGAAGTGGTCCCTGAAAGTCCTGATCTTGATGGGTGTCCTGCTAATTCTGAATCTGGAACTGTTATAGGTTCCATGGGGGTGCTTGGTAGCTCTCCATGTGAGCCTGGTGAGCGTTCTGGCTTCTTGGAATCTCTGCAGAGTAGTGTTGGGCGAACACTTAGATGTTCGGGTTCGCGAACGTTCGCCGAACATCGCCGCGATGTTCGGGTGTTCGCGCCGAACTCCGAACATAATGGAAGTCAATGGGGACCCGAACTTTCATGCTTTGTAAAGCTTCCTTACATGCTACATACCCCAAATTAGCAGGGTATGTGCACCTTGGGAGTGGGTACAAGAGGAAAAAAAATATTTGAAAAAGAGCTTATAGTTTTTGAGAAAATTGATTGTAAAGTTTCAAAGGAAAAACTGTCTTTTAAATGTGGAAAATGTCATGTTTCTTTGCACAGGTAACATGCTTTTTTTCGCCATGCAGTCATAAATGTAATACAGAGAAGAGGTTCCAGGAAAAGGGACCGGTAATGCTAACCCAGCACCAGCAGCAGCACACGTGATGGAACAGGAGGAGGCGCAGGAGGAGAAGGCCACGCTTTGTGAGACACAACAACCCAGGCCTTGCATGAGGACAAGAAGCGTGCGGATAGCATGCTTTGTACCGCCATGCAGTCATAAATATAATAAAGATAAGTGGTTCAATAAACAGGGACCACGCGGCAACGCTAACCCAGCAGCAGCAGACGTGATGGAACAGGAGGAGGCGCAGGAGGAGAAGGCCACGCTTTGTGAGACACAACAACCCAGGCCTTGCATGAGGACAAAAAGCGTGCGGATATAGCAGCAATGCTTTTTGCCGCCATGTAGTCATAAATGTAATACAGATGAGAGGTTCAATAAACAGGGACCGGAAACGCTACACCATCCAAGATGTTCATTGGTCATGTTACTTGGTTGGGGTCCTGGAGTGTTGCGTAGTCATTTCCAATCCAGGATTGATTCATTTTAATTTGAGTCAGACGGTCTGCATTTTCTGGGGAGAGGCGGATACGCCGATCTGTGACGATGCCTCCGGCAGCACTGAAACAGCGTTCCGACATAACGCTGGCTGCCGGGCAAGCCAGCACCTCTATTGCGTACATTGCCAGTTCGTGCCAGGTGTCTAGCTTCGATACCCAATAGTTGAAGGGTGCAGATGGATTGTTCGACACAGCTACGTCATCTGACATGTAGTCCTTGACCATCTTCTCCAGGCGATCGGTGTTGGAGGTGGATCTGCACGCTTGCTGTTCAGTGGGCTGCTGCTGCATGGGTGTCAGAAAATGTTCCCACTCCAAGGACACTGCCGATACCATTCCCTAGTTGCGGCTTGCGTTGTTTGCTGCCCTCCTGGTCGTCCTGGGTTTGCGGAAGTCAGTCTGTCGGCGTACAACTGGCTAGAGTAGGGGGAAGATGTCAATCTCCTCTCTAAAGTCTCCACAAGGGCCTGCTGGTATTCTTCCATTTTGACCTGTCTGACTCTTTCTTCAAGCAGTTTTGGAACATTGTGTTTGTACCGTGGATCCAGAAGGGTATAAACCCAGTAATTGGTGTTGTCCAAAATGCGCACAATGCGTGGGTCATGTTCAATGCAGTCTAGCATGAATTGAGCCATGTGTGCCAGAGTCCTACCAGAATCCTCATCATCCTCTTGTGAGCGTTGTGATAGTTGTTGTGATGCATCATAGTCGTCACCTTCCTCCTGGTCTGCTTCTGCTGACCATTCGCGCTGAATTGTGGAAGTCCAACGTGCACCGCTCTGGCCCTCGTCAGTGGTGGCATGAAATTCCTGCTCCAACTCCAGCTGTTCCTCCTCCTCTTCTTCGTCATAGCTGCTGGGGCCAGCGTTCCCTGAGGCGGATGGCCTAATGTTGGTACCATCACGCTGATCGTTTTCTCCTTCAGATTCCCCCAGTTGCATCATGACAGCTGTTTCCTTGATTTTCAACATTGACCTCTTCAGTAAACACAGCAGTGGTATGGTAATGCTGACTGAAGAGTTGTCACTGCTCACAAGCAACGTGGATTGCTCAAAATTTTGGAGGACTTGGCAGAGGTCCAACATGTTGGCCCAATCGGATCCACAGAAGCTTGGCAGCTGTCCGGATGCGCCTCGGTACTGCGCCGTCATGTACTGGACCACTGCACTCTTCTGCTCACAAAAGCGGGCTAGCATGTGCAGCGTAGAATTCCAGCGCGTAGGGACATCACACAGCAAGCGATGGTGGGGGAGATTGAAGCGCTCCTGCATCTTGGCGAGTGCCCCCAAAGCAGTACTGGAATTTCTACAATGTTTGGCCACTCGACGCACCTTCAACAGAAGATCAGCCACGCCTGGGTATGTCCTCAGGAACCGCTGAACTACTAGGTTCATCACGTGCGCCAGGCAAGGGATGTGTGTCAGCTTAGCCAACCTTAAAGCGCGAATGAGATTACTCCCATTATCACACACAACCATGCCCGGTTTCAGGTCCAGCGGTGCCAGCCACAAATCCGTCTGTTCCTTTATTCCCTTCCAAATTTCCTCCCCTGTGTGCTGCTTATCCCCAAGGCAGATCAGCTTCAGCAACGCTTGCTGACGCATGCCAACAGCTGTGCTGCACTGCTTCCACGATCCTACTGCTGCTGGGTTAGCGTTTCCGGATGAGGTACAGCTTTGAGATGCGTTGGAGGAGAAGGAGTCAGAGAGGTAGGTGCTGCTGTTGTTATCCAGTGGGAGGGACGGCGGTGCAGCTGTTTGTGGCGTGGGCAACACCCGCGCCGTAGCAGGTGAGGAATCGCTGCCAGGCTCCACAAGGTTCATCCAGTGCGCGGTAAGGGAGATGTATCGACCCTGGCCGAACGCACTCGTCCAGGTGTCAGTGGTGAGGTGAACCTTGCAGGCAACGGCATTCTTCAAGCTTCGGGTTATTTTGCTGACCACGTGCTCATGCAACTCAGGCACTGCAGAGCGCGCAAAGTGGTAGCGGCTGGGAACCACGTAACGTGGGATGGCCACTGACATCATGCCCAAACAGAAGCTGTTTGTCTCCACCACTCGATATGGCAGCATTTCGCAGGCCAGAAGCTTGGCTATGCTGGCTGTTACTGCCACGGCCCGGGGGTCATTTGCTGGTAATTTCCTCTTGCGCTCAAACATCTCCGACACAGACAACTGAACCGTAGCGCTGCACACGGAAGGGCTGTTGGTTGTTGTGTTTGATGAACACTGGGAGACCTCAAGAGCACTACTCCGGAAAGTGACAGTGTCAGCGTCGTCTGATGTTTGTGAATGTTGTGAACCACGCAATGGCTGGGCTACCGCTGCTGCTGAGGCGGGTCTGGTGGTGAGTCTGGTGAACCCAAGGGAGGCAGTGTTGCTGGTACCCTGTCCTGCCGAGTTTGCCCACAGAGTGGGATGTTTGGATAGCATGTGGCGACTCATGCTGGTGGTGGAGAGGTTGTTAATACTTTTCCCCCTGCTCAGGCGGGTCTTGCACACCTTGCAAATCGCCATGGTAACATCCTCAGTGCAGTCTTCAAAGAAAGCCCAGACTTTGGAGCACCTGCCTTGCTGGCGATTTCTGTTTGCTCCTCTTTTGCCTCTCACTTGAACTTCCACGCTTGTGGTGCCTGAAATTGCGCGCCGCCTACCTTGTGGCACAAGGCGAACTCGTGCAGCAGTGGGTTCTTCAACAGACTCATCTGTGCTGCTGCTACAACGGCGATGTTCTTGTTCACAAACAAAATCTGGGTCTCTGTCCACATTGTCCATACCCTCCTCTTCCATCTCCTCAAACTCGTCATATGTCATTGTGGGGGGCCGCCGCCGTGGAGTAGAGCTCCCCAGAACAACCTCTGCGCAGCTCACTCCAACGTCGTCTTCCAGATCTTGTCGGCCGACCTCCTGCAATTGCAACCCCTCCTGCCCAACTTGCTCTGGGATTTGGGTTTCCGAGTCCTCCTCGGACTCGCCTTGTATTTCAGTGCGCGGTGCATTTCCCACAGTTAATGGTTGTGAATCCGGGCACAACATTTCTGGCTGTTCCTCCATTGACCTTTGAAAGGTGGAAGTTTGTTGGGCTGGGAATAGCTCCTGCGAATACACCATTGTGTCCTGAGGTAATTCATCGGACTGGTTATCTGGCAGTTGTGTGCGTGGTGTCGCTGCCGGTTGTGTCAGCTTTGTGCCCACTGGCTCCTTGTAACTGGCTGAGGACTCGGACCTCGTGCGTGATGTGCTGGTGCTGCTTAACCCACTGCTGGACGCTTGAGAGGTCATCCAAGTAATTATCTGGTCCTGTTCTTTTGGATCTGTGAGGGTTGTTGTCCTGGACAACATGGGCGGTATTGAGTGGGTTTTCTTGGGTGCTCCCCTGTGGCCTGTACGTGAACCATCAGGGGAAACACCTCTTCCCTTGCCCCTCCCTCTTTCACCGGATTTCTTCCTCATTTCACTTATCCTTACAGTACACGCTGACTGGCAGCAGTACAGTGGCAGTACAAAAATGCTATACAGTACCACTATTCCCAGCAGCGACACAGAGCACAATGCTATACAGTGGCGGGTGAGCGGTGTACTACTATTCCCAGAAGACACAGAGTGGCAGTAAACAGAATGCTATATAGTGTGGCTGAGCGAGCGGTGTACTACTATTCCCAGCAGACACAGAACAGTAAACAGAATGCTATATAGTGTGGCTGAGCGAGCGGTGTACTACTATTCCCAGCAGACACAGAACAGTAAACAGAATGCTATATAGTGTGGCTGAGCGAGGTACACAGAGTGGCAGTAAACAGAATGCTATATAGTGTGGCTGAGCGAGCGGTGTACTACTATTCCCAGCAGACACAGAACAGTAAACAGAATGCTATATAGTGTGGCTGAGCGGTGTACCACTATTCCCAGCAGCGACACAGAGCACAATGCTATATAGTGGTGGGTGAGCGGTGTACCACTATTCCCAGCAGCGACACAGAGCACAATGCTATACAGTGGCGGGTGAGCGGTGTACCACTATTCCCAGCAGCGACACAGAGCACAATGCTATACAGTGGCGGGTGAGCGGTGTACTAGTATTCCCAGCAGACACAGAGTGGCAGTAAACAGAATGCTATATAGTGTGGCTGAGCGAGCGGTGTACTACTATTCCCAGCAGACACAGAACAGTAAACAGAATGCTATATAGTGTGGCTGAGCGAGGTACACAGAGTGGCAGTAAACAGAATGCTATATAGTGTGGCTGAGCGAGCGGTGTACTACTATTCCCAGCAGACACAGAACAGTAAACAGAATGCTATATAGTGTGGCTGAGCGAGCGGTGTACTACTATTCCCAGCAGACACAGAACAGTAAACAGAATGCTATATAGTGTGGCTGAGCGAGGTACACAGAGTGTCAGTAAACAGAATGCTATATAGTGTGGCTGAGCGAGCGGTGTACTACTATTCCCAGCAGACACAGAACAGTAAACAGAATGCTATATAGTGTGGCTGAGCGAGGTACACAGAGTGGCAGTAAACAGAATGCTATATAGTGTGGCTGAGCGAGCGGTGTACTACTATTCCCAGCAGACACAGAACAGTAAACAGAATGCTATATAGTGTGGCTGAGCGGTGTACCACTATTCCCAGCAGCGACACAGAGCACAATGCTATACAGTGGTGGGTGAGCGGTGTACCACTATTCCCAGCAGTGACACAGAGCACAATGCTATACAGTGGCGTGTGAGCGGTGTACCACTATTCCCAGCAGCGACACAGAGCACAATGCTATACAGTGGCGGGTGAGCGGTGTACTAGTATTCCCAGCAGACACAGAGTGGCAGTAAACAGAATGCTATATAGTGTGGCTGAGCGAGCGGTGTACTACTATTCCCAGTAGACACAGAACAGTAAACAGAATGCTATATAGTGTGGCTGAGCGAGGTACACAGAGTGGCAGTAAACAGAATGCTATATAGTGTGGCTGAGCGAGCGGTGTACTACTATTCCCAGCAGACACAGAACAGTAAACAGAATGCTATATAGTGTGGCTGAGCGAGCGGTGTACTACTATTCCCAGCAGACACAGAACAGTAAACAGAATGCTATATAGTGTGGCTGAGCGAGGTACACAGAGTGGCAGTAAACAGAATGCTATATAGTGTGGCTAAGCGAGGTACACAGAGTGGCAGTAAACAGAATGCTATATATAGTGTGGCTGAGCGAGCGGTGTACTACTATTCCCAGCAGCGACACAATGACTGGGGGGACCCTGGCTAGCGTGGCTGGAGCGCGAACTACCCTGCCTGCCTACCCAAAGCTAAACCCACAGACAAATGGCGGAAATATGACGTGGTTCGGGTATTTATTTACCCGAACCACGTGACAGTTCGGCCAATCAGAGCGCGTTCGGGTCCGAACCACGTGACCCGTTCGGCCAATCACAGCGCTAGCCGAACGTTCGGGGAACGTTCGGCCATGCGCTCTTAGTTCGGCCATGCGGCCGAACGGTTTGGCCGAACACCATCAGGTGTTCGGCCGAACTCGAACATCACCCGAACAGGGTGATGTTCTGCAGAACCCGAACAGTGGCGAACACTGTTCGCCCAACACTACTGCAGAGCTTCAAGGCGTTCTGGGAGATTCCGAGAGAAGTTTTGCTTGGTACCCTGAATACGATCAACAGCGGCTTTTGTTTTGAAAGAGACACTTCAAACAGGTTTTGTGGCAGATTTGGTATTTTTGGACGCTCCATGGAAGGTGGTGGGTATTGTCTGGAGGATGTCGATGGCTTCTTCTCTGGTATCCACAGTCCTGATGGGTGTTACGCTGAGACTTGTAGTGCTGACTGGCATGTTTCGGTGGCTTCTGTTTCCGATGAGGTCGGTTTCGGGTGGACTGACTCTGGAATTGGACCTTGTTTGGCTGGCCCGACCTTCATGAGTCTTCTGTTAAAGTGGTTTGGAGATATCAGTTTTGAGGGTCGTCTGGAATTCGACCCTAGGAGGGGGGGTACTGTGAGAATCCGCTCAGCTGCCTGCGCAGGCAGGCAGCCTTTTGACCATTGTTTAGGTTTGCTTGCTGCAGGACTCTGGAAAGGAGACCTTCTGTCAGTTGTGCAGCTTGTGTTGCTGAGGGATTTGCATACATTAGTCATGCAAATCCGTTACCTGCCTTCTTTTGATGACTGGCACTATAAAAGCATTCTGCTCCCAGAATGCTTTGCTGGACATTTCCCTTCCATGGTCTGTTCCTGATGGACACTGCTGGAGTGTCAGCCATTGCTATCTAGTATAGTTAATTCCTGGGGGTTGCTTTAGGCTCCCCTTCTAGCCCAGTCAGGTTGTATTATCTGTTTTGCCTGTTCCGTCTGTCTTGTGTTTGGATCGCACAAGCCCTAGCGTTAGCGGCTGTGGATCCTTCTGATTGAGTCTGGAGTGTAGGTTGGAACAGCGGTTGTTTCTGCCTACCTCATCTGTTCTGTCTGCCGTGTGTTTGGATCGCACTCGCCCTGCGCTAGTGCTGTGGATCCTTCTGTTCTTTCTCCTGGGATCGCGCTAGCTACTTTTCGCTAGCGCTGGGGATCCTTCTGTTCTGTCTTCTGGGATCGCACTAGCCACTTTTCGCTAGCGCTGGGGATCCTTCTGTTCTGCTACTCTGTCTCCTGGGATCGCACTAGCTGCTTTTCGCTAGCGCTGGGGATCCTTCTGTTCTGTCTTCTGGGATCGCACTAGCCACTTTTCGCTAGCGCTGGGGATCCTTCTGTTCTGCTACTCTGTCTCCTGGGATCGCGCTAGCTACTTTTCGCTAGCGCTGGGGATCCTTCTGTTCTGTCTTCTGGGATAACGCTAGCCACTTTTTGCTAGCGCTGGGGTTCCTTCTGTCGCTTGTCCCTGTTTTCGTGTGTCTGTCTTGTCTGCTGCGCTTGCTGGAGGCTCGGTGAGGTAACCGTTAAGCAAGCGCTCGCGTCCTCTGTTTCATGTTTGTCTGTTAATGGTTAGTTAGGCGTGCTTGTCTCTATTGTGCTTATCACGTGGAGACCGCGCATAACCGCGTGCACTGTTGCGAATGAGTGCGGTGTTCGCGGGTAGCTAGCGTTTGTTATTTTCCGTATCTCCTTATTGTATTATTTGCTGTGCCTTTGCTACTCTCGTGCTCCGCCTTGCTGTAACCTTGTGTCACGTCTGGCGATCGCACCTCTCGCAATCGCGTTCCTGCTTCTTATCTGCTGTGGTGTGTGCACAGTCGCGGGTTGGCGACTAATTTTATGCACACACACACAATCTGTCTCTGTGCTCACTCTCAATCGCTTCTTTTGCGATTGCGTTTCTTCCCTTCGTACAATTCCTGTCTGGCGTGTGTGGTAGGGCAGAGGAGCTGTTCCTCTGCACTCCACAGCTCCACCTGCCGACAGGAATTTCCCTCTGCAGGTGCATAGCACCTAGCCTGGGTGTCCTCAATAATACGCTTGTGGAGGAAATCCGCCGCGTCAACGCACGTCTGGTGCGCTGACCACGGAGACGATTCCACAATCGTTACATATACTAGAGAATAACACAGATAATACACAGTGAACTGGCTAAGTGTGGATTCCCAGGTCCACCTGGTTCCACCACACTGAAGGATCTGACTAAGGTCTGAGTGCTAACACATAGGTATTCGCAACGCCAGACAACCAGCAACTGAACAGCAAGAGATATATATAGCAAAGCGCTCCACAGCGCCGCCCAGCTCCCATCAACCAATCACCTGCTGAGCTGGGATCAGCTGACCGCCTCGATCAGCTGACCCTTCTCCTATTGGCATAAAGAGCCTGTCTTCCGGCACGCGCACGCGTAGCTCTCCATCTGAGTGCACTACTAGGTCCAGACAAACCAGACGCATGTTGCTGCGGAGAAACCGCCGCTCTGTGCGCGGACACCACCGCCTTACTGTCAGAGCGCGCGGCGGCTTCTCCACAATCCATTACAACACAGAGCTTTAAAGTTCCATGAAGAGAAATGCTGCCGCAGCATTTTATGTAAACATAATGTAACAAGTGTGTATTGTGACTCTCTGACTGTGCAGGAGCTCCCGACACAGAGAGAGAGAGCGATTCACATTCCTCACTTGTTACATTGTGTTTACTTAAATGTATCTATCTAAACACTTCGGCTGCTGCAGCTTTTTTCTCCATGGAACTTTAAAGCTCTGTGTGTAACCCTTCCAATGCTGGCTTAGTAAAAAAAAAATGCTGGTTGCATATGATATGCTGTAAATAATGTTTTGGAGCAAAGTTGAAATGCAGGGTTATATTTCGCTTAATGACTATTATCAGTCAAAGCATTTATAGAAGTGATCATTACCAGCGCAGGACCAATAAAGAGCTAATACTGCAGATGAGGCAGGGCCCTATGTGGCCCCTCTGGCCCAAGGGCCCTGGTGTGGTTGAGACCTCTGCAACCCCTATTGCTACGCCACTGCTTGCAACAATGCTCACTTAAGAGGATTCTTCATTCTCTACAGCCTTACTGTCCTCCCAAAAGTGTTTGCTTTAAATTAATAAAAGGCTGTAGAGAGCCCTCGCTTGTTTTACTTCCTGTACCGTAGAGGCAGCAACAGTAATTCCAACATTGTTCACCTGACCAAGTCCTGGATTGGAGCAGAGGTCGTATTATAGTCAGGTGGGCCATGCCCCACCTGCCTCATCTGTATTGTAGGAGTGACCAGGGGCATTGCTAGGATCCTAATAGATCTGGGGCACTTTTGAGCACTTCAGCTAAAAAATGGGTGTGGTCATGTAACATAATGTGGGTGTGGTTATAGGTGGAGCCAAATTTACATGAACTTGACAGTGGTCTAAGTAGGCCTGCCCAGCAAAATGTTGGATGAAGCCCCCCCTATCCATTATTAAAACAAAAAATGCACGCTGGGTGCTATGTGGTGCCATGCTGGTGCTGTGGTGCCTCTATGGGACATGCTGGGTGCTTTGATGACATGCTGGAAGCTGTGTAGCCTCCATAGGGAGCATGCATCATTGTGTGTGTCCTCCCTGTTCCTCACTTCGACACCCCCCCCCCAGCATAGTAGCACAGCGGGAGGAACTGCTCATCTCCTCCATCTGCTCTCCAAGTCTGGAGACATTCTCTGTAACTGGTGATTCTCCCCCTAGCATCCAAGAGTCAGACGCTAGCTCTAGCTTCTCATTCCTTCTTAGACACTAAGGAGAGAAGCCCAGAAGAGACGATGTCTGCAGAATCTGGAGACCAAGCGGCCAGAGGTGAGTACTGCCGCCCACTGCCTGGCTCTGCCTGGGGAACATCCGTGGCACCCCAGATTAGATCCGGGACACGTGCCACTGATCTTTGGAGCTAGCAACGCCCTGGGAGTTACTTTGCAGGACTTTTTCCTTCCTTCTCCCCACCCTACCCACTTGACTCATAAACCAGCTTCTCTAGTATGGAGGCTGATGTATGATCAGTTCGGCAAATAAGAGGCATAGCTATGATCACAATTATAATTTGCTTTTGAAGTTCTAGCAAGCTTTGGTATTCTCATTTTACAAAATGAGCAATGCACAGAGTGTTGCATGACTATGGAAAATGAAACTTTACCCTGAGCAGTCACTATGTCATATTTAACACAGGTTGACCTTAAACCTTTTACTTGAGGACGACAATGGAAAACGGTAACAGTAAAAAAGGGCGCAGGAGGCTAGTGGACAAATCGGGCGCCGCCATTCACTCCCATAATAAATATCGTTTAATGGGCGCCCGGAGACTTAATGTTTTATTACTGCTTCTCATGATTACACATTATTTAATGATTTATACATTTTTTAATATTATTTTTAAACGAAAAACAGTACAATATTTTTTTCAAACATTATTTTTAAACGAAAAACAGTACAATTTTTTTTTTACATTATTTTTAAACGAAAAAAAACGCACAATATGTTTTTGAAATGTTATTAATGCTTATCACAGGGGGGTCTTAGGTTTAGGCACCAACAGGGGGGTCTTAGGTTTAGGCACCACCAGGGGGTCTTAGGTTTAGGCACCAACAGGGGGTCTTAGGTTTAGGCACCAACAGGGGGGTCTTAGGTTTAGGCACCAACAGGGGGTCTTAGGTTTAGGCACCAACAGGGGGTCTTAGGTTTAGGCACCAACAGGGGGGTCTTAGGTTTAGGCACTAACAGGGGGGTCTAGGGGTTAGGGGTAGGTACAGGGAGGGTTACTTAGGCACCAACAGGGGGGGTCTTAGGTTTAGGCATCAACAGGGGGGTCTAGGGGTTAGGGGTAGGTACAGGGAGGGTTACTTAGTAATTTTTTTTTTAAACGTTATTATACGTTTCACTATTTAAACGAAAGATTAACGTTTTTACAATTGCCGATTTAATGCACATTATTTAATGATTTATAACTTTATAAGACATTAATTTTAAACGAAATACAGTACAATATATTTTTAAACGTTATCCATGCTTATCGTTTAAAACCCTGCGCCCTTTTTTCCCAGCGCCCCTTTTTAACGTACGCATGGAAAACCCCAAAAAGCAAAAATTGCTATTTATTTTTTTCTATAATAAAGCATGGTTGAATTTTTAAAGACTTATCTATTTAATCATTATGAAGATTTCCTATCCCAGTGAAAGTCAGGGCTCATAGCAGAGCCCTATCTGAAATGGAGGGTATTCTTCCCACTGAAAAAGACAATATTAACCCTCCTTTTTGAAGCTAGATTACTTAGGGCTCTGCTGTAGTTACTGAAAGGCAAAAACATCTTGTTTGTTCACGGTGCACTCTGATTGCAGGATCAGAGATGGAAGATACATCGGGAGGGTCTGAGAAAGTCTACATTCTGCTTATTGGTTTTATTGAGATCATCCTGTTGATGCTCATTCATATTTTCTGTATTCTTCAAATGCTGAAGTCCGGTAAGTGAATTATGGATTTACATGAAGTTTCTTGTATAAACAATTTACTTTATAAATAAAGTGATTATTGAAAATTCCTACTCCTAGCATTGTTTACCATACACTAATATAGTCGGATGAACAATGGCCGCTTTTGGCATGTGTTGAGTTTTCTTCTATCCAATGTTTGAATCCAATTAAATTCCACAATTTTAAATCCTGAATTTTGTAGATTCCAAACTTGCATTCCAAAATCGTGAAATTGTAATTTATTGAGAATATTTCAAAATGTCATGCTAACCATAAGATTAATTATGGTTATTGCAAATTTTCACATTTTCAAAAATATGTTCACAATAGGTTACTATTTAGCATAGCAATTTCATTTTTTATATAGAGTTTAAGCATTTTCACACAGAATTTTTGCCTTTTTTTTACATAGAATTATTCCATTCATGTCTCTTGAGCAAAAAAAAAAAGCCTGCATTAAACTAATTTAATATGAAGTATGAAGTTTGGCATTCACTCATTGAAATTATGTGAATTGTAACTTTCAACTCAAAATTCCAAAATTCCAATGCAAAAGTCAAAATACAGAAACCCGAAAAACCTGCGTGCTCATGCCTATATATGTACAGTATATAGGGATGAGCATAATAATTGCATAATACTATGGTGCCAATACACGGTACAATTTTTTTTCATTTTTTTGGATCAGAGAAATGTAATCAATTATTCCATTTGGTCGAATAGTTTTTAACCACTTTGTCCTCCTTGACGTATAAAAACGTCAAGGAGGACAGGCGCGCTCCCGCAGCCGATCACGCGCGTGCATGCGCACTCCCGGCCGCGGATTCGGTAGCCACGGAATCATTGTATCGGGCTATGGTGCCCGATCACTGATTCCTCTCCCCCGCTGAAAAAGCGACAGCTTCTCTCGGAAGCTACGCTTTTTCTGAGACTATGTCCCTCTAAGCGTACAATGTACGCTTAGAGTGACGTCATGTAAACAAACTCGAGGTTGCCATCTTGTGGCCAAAGAGTAAAACTACATCTAAAAGTAAAAAAAAATTACACTACACACATTTTTCCCTAAATAGAACACTATTTACTTCCCCCCCCCCCTCCCAAAAATACCCACATACAATGTTTAATAAGAAAAAACAAAAAACATTACAATTTAAAAAAAAACCACATAAATATTTACCTAAGGGTTTAAACTATTTAAATATCTATGTAAAGATGAAAATTTTCTATATATTTTTTTTTTATAAGCTTGTAAATAGTGATGGATGCAAAACGGGAAAAATGCTCTTTTATTTCCAAATAAAATATTGTCGCCATACATTATGATAGGGACATAATTTAAACAGTGAAATAACCGTGACAAATGGGTAATTACAATACGTGGGTTTTAATTATGGAGGCATGTATTATTTTAAAACTATAATGGCCGAAAACTGCGAAATAATAAATTGTTTCCGTTTTTTTCTTATTCTTACTGTCAAAATGCATTTACAGTAAGGTTGCTCTTAGCAAAATGTACCCCCCAAAGAAAGCCTAATTGGTGGTGGTAAAACAAGATATAGATCAGTTCATTGTGATAAGTAGTGATAAAGTTATAGGCGAATGAATGGGAGGTGAACATTGCTCGAATGCATAAAGTGAAAACGACTGAGAGCTTAAGTGGTTAAAATTCTGAGGTACCATACAAAAACGTTCCATTTTTCAGAAACTTTGAGAAAAATTATGGAATATGAAGAAAAAGTTTTTTTTTTTTTTTTAATCTAATAGTACTCTCTTATACAAACTACTATACATTTTCACACACAATCATCCAGATTTTTCCAACATGAAAATTGAAATTTTTAATTGTACTGTGTAGGGGCACCAACATTCACTTTTTTTTAAAGGACACATCCACAGCCACGGCGAGGGCACAGGACGGATGCAGGGGGCTGAAGGAAGCCCCAGGTAAGTGAATTTTTTCTAGTGCTGGGCGTAATGGAAAAAACTACGCTTACGGATCATTACGCGTAATTTTACGCTATTACGCATTACGGAATTACGCTTACGGCGTAGACATTTATCTACGGTTCATGTCTGTAATTACGCATGGCCCTTACGCAATTACGCGTAAGAATACCGTAATGCAGGTTGTTACGTTATTGCCTTACGCATAAATTCCTACTAGCAATTAATGCGTAAGCCAATGCTCCCAAGCGGAAAAGTTGACGCATGGTTCAATGTTAGGTAGCCGCCGACTTTAAGGGTTAATAGCAAAGCCCCCTTAATTGCGGAGAGCCTCAAATTTGGAGAATATATTAAGGAGATCAGAAGGAATTAGAGGAAAAAAATTTCAAAAAGACCTTATAGTTTTTGAGAAAATCGATGTTAAAGTTTCAAAGGAAAAATATATACATTTAAAAACCCGCCGACTTTAACGGTTAATAGCAAAGCCTGCTTAAAATTTAGGAACACCAAATTCCCAGGGTATATTAAGGGGATCAGTGGGAATAAGAGGAAAACATTTTTTTCAAAAAGACCTTATAGTTTTTGAGAAAATCGATTTTTAAGTTTCAAGGGCAAAAATGTCTTTTAAATGCGGAAAATGTCAGGTTTTTTTGCACAGGTAACAATAGTGTATTATTTTCATAGATTCCCCCAAGTGGGAAGAGTTTTACTTACTTCGTTCTGAGTGTGGGAAATAGAAAAAAAAAACGACGTGGGGTCCCCCCTCCCAGACCTCTTTAACCCCTTGTCCCCCATGCAGGCTGGGATAGCCAGAATGCGGAGCACCGGCCGCGTGGGGCTCCGCACCCTGACTATACCAGCCCGCATGGTCCATGGATTGGGGGGTCTCGGAAGGGGAGGGGCAGCCAAGCTTTCCCCTCCCCCTCCGAGCCCTTGTCCAATCCAAGGACAAGGGGCTCTTCTCCACCTCCGATGGGCGGTGGAGGTGGAGGCCGCGATTTCCTGGGGGGGGTTCATGGTGGCATCTGGGAGTCCCTTTAAAAAGGGGTCCCCCAGATGCCCACCCCCCCTCCCAGGAGAAATGAGTATAGGGGTACTTGTAATCTTACCCATTTCCTTTAAGAGTTAAAAGTAAATAAACACACAAACACTTAGAAAAAGTATTTTAATTGAAAAAAAACATAACCACGAAAAAAGTCCTTTAATATTCTTAATTAACCATTAATACTTACCTGTCCCTTTAAATAAATGATCCCTCGCAATAGCCTCGGAAATGTTCTATCAGTTACAATGTAACAAAGTTATTACAATGTAACAACTTTGTTACATTGTAACTACGCCGCACCCGACGTCACTCGCCGCTCAGCCGCCGCATACACTTACGCGTCCGTGCAGGATGCTAAGTCCCCGCCGGCCCCCGCTGTCCACCCCGCCCACATCTGTCACCCACATGTCACCCACATGTGGGTGACATGTGGGTGACATGTGGGAGAGGCGGGGAGGGCAGCGGGAGCCGGCGGTACTTAGCGTCCTGCACGGACCCGACAGAGCTCTGAGCTATATAGCTCAGAGCTCTCTAAGCATCTTTGAATTTGGGCTCCAAGGAGCCCCATTGGTCCTTAGCAGACCAATGGGGTTCCTTCTGATTTGAAGGAACCCCATTGGTCTGCTAAGGACCAATGGGGCTCCTTGGAGCCCAAATTCAAAGATGCTTAGAGAGCTCTGAGCTATATAGCTCAGAGCTCTGTCGGGTCCGTGCAGGACGCTAAGTACCGCCGGCTCCCGCTGCCTTCCCCGCCTCTCCCACATGTCACCCACATGTCACCCACATGTGGGTGACATGTGGGTGACAGATGTGGGCGGGGTGGACAGCGGGGGCCGGCGGGGACTTAGCGTCCTGCACGGACGCGTAAGTGTATGCGGCGGCTGAGCGGCGAGTGACGTCGGGTGCGGCGTAGTTACAATGTAACAAAGTTGTTACATTGTAATAACTTTGTTACATTGTAACTGATAGAACATTTCCGAGGCTATTGCGAGGGATCATTTATTTAAAGGGACAGGTAAGTATTAATGGTTAATTAAGAATATTAAAGGACTTTTTTCATGGTTATGTTTTTTGTTCAATTAAAATACTTTTTCTAAGTGTTTGCGTGTTTATTTACTTTTAACTCTTAAAGGAAATGGGTAAGAGGTACAAGTACCCCTATATTCATTTCTCCTGGGAGGGGGGGGGGGGTGGGCATCTGGGGGACCCCTTTTTAAAGGGGACTCCCTGATGCCACCATTAACCCCCCCCCAGGAAATCGCGGCCTCCACCTCCACCGCCCATCGGAGGTGGAGAAGAGCCCCTTGTCCTTGGATTGGACAAGGGCTCAGAGGGGGAGGGGAAAGCTTGGCTGCCCCTCCCCTTCCGAGACCCCCCAATCCATGGACCATGCGGGCTGGTATAGTCAGGGTGCGGAGCCCCACGCGGCCGGTGCTCCGCACTCTGGCTATCCCAGCCTGCATGGGGGACAAGGGGTTAAAGAGGTCTGGGAGGGGGGATCCCACGTCGTTTTTTTTTTATATTTCCCACACTCAGAACGAAGTAAGTAAAACTCTTCCCACTTGGGGGAATCTATGAAAATAATACACTATTGTTACCTGTGCAAAAAAAAAACTGACATTTTCCGAATTTAAAAGACATTTTTGCCCTTGAAACTTAAAAATCGATTTTCTCAAAAACTATAAGGTCTTTTTGAAAAAATTGTTTTCCTCTTATTCCCACTGATCCCCTTAATATACCCTGGGAATTTGCTGTTCCTAAATTTTAAGCAGGCTTTGCTATTAACCGTTAAAGTCGGCGGGTTTTTAAATGTATATATTTTTCCTTTGAAACTTTAACATCGATTTTCTCAAAAACTATAAGGTCTTTTTGAAAAAAATGTTTTCCTCTTATTCCTTCTGATCTACTTAATATATTCTCCAAATTTGAGGCTCTTAGCACTTAAGGGGGCTTTGCTATTAACCCTTAAAGTCGGCTTCTTTTTTATATTATACGGGAGCGTAATATTACGCGATTACGGCAGACTGTGTAATTTCAATAGGAGTTTACTGTCTTACGTGTAATTTGTTATGCGTAATAACGTAACCTACGGTCTACGTGTAATTAATTACGTGTATTACCGTAACCTTACACGTAACGCTTACGGTGCATTTGTAGTGAATTACGATGCGTAATTACGCTAATGCGTAATTTCGACCCAGCACTGATTTTTTCTACTTTTAAAGTGCTCATACGTTCCCTTTAAGTACAGTGCACAGTTTTTTTCTCCAAAAATGTCTTTAAAGCCACCAGCAAACAGAAAATACTCAGAATAATTTTGACGGTACTTTTTCACCTTCCTTTAGTAATACTTTTTAAATAGCAGAGTAAAGAAAAATTATTTAAGCAAAATACAAAAAAAATCTAAGAGAAAGTTTAAGAGTAAAAATGAATTTAATAAGGGCCAGTGTAAGAGAGATGTAGTTTAATGAATATTATTATTATTTAGGGAGGCCCTGGTTGGGCGGGGTGGAGTTGTGCAGTTGCAACCTCTGAAACCCCTAATGCTAAAATGCAACATTTCAAATGCAACATTTCAAATAAGACAAAAAACTGAATACCCATATGCTCATTATCTTACTAGAGGGCATTTTGTGTTGAAGTGAAGCGCTATCCTGTTTTCATAGCCACTTCATGTTTACACTAGGATGGACCAGGACATTTCTCAGCAGAGGTTATATAAAAGAAGAAATAAATAGAGAAAGCAGGAGTGACATGAAAACAAAATAACATACATTATTTGGGGCAAGTAGTCACGTGTTCCTGAAGATATATGTGGTACACTTGGCAGTAGTCTTGCCATGAATGTATACAGACTGATTGTAAGAAGTGGTAAGCATTTGCAGAAAGAGAGACAAGGAGCTGGCATCCAATTAAACTGTGTTTATCATCAGTAGCAATACAGGTGCATGTACAGCATAAGTCACATGCCTCATATAGAGTTACTCAGAGAAGCTGATCATAAAATCTTACTGTGTTCCCATGTCATTGTTCATGGGGAAGCGCCGAGCACCGAATCTGGGTCCTGTCATAGCAGCAATGCTATGATGCGCGCCCTGCATAAGAGTAATTGGGGGATCCAGCGATGCCAGACCCTGAATTACATCTCCCTCCCAGTTGCTACAACTCGGAGGGGGAATAGTATCGTCGGCAGTTTAGCGGCAGCAGGGAGAGCCATCATTCAGCTTGCCCTGTACCCATCTCAACGGCGGCCATACAATATGCATGCATTTATGGGGTCTATTGGTTTTAATTCCCCGTCTTCAAACTATGCATGTTTTTTTATGAAAAACAAACTTGCCACAGTGAATGAAGCTGGAAAGTAGAGAATTTGTCAGTTATCCACCTTCTATTTATCATTCTTATCCAAGTTGGATCTTTAACCAGGGTTATTGCTATGATAGGTTTATTTACTTTTACACTTTTTCTCCTAATGTGTCTAAACAGGAAGTAAGAAAAAGAATGCAAAGAAAAGCGTACCAGTGTCTGAAGAGGTGCAATACAGTCTGTGACATTTACCAAGAGGGCAAAAGGTATATTTTCTTTGATTGCAAACATTCTACAGGAAATGTAAAAATAAATGAATAAAGAAATTAGGGATTTTATTAGAAAAAACATTTTTTCTTATAAACTTATTATTTACTGAAGAAGAAGATTATCAAAAGAGTACTTAATATTGTAAGACTACATCACAATATCCCTTTCTTCCATATTCTGTACATTCTTAGCAAGGTATGTAAGCCACGTACATAAAATACATTTTTTAGATATTTTATGTCAAGGCTGTCCAAGTACAGTCCCAGGTCAATTCCAAGTCCTTTCCTGATTTAGTCCCATCAATTAATTTGAACTGTGTCAAAAATGTGTGAGGACTTTGGCCCTCAAGGACTGGAATTGGACAGCCCTTCCGCATGCGAAGACTATAGCACTGAAACAGGACCTGAACTTGCCTTAATGCAACTCTGAGGCACCCTTCCCCCTGTAGAGGCATTACAGAGCTGAAGTAATAAGAGGATTTGGGAAGTTGCCAAATATTTACTAGTCAGCATCAGCTCTGGTTAAATAAGGCTCTCAGCCTCAGGATATTCTTGCCTCTTATCACTTGAAGGTTGTGTCATTTTCATTTTTATTTATAAAGTGTGTATTTTCTGAAGGACGCAAATTCTCACATAAGCTTAGACTAGGAACTACTTTGCCATTACCATTTGCCATTGATTTTTTTCTTTTACCTTTTTGCTAATGTTCCTCTTTAACAAAAACCTGCAGACAGGGCTGTAACTAGGAGCCAACGGGCCCCCCTGCAAAGATTCTGAACCCCCTCCGCGGTGCCTGCTCAGGGCCGTTTTGGGGGACTGGAGAGGTTGCACCATGAGGGGAAAGCCATGGCCACACTCGGCGGGGTGGGGGGGACAGTCCACCCTCCCTCACCTCGGGCTCTCTGTTCCAGCTTCAAAAAGCGTGTGTGCAGGCGGTGGGCAGCGGTAGATATACATAACTTCCTTTCATTCCACCGTGGATGTTCCTCTCTCTAGTGTCTGATGCTACTTCTAATTCAGCCATGGCAGCTACCATACCTATTTAAAGGGATACTGTAGGGGGGTCGGGGGAAAATGAGCTGAACTTACCCGGGGCTTCTAATGGTCCCCCGCAGACATCCTGTGCCCGAACAGCCACTCACCGATGCTCCGGCCCCGCCTCCAGTTCACTTCTGGAATTTCAGACTTTAAAGTCTGAAAACCACTGTGCCTGCGTTGCCGTGTCCTCGATCCCGCTGATGTCATCAAGAGCGCACAGCGCAGGCCCAGTATGGTCTGTGTCTGCGCAGTACACTCCTGGTGACATCAGCGGGAGCGAAGACACGAGCATGCAGGCGCAGTGGTTTTCTGACTTTAAAGTCAGAAATTCCAGAAGTGAACTGGAGGCGGGGCCGGAGCATCGGTGAGTGGCTGCGCCAACACAGGATGTCTGCGGAGGACCATTAGAAGCCCCGGGTAAGTTCAGCTCATTTTCCCCCGACCCCCCTACAGTATCCCTTTAAGCGCTGGAGCTTGGTCACTCGTGGCCTAGGTCACTTTTGCCATTTAATTCCTAAGTGCCATTTATTACAAAGTGCTTTACAACTTACCAAGAATTTACCAAGAATTGTAGTACTGCTATATCTACAAGCTGCTTCTTGCATCACCTAACCTGCATTATTTTCATCATCCTCATCAGGTATGCTTGCTACTCCCTTGCAAAGTCTGCTGTACAATCTGTGACTCCAATCGTTATCTGCACGTTTAATTGGTATGCTTGCTACATACATTGCTATTAAGATTGTTAAATATAAATTTAAGTAGTTCAGCAGTGTTAGTAAATTCCTAGATTACATTTGTGAATCCTTTGTGTTCCGGCCCAGTGAGCAGTAATTATTTATTGCAGCAGGCCTGGTTTTTGGTAGCCACTCCCATCCTCAGAAGTGATTCTCAATTAGAAATTGGGAAAACAGTTCAGCTAATTCAGCCATGGCAGCTACCATACCTGTTTAAGCGCTGGAGCTTGGTCACTCGTGGCCTAGGTCACTTGTGCCATTTAATTCCTAAGTGCCATTTATTACAAAGTGCTTTACAACTTACCAAGAATTTACCAAGAATTCACCCAGGAATTCAAACAGGATTCAACAGCCACAGGACTCTGCTGGAAACAACTACTCGGCATCCACAACTGCCTCCAATGCTATTGCTACAAATGCCACTGCAGGACATATGTTGCACAGCCAAGTAGACTCTGCTTCTTTATTTACACAGGTTTGCTTGCACTACCTGCATACTCATAAACTGTTTAGTGGTTGGAAACTTCCTGGTTATAATCAGAGACCATTACCATGCTTACTGCACTTTTCTTATGTTCTGCCTGTCTGCAAACATCTACAAGTTGCATTGCAATATGCACCCTCCCAGTGTACCACACTCCATATTCATTTCACCTGCTCTGCTTTCCTCACCTTACTCAGCTTCTCATGAACTGTTAGCTCTCCTGAAATCTCTCTCTCCCTCCAGCAGCTCAAAAACCTCACAAACATTTAAATCCCATTCACATTTGCTCACTCTCTCCCTCCTACTCTTACTTGCAGCTGGTGATATATCACCCAATCCTGGGCCACAGCCTGCTGCCAGACAAGCATCCCCTGCTGACCTGCTTCATACACTTCACAGCCCTCTGTCCACAAATAACCTCAACACCCATCCTCGCTCCAACCTTATTTCCATCCATCCCACCCACAAACACATACTCCCCCTACCCTGCGGTCTCTGGAATGCCATATCCGTCCGCAATAAACTTACAGCAGTCCACGACCTCTTCCTCTCCAAATCCCTCACCATCCTCGCACTCACTGAGACATGGCTCACCCCCTCTGACTCTGCCGCAGAGGCTGCCCTCTCCTATGGTGGGCTTCACCTCAGTCACACCCCCAGACCAGACAATAGGACCGGGGGAGGGGTGGGTCTGCTTCTCTCACCATCCTGCACCTTCCGTGTCCTCACCCCACCTACCTCTCTACAATTCACATCATTTGAGGCCCACACCATCCGCCTCTACCACCCCCTCCCTGCCATTGTTGCGGTCTTATACCGCCCTCCGGGCTCCACCCCACAATTTCTCGATGACCTTGCCTCCTGGCTCCCTCACATCCTCTCCTCTGACCTCCCCACCATCATCCTTGGGGATTTCAATATTCCCATCGATGAAGCCCAGAGCTCCGCTGTGACCCGGCTACTCACCATTGCCAACTCACTTGGACTAGTACAACACGCCAACACCCCCACTCACACTGCAGGTCATACTCTCGACCTTATATTCACTAAATCCACCACCATTGCAGACCTTGACATCGCACCCTTTCCACCCTCAGACCATCACCTTCTCACCTTCAACCTCCTCACGGAAAGCACCTCCAAATTACCCACCCACCCACCTGGTCGATGGCAGCGAGACTTAAGCAAGCTCAACCCTAGTGTCCTTGCTGACCCCCTCCATGCCCTCTCCTCCACTCTCCCCACCCTAACCTGTCCTAATCTTGCTGCAGCTCAGTATCGCCAAACTCTCTCATCAGCCCTAGAGAAAGCTGCTCCACCAATATTTCGCCGCCACCGACCCCCTAACCCCCAGCCCTGGCGCACTACCCATACTCGCAACCTCCAGAGGAAAACACGCACCACTGAACGAAAATGGAGAAAAACTAGACTTAACCAGGATTTCCTACAGTACAAGACCAACCTGCTGCAGTTCCACACTGCCCTTGCTCATGCGAAGCAGGAATACTTTACCAAGCTCATCGGAGCACAAGCTTCCAATCCCCGGCGTCTTTTTGCCACTTTCAACTCCCTGCTTAAACCCACCCCCCACCCTCAGTTTCCTCCCTCTCTGCCACAGATTTAGCCACCCACTTCACCAACAAAATTGTCTCCATCCGCCAAGAAATATCCAATCTCCAATCTTCACCTCCCACCCCCTCCCAACCAGCTCCTCCTCCACCCTATCCTCCCCTCACAACCTTCACTCCTACTACCACCGAGGAAGTCAACCACCTACTGCAGACTTCCCATACCACTACTTCGCCCCTTGACCCCATCCCTTCTGATTTACTCAAGCCTCACTTCACGGAATTGGCCCCAGTCCTCACTACCCTGTTCAACCTCTCCCTATCCACAGGCACCTTCCCCTCAGACTTCAAGCAGGCCACTGTACAACCCCTGCTCAAGAAACCCTCCCTCGACCCCTCGCTACCCTCCAACTACCGTCCTATCTCCCTCCTCCCCTTCGCCTTAAAACTCCTGGAGCGTCTGGTTCACAAACGCCTGACCCAGTACCTCAATGCCAACTCAATCCTAGACCCACTGCAATCTGGATTTCGGCCTGCCCGCTCAACCGAAACTGCTCTCACCAAAGTGGTCAATGACCTTGCCTTAGCTAAAGCTGAAGGTAAATACTCCATTCTCCTCCTCCTTGACCTTTCAGCAGCTTTTGACACAGTAGATCATCCCCTACTCCTCCAGTCCCTCCAGTCCTTGGGCATTCACGATCTCGCCCTGTCCTGGCTTTCATCCTACCTCTCCAACCGCTCCTTCACAACTGCCTTCAATGAGTCCTCGTCCACCCCCAACCACCTCTCGGTGGGAGTCCCCCAAGGTTCGGTCCTTGGCCCCCTACTGTTCACCCTATACACATCCTCCATTGGCAAGGTTATCTCCTCCATGGGTTTTAACTATCATCTGTATGCAGATGACACCCAGATCTACCTCCACACCCCTGACATATCCACCACTACCATGGACAAGGTCTCCTCCTGCCTATCAGCCATCTCCTCCTGGATGTCCGCTAGGTTCCTGAAACTAAATCTAGACAAAACGGAATTTATGATCTTCCCACCCCGGCCATCCACGAACCTCCCAGATGTGCATGTCACTGTTAACCACACTACCATTAGCCCTACCTCTCAAGCCCGTTGTCTGGGTGTCACCCTGGACTCCGCACTCTCCTTCACTTCCCACATCCAAATCCTCACAAAGTCCTGCAACTTCCACCTTCGTAACATCTGTAAGATTCGCCCTTTCCTGACCTCTGCCACCACCAAACTCCTCATCCATGCCCTCATAATTTCCCGCCTTGACTACTGCAATGCCCTGCTTTCTGGTCTCCCTATGACCCGAACAGCCCCACTGCAGTCCATCATGAATGCGGCAACCAGAATTATCCACTGCTTCCATCGCTCCACCACGGCAGATCCCCTCCTAGAATCCCTCCACTGGCTTCCTATCCAGTCCAGAATCAAATTCAAGATACTGTGTCTGACCTACAAATCTGTCCACAAAACCTGTCCAACCTACATTTCCGATCTTACTCAGAGGTACACACCTAGCCGCTCACTCCGCTCTTCCAATGAACTTCGCCTAACCGCCCCCCGCATCACCCAGTCCCATGCACGCCTCCAGGACTTCTCAAGAGCTGCTCCAACACTATGGAACTCCCTACCTCCACCCATTAGGGCAGCCCCCTCCTTCAACATCTTCAAGAAAGCCCTCAAAACTCACCTTTTCACTCTGGCCTACTACCCCTCACAAGTGCTCTAAATCTACAGCTGAACTCTGGTCCCCTACCGTTCGTGTCCTTACCTCTCCCTCTAGATTGTAAGCCTTTGGACAGGGTCCTCCTCCTTTTGTGTCCTACCTGATCATGCACCTCCATTACTGTGAACCCGTGCTATGCATCTGAGTGAACCTAACTTGCCTAATCTCCATGCTCAATCCAGTGACTGACTAAGCATTACCTTGTACTCATACTGTGCTGTGTGATCTGGTTTTCTATTATTCCTGTATTGTCATATTGCTGTATGTCACCCCTAAATATTGTCTGTAACCTAAATTAATGTTCAGCGCTGCGTAATATGTTGGCACTTTATAAATACAATAAATAATAATAATAATAATACTTCCTGTATAAACCTGCACACACACTTATTAAAACTGGAGGGGAGCGCAGAGGGGAGAGCCCGAGGTGAGGGAGGGGGGACCGACCCCCCTCCCTGCCATCTGCGGCCATGGCTTTCCCCTCATGCTGCAACCCCTCCAGCCCCCTAAAAAGGCCCTGAGCGGGCCCCAGGGGGGGGGGGCTCACAGGTGCAGATGCTGCAGCCCCTATTGTTACGCCCCTGGTTGCAGACTATATTCTGTTCTCTGCATTGGTATAGAGGTCAGAGTGTGATGTCACCAGGGTTTATGCAGACCTGCATGCTGCATCGTGGAGAAATCAGAGAAAGGAGTGCTGTTATAGAAGCTAAGGATTGTCATAAGAAAGTCTTGCTAGCATGGCAGAAATGGATAAGGTACTCTTGCCATGCTATGCAACAGTGACCACTTACAGGGACTCCGAGCAGTGCAGAAACTGTGGAAAGATGCATATCATTTTAAAGCTCTCTTTCTCCTCTTTCCAATGATATATAAACCGCCGCCCTAAGCCTTTTAGTTTTCGCTATTTTCGCGATTGAAATTGCTGCGGCCGCAATTTCAATCGCGAAAATAGAGAAAACTAAAAGGCGTAGGGCGACGATTTAGGTGTCGCCAGAAAGAGGAGAAAGAGAGCTTTAAAATGATACCCATCTTTCCATAGTTACTTGTATTACACAGGACGACACTTTCCCCAGTGTCAGCAGCTCCTTCAGCAGCTGACTTTAGGAAAAAGTCGCCCTGTGTAATACAATGGAAATATGGAAATATGGATATCATTTTAAAGCTCTCTTTCTCCTCTTTCTGGCGACACCTAAGTCGTCGCCCTATGCCTTTTAGTTTTCTCTATTTTCGCGATTGAAATAGCGGACGCTGCAATTTCAATTGCGAAAATAGCGAAAACTAAAAGGCGTAGGGCGACGGTTTATATATCATTGGAAAGAGGAGAAAGAGAGCTTTAAAATGATATGCATCTTTCCATAGTTTCTGCACTGCTCGGAGTCCCTTTAAAGGGGCACTATGGCAAAAAATATGGTGTTCCATTATCCCCACCGTGAGTTATTTAACCACTTTGTCCCCAAGGGATTTTTACCCGAACAGATAAGAGAAATTTTCACCTGTCAGTGCTCCTCCCTTTTATTCACCAAAAACGTTATCACTACTTGTCACAACAAAATGATCTATATCTTGTTTTTTCGCCACCAAACAGGCTTACTTTCAGTGGTACATTATGCTAAGAATTATTTTTTTCTAAATGCATTTTGACAGGATTAATAAGAAAAAAAAATGAAAAAAATCATTATTTCTCAGTTTTCAGCCATTATAGTTTTAAAACAAAAGTTGTCACTGTGAAATGAATTAAACCCTCATATTGTATTTGCCCATTCATTCTGGTCATTACAATGTTTAAATGATGTCCCTAAAACAATGTATGGCGACAATATTTTATATTTTAAATAAAGGTGCATTTTTTTTTTCATTTTGGCATCCGTCACTAATTACAGGGCCATATATGCAAATATAACAGTAATATAAACTTATGCCATACATAGTAAAAAAGTAGAGTCTGTAACGTAACTATTTATGTATTTTTTTAAATGCTGTATTTTTTCTACAAAGGCCTTATTTTGGTAACTGGGGGGGGATTTTTTTTTAATATAATTTATTAATGGCAAGATGTGGTGTAAAATGTGTATTTTTTTTAACTTTTGTATGTATTTTTTTATTGTACCACTAGATGTCCTCATATTCATTGTCGCTATGCTTGGAACAAGCACAGATACAGTGTTTGTTACAATAAAGATCATTGGCTTCTCGTTGAAGCCATGATCTTTGCCTTATGGACATTTTGATTAGTTCAGGGAAGACTTCTTCCCTTTCATCAATCGCAGCTCTCTGAGACCCGATGGGTACCCGCAGTGGGGGGCAATCAAGCGTGCACGAAGCAGCGGCAGGGGAAGATGTTTTAAAACATCCTGTGGTCTGTTTTGAGGGAATGAACATGACATTTTAAAATGGCAGGCGGGTAGTAATTAATATGGACAGCATACATTTTTCCATAGAGCTTGTTTAAAAAAAATAGCTCCTAACAACAGTTATTTTCTTCTATACAGCTGATCTGCATCATTAAATCAGCTGTTCCTGATGCTGATGTGATGGACTAGCTGTTCCCTGCTCTCTGCTAATTGTTAGCAGCCTTCTGTATCACTCTGCCACAGCTGATTTATAAAACGGCTCACACACATCCATGGCTATAATTACTAGACATCCATGGCTATAATTACTAAGTAATGCCCAGTGGTGTTGATCCAGTGATGTTATGATTGCGATCTGGAGTCGGGAAGGAATTTTTCCCTTTTGGGGCTGATTGGACCATGCCTTGTAAGGGTGTTTTCGCCTTCCTCTGGATCAACAGGGATATGTGAGGGAGCAGGCTGGTGTTGTACTTTGTTTTCTGGTTGAACTTGATGGACATATGTCTTTTTTCAACCCAAATAACTATGTAACTATGTAACATTCCAGCTACATGTCTTGGTTCTCACATGTAGCTATAAAGTAACTAAATAAACAGGCTGCTAAACAGGCATGCTCAACTTCAACCCGGGAGAAATCCGGATAGTTGCTATCCGGATATCTCCCAGGAATGCTGTGAGGGGGGTCAATCTTACCTGAATGATGTCTTGATCGGGTCCATACGCGTCGCCTCCCACCATGCGTTCCAAGCGTCGCATTCGCCAACTACAAACACTTCCTCCTTTTGGGTTGAAGGAGGAAGTGTTTGTCAGGGCCGGCCTTAGGTTTCAAAGCTCCCTGAGCGAAACCTGATTTTTGTGCCACCCCTTCATCATCTTCCTGAGGACAGTGGGACAGTTAGCCCCCCCCCCCACCCCATTTAGAATGATAGCACAGCACCGACAATTTGCACCACATGTTATAGCCGCAGTGCGCCCCCCCCCCCCAAAAAAAAAAAATGCCTTCAGACACAGGTAGCCAGGTATAGGTGCCCCCAGTATAGGATCTCATGTGTAGGTGCCCTCAATATAGGTTGCCAAGCATAGATGTCCCCAATATAGCAAGTCAGTTGAAGGTCTCCATCCCCCCCATAGGTAGCCAGGCATAGGTACCTCCAGTATAGGTAGCCAGGCGTAGGTGCTTCCAGTATAGGTAGCCAGGCGTAGGTGCCTCCAGTATAGGTAGCCAGGCATAGGTGCTTCCAGTATAGGTAGCCAGGCGTAGGTGCCTCCAGTATAGGTAGCCAGATGTTCATACCCCCAGTAAAGGTAGCCGGCTATAGGTGTCCCCAGTACAGGAAATCAGGTGTAGGTGCCCTTAGTATAGGCAACCAGCTATAGGCGCCCCCTTGGAAGCCGGCGCCCTGAGCGACCGCTCCAGTCGCTCAGGTCAAAGGCCGGCTATGGTGTTTGTGTCACATGACCGGTAAATGCGGCTCTTGGAACGCATGGTGGGAGGTGACGCGTATGGACCCGATGAAGACATCATTCAGGTAAGATTGACCCCCCGAACAGCATTCCTGGGAGATATCCGGATAGCAACTATCCGGATTTCTCCCGTATAGAAGTTGAGCATGCCTGCTACTAAATAGTTACTTACTTAGCTAGTTACATTATAGCTACATGTGAGAAGAAATGCAATGTTGCAGCCCAGTGGCGTAACTGTGTAGGAAACTTTGGATGGGACCCCCCCAGCTGTCGTTGCTGGAGGGAGCATTGATGGTTGCCCGATGTGAGGGAGAAGGAAGTCGGGCCCACCTCCCTGCTGCTGTTTGTGTCTGCTGCTCCCCCTTCCTGCACTGTATCCCTTTCTGCCCCTAAAAATGGCCCTGGAGGGCCCCAGAGCCAGGGCCCCCCCCCCTCAGGCTTCTCCCCCTAAGGGCCCCCCTGCG